>NC_134086.1:20416874-21023811 GCF_000715075.1 Nicotiana tabacum | reverse complement strand
TGAAGAATGAGCGATAATAAATCACGTAAAAACACAACATGCTATACAGAGGCAGAGTAAAACCAGTAAGTGCAGTAAAATAGTGAAATCTCTTAAAAACCTCTTAGCTCAGTTTAAGCTTCTTTAAAGTACCATTTTTAACAGTTAAGCAAGTAAATAATAGGTAGCTAGAAAAGGTAAACACATAAAAACCGCCGCTCGGGCACAATACCAACAGAATCAGCCCCTCGAGCAATAACATGGAACAATACCAGCCCCTCGATCTATATCTCATATCACAATGGGTAACCGCGCTTACTAAGGGTGTACAGACTCCGGGAGGGGCCCCTTACGGCCCAAGCGCACTATCAAGCCATCTCGTGGCATAATCAATAGGCTCTCGGCCTCATATCAACAAGCCACTTCGTGGCATACAATCTCAGGCCCTCGGTCTTATAATCATAAATCAATGTATCCTCACAACACAGGCCCTCGGCCTTACTAAGTCAGAATCTCATAAGCCACTCGGGCAACGGTAAAACATGATGCTCAACCCAAATTATCATTTAGAATATCATTTAATGTGTTAAAATAGAGTAAACATGGCTGAGTTATGAAAACGGTAGAATATAGAATGACTGAGTACAAGTATAGAGTCAAAACAGTGAGAAAATATCAGTAAAAATCCCCTAAGGGTCCAAATAGTTGGCACGAGGCCCAAATATGGCATTCAACCCAAAACATGATGATAGCAAACAGTTTTCAATCAAATATGCGGTAAAATAGTCATTCGGAATGGACTAAGTCACAATTCCCAATGGTGCACGACCCCACGTTCATCATCTAGCGTGTGTGTCACCTCAATAAAGCACAACGATGTGAAATCTGGGGTTTTATACCCTCAGGACAACATTTACAATCATTACTCACCTCAATCCGGTCCAAACTCTAGCCCGCGATGCCTTTGCCTCTCGAATAGGCCTCCGGGTGCTCCAAATCTAACCTAAATCAGTGCAAAACTATCAAAATATGCAAAGGGAACAAAGCCCACTCGAAAGAAATTAAATTACAACACAAATCCCGAAATTGGCCAAACCCGACCATCGGGCCCACGTTTCAGATTCCGGTAAAAATTACATCAATAGACTCCTTATCACTCCCCTAGGTCATTCATATCAAAAGCATCAAAATCCAACCATAACCGACTCCTCAAATCTCAAATTCTAGGTCTCCAATTACAAGCCCTAGTTCTTCAATATTAAGCTTAAATTTCATGATTAATTAGGTATAATTCACATTAGGATTGAGTATTAAGTCCATAAATCTCACCTCCAAGTGGTCTCCCTTGAATCCCTCTTCAATCCTCTTCAAGAAGCTCCAAAATCTCTCAAAACTTGTGAAAGTTAGCCCCAAAATCGCGGACAATGGCTATTTAAACATTCTACCCAGGCATTCAAAACCTTCTTCGCGAATGAGGTCAAAGCTTCGCGTTCGCGGAGCACAACCTGACGTTGACCACATTTTCCTCTTACGCAAACGCGACCACTCCTTCGCGAACACGATGACTCCACAGCTCAAACCATCGCGAACACGTCTGATACCTCGCGAATACGATGCCCAAAGACCCCAGTCCTTCGCGAATGCGGGACCTTCTTCGCGAACGCGAAGGACAAATCCTCAGCCTCACCTACTAACCCTTCACGAACGCGAGGTCCTACTCGTAAACGCGAAGGTCATTTGTCTACAATATACACAGCAGTTTTCTGCAACTTTCTACAACTTGAAATGGTCCGTTTAACCACCCGAAACTCACCCGAGGCCCGGGGACCTCAACCAAACATGCCAACATATCCCATAACATCATTCAAACTTGTTCCAACCTTCGAAACGTTCAAAACAACATCAAAATATCAAATTCGCATCGGATTCAAGCCTAAGAATTCCAAAATCTTCTAAATTCCGCTTTTGATCAAAAAGTCTATCAAACCACGTCCGAGTGACCTGAAATTTTGCACACACATCCTAAATGACATAACGGACCTACTGCAACTTCCGTAATTCCATTCCAACCCCTATATCAAAATCTCACCTATCAACCGGAAAATGCCAAAATTTCAATTTCGCCAATTCAAGCCTAAATCTACTCCGTACCTCCAAAATACATTCCGATCACGCTCCTAAGTCCCAAATCATCTTCCCAAACTATCCGGACCATTGAAATTTACATCCGAAATCCTCTAACATATAAGTCAACATCCGGTTGACTTTTCCAACTTAAGCTTTCTCAAAAGAGACAAAGTGTCTCAAACCTTCTCAAAAACCTTTCCGAACCCGAGACAACCAACCCGATCATATATAGAACTGATAAACAAAGCAATAAGAAGCAGAAATGGGGAAACGAAGAGGTAACTCATAAAACAATTGGTCGGATCGTTACACTTACAAGTGGAGTCGTTTACTCTATATTTCCTCCATGTCTCTTATGTACTTATGTATGTGCCTTACATACTTAGTACATTATTCGTACTAACGTCCCTTTTTATCTGGGGACACTGCATTTCATGCTCGCAGGTCCCGATAGACATGTCAAGAGCCCTCCAAGTAGGCTATCAGCTCAGCGGAAGATGTTGGTGCGCTCCATTTGCTTCAGAGTTGCTTGTTTGATTAGTATGAGTTAGATGTGTATTGTTTGGTATGGCAGGACTCTATCCCGACCTTTATGAAAATTATGTATTCTTAGAGGCTTGTAGAAAGATGTCATGTACGTAAAAGATTGTATGTCGGCCTATGTTCAGTGTTCGAGTGGTTATTTTGGTCTTAGAGGCCCATATGTCTTATGTATATGTTGGCATTACCTGTTGTATTCTACCTATTTCACAGCAGCCTCTCTGACTCAGTTATTTATGATAGTATGACATGAAAAGATACGTTATGTTGGTACCCGGTTGAATAGGGTATCGGGTGCCCGTCGCGATCCATCAGTTTGTGTCGTGACAAATATAAAAAGTAATTATAGAATAATATCTATATATATCTATAATTGAGGAACTTTTGGCCCGGTGATGTGGCACTCTCCTAAACAAGGATTTCAAATTATCTTTTTTCTCCATTTTTTCACGTTTCTCTCACTCATTCTTTTTATTTTAATTTAATTGCAATAATTATGTAGGAGTCTAAAGTCATGTCTCTTGAAAAAGAATTTCAAAAGTCATTACTATTAATAAATAACCGTTTCTTTGCATGAGAGAACCCAACGGCCAAATCTAAGGACTTGTGGAAAATATATACAGAATCTAATGCCTCATCACAATGGTGAGGAATTTCTGCATCATGTATATTGAAAAGGCAACTAAAAAAGTTTTTCATATTTGGCTTTGATAATCATTTGTTATTTTCAAAGCTTTAGTCCATCTCTATGGAGTGGAAGTATCATCTCCCTTTTTTAAAGGTTTTGTTTTCCTTCCTTCATTCAAACATATGCATTTTTATTTTTATTTTACTCACTTATCCCATTTGAATGGATCACGATTCACGGCATTTGAAATCAATCTGGAAAAATGACTTCTAAAGGAGATATAAGGATCACGACTTTTTCACTAATATCACTATTTGTATATTCTCATTTGATATCTTACTTTCTGCATATTTCATTTCTCTCTATCTGATATCAAAAAAAATCGCAAAAATATTAGTGAAAGCCATGGTAATACCTTGAACTTGGCCTATCATTTTTTCTCGATTAGTAGGAACTGAAGAAGTAAGTACGTACTTTTGGTAATTTTTATATAGCAATCGTTGTTACACAGATTTTACAAACATATCCTGGACATACTTGGTTATTTTTCAGGTTTAAAACAAGAGATTCGCAACCTGAAATTTGGGTGCTAGGACAGAGTGAGATCCTTGACATTGTAGCTTTGAGGTAGAAAGTCGTTATTTCATATATGTGTGGATGTTTGTCGGATGTGAATTTTACATTTCCCAACTGGCCAGGTTTATTAAAATCTTCACTTTTCTTAAAACTAATGGCATTTCAATTTGTTAAGATCTTTTTCTATGGAACTCACGTGCTAACTCGTATCTTGAGTTGATGCTGAGTTTTATATAACCATTTGAATCATGCAAGATATATATTATTATGAATTTATGACTATCTATTGAAGTTAATATTAAATCTATATATTAATCTAAAGCAGGGACCTTAGAAAGTGACGTGGCATATCTTATTGATGATGATGAAATGTATTTATCTATTTTCTTAGATTTTAGGGATTTTTCTTCTCTTTTCACACAATAAACTCAATTAATAAATCTAAAAGAATAATTTCCTGAAACGGTGCATTAGTTTTCTTATTTCACACCTATTGTGTCTCCTCTTTTTTGTCATTATTATGTACCATTACAACTTTTTCCTGTAACGTCTCTTTTTTTCCTGCAAGCGTCTTTTCAACCTTCTTCTTTGTTTTGAATTTTTTTCTCTACTTTTTTTGGTCAGGTTTAATTATATCTCACTTTTTGTTAAGACCTACTACAACATTTTTATGTGGTAAGATCTTTTTCCTACATGCCTCTCACGTCTTCCCTAAATTTTGCAACCTGTTTAAAGTTAAATTTATGCACCAATCTCAAATTACTTGCGCATTCTACGCCGTTCAAACTTCGTTTTACTTTAAATTTGAAAAACAAGAAGGGACATCAATAGGTAGTAAAAGCATCAAACAAACAATGGAAACGGAGGGAGTAGATATTATCGTCGAATGCATTGAGTTTAGTAGAAAAAGAAAGAAGAGGAGTAAGATGCATGATTTTTGATGGAGTAAAAAGATTCGTGTCTTTTGAAGGAAGAGACAGAGCAAAGCTGGCTAACTCATATATTGATACTGAGTTTCAGATAATCATTTGAATCATGCAAGATGTATTATTATGAGAGACTTGACACAAAAGGGTAAAGTTTTTGTTAAGATCATTCATTAGGAATAGGATGAGAATAGAGAAAAAGAAGGGGAGATGAAAATGCACCGGACTCCGAAATGTATATTGAATGAATGTGTGTATTATATAGAATAGTAGAACCGATTTATCATTTTGTTATAAAGCCAAATTAGGAGGAAATTTTTCTTAGTGAGGGAGGAAGTAGCATGTTAGGGGGAGAGAAAGAAGAAAAGAAACGAAAGAGACGATAAATGAAAGGGAAAAAGAAAAGAACTAGAAATGAAAGGAAAAAAGAAAAGAAGAAAGTACGTACATTTCTTTTTCCATTGTTACCTAATCTAAAACTTTTCGATTTTTATCTTCTTCTTCTTTTTCATCTTTTACATTTTTTCCTTTTTTTTTTTTACTTTCTATTTCTCTTTTCTTTGTCCTAAATATAGGAAACTTTCATAAAGGAAAAAAGGTGTAGAGTATAGATTTTACATATATATTCCTATGGCCAAAAAATACGTTTATCTTCTTCTTCTTCTTCTTCTTCTTCTTCTTCTTCTTCTTCTTCTTCTTCTTCTTCTTTTTTTCTAATTAGTTTTGTTCGTTTTACCTCCCCTTATTTGAGGAATCCCACTTAAGATCTTTAATTTGTGAAGATTAAGGATCAGACAATCATGTTTAATTTAGAGGAGTAAGAAATTGATAAATTTTTTTGTGCTCAAATATCTCTAATTAGTTTGGTTATTTTCACCTTCTCTTACCTAAATTCCCCTATTTAAAGCCACTTATGAGTTATGAGGGGCTTTGAATCTGCAAATGTTGTTAGTATTCATCGACGCACTACGTCGGCTTTTGGGGACGCTAGAAGTATCTAATTTGCTATTTCTTTTGGCAGCTTGCTCATATACCATGAGAAACTAACTACTTAGTGCTTTTTATTGATCATATAGGTAATAGTACTTGACTTTGGGAAATATAGTCTTTATGATGATATATGAACAGGTATGTTCCTTTGGTCAAAAGGAGTGTTTTAGTTGGATTAGAAGCCAACTATAGTTGAAGATTTAATAGTATGATATGATGAAGTGGAAGAAATAAAGAAAGAAGGGAAAGAGAAACAAATAAAGAAAATAATTACAGAAATTGCAATTCTACTAACGATGAATGATAAAAACATTAAACAATATTCTATGTGTTTTTATTACTAATTGTTGTTTCTTTTACCACAAAAAGATTTGTTACCAAATGGTTGTATATGTGAAGTTATTAAGCATATATCGTTGTAGTCTTATTATTATTCTTTTTGTTGCCTTCAATTTTTTTTTTCGTGAAACTGAGCTAACCGTTAAAATATAAATATGTTTTACAAATTCAACTTATAGAATTAAAACTATAAAAGAAATTTGTAGCACTCATTTATTTATCTTTATGACCGCGCAGAGCGCGGCAAATTCACTAGTTTTAAAATAATTTTGGATTATAATAAATACAGAATACCTTTGCTATAGGAAGTAAAATTTTCTATTAATTATTCTCGGTCTTTATGATAAAAAGGGGATTTGATCAGTATTCAAGCAAGGAATTAGCCCTTATTGTCGTTCACTTTTAGATTGCTATTTTTTTACTCTGTTCCAAGCCTTTATAAATAGCTAACCGCAAATTTACTGTTGAATTCTGTTGCAACAAAAAATATGCACAGTTAGATTTCTTTTTTTCTTCTCTATTTGCTAACTGAAGACCTTATTTCTTCTTCTTTTTTTTTTTCCGAAAAGAAAAAGTAGAGCCTTGGTGGCCAAAAAAAAAAAAAGGCCCAATAATCGGTGAAAAAGATTTAGTGCGACATAATTTGTGTCTCGACACGTTACGGTTTTTCATTGAGGTTGGCTATTTTAGATTTTGATAATCTAGGCTATGTAATTAATCAAGGCAGTTCACAGATTTTATAGAACAATTTTATCCTTTTTCATATAGTTATATTAAACCAGTATCTGTTTTTTTTTCCAGAGTGTGAGTTGCAAATTGAACTACAACACGTAATTTAAACTGTATTAGAAATACAATTTATGAGTATGTTGAAGGTAAAAAATATTTAAAAGATTCTATCAATTGTAGGTTATACTATGAGTCTAATACACGTATGGATAACATACTTTTATTTTGTGTGCACTTTATACTGTGCTTGTTTGCTGCCAAAGAAACTACGTAATACATTAAGTTTCGGTTTGATATTTCAGTCAAAGAATTTTGCAATTACAACTTCCAAATAATAAAACAAAGATTCACTTTTGACCAATTGTTTGGATTTTACCGTAAAGAGTTTTGGTGTAATGAATAGAATTCCAGCATCCTTAATTAGAGAATTCGGGTTTAAACATTGGAATGAAAAAAACCTTGATAGCTAGAGAGCACTTTCCCTTTATAAGCCTTATATGGTGCGAATTCAGATTAATCGAGGCTATAATATCATGAATACCTAACAACGACTAGAGAAAAAAAAGTATTTAAGCATAAACTAAAATACAATTTTTACTAACAAACATGATGACAAACAAATAAAGAATTTGGAGAGACTTATTATCACCGTCACAAACTACTACCTTCATGACTAAACCATGTGCGTTAGATTGATAACGATATATATTAGTGATTAATACTTCATTAATAAATTGATAAACAAATATGACAAAACAATAGTCTGAAAGTACTCTCACTTTTGAAAGCATATCCTGTATTCAGATGCTCTACTTTTTTTGTCAAAGAAAACTAATATTAATATTATTAAGGCTAAGCACATAGCTTGATTTATTTAGGGTACATAGTACCAAAACAATCATCTTCATAAAAAAGATAATAAAACAAAAGAAGGAAGTGTATTGATGAAGAATGAAAAGTGCATGTTTCTGAATAAGTTTGCATATTATTTTTTGTGTGAGTTGTTCATATCGCTTTTGACGTGAAATATGTTCATTACGTAATTATTATGTGTAGCACTGAACTTGCACGGAAAAGGATTAAATAGAAGAAAATTGATGGAAAAAAGTCTGATAAATAGTACAGGGCAGCAAAATGAGCTAATTTCGCCAAACAGGGACCGAAGCAGAAGGAAACAACAACTGGGGAGCATATGGGTCATGTGTCTGGACGCTCCCCCAGCTTTTTCAATCCGAAACAACATAAATAAAATTCACCCATACAAATCCTAATTGATAATAAATACATCCTAAAATGATCGCTCGGAAAGGGAGGCACTACTTTGGAGTGGGAGAATACTTTTGGAGTCAAAAATATGTTAGGAGCAAGGAAAAGATTCGGCAACAAGTTTTTTCTTTTCTTCCTTTAATTTTTCGTTATTGGTTATGAATTTTAATATTGTAGTTTAGACACTATTATAAATAACTAATTTCTTATTTAGGGTTTTGATGTAACCTTTTGTAAGATAAGTTCTTGTTACGTTATTATATAATTAAGCGGATGAATTTCTTTTGTTCAACTACGTGTTTATTTTAGTTGATTGAATGACTATCGATTGATTGCCGATTTATTATGTATTACTTGAAAAATGGTGCATATTTAGGTGATTTTTGAATAATGTCACTCCTAACGTATGCAAAGAATCAATACGGCAGGTTTAAAGGGGTTTAGGAATAACAAACCTTGACATGATCATAATGAGCGGTAAGATAGTGCCCGCTAACGTAGTTTGAGATTGTTAGGACCGTAAACATCAGGTGTCATACGGAAGCTAGCAAAGCAAACCTTGAGCGACGATAAATCATACAACAAAGGAAAAATATACCAAAAGAGACACAAACATTTAACGTGGTTCGGTCAACTGACCTACGTCCACGTGCGGAGATGAGCAATCCACTATATAAAAAGAGAGTACAAAATATCGAGAGAACAACTTCACGAAGAGGCAAACACAAGTGACACACTAACACTTGTCTCGTTAAGTTCTCCCCCTAAGCACTACTCTCAAGCCCCTATGGCTACATTGTGGATGCTACTGAATGAGAAGGACGGATCTTCAATTTATAGAATTCCAAACCTTTTCCTACAAGAAAAAGGACTAGCCAAGTATAAGAGAATTATAATTTCCTTCTACAAAAAGGAAAACCCAATTGAGGTAATTATATTGCCGTTTCCTTCAACAAATAGGAAAACCAAATATGGTAAGAAAATTATGGCAAACACCTAACTATTCTCCCCCTTGGCCGAAATTTTCTAACAAAATAAACTTGATCCACCTTCTTCACATAGCCTTAAACATGTTGCATCTCCAAATCTCCACCACAAAGTTTGTCTCAACGTGCATAGCACACTGGTCAAATTTCTCAGATAAAAATCACGATTATCGTCAAATATGTTGCGGCTAGAATTGAACCCGCCAAGATGAACCTGTCTTGAACCTCGCTCTGATACCACTTGTGGCATATTCCATGGCCACCTTACCTCCAGGAGCTGAATTTGTCAAAGAAACACAAAGAGTTTCTCAAGAGTCTGACAGAGTATTAAGAAGCCAAAGTCCTTGTATCTCATCATCAAAATTAACTCCCATTCCAGATAGCTGATCAAGGACGCCCTAAAAATCATTTATGTGATCAAGGATAGGGCTGCCTTCCTTGTATTTAAAGGTCATCAATTGCTTTAGCAGAAATAATTTGTTGTTTCCGATTTTTGAAGCATAAAGAGTCTCTAGCTTTTCTCATAATGATCTCACATGTATCTCGTTCATAATATGGTTGTGAATATTATCTTCAACCCATTGTCGTATATATCCACATACTTGTTAGTGCTCGAAATTCCAATCTTCATCGGATATACTCTTGGGTTTATGAGCTGAAAAAACGGGTAGATGCATCTTCTTCACGAACAACAAGTTTTTCATCTTGCTTCTCCAAACATTATAATTTTTCCCATTTAAACATACCATCTTGCTCATATTCGCCTCCATTCCGTAACAACCCGGATAAATAACCAAGGCTCTAATACCACTGTTATGCCGAGGAAGAGGCAAACCTGAAAATAAAGAAGATAAAGAACACCAAATTTTAACGTGGAAAACCCTTCAAATCGAAGGTAAAAACCACGGGATCACAAAGATCCAAAAAGCTCCACTATAACAATAAGAGGGTTACAAAAGTTCTTCAAATTGGCAACACAACAAGCGCCAAACACGGAGCAACAATAGCAATAAGAACAACAACTAATCAATTGAAGAAAGAGTATAATCCATAAAAACGAAGCTGCTGTTCAAGGCTCGAAATAAGATACTACGTGACTCCAAATCCGATCTCCACCGTCCAAATCCAAGACCAAGATGTTGCAAACACTCAAACAAAATTTCAGCCCGATCCAAAGGTTAACGAAGCAGTAAACGTGATTTGAAGTTGGCTGGTCGGAATAAAAATCTGCAGCAAAACAAATATTTTTCTTCTCTCTTATCTCTTGACGAAAGCTCTCTCAAAAATCACTCTTATGTGCTTAAGTCTTTCAAAGACTTGTATCAATGAGCATAGAATAATTCTCTAAGGTTGTCCTATTTATAGATCATGAGTGGTGCTTTCTCTTAAAGCCAAGACCCACTCAAAATTGGAATAAACCGAATCCAATTCCAAATAGGAATGAAAACCAAAAGAGAATAGAATTAGGTCATTGGGCCTTTGGCTGGACAACATGGGCATGTGCCCAACAGAGATAATATATATAGTAAATTATTGTAGTTGCTCGGAAGAACATTACAACACATGAATTGCTCATGATCAGTGGAGAACACTTAGGCGAAATTATAGAAGACGTAACAGAAAGAATTTCGAGAAATGGGTAAATCATAATTCTAGACCTCCTTAATCTTGTCTCCAACTTTATCCTGGTTAGTTGATAATTTT
The DNA here is from genome assembly GCF_000715075.1 of Nicotiana tabacum. Classification (NCBI taxonomy): domain Eukaryota; kingdom Viridiplantae; phylum Streptophyta; class Magnoliopsida; order Solanales; family Solanaceae; genus Nicotiana; species Nicotiana tabacum. The sequence goes on along the minus strand of NC_134086.1, from coordinate 21,013,021 downwards.
ATTGTTTTCTATCATTTGTTAGTTAATTAGTTAGAAATAAAAATCTCAATTTTTATAATTTAGAAAATTGTTCCAACTTATTTTCTTAATAATAGCGAACAATTATAATTAAACTTTAATTATACCTCTTAGACCAAATTATATTTACAACGATCGTTTATCTTTTTTAGGACTAGAATTAGCTAAATCATTAAACTATCAAAATCTTTTAAGTTACTTTCATGTTTGTTAGCATATGCTGCCTTATTACTTTTCTTGACTGCATAATCAATCATATTCAAGTATTGATTGTTAATTTGTTATAGTTAGGAAACATATAACTTTCTTACAATTTTGTTTCAGATTCTATTAGTAGCAAATTTTCCTTTATGATAATTTCCATGTTTTATTGCTATGATTTCTGCATGCTTCACTAGTCCTAAAAGCCAACATAAAAAAACCTCTTTTTCTTTCTCGAAAAGGCACAAATACAAAACAAAAATCTCAAAAGAAAACAATAAAGAACTTACAAAAAAAGAAAAAAAGGAACCATTTACTTGTTTGATAACACGTAAGCCTCACGCATGGACCACTCCTTTGTTAGAATTTAGGTGGCACTTATCTTTCGAATTTTAAATAAACATTATTTTTATTTCACCACTTTGTAAATATTAGTTGCAAACTCATTTTGAGTTATTAGAAAATAAATTCCTTTTGATTTGTTTTTGAAGATTTCTAAGCTCAATTTTTGAATTTTCTTAAAAACTCAAAAATTAGTATTCAAAGTTTTAGATTTTTCTTAGGATTTAAAATTTTAATTAGAAATATTTCGAAAAATACTTTTCATTTAAAAAACATATAAAAGATATACTTTCTTAAGAGTTTAGAAAAATAAATTGCAAACTCAATTCTTACAAAACTCTAAAACAAATGTCAAGTGTCAACTTATTAGAATCATCATAATTTCAATATCTTTTCCCTTCTATTTATTAAAAAAGAAGAATATTTTCCATCATATTGCACAACCCACGGCGGATTCTAGGGACCCCACCTCCCCCAAACGAAATCTCACAACCCGAGGCTATCTTCAAAAAACACATCGAAACGTCGTCGTCAGGTTCCTAACGGCGTCATATGGACCGCTCGTCTCATGCCAATAAATATCTCCTTGTACTCTCACTTCCCTTCACACTCTCATTCCCAGCTCTGATCATAGTTTTCATCGCTCATCGGAAACTTCTACATCTTCTACAAAATGGCTAAAGATCCAGTTCGCGTTCTCGTTACCGGTGCCGCCGGTAGTTGTTCTGTTCTTAAAGCTTATTTTTTGTTTTCTTTTTGTTTTTATGGCTCAGATCTGTTGCTGTTTTACTTCATTTTGACTTGGAAGTTCGATTGATATTTAGTGTTGATGCTTATCGGATTTAATCAGAGATCTACTTGTTTACTGTTGTTGCTTTTGATTTAACTCTTGATCTGTTTGATCCTTCGTTAATTTATTTGGGACTATGTTTTCCTGTATGTGATGTGAAGTTAATACTCCACCCGTTCCAAAAGGAGTCAACTTCAGTCATCTAAAATAGAAAGTGGTAAATAGCGTCAAATAAAATAGTCAAATTTGACTTCCTCAAGGAAATGAATCAACAACATCAAACAAAGTAACCTTGCAACTCGTTTTTACTTGTATAGTATGTATTTTGTGCTCCCCTTAAGAAAATATTATTTAAGTTTCTTTATCTAAATTATCCTTATGAATGTTAATAAGTAATTTAAATTAATGCTATCACTTTTAAAATTCAATTATATTAACAGAAGCAATAATTTGAAATTAAGAGTTTCAATTTGAACTTAGTAATTGAAGCCAACTAGTAATTGGAGCCAGAATGTTTTAACATTAATATCCCCTCCTTTCCTTTTTACTTGCCCGATCTAGCAAATTAAAAGAGAATTAATTTTTTTCCATTTTTACCCTTATCAAGTAACTATCTCAAAACTTACTGAAGTGATAGGAGTGAAATTTAGTTTTCCAAAGCATATTAATTGCAATGGGCAACTACAGCAGCTTCGATTTCCCAAGCTGACGCAACAATACTACGGAGTAGTAACTTGTCTCCACTTTATAAATTACTTTTACTCTAGATATTCATTCTATGATATGGAGTACTATGATGCATGTGGGTTGAGTCATTCCCATCCCAAGTGGTGCCCGATTCAGCCTGGTTGGTCAGGAAGAGATTCACCTAGAGACTATTGCTATTTTGAGAATATGTTTCTATTTTAGCTAGTGGAGGCGGATACCCTATGGTAGTCTTGTTGTGGCCTCTAAGTGGCCGTCCCATCACTTAGTACTCCCGTAGAACCAATATCCTGAGTAAAAAACATTTTATATACTGGAGCCAAAATGGGAAGCTGTTGTAGTTGCCCACTGCAATTACAAATAAGTTGGGGAAATGGCTTGGGAAATAGTTACTTAATGATATGGGGAAAATTAAGTACAAATTAGTCCCTCTTGATTTGCTGAAGTGGACAAGTAGAATAAAAAAAATCTATTTTTAGTATACTAGACAAGTAAAAAGCAATGGGGGATAGTATTAATGTTTCAAACATTGTGGCTCCAATTATTAAGATTCAAGTTGAAACATATGGTTTCAAATCATTGCTTTTGTTGCTAGAATGGAGATTTAAAAGTATAGTATTAATAGAGATTAATGAGGGTAATCTAGTAAAATAAATACTTAATTAATATTTTCTTAAGGGGTGTGCAAAATGCATATTGGACAAGTAAAAAGGTCCAGGGGAGTATTACTTTGTTTACTGTAGTTGATTCATTTCCTTGAGGTGACATATTTGTTGTTTCACCACTTGGTCTTAACTGTGTTGACTGGTGATGTCAATTGTATTTTAAAGATAAGCCTGTATTCTAGTTTTTGCCTATAATTCTGATGATCAGAAATTCTGTTAATTTAATTCACCATGATTTTTTTCTTCCGATAACTCGGTAGATTCCTAAACTCTCAATTATCTCAATAAGGAGGTCTAAATGAAACGAAATGGTTTCACTATTCTTAACACCATGCCCAACTAGTTTGAGATTGAGGTGTAGTTGTTATTGATGGAGCATGATTGAGTTGATGTGTCTGTTATGCATATGATTCAAAAATGGAAAACCAACATGTAATAATATTATGTCATGCAAATTTATGGATTCATGGTTTGGAAAAGCATCTCCTGCATTAGATAAGTATGAAGATTGGCTAGGTAGGTACTTTCCCAAAATCTATTTTCAAGGATTTAAGACTGTTTTTTCTAAAGTTGCAATTTTTAAAGTTTTTATTGGTTCCAAAATATGGAGTTGATTGGAATGTTATGATAACGGGATAGTGTTTGTTTCTGTTTTTTTAAGGACAAATTGGATATGCTTTGGTTCCAATGATTGCCAGGGGAGTGATGTTGGGTGCAGATCAGCCTGTAATTCTCCACATGTTGGATATTCCACCTGCTGCAGAGGCATTGAATGGAGTGAAGATGGAATTAGTGGATGCTGCCTTCCCTCTTCTTAAGGGTTGGTGCCCTTGCTTCGTGTAACTTTAATGCTTTGTCATTTTATTACTTGTCGGAAATAAACATGGGCTAAATGGTATGTTTTGCTATGTATGTGTCAGGTGTTGTTGCCACAACTGATGCTGTTGAAGCATGCACTGGTGTTAACGTTGCGGTCATGGTTGGAGGTTTCCCCAGGAAAGAAGGCATGGAGAGAAAAGATGTGATGTCCAAGAATGTTTCTATTTACAAGTCCCAGGCTTCTGCTTTGGAGAAGCATGCAGCTCCCAACTGCAAGGTCGGGCAAAGTATATAGATCTGTTTTTAGATTGTCTTTTATGCTAGCTTCTCTTTTTTATAAATTGCACCCAGTGTTCAGCATTGCATGATATAATTCTAGCTATTGGATCAGATTATTCTTCTATTTGACTGTGGAAGTAATTGATCAATTGGCTGAATAGATCACCCAAGTCAGTGAGAATAGTTACGTGGTGCTTGTTGCCAACTTAATGTCTTATTTTGTTGATGAAACTTACAGAAAAATTAGCTGAATAGATCACCTAAGTCAGGGAGAGTAGTTACATGATGCTTATTGTCAACTTAATGTCTTATGTTGTTGATGAAAGTTTCCAAGCAAGTAATCAGAATATGTATGGAACAGGCTTGTGATTTTCATCTTATGTGTTACTTTCATAAGTCCATTCTGCTGCAAAATGACTGTTTTTATTGCCTTCTGTTTGTGTCAATGGATGCATTGATGAACTGGTTTCAGGATTTCCATGTGTATGTTGTGCAACTTCATTCCATTTGAGGTATTAAAACTTTTCCCTTTTGTCTCTTCCAGGTGTTGGTCGTTGCTAACCCTGCCAATACAAATGCATTGATCTTGAAAGAATATGCACCATCCATTCCTGAGAAGAACATTTCCTGTCTAACAAGGTTGGACCATAACAGGGCCCTAGGTCAAATCTCAGAGAGACTGAATGTTCAAGTGAGCGATGTTAAAAATGTCATCATTTGGGGAAACCACTCATCATCACAGTACCCTGATGTCAACCATGCAACAGTTGCAACACCAGCTGGAGAGAAGCCAGTCCGTGAACTTGTGGCTGATGATGCATGGTATAATGAATCAGTGACTTGTTGTTTCCCAGCTTGTGTATTAACTGATAATTGTATTCCTTTTATTTAGGTTGAATGGTGAGTTCATTTCTACTGTACAGCAGAGGGGTGCTGCCATTATCAAGGCTAGAAAGCTTTCTAGCGCCCTTTCCGCTGCTAGTTCTGCTTGTGATCACATACGTGATTGGGTCCTTGGAACTCCAGAGGTAAATTTTTTAACTTGGGGCCTTGTTGTATATAAAATAAAGGAATTATTTGTGCAGATATTTGGTAGATTTAAATCGCAAGTAGTGCTTATCTCATTTCTTCCTCTAACCAAATGTTGCAGGGAACTTGGGTTTCTATGGGTGTTTACTCTGATGGGTCATACAATGTCCCAGCTGGGCTTATTTATTCCTTCCCAGTTGCATGCAAAAATGGAGAATGGTCTATTGTTCAAGGTTAGTGAAAAGCATTTAGTTGCATTCAGATATTGTCGTTGACTCAACTAAGTATTACACTATGTCATGTTGGGCTCCTATTATGTTTGTCGTTTTCAGCAGTTTCTCTCTTTAACCTCAATTAGTCAGCCAAATTGTTAGTTTGGGATTGGCGGGGAAAGTGAATTAAGCAGAGTCATAAATCATGGTGTAGGATTATGGGATTCGGATTCCTTGTGTTAGCCATCTTTAGCCTCAATGATTGTCACAACATGTTTGTGGAAGGGGCTTCTGGGGAAAATATTAAAAATTGGACGTTAATTTGCCTTTACTGGTTTTCATAAAAAAGCTATTTGTCTATATGGCTTAATAATTTTCATAAAAAAGCCATTTATTGGCATGGCTTAATAAAAAATGCCAACCTTGTCTGAAGTTTTAGATGTTACCTAATGATTTTTCTGAAATTTTTTGCTCTCAATATAGTGGAAGTTGAATTTTGCAATTTAGATATCACTTATCTGTTTTTTAATGAAACTGAGTTGTTCCTTCTGTATTTGATTTGCCTTCTTTTTGATGTTTTGACATATAGTATTCATGAGAAATCTGTCTTCCTTTTCTTTTGTTGGTTTTTTTTTTTTTTTTTTTGTTGGTGTTAAACCTTGGTCTGAAGGTTCCTTATTGCTCTCCTTTTCTCTCTTTAGATAACATCTATGTAGGAGTATTTTGTTCCCTTGGTGGTGCTATAAATTTGTATGAGTTGCCTGTCGGCAGGGTCTTAAAGTATTTTATTTGTTATTCGTGCGTCCAGGTCTTCCAATTGATGAGTTCTCAAGAAAGAAGTTGGACGCTACAGCTGAGGAACTATCCGAGGAAAAAGCATTGGCATATTCCTGCCTTACCTAAATTGCTAACATTTCCTAAATTGCTTTTTCAACTCATGGGGAGTGTATGTGATAATAGAAGTGGCTTCAGTATGTGATAATAGAAGTGGCTTCAGTTTTGAATAAGGCCATTGTTGATTCTTGAGGAAAGTGATAATGGGGATGCTGCGTCGTCAGTTGTTTACTCTTTAATTGTACTCTATTTTTATGTCCATGTTTTGAAATAGAACTGATATTTTCATGAATAATTAGCATCTTGTGTTGTCCCTTGGATGATATTTTCTGTGTTATTGCTTTTGCACATCTTGTCTTTGAGCCGAGGGTTTCCCGGAAACAGGCTCTCTACCCCTCGAGGATAGGAGTAAGGTCTGCATACACTCTACCCTCCCCAGACCCTACTAGTGGGATGATTACTGGGTTGATGTTGCTTTTGCACATCATTTTTCATAAAAAATCTGCAGAGTATCTATCATTGCTTGTGGCTGCTTGGAATATACTTCCACCTCTGCCTTAGATTAGCATGTTGTCCGCTCCACTTGCTCATCATTTTTCCAGATGCTCTATTCTTGGTTTTAGCTTATCTTGTTTTAGGGATCTAGCTGCTATCTTGTTTTACGGAGTTTAACCTTCTATTTTCAGCCAAATTTCCCTTTATTTTGATCTCTGGTGATTAGGGATTGGGTAGTTGAATGACTCGCCACATTTCCCTAATTTTCGGTGATGGGGGTTTGGCCAAACCCCCTTTTATCTGCCTAGCTCCGCCTTGCCTGTGTTGATAAGAGATAGCAGATATTCCAAAAGATATCCCTTCCAAATTATGTGAGGTACAAACTTTCTTACGATTAGACAAGCTAATGTTCCTAAAAATCTATGGGGAATAAATTTTCAATATTTATAACCCCGTTTGTCCATAATTTTCTCTTTTTTAAAATTTTTTTTTTGAAAAATGTGTTTGTCTAATAAATTTTGCAAGTTTTTATAAAAAATTCGAAAATGAGTTTTTCAAAATTTTCAGAAATTTTTTCCCCCACATTACTGTAATATTTTTTTCAAGTGAAATGTATGTCTAAACATAATTTCAAATTCTAATTACCATTTTTCAATTTCACTTCAAATACTATTTTTGTAAATTTTTTTTATAATTTATATGAAATTACTTAGATTGTTATGCATATGGAAGGGAAGTTGAGAAAACAGTAAAGTGAGTCAATGTAATGAAAGTCATTTTAAATTATTTGGAAATGAAACCAAACGCAGAATTATGTTAGCAAAAAGGACATGATTGCAAAAAATCAAGTTGGGAGAATTATGGAAAGAGGACAAAAAAGGAAATAGAAAAAGGTGGGTGGGAAACGTAGAGATGTTAACAAGAAAATGCAAGAATTTAAGGACCAAATTCAGCGAATTTCTATTTTAAAATCATGACAAAATACGATTTTAAACTTACGAAGTGTTCCTCAAGGAATTAAGAATTTGAACAAGGTTGGATTGGCTGCTAATGCTTTATGAGAGACCCTTTTCATTTTTTAAGAGAAATTTTCATAAAGCACAATTTTTTAGTAGTAATTAGTTATCTATAGACACCATTTGCTATATTACAGATTATAGATACCTTTTCTGTGGTTATAAGATGTATTTGATGTATTTAGGCTATTGTATTCATCAAAAATATGCATGAATCAGGGAAGTTCAGCTAATCAGTTGTTGTCATCGAGTGTATTTGACTGTATTCATGGAGTGAAACATGGGATTACAGCTGGACGGATTATTGTATTTGACTGTATTCACGATGTGAAATAGGAGATTACACTATTTTTAAAACGGAAAGTGAATCAATTAACATAAAAGACTCCTAATATAACTTAACAAACTCAATTATAACACACAATTTTTGTATTTTCAGTTATAAAAAAGATTCTCAATCGAAAAATACCCCCAAACATAGCAATCTTCAGAGAAATTACATAATACATCTGAATACATAAATTATATTAATTAAAAAAAACATATAAATACATTCATGGCATATAGCGAGACAGTGAATACAATAAAATACATAGAATACAGCGGGATACATTAAAATACAATGAAAAAAGATGGTGAATACAACAAAATACATGGAGTACAACGAGATACATTGAATTACAATGAAAAAAAGACAATGAATACAATGAAATACATGAAAATACATTAAAATATATTAACTGAAAATCAAGTTGCTCAGCCCCAAACTCCGCCGTTTTTGTTCAAGAACAAACCCTAATTTTCGGTGAATCCGCCGTTCACCGGAAGCCAGTAGTCCATTGAGTATGTATATAATGAGCAAGAAAAAGAAGTTGTTGATGCGAGGCCTGAAACTAGTGAATCAACTTTAAAGTCAGCTACACCAGCAGTTCTAATCCAAAGTGCTGCCGAGTGTGATGAGGAGGAAAAAATTGCTGGTGTAAATTCAAAAGGTGATCATGGATCTAAAAGTCCTGCTAAATCTGATCAGAAAACAAGGATGTCGTCGTCTTTTTTAGAATCTAGTTTTTCTTTAAGAAATGCCAAGTCCAAAAGAGGCAAGGATGTCATTCTTGACCTACTAAGTGATGATGATTTGCTTAATTCCACGCCGGTGAAGCAGAGTTTGTGTGAGTCCGGTTCATTATTGAATAGCGTATCAAAATAGAGAGAAAGAAAATAGTGTAACTGAATAGCGTATTTAGTGGCTTAGGGTTAGGAGATAACCAAAATTAAATATTTTGCTATAAACATTAAAAGATATCTATAGAATATAATTTTTTTAAATGGTATTTATTTAAAATAAATAAGGTGTTAACCTTTGCTATAGGAGGTAAAAATTTCTTTTTTTTTAATTCCTTTTATAAATATTAAAACATGTAATTTTTACCTTTTCTTAACTTTTTAGTTTGCTAAAAAAAAAAACTTTCAAAATTCGTTTTTTAGTGCAAGTCAAGTCATATTATTTCTATGAGTTATAGTGTACGTGCGTTGCATGTATATTCTGTGTTTGTTAATAAAAAATATATGGAATGTAAAATAAGAATGAATCATGTGTATAGCAATTGATGTCAAGACATATGCAATATTCATTAAAAAAATGTTATTACACCGGCACAATAGTTGAATTTCAAGTAATCAGGTATTTTTTGAACCTACAAAGATGAAAGTTTTGGTGTATTAATTATAATATTGTAATCATAAGTATTTTATTATATGAGATGATAATATGTCATGTTGCTGTATCTGACCTTATACTTTATTGATGATGTTCTTCGAATTTGGTGTATCGTTGTATTAAAGACTTTATTAATAAAAATTTGGATGTAAGTACATAAAAAGGACTAATTAGTGGCCATGAAGCTCGAGTATTAGTCGAAAACATCAACAACACCCAACAATACATGGTGCTAAGAAGTAAGATCCAAAGCCAGTTAAATAGGATAGAAATTGAGTTTTTTAAGCCAATTGACAAGATTTCACTTCAAAACCCCTCTACAATGCATCTCTCGAACAATTTGCTTTCTGATGATACAAAAATCATTCTTTGTATTTTGGAATATCCTTTAATTCCTCTAGCACCAAGCATAATACACCACAGCAGTCGTAGCCATTCTAAACACTTTAGCCCCAGAAGATTTTTCTTTACACACTCCTCAGAAGACTAATTCCGACATCAAAATAATTATATTAAACATCTTGGGCATCTAATCTAGACCATAGATATTCTACCAATTTTTCTTCATCAAGTTTCTATACGTGGGACTTTCTTTTCTTTTTTACAGACTTAACAAGTAGGTGCTTTAATAACAATATATAACTATTGACGATACTCATAGCCACATTTTTCAATGCGCCGTAAAAAATTTTCTGCAACTGTCCGTTTCATTTAGACGTCTATACATACACTCCTTAAGAGAATGTTCTCTGCTTGACAAAATTGTAAAGAAAATTACTCAACAAATTTATGAAATACTTCATATATGTACGTACAAAAAGTCTAGGAGAAGAAGAATGAAAAGCATTTTGATTAGTTATATAAGGTTGGCTAGTTTAACATAATTAATGAAGGATAGCGATTCGCTACAATTTAAATATATTAATATAATAATAACTTCAAAGCACAAAAAAAGAAGAAGTTAATCACGAACCTACAAAGATAGATCCTCTAAGTGATTGGAATTTTAAACAGATTCAAAATTTTAAAAGCCATAACACAACAAATCATTAAGATGCTGAAATCGAAATAATATGAGGCTACTTGATTATGTGCAATCAGCTGCTATTAGATTTGTAGAAAATGAATATTTGTATTAGTAGAAGTACAAATTAATAACTTATAGCTATTAAAAGTACAAAAGAATTCGATGAAAAGACTATAAATTTCTTTACAAGAGTAGCAGAAAATACCAAGCTCGGAAAATAAATTTATCTGAGATAAGCAATATAATAAACATATCAAACTGGAATAAAGAGATTATGATTTTCCATATCCATAACTAGATAGGCTTCTAGCAGCATTAACCTTTAATTATATTAGTTATTAGATGAATAATGAGTGACATGTTAGAAGATATTATGCACATTAAGAATGGTACTTCTACTTTATTTTATGTCCGTTATGTATTTTCTCAAACAACCATGTATGAAAGTTTCAAATAGATTATGCAAATAATAAAGTTGGTCTGCCATAGTGAAGCAATGTCGACATCTCAAAAAATTACCCTGCATATGTATAAAAAAAAATCATAAATTTCTAAAAACCAAAACACCACAGGCAACAACACTGGAACTAAATTGCACATAGGAGGATTTTTAACATGAGTTAACTTGAATACGCCGATAATTTAATTTTTTTTTTATATTGTTAGGTCATCCAAAAGATCTATAGGTAACACTCCATAAAAGTGAGATTTTGTAACCTAATAAAAGTGACCTAATTATATTTAAAAATTTGCTATTTGATATAATATCCGTATAAGTTAAAACTCTTTTAACATTTTGTTTAATGGTCCTTCAAAAGGTTTGAATTTGTGACGTTCTTTTTAATCTTTACAATATGTGTACTTAGAGAAGAAACTTTTTGATGTGAGAAGAATTAAGGTTGATTAATTTTTAACTTTTTTCCTAATGATTAAATAATCCATGAATGAACATATTAAAATTACTATCGAACTAAACAATAGTACTAATTCAAGCATAAACGAATTGTAATTCTGCCTGAAGTGTTATTATAGTGCTGCATGACATACCTGATACAATAGTAGAAATTGTCATGACCTAAACGAAGCAGTGCATATCCCTGGAATTAAAGCAATACAAACTAAAGTTTATTTCTTAATAAAAGTACTAAACCATAACAATCCACGAGTAGGAAAAATATTTTTTCTTAACTCAGTGTTTAATACTTACAAAATTTTAAATGCAAAAATTTTGGTCTTCAATGAAGGAAATTTAATGTACACACCCATCATAGCTTCTACTTTGCTAGAAAATAGAGTTCGCATGGTGAATACATATTCACACATAAAAAATAATTTCTTTATTGGGATTCCTAATTGTTTCAAGTTAATATTCTCTAAACAATGAAATAGAAAACATAGATAAGATACCATGAATTATCAGAAATTAAAAATACGACGCAAAAATTATAAACTATATTCGCCGAAACCAAATATACAAGGTATAGCAACAAATAGCATAGAACTTAGGAAACCACTAGAATTGCAGTAAAACCAAAGAATATATAATCAAATTTATATAATTACAACATCTAATATCAAGTATAATCAAACCAATTTAAAGTTAAATAAAGCAATGCAGTTGATAACTTGATTGGGCGTTGTGGCTAACTCAATTTTACATTCATTGTTCTTTTATAGATGTATTGTAATACTCGTTACAAAAAAAGAGGGTAATTAGGTAATTTACCAACAACAAAAAAACAAAAAAAAATATAAAATTAGATGAAATAGGGTAAAGCCCTACGCTAGCTAACAGAAACAAAGAGGAAAAAGGCCGAAGCGCCAAGAAATCAAATTTTACTGTGTAAAATCAAGCCAGAAGCAAAAAGGGATTTTGACGGATCAAGGGTTTAGGCAAAAATAAAAAATAAAATAAATACAAAAGGTGAGTTGGGGAAAAAGTTTGGTGCCGCAAAAAAAGCCACTTCCAACCATTATTTGTTCAAATCTTCAGGTACTGTATTCCACAAATTTGAGAATCTATATTATATTAAAAGGAGAGTAGTATGCATTGTGGTTAAGCCAAGTAGCAAGCTAAAATGAAGCCACTTGGCAATTGTAGGACAACATTAATTATTAGAAATTATAAATGAAAACATAATTAAAGGAAGTAGTTTAATGAATCTTATACATAATCCAAATATATCTTAGACAAATCTAATCTCTCTCTCTTTATACATACATACATATATATATTGATCCACTCATAGATTTTCTTCTAAATTAGCTAGAAATATGGAGGTAAAAAATTAATTAAAAAACTAAAATAGAAAAAAATAAAAAATATAGAAAGACGTAAATTGAGATAACCTATGACTATTTATACTTTGAAGTAAGTTTAAATATAAAATAAAACTTACTTAAGATATTAAAGATTAATTGACTTCAAAAATTAAAAAAATTCTAGCAGTAAAATAAGATCTTACGTAAAGTATAAAGTTATTTATAAGATAAGAAAAAACTTAAATATTATATATATATATATTAAAAGGAATGTAGTGAGGCATGAAAAGGAATACCGTGAGGCATGACATTAAGCCAAGGGCATATTCAGAAAATGTCACTTAGAAATAGTACATAGAGAAATAATCTAAACAGAAATATTTTTACTTAGTATTTTTAAGACATAATCTAAATAGATTTTTAGACAAATTTAATCTATATTATATTAAAAGGAGAGTAGTATGCATTGTGGTTAAGCCAAGTGACAAGCTAAAATGAAGCCACTTGGCAATTGTAGGACAACATTAATTATTAGAAATTATAAATGGAAACATAATTAAAGGAAGTAGTTTAATGAATCTTATACATAATCCAAATATATCTTAGACAAATCTAATCTCTCTCTCTTTATACATACATACATATATATATTGATCCACTCATAGATTTTCTTCTAAATTAGCTAGAAATATGGAGGTAAAAAATTAATTAAAAAACTAAAATAGAAAAAAATAAAAAATATAGAAAGACGTAAATTGAGATAACCTATGACTATTTATACTTTGAAGTAAGTTTAAATATAAAATAAAACTTACTTAAGATATTAAAGATTAATTGACTTCAAAAATTAAAAAAATTCTAGCAGTAAAATAAGATCTTACGTAAAGTATAAAGTTATTTATAAGATAAGAAAAAACTTAAATATTATATATTATATTAAAAGGAATGCAGTGAGGCATCTATATTATATTAAAAGGAGAGTAGTATGCATTGTGGTTAAGTCAGGTGGCAAGCTAAAATATTCAGAAAATGTCACTTAGAAATAGTACATAGAGAAATAATCTAAACAGAAATATTTTTACTTAGTATTTTTAAGTCATAATCTAAATAGATTTTTAGACAAATTTAATAAGGATTAAAACAACTTAGATTTGATCAAATTTAATTTATGGTAGAAATCAATTAAAATTGACTCACATTCTTATACTAAATAAATTTTGATAGCTTTCCAAATATAATTATTAACTAACCACTTGATCTGCTTTCTTTCATTTCATAATTTTATTATTTTTAGAAATAGTACATGGAGAAATAAAATGATAGTGAAAATATTATCATTAGATATAATGTGTTCAAACAAATAAGAAATTAACTTTTATGATTAATAATAAAATGAGTGTGGTAGAAATAGATATTAAATTAAACAAGCTAATGAAAGCCACATAACAATGTAATAATATTATGTATTGAATAATAGAATAGCAAAAATAAGGAATAAATAGAGAGAAATTAATCAAAACTTTCATCATAAAGAAAAATGATAAAAATTATTTAAATTTGAGATGAGAAAGTTGTTATTTATCTATTAAGATAAGAAAGATGATATTGTGGATAATACCACACAACTTATGTCTAACAGATAAAATAAGAACTTAAAAATATTAAAAATAGTGTGAGAATATTTATGCTAAGAATTAGTTTAGAAAATAAAATAAAGTGAAATAAAATACTTAAAAATACTATTGATAAATTTAAAAAAATTAAGAATTCAAGCAATATTTTTAAAATAAAATAGATATTTATTTTAAGATTAAAATATTTCTAAATTTATCTATATTATATTAAAGGATAGTAATTGATAATAATACTAAATAAAGTGGCAAATTAATTAAAAGTCGTATAAAACTGTGATAATATCATATATTTGATAACATAATAGCAAAAGTAAAAAAATAATTAAAAATTAAATATTAGAAATGAAAGGAAAAGACTATTTTGCTTAATATTAGAAAGTTCTTAAATTGATGATGAGAATGCTCAAACTATGGATATGACCACCAAAAATTAAAGTCTTACTAGATAAGAATTAAAATTTTAAAAATATAAAATAAATATCTAATATAAGTAATTTTATTGACTAAAATTAAAAGTCAAATTTTGTATCTTGAAACTAAAAGACAATTTTTTTATTGCATGTAATACAAAAAATAAATATAAAAAAACTTAATAGATTTGGAATATAATAATCAAGGAACTTATATATTAATATTTTATACTAATCAAAGTTACAACTTAAAGTCAAATATGATATTATTTTGATTACAGGTAAAATATTAATTAAAAATTTCTTAGTAGGGAAGGGACTGTATAAAGAAAAGAAAATAGATATAACGTGAGAATATATTAAATTAATTTAAAATAAAATAAATTAAATAATTGAATAATATTCCAAAATATTATTTATAGATTTAAATAGTAAAATAGTTTCGAGTAAGAGGATAAAAGCGTAAAATATTTTAAATTTCAAGAATAAAAAAATAATATTTATCGATAATTATTAAAAGGATAATAAGAAAAATATTAAGTCAATTAGTAAGCCGAAAAACTCACATGAAAGTATAATAATATTAAATAATAAATAATTTAACAATTATAAGCAAAGAACAAAAACAATTGTGTAAAATTTAAAAGAATAAGACTTATTTAAGCTTTAGACAAAAAAAAACTAATATTGAGAATTTTATTAAAATAATATAATATAATATGTTTAAACGAGACAAATCACCACATGAAATAGTTAATAATTTTTAATATTGATAACGAAATGAAATTCAAGTACTAAAATTAACCTATTGGATTATATAAATATAGAAAAAGAAAACAGGTTATCCAATATGAGATTTGCGAAATGGTTTCATGTCTTGCTTCTTAATTAATATCTAATGATTATCTATAAATTTTATCTAGAAGGTTTGTATTTAAAAGTTATTTATACATAATTCAAATAATCCAAATCACAATCCGACATGATTTGTGTCCGCGCATCGCGCGGGTACTAATACTAGTATAATTTAATGGTTAGAGTTTATAAAGATTAAGAATGAGAAAGAGTTTGGGAAAATAAGAGCAGATACATCTTCTGCTATTCTTATTCTAGTTTATATAGATTCTGTACATATTTGAAGATAAATATAAAATTTTGAGATCCTTATCTAATACCTATTCTAAAGGAAGAGTAATCATTTTGTTACAATGGATAAGCTATAACAATAGAGTTTTAGATAGACTACAATGTGAATTCAAAATAGATGATACACTCTAATAGCCCCTGCAAGATCATGTTCGGGATCGAACCATGAGCTTGGATCGAAGGTTGAGGAATTGAGTTGTTCCAACAACTTTAGTAAAGTTATCTGCTATTTGATTTTCAGATGAAATATATCGAACCACTAAAGATTGATCTTCAACCTTCTCACGTACAAAGTGATAATCAAGACGGATATGCTTTGACCGTTGATGGATAACATAATTCCGAGATAAAAACTGTGCACTGAGATTATCACAAAGAACTATGGGAGGTGAAGTGAGAGGAGTACATATCTCACTGATAAGTTGCTGCACCCAAATTAATTCAGTAGTTGCAAAGGCTAAAGCACGATACTCGGCTTCATTGCTTGAGCGGGCTACTGGCTTTTATTTTCGGGAAGACCAACCGATCAAGTTACTGCCATAAAATATTGCAAAACCATGTTGGGAGCAATTATCATCAAGGTCAGAGATCCATCAACATCCGAGAAAGCCACAAGGCTAGAATCAGACATAGGTCGTAGTAAGAGACCATCATTAATGGATCCTTTTAGATATCGAAGTATGCATTTGATAGTTGACCAATGAGTAATAGTAGATGATTGCATAAATTGACATACTCAATTGACTGCGTAGGATATTTCTGGCCTACTGATGATAACATGTTGAAAGGGACCAACAACACTACGGTATAAATGAGCATCAGGCAAGGGATCACCAGAAAGAGTAAGTCTACATCCAGGTTCAACCGGACTAGAAATTGGTTTAGCATCAGCCATGTTGGTTCGGCGAAGTAAATCACGAATGTACTTGTCTTGAGATAAAAGAATACCTTTTGATGTTGAAGATACTTCAATACCAAGAAAATAATTTAAGGAGCCAAGATCTTTGAGTTAGAACTGTTGATCAAGAGAGAGAATGAATGTAGTAATGAAATTACTATCGCTGCCAGTTATAATAAGATCATCCACATAAAACAAGAATATATGTTGTATGCTCAGAAGCTTGCTGCACAAAAAGGGAAGTGTCAGATAAACAGGAGCGGAAGCCAAGGGCGATGAGAAAAACCTTTAACTAGTTGAACCAAGCACGTGGTGCTTGTTTGAGGCCATATAAGGCCTTGTTCAGTTTGCATACAAAATGCGGCCGATGAGGATCAACAAAACCTTTTGGTTGCTCCATAACACTTGTTCAGAGATATCACCATTTAAGAATGCATTGTTAATGTCAAGTTGTCGAATGGGCCACTTATTTGTCACAACTAAAGATAAGATAAGCCAGATAGTTGTGGGCTAAACAACGAGACTGGAAGTATCAAAGTAATCAACACCCTCCTCTTGGTGAAAACCTTTTGCTACAAGGCGAGCTTTGTAATGCTCAATTGATCCATCAACTTTTCTCTTAATCTTGTAGACCCATTTACAACCAACAATGTTAGAATTAGATGGTGGGGGAACCAGTGTCCATGTCCTATTCACATAAGAGCTAAAAATTCTATCTGCATAGCATGATGCCATTTAGGAAGTTTGGAGGCTTAGTAATAGGTTGTAGGTTCGGAAATGTAAGAGGGATAAGGAGGAAGAGAATGACGAGATGTTATAAGAGCTTTTGGTTTCAAAGAATTAGTTTTACTTCGAACAACCATGGGATGTCGAGAGGTGTCTGAGGGGCGAAAATAGGAAGGAGCTGTGGTCGGGTAAGAGGAACCAGTGGATGGTGGTAGATGTTCAGGTGGGTCAGTAGATGGTAAAGGATCTGTTTGTGGAGGGGTTGTATGGGATGTAGTGGAGGTTAAGTTTGTATGATTAATATGCTCAGATGAGGGGATAGATGATGCAACTGGAGCATTTGATAATGGCCTTGACATGACAGGGTGTGCGAGATAATGTGAACGCTAGATGTTGAGAAACTTGATCAAGTAAAGAAAAGGATGAGTTGGTAGAATGTGACAAGGAAGAGGAGGATTTTGCGGTTGACAACATAGAGGAATAAGGGAAAATATGTTCATCAAACACAACATGGAGAGTAATATAAATTCGAGAAGACGCGACATGGTAACAAAGGTAACCTTTTTGATGAGAACTATACCCTATAAAGACACAAGGTAGAGATCGAAAATCAACTTTATGATGATTGTAGGGTCGAAGATAAGGATAACAAAGGCAACCAAATGCTTTGAGAAAACCATAGTCAAGAGAACTCTTATAAAGTAATTGATATGGTGACTTAAAGGATAAAAAGGAAGATATATGTCACGACCCGGATTTCCCACCCTCGGGAGTCGTGATGGCGCCTACTAAAGAGAGCTAGGCAAGACAACTCTTAACTACTTTTATCTTTTATAAATTATTTCTTTTATCAATTATTAGTAATAACATAAAAAATGATTGAATTAAATAAATATGCGGAAGACTTAATTTAAATTGACTGAATGTAAATACGGAATCCAACATAAATCTCTACCTAAGAACTGGTGTCACATTACTCACGAACTTCTAAGAATACTGAATACAATCGTCTGAAAGAAAATAATAAACTGTTTGTCTCGAATACAATGAGATAACAGACTAAAATAATAGATAGAGGAGACGTCGGGCCTGCGGACGCCTGCAAGGCTACCTCGGTGTTTCACTAGTCTGATTGCTCACACCCGCGCTACTGCTGTTGCTGTCCGAAATCTGTATCTATGCAAAAGAACACAGAGTGTAGTATCAGCACAACCGACCCCATGTGCTGGTAAGTGCCTAGCCTAACCCGGCGAAGTAGTGACGAGGCTAGGACCAGACAATCAAATAAACATGTGCAGTTCAAGTATATAAATATATAGACAACAAAGGAAGTACTGGAAGCAACCAATCAATGTGGGAGGGGAAACATGTTGTGGGGAGGTAACAGTTTCAAATAGAAATATTCAATAAAAGAAGGAGACAACAAAGTCATAATATCAACAAGTATCAAAAGGAATCAACAATTTGCACGGCATCACCCTTCGTGCTTTTACTCTCTTCCTCACCCAAGCAATATATAAAATAAAACTGTACCTGGCATCACCCTTCATGCTTTTACTCTCTTTCCTCACAATATAACCAATAGATCTGTACGAAATGGCACATCGTACGGCACGACATCACCCTTCGTGCTTTACACTCTTTCCTCACCATATCAAACAATACACGGCATCACCCTTCGTGCTTTATCACTCTTCCTCACCCAAACAACAATCACAGATAAGGGGCAAGGAAGTAAACTGGATAATAATCGGGATTCCAATAAGGGCACAACAATTAACAATAAAATTCCCGGCAAGGAATATATCAACAATTCCACAATTTCTCGGCAAGGGAATAATTCAATAACTCTTTCTCTTTCTTTCATTTCTTACTTAGTAATTCATTTTATAACTTGAGCCAACGCTCTTCAAATATTAAATATCACCATTTCTTTCACATGCACTTCACAACATATAGAAGTCATCATTTAATCATGGAAGATATAACCAAATTCGAACATTCGCGATATAAGGACCTACGGTCATGCTAGACACCAACGTATAGATACTCGTCACCATGCTTATACGTCGTACTCGACAAATAGCAAGTAGCAATTAAGACTCAACTCCTATTCCCTCAAGCTAAGGTTAGACCAAACACTTACCTCGCTTTGCAACCAATTCAAAATTCCAACAAGCCTTTGCCTCGCGAATTCGTGCCCGAAATTCTCAAATCTAGTCATAAACAATTCGATTAAGTCAATAAAAATTATAGGAATTAATTCTATATGAAATTTTACATTTTTCATTTAAAATCCGAAATTGCACTAAAAATTCGCCCGTGAAGCCCACGTCTCTGAACCCAACAAAAATTACGGAATATGAAACCTCATCCAACCACGAATCCAACCATACCAATTTTACCAAAATCCGACATCAACTCGACCCTTAAATCTTCAAATTAAACCAAGAGGGTTTTCAAGATTTTCCCAACTAAAATCACCAATTAAATGCCAAAACTAGTAATAGATTCGGGTAATCTAACCAAAATTAAGTTAAGAACACTTACCCCATTGTTTTCTCTAAAAATATCCCGAAAATCGCCTCTCCCCGAGCTCCAATTTGCTAAAAATGTTCGTCCCATTTTCAGAAGTTACATTCTGCCCAAAATGTTTTCGGGGTACTGTTCACACGTTTTTATTGTTCACGGGGTATTGGTCATGGCTACTGTTCACGGGGTATTATTCACGGGGTACTGTTTATGCAATTTTCTGAAATTTTCTGAAATTTTTCCTAAGTCTGAAATCACTCCGAGACACCTCCGAAACACTCTCGAGCCCTCGGGGCTCCTAACCAAACACATACACTAACTCAACAACATCCTACGAACTTAATCGTGCGATCAAATCGCCAAAATAATGTCATATACCACGAATTAAGCTTTAAAATCCAAGAATTCTTTCAAATTTCATAAAACATCAAATTTTCCATTTTGAGTCCGAAACACGTCAAGCGCCGTCTGTTTTCAGCCAAACTTTACATAAAGTGCTTAAACCATATATAAGACTTGTACCGGGTTCCAGAACCAAAATACGAGCCCGATACCATCACTTTCTAATCAAATTTCATTTCCATTTTCCTTAAATATTTTCAGAAAATAATTTTACTCAAAAATTCATTTCTCGGGCCTGGGACCTCGGAATTCGATTCCGGGCATACGCCCAAGTCCCAACGCCCAAGTCCCATATTTTCCTACGGACCTCCCGGGACATCAAATCACGGGTCCGGGTCCGTTTATCCAAAATGTTGACCGAAGTCAAATTTATTTATTTTAATATCAAAACTTAGCAAATTTTCACAGAATTTCATATTTGAGCTTTCGGCTACGCGCCCGGACTACGCACGCAAATCAAGAAGACTGTAAATGAGGTTTTCAAGGCCTCGGAAGCTCGGAATAGATAAGAAAATAGGTGATGACTCTTTGGGTCGTCACAATATGGTTATATTGGATAAGTATGTGGCAGTGTTAAACGCATTCTCCCAAAATTGATAAGGAAGAGAAGCATGAGAAAGAAGAGTGAGCCCATTTTCAATTATAATTCGATTTCAGTGTTCCAATGCACCATTTTGTTGAGGTGCATAGGGGAAAGAGATACGATGATGAATACTTTGATTTTTAAATAGGATGATACATTTTTGTACTCACCTCCCCAATTAGTTTGGACTGATTTTATTTTAGTTTCAAACTGCGTCTCAACAAAAAATTTGAATTGAGTGAAAAGTTGAAAAACTTGCGATTTATGAGACATGAAATATATATCCAAATAAATTTGGTGCAATCATCAATGAATAAAACAAAGTAGCGAGATCCATTAATAGAAGGAACACGGGAAGGTCCCCAAACATCGGAATAAAATAATTGAAAGAGACTACTGCTAGACACATAGGAATGGGAAAAGAGTAAGCGTCGACGTTTTCCTAGTTGACAAGGTTCGCAAACATTAGGAAAATCAAAATTAGAAACATGTAGCTTAAAGTTAGACACAAGACGTTGAAGAAGAGCTTCATTTGGATGAGCCAATTGACGATGCCAACCAACAAGAGATGTGCGTTCACCAAGAAAGACAGAAGGTGGGGAAGATCAAGAATGAGGTGATGAAAGTTGAAGACGGTAAATGCCATCATCAAGTGTTCCTCGAAGTAGTTTCCTTCCCTGCAAATCCTTCACATAAGAACCATAAGGATGAAAGTCCATATGGACATTATTATCACGAGTTATTTAGAAACACTAAGTAAATCCTTGGAAATTTGTGGGACATGAAGAATATTGTTAAGATAAATAGGAAGTTTCATACCATTGCCCACGGCCAAACCATCATTGCCGGTATAGTAAGCCTGTAAGGAGAGGTTAGCCATGTCGGAGGTCACATTATGTATAGCACTACAATCGAAGTACCAAGCAGGATCAACAATAGCTGAAGGAGAAGCAAGATGTGCTTGTTTAGGAGTTGACCGAGACAATGGCTGCCTTGTTGGTGGAAAATCTTTTTCGTTGGAACAATTGTAGCAGTTCCGAGCGTCATGATTATTTTTGCCACATATTTGACATTGCACACGACGCTTGGACTGACGATTATTGGACCGAGAGAATGAGGAATGTGAATGTTGTTTAGGTACTGTAGATTGAGCATGATTATGAGGATTATGGGCAAGGTGATTAGAGAATGGGGACGAGCCAAGAATAAAAGACTGATTGGTGTTAAGGGGTGAGGCTCGATAAGATGAATTGCGTGTCAAGAGGGCATGAGAAGGAGCAGAGCCAAAGTGAGTGTTAATAGTGGTAGAACGAAGTTCTTCGGCTAAACGTTCCTCTTCTTGAAGGAGGAGTCCAAACAGTTCTTTCAAAGTGATAGGACCGAAACACATATTGAATGCAGCCTTGAAAATGCTAAATGAAGAATCAAGGCCATTAAGAACAAATTAGATGAAGTCATCATCTTGTACAAAGTACAAGCTTTCGTCTAGAGAGTTAGAAATTGCACGCTTCTTCTCAAAGTACTCTGTGATGGAAAGATTCCCTTTAGGAATATTTTGAAGTTGGGATTTTAGTTGCATAAGTCAGGCACATGTATGTGACTGAAACATGCGCTCGATTTTGGTCCAAGCATCATAGGAAGAGGTGGCTCGTGTTAGGTGACCAAGAAGAGGATCAGAAATGATTTGACTAAGCCAAACAAGAACGAGAAGATCGCTACGTCGCCATTCCTCGTAGGCAGGGTTAGAAGTAACTACTGATTGTGCTGGGGGGAGGGTAATCTGTATTAGAGGGTGGATTTGTAGCGGTAGTGACTGAAGTAGAGGTGACAGTAATGGTTTCTGGAGGAGGATTATAATCGAGAACAAATGAATGAAGCGAAAAGGCTTTGAGTATGTCCAAGGTATTTTCTTTCCAAAGACAATAGTTGTTTTGGTCAAGTTTGAGAAAAAGATTTGGTAGTTGAATAGTGGTGGAAGAACTGGACTGTTTTGCAAGGGACAAAAGGTTGCTAGAATTTTGAGAAGTAGCCATAGGATCGATGGGTAAATCTGATACCATATAAAGATTAAGAATGAGAAAGAGTTTGGGAAAATAAGAGCAGATACATCTTTTGCTATTCTTATTCTAGTTTATATAGATTCTGTGTATCTTTGAAGATAAATATAAAATTTTGAGATACTTATCTAATATCTATTCTAAAGGAAGAGTAATCATTTTGTTACAATGGATAAGCTACAACAATAGAGTTCTAGATAGACTATAATGTGATTTCAAAACTGATGATACCCTCTAATAGAGTTAAATAAGGAGATTGGCAAAAGTCAGTGAAACAAGAAAAGATATGTATACTATTTTGTTAATCTTTGGCAATCTATTGAGGAATCTTAAGCACGAACTGTGTCTTACAGGTATTGCTTGAGCTTCTCCTTCTGGTAGGTTTTAATTTCGATTATCATGATTGGAAGATTCTACAGAGTAATAGAAATTACACTAGTTCATTCACACAATTGAGAATTTTCTTCCTAAAGAATCAATAGAACTTTATGAAAATGGATTAATAAAATATATGAATATGTTGGAGTTGATAGATTAGTAATTCCTCATAGGTGGGTAAATATAATTCGGAGAATTAAGAGTCAAATATGAAACCTCGAGGGCTAGGTATTCTAAATTAGCTATGAATTAGCCTAAACAATAAAATTAACATAAGACCGATATTATGTAATTATAGATTGATTGGAGGAATTTGTACGAATTGCTTGAGGTGAAACATTTGGTATTTCGGCACGAGTACTGTGAGTAGTAGAGCCATCAATATGGGCTTGGCCCGTTGGGCCAGCCCGGCCCGGCCCGTGATTTAGCAGGGCTGGGATAGAATTTTGGAGCCCGTTTAAAAAATGAGGCTTTTAAGCCTAGCCCGAGTAAGCCCGTGGCCCATGAGGCTTGACTGGGGCTGGGCTGGGCCGGCCCGTGGGCCTAATAAAATATTTATTTAAAATATATACAAAATAAAAAGTATACTGCCTTTAGAGGTGGAAAGTCAGAATTGGATCTTTACTAAGAGGAAACAAAACTTGATCTTGAGAAGGTTCAAGAGATGATGTTGTCATGTATTGGAAGGACCATTCTAGAAAATATCCCGATCTTTCAATGATGGTGCGTGATGTACTTAGCATTCTTATTACCATTGTACCATCGGAATAACCATTTAGCATTGGTGGCGTATTCTTACAAAGTACAGAAGTTGCATTTATTATGAAAATGTCCAAACACTTGTTACTACTCGAAATTGGCTGCACAGGTTTTCCCGAACTCAAACTGGTAATATTTTTTTATGTGAATTTAAATGTTATTAATTTTTAAAATTTAATTATTTTTAATATTTAACTAATTAATATTGCATATGAATTGTAGATGAAAGTGAAGATGTTAAGACAACTTTGTCACAAGCGGATTCAAATGTGTTTGATGAAGATGATGTGTTGGATATCTCATAAGCATCATGAACGTTCTCTTGAATAGTTTGTTTTAAGTTTTGACTTTTAGTGAATGAAATATAGTCCTGTCTTTTACTTTTTTTAGTATTTATTGTGATAGATTGGAACAATATAAAAAGTTATTAAGTTTTGCGAATTTTTTCCAACAAGATATTTTTTAACTTTTAAATAATTATCTTTTTTAGGTCAGAACTTAAAGAAAAAATATAAAATTATATTTTTAAAAATGATGGGCTGGCCCGCGGACCACATAGGGCTGGGGTGGGCTGACCATTATAAGACCCATCAAAATGGTGGGCTAGCCCAGCCCGTCAATTGCTAAAGCCCACGTGGGCCGAGCTGGGCTAGCCCGGTCCGGCCCATATTGACAGCTCTAGTGAGTAGTAATCCTACCACAATTTATATTTTCATAACTTGCATGATTTACACATGACTTTTAATATGAATATGTTACCGATTATTTTGAAATTGCATGTGGGACAAGTCCTTTACTTGATATGGTACTGAATAGTTTACTGGAGAGGTTTACAGTTATTTAAAATGTTCTCAGTGTTACTAGACATGTTTTACTAGTATTTGAGATATGATTACCATTACCGAAATCGGATTACATGATTTGATAAGAATTGAAATGCCCTGTACTATTTTGAAAATGCTTTCATGTGAATATTTATTGTTACAAAGAAAGTATAAATGGGAGGAGACTTTGAAGGATCCCGTAGCTAACGACGGATTCGTTAGACCTGGTGCACCTTATATTTATCGATTACCGAGTACAGTTATAGTCCTCGCTAGTGGGAAGGTATAACTAGCATACAATTACAGCTTCACCTCGAGTAGGGACCTACAATTATATTTGACTCTTTTACGAAGGGGTCCACACAACGATACAGATTACATGATCCTTTTCTGGAAACTTTCCAAATATAAAGATTTGCTATAACACTATCACGACCCCAAACCGGACCCGGTCGTGATGACACCTCTCGTGAAGACAAGGCCAGCCGACACAATTCCCAAATTCATTTTTAACAATTTCAATAAGTCAATTTAAATCATTTATAAGAAATAAATCCCAAAATTTAGCGAAATAGAACATGTGCGAAATTAGATACAGCCCGACATCGGGGTGTCACAAGTCACGAGCATCTACTAAGGTCTAAATACAACGAAAATTCTGAAAATGTACTAAATACTGTCTAATGAAATCAAGAGGGAGAAAAGCAGTGCTGCGAACATCGGACAACTACCTTGCTAAACTCCGATGACTCTGCCTCTGAGCAACCAATACCCGCTACCGAGTTCAGAAATACCTGAATTTGCACACAAGGTACAGGGAGTAATGTGAGCACTCCGACTCAGTGAGTAATAATAATAAATGAAGACTGAGCAATAAGAAATCACGTAATGCACGTCAACAGCTATAAAGAAGCAGTATAAAGCCAGTAAAACAATAAAACTATGAAAACATGTAACGTCATCTTAGTTTAATTTAAGCTTCATTAAAATGCCTTTTTAACAGTTAAACAAGTAAATGACAAGCAACTAGAGAAGATAAACACATAAAGAACTACCCCTCGGGAACACTATCTACAGAATCAGTCCCTTGGGCAAACACATAGAACAATACCAGCTCCTCGGGCTATATCTCATATCACAATGGGTACCCGCGCTCACTGGGGGGTGTGCAGACTCCTAGAGGGGCCCCTTACGGCCCAAGAGCAATATCAAGCCATCTGGTGGCATAATCACATAGGATCTCGGCCTCATATCAACAAGTCACATCGTGGCGTGTAAATCTTAGGACCTCGGCTTCATAATCATAATCAGGTGTTCCCTTACAACATAGGCCCTCGGCCTTTACTCAGTCAGAATCTTACAAGCCACTTGGGCAACAGTAAAACATGATGCTCAGCCCAAAATATCATTTAAAATATCATTTTAAGTGTTAAAGCAGAGTAAACATGGCTGAGTTATGAAAACAATAGAATATAGCATGACTGAGTTCAAGTATAAAGTCAAAACAGTGAGGAAATATCAGTAAAAGTCCCCTAAGGGTCCAAATAGTTGGCACGATGCCCAAATATGGCATTCACCCCAAAACATGATGATAGCAATTAGTTTTCAATCAAATATGCGATAAAACATTCATTTGGGATTGGCTAAGTCACAATCCCCAACAGTGTACGACCCAACGCTCGTCATCTAGCGTGTGCGTCACCTCAATACAACGCCACGATGTGCAATCCGGGGTTTCATACCCTCAGAACAATATTTAAAATCATTACACACCTTGATCCGGTCCAAACTCTAGCCCGCGATGCCTTAGCTCCTCGAATCAGCCTCAACTCGCGTCGAATCTATCCAAATCATAACCACAACGTCAAAATATGCTAAGGGAACGAAGCCCATGCGAAAATAATCAATTTACAACATCAATCCCAAAATTGCTCAAACTCGGCCTCGGGGAACATGCCTCAGAACCCGACAACAATCACATCAATAGAATCCTTATCCTCCCACGAGTCGATACATATCAAGAACATCAAAATCGGACCTCAAATGATCCCTCAAATCCCCACTCAAAGGTCTCTTAATCCCAAGCCCTAATTACCATTTTTGCACTGATTTTTCCAAAATTTCACCACTAATTAGGCCTTTAATCACATATAAACGAGTTATGAAGTCAAAACTCTTACCTCCACGAGTATCCTTTGGTTTCCTCTTTAATTAGCTCTCCAAAGCCTTCTCCCGAATGAAATATGGTGAAAACCCACTAAAAATCACGAAGGGAACCTTTTATACTCTCTAACCCAGGCATTTTTGCACCTGCGGTCCTTTTACCGCTTTTGCGGCTAATCCACCGCATCTGCAGATTTTCATTTAAATGATCATTTCCGCATCTGCGGTTAAAACATCGCACCTGCGCTACCGCAGGTGCGCCCACTTCACCGCTTCTGTGGTTCCTGAAGAACTCCTTCTTGACCGCATCTGCGACAGCCTTCTCGACCTCCAAAACACATTCCGATCATGCTCTTAAGTCGCAAATCACCTAACGGAGCTAAACAAATCATAAAAATTCTGATCCGAGATCATATAACAACAAGTCAAATCTTGGTCAAACCTTTCAAATTTTAAACTTCAAACTGAGGACTGTTCTTCCAAATTCATCCCGATTACCCTGAAAAAATCAAAACCGACGATTCACATAAGTCATAATACATCATACGGGGCTAGTCATGCCCGAGAATTGGCGATCGAAGTTCAAAAGCTCAAAACGATCGGTCAAGTCGTTACAGACACAGTATTTATCGAGTTTATTACTGAATTGTTAATTGATTTTGTTACAGGAAACACATGATGAGACTGATTATTATTACCGTTTTAAAAAGGGCATTTTATTTTGTGATTATTATACAAGTATGTTTTCTGACTTTTCCCCTATTAAAAATAATTGTTGTTAAATGTTATTACTCACTGAGCTAGCGACTCACTCCCTGCTATTATTTTTACAGAGACAATAGTTGTCACGACCCAAAATCCACTAAGGGTCGTGATG
Organism: Nicotiana tabacum; assembly: GCF_000715075.1. Classification (NCBI taxonomy): domain Eukaryota; kingdom Viridiplantae; phylum Streptophyta; class Magnoliopsida; order Solanales; family Solanaceae; genus Nicotiana; species Nicotiana tabacum. The sequence goes on along the minus strand of NC_134086.1, from coordinate 20,985,221 downwards.
GCGCCGGACACCACTGTCAGGCAAGCCACTGCGGAAGTATTAATAAATTCTCATTTTATCTACTTATTTTGAAATAATTTCCTTTAAACAAATAAATAATAATTAATAATCTCCACTGAATAAATGAGGATGTCTTTATAAAATTTAACTACTGAAATAAAATCCCGTGATCATCCCAGAACCCGGTGTCACAAGTGCATGAGCAATTACTATGGAATTGAATAAAGCACAACAACTGTCCGGAATGCAAATTGAACAGAAAGTAATTACAATACACTGAAAGAGACTGTACTGGCCGCGGGCCGCCTCGAGGAATGCAGCTCGCCTAAGTCTCCGTATCAACCAAAGCCGCTATGCTACTAAGCCACTAGCCACATATGAACCCGTGCAACAAAAATGCACAACAAGTGTAGTATGAGTACGTAAACAACGTGTACCCAATGAGTATCCCGTCTAATCTCGAAGAAGTAGAGACGAGAGGTCAACTTCGATACTTACTAGTGGTCCAATAATGTTATATCGATAATATAGTAAATGTGGGATTTGTATAAACATGATTATAATTCAATGGAATGAAGCAAGTAAGTAATTCTTTCTTTTATAGAAAATTTCCAAATTTCTCTTCATCATTTAAACATAATTTCATAAGTGGGGGAGAAGGCAACAACGACTTCAATGAGTTTCAAGACAAGCAATGCAAGCATGCGCAAATCATGTCGAGGCTGTACGACCTGATCCAACAATATTTAAACTATGCACTGCCGAGGGTCGAACGACGCAAACCATAGATGCATCTATTTAATCTGCCGAGGCGTTCGACCCGCTCCAAAAATAAACACATACAGACTGACAACCAAGAACTCCACACGGAAAAATTTTCCAAAGAAAGACAATTCTCTTTTAACCATTTAATAAAAATGAAGTTTAATCAGTTTAGAAATTCATTTACTAATTCAATGTGATTTAAGCAATTCAAGCTGTCAATAAGTTCACAAATAATCCAAGTATAACATGCTCTTGGGTCCTAAACTACCCGGACAATAGCATAATAGTAGCTACGCACGGACTCTCGTCACCTCGTGCATACGTAGCCCCCACAAATAGGAGAACATAACCAATTAACTCACCTATGGGGACAATTCCCTCTTACAAGGTTAGAAAGGAGACTCACCTCGCTCCGAAGATCCATAACCGACATTCCACGCTCTTCCGAATACTCAAATTGATGCACAACGCTCCAAAACTACTCGATAATTATGCAAATCCATTAATATATGCTCAATTAATCATTACAATCCAATTTATAACAATTCTTAACCCCGATCGAAAAGTTGACAAAATCGCTCTCGGGCCCATATGCCCGGATTCCGAAAAATTTCGAAGATTAAGCTTACCCATAATTCCCCGAACTCAAATATATAATTTACTCTCAATTCCATATTCAAAATCGTGGTCAAATTCCAAGAATATAAATTTCTAGGTCTTTCTACCAAAACCCCAAATTTCTACCAATATACATGCTAAAATCCATACATAATCGATGTATTTACTCAAGATGGATGGGATTAGCTTACCTTATCGTTGATGATGAAAAATCCCGCTTGAAGCTCTCCCAAAAATCGCCCAAGCCAAGAAAATATGAGAGAAAATGGCAAAATCCCGATTTTTAAAACACCTCTCTGCCTCCAGCACTTTCTGCACCTGCGGTCCCTCGACCGCTTCTGCGGTTCCGCATGTGCGGCTCCACTACTGCATCTGCGGTCCTTCCCAGGCTGCCCTTTTTTCGCTTCTGCATCTTCTCCACCGCAGGTTCAGTCCCGCATATGCGGAGAAACTACTGCATCTGCGGTCCCTTTACTTCCAGTCCAAAACCGCATCTGCGGCTCTTCTGGCCTCTTCTGCGGCTCCGCACCTGCGGCCCAATTCTCGCAGGTGCGGTTATGACAGCAACCAACAGGTTCAGCCTTCCAAAAATTCCATTTTCGATCCGTTAACCACCCGAAATTCACCCGAGGCCCTCGAGACCCCAACCAATCATACCAACCAGTCCCAAAACATATTACGGATTTGCTCGAGGCCTCAAATCATATCAAACAACGGTAAAATCATGAATCGACCTCCAATACAAGCTTTATGAACTTTAGAATTTCAAACTTCAACTTTCAATGTTTAAACCTATCAAATCACGTCCGATTGACCCCAAATTTTGCACACAAGTCATATTTGATACTACGGACCTACTCCAACTTTCGGAATCAGAATCCGACCCCGATATCAAAAAGTCCATTTCCAGTCATACTTCTCAAAAACCTTCAAATTTCTGTCTTTAGCCAAATAACTTCAAAATGACCTACGGACCTCCGAATTCACTTCTGATCGTGCTCCCAACTCCAGAATCACCATACAGAGCTATTCCCAGACTCGGAATCCCAAACGGATATCGATAACACTGAAATGTGCTTCAACCCAAACTTATGAAATTTCTTCCAAAATGCTAACTTCCATAATAGGCGCCAAGACATTCCCGGATTATTCGAAACCCGACCCGGACATACTCCCAAGTCCAAAATCATTATATGAACCTATTAGAACCTTCGAATCCTGATTCCGAGGTCATTTACTCACAAATCTGATCTTAGCTAATTCTTTCAATTCAAGGCTTCTAAAATGAGAATTTTCTTTCCAAATCAACTCTGAACTTCCGGAAGTCCAATTCCAAAGATGCGTACAAGTCATAATACCTTAAGTGAAGCTATTCATGGCCTCAAACCGCCGAAGAACGGGCCAAAGCTCAAAACGATTGGTCGGGTCGTTACAGCAGTAGACGCAGGCGAGGATTTCGTTAATTAGAGTAAACGAGTTGACAATTCCTGGTGAGTCTCGCATTTATTTGCATGGGCAAAGATTGTTATTTATTTGTTATAGTCTCTTTCTTGAAACTCTTAGGGTTGCTCCATAGTCATTTTTACGAGTGTCATAAGTATTCTTTTATTGATATAGATTTGTGACTCGTATTAGACTTTCCTATCGTATAATTGGAGATGAAGTTAGTATTATTGTGTTGGAAATACTTCGTGAATGAGGATTATAACTTGTTTGGTCAATATAGGTTGGTTGTGTTCATTTCTAAGACAGGTTTATTTTGGATAGTGCTAAAACAGAGGAAACTCTGTTCGATTTTCTGTAAAATACCGATGAGGCTTACTTGGGGCACTTGCTCCCAGGCGCCGGTCATGATCCTAAATTGGATCGTGACATGTATTTTTCTAACCTGAGTAGGATTTTATTTAAATTTAATAGTAAAAACTTAGTTTCAAATAAGGAAAAGTAACTTAATTGGAATATATTATGATTATTTTACCTAGTTTAGATAAGTAAGCATTTAGTAAGAAAATATTATTTTGATTTGAAAGTTCTTAATATTAGGAAATTATGAAATGATTATTCAATCCAATATGAAATTTATTTTTAAAGGGTAAAAAAGGCGAATGACATTTCAGTAAGGGATTTCGTGCTTTTAATATAACTAGTTACTATGTACGTGTATTGCACGTGAATTTTTAGTCAGAACTTTTATATGGAAAAATAACTAACTAAATTTAGTAACAAATTATTTACACGATAAAATATTCATTGTAAAATAATTAACATGATAAAATACAGCAATCATTTAAATACAAAAAATATACTTGAATTCAAAATGATATCGTCTTAACCTATAAAGATGATCAGTTTAGTTAAGTTAGAAAGTATCTAATTTATAGTGTATAAATATTCAGTGTGTTAATATCATATCTAATACTTCTTTATAGATGACGTTTTTGGTGTATATTTTCTATAACTTTGGCTTCTCTCTCTTAAAAGTTAAATATATAGTTGTCCATCTTTGAATCACCTCCAAAAAGTATTACTTTTTCTCTATTGTACTTTGACATATTTGTGAGGGTTGTCTCAATTATTTATAAAGTTATGTCGAATTTACCTTATGACGTATATAACCCGAGTAAAATTATTACTGCTTTATCATATTCAAAGCAATAATATATTAATTATACACATTTTCTAATAAATCAAGTCTATGAGGGAGAAAATAATATCTCTCGGCAGAGCAGATATATATATATATATATATATATATATATATATATATATATATATATATATATATATATATATATATATATATATATATTGGGTGAGAATGCAATCATTTTCGACAAAGCGATCAATTTTATATTTTGCCCAGAATTTAAGCACTATATACTACATGGTTATTTAATAAATTTTAAAGAATTTTGTACATTTTCACTCAAAATGATCACCCCGCTCCTCAAACATAACAAAAAATAATAGTCATATCCATGCAAGAAAAACAATTACATGTGGCACCTATTAAGATGATTTTTTTAACATATAGCTTAACGTTGTTGAGAATATTTTTTATAATAAACATATGTAGGAGTAATAAAATACATGATAATCACATGAATCACATAATTGCGTCGAGTTCACGCCTTTTTACTTGAAAATATTATCGAAAATTACGAAAAAGTATAGGATAACTTTGAAAATCATTTCATGTCATTTGAGTTAAAACAATTTTAAAACTTTTAGATATATCTCCACTGTTTAAATATGTACTATCGAGAGTAATCAAGAATTACGTGGACATGAAGATAGATACATTTAAAAAGAATTATATTACTCTAATGCTCTAAAAATAGCATATGTATCCCTCAACAAATCGGTAACTTAAACAATACAAATATTTATTTTGTAAAAAAATAAATATTTATCATCTAAAATAAGGTAAATATGAAAAGATAGATAGTTTGAAAAAAAACTTGAATTCGGAAATCCAATATCTTCAAAACGATACACAAAGATAAAATCAATACCTTATATTATGCAAATATCCTATTTGTTGGAAAGTCCCAGTTGATTTTCACATTCTATATGAATATCATTTTTGCTTCTGTCGCAGAGCCGATCCAATATCATTGTGTTCTATTTTAAAATATTTTTATCCAATCATCACACATAATACATTGATAATAATATTCTAAAGTATTTTTCTTTTATTTGAATATACATGGATGTAAATCTTGAATTGGAGACAATTCATGGCACATGAGCATCTAATGAAAATAACCAATCAAAAAAGATTTTGTTAAACTTCGATATATGGGAGACTTGGACGAACTTGTTCTAGGAAACCTAATCTAACATACATCGATTTTCTTTAAGAAATTTGTAAAGGAATCAATTACTCATACTAAAGTAGAAATAATTAAATTAAAGAGCACAATCTCATCTTATTATTAGAACCACTTTATTAGCTTGCAAAAGAAAAATATTCATATAAAGTTGCCCCTATAACTTTTTATCTTTTTAAATTAGATTTTATATTTTAAAAAAATTATCATTTAATTATTTTATTATTATTTAATATTTTAAAGATTAACTCAATTTATGTGAATTATGTAGTAACTCCTAATATTTAGGAACACAAAATATATCATAAAAGATAGTAACTTAATTTAGTTTTAGCTTTATAATAACTAATATAAATTTATACTTTAAAGGAGTAAGAATTTTCCACTTTGTTTAAGATAAATAAATATTTTTAGAGCATATTACTAATTTTTTTTTGTTTTAGTACGTGCCTTTTTTAGTACATGCCTTATTATAAAGAATTGTAATTAGGAACTACAATTCTTTTAGAAAGAAAATTATGAACGCACTTTTCTAATTCAAGTAGGATCAATATTGTGGGGTCGGGCATATGTAGAGTTTAAATCGGAGAAGAATTCCATTATTAGATCTTTAAATAATAAAAATATTTAAGGGCATAAACGTCGATCAATATTTCAGGGATAGGCATAAACGTCGATCAATATTTCAGGGATATTTTAGTCGTTCAATATTTAACATAAATTATTCGTGTCTTTATAATAATATAGATATAGATAGATATAGATTGTCAAATATAGATTTTGGACTTCCAAAGTGCCAGACGCTTCTTGATCATCAAATATTTCAAGAAGATCCACACAATGTTCGACTTTCATGTTGATCAAATACATCCAAGGAAGTCCGCATATCCTACGTCCGAAAAATACGCTGATTCAGCCCTTGAATCACGAAAAATAATCTAGAGAAAAGAATCAAGAGAACAAACAGAATCATAATCACAATTAATTAATAAAATTACTTTTCTTTTAAATTTTTTTTTGTGTAGTTTCTCAAAAATCGCATTCGATAACTACAATATCAGCTAGCTAAAAATCCTACCTTGCATTAAAAAATTATAAGTGTTTACTTCTCACCAAGTCCATTAATTCTAATTTCTTCTCTAATAATGTGGCTAAATTCCCACCACGACTAAGAGCAATAGCTTAGCTAATCCCATCATTTTGAGCTCATTATTTGCTTCAATTGACTAAGTGTATATATATAGTACAGTTTCATTGAAAGAGTAGTTGAAATCATAAATAGTTTTTGAAGAACAAGACAAACCAAAAGACTAAGAACAACGTAGGACTTCACCTAGTATTGGAAAATTAGGGACCACGTTTGGTTGCATTTATTTTTTCCAATTTCAAGATTCAATTATAACTGATGATTCCATGAGAATTTTAAGATGGTTTTGTGGATAGCAGTAAAATTATCACTATAAAAAGATCTGAAATTAGCTATGAGCTTCATTGTTAATATGTTGCTAAATTACTTGTAGCTAACATAAATTTTTTATAATCTATCGCTCATCTGTTCCTAAACAGGATTAGCGATGAATTTTTCTGTTTAGCTACAGAATTTGTCTGTCGCTAATTCTTATATTTTTAGTAGTAAGTTAAGTCATTTCAGTAGAAATGTTCGTCTCGGTTTCTTTTTATCATATTTGTGATTAAATATGACAAGTAAAAACTCCTTTTTTTTTCTTTCATTTCCTTAATTTCTTTGCTCCTCCTTTTGTTTATTAATTAGTCATATACTGATAAGAATTTTCTCCCTTATGATTCCACGTAATAAATCTTCTCCGACTGTATATTTCATCCCTATAAAGGAATAGGTTGTCCATATACCGGTAAAAATAATAAAAAAATGTTATCTTTTAGCATGTTAGTCGTCATATGATGTTCACGTAATTTAACATGATATCGGAGTAGATAAAGTTTTAAATGTAAATTTTTTTATCACTTATTAAACAATATTTAAGCTGCTAGCCCTGTCTTGAGAGATGCTTAACAAGAAAGGGGAACAAGACTATTAGTGAAGAAATCGGATTAAAATCTCTTATTGCTATGGTGCTTATGCTCATATATATAGGTGTGACGATTTGAAAATAGCATGCTTTTCTCATTTTTTGTCGCCATAATAAAAAGCAGGTGAAGCAGCTAGAAGTACCCGCTTCCCGCCCTTGAATTATTATTCATGAATGAATTGAAAAAACTAACAGAAAGATGCGATTCTGACTTCGTAGAGCCGGTGCTGGTATTGCTTGAGCCCCTCACCCCGACATTGGCATTAGCTAAAACTGGTTCTATTACATATGCTCGGAATTACCATCATCAAATCTTTTACCCTAGCTCCAAAATCCAAAAGAATAACGGAGTTCAAGAATATGATAGTCTAATTAATTAGTATGAATTTTATGTGAAATCGATCTTCCATTTTTTTTTTCCATTTGTAACAGTAGATATCTGGAAATTATAGGAATATAACATTAAATAAAAATATAATTAAGAAACCCCTATTGATTGTCAAAATAGAAACATATATCATTTTCAAACCTAGGCTATAGATAGAATAGGTATTTTGTGGTTAGCACGTCCGTTTTAATTGGAGGTCATTTAAAGGTATCAAAGATCAATATCCTGGTGCGAATGTATGGCATAGACTTTTTTATGTGAATTAGTCGGACCTCAAAATAAATACCGGATATCGAATAAAAAAAATCAAAATAATCGTGTTCGAACCATATACCCAGGCCCGGAGGGGGGGGGGGGTATTGTGAAATTCGGAAAAATGGAAACCTATACAGTAAGGAATACAAATTATGTATTTATAAGTTATCCTCTATATATGCATATAAACATTTTGTACAATTTTCTAATGCAATATACATAATTAAATTTAATACAGGCATAAGAGTACGATACAATTTATATTCTAATTTTAATACGCTCCTTCAATCGACAAATGAATGCATGTAGAAATTGTCTCTAAGACGTTTGAACTTATGGAAAACAAGACCTTTGTTAAGAGTACGACACAATTCCAAGGGATTATGAATATTTCTAATTATTTTCGTTCCCAATACTTAATAGCAGTTAATAGATTACTTGTTGTGATTCAAATATTATATATGGTGAAGTATTACAAACTTAAAAGAAAAAAAGTCGAGCTCAAATTAATTTAAGATGTTAAGAGATTATAGTGCCTCTTTGAGGTAAAAAATAAATAAATAAATTGACCAAATAATAGGTAATTTACAAGTGGATTGGTAAAAACACTCACTACCAATCAACTAGGGATTGAATTTTTAGTGGATATTTAATTCTCAGTTTAATAAATCTTATGCATACTAATTTAAATTAGTCGGATTAGTGAGCTCCAAATATTAAATAGTTATATTAAGCCAGAAATTAAGAATTGTATTAAACTCAATTTCAACTTCATCATGGAAAAAGAACACAACAATTTATCCAATTTAAAAAGAAAAAGATGAAAAATAAATCCTTTTTAATTATTTTTTCGGGTATTGTCATGTTACAAAAGATGTATTTCACATACAAGTAAGCTAAGTTAGAAGGATATGTTGACTAGAGTTTCTTGAAGACTTTTCTCTAAAATCTCTTTTTCCCTAATCCTAATTAATACAAATTATTATCCCATCATAGTTTTTCTTTTTTTCACATCACCATCCACTATGCTTTCTCCCAAATAAACTAACTTATGAGGTTCAAAACAAAGACAAGAAAAAGAAGAAGAAGAAGAAGATTATTCTAACTAAAAAAAAAAGAAAGTATCAACTTGGAGTATTTGATGGTCCTATCAATAGCTAAAGCTCAATAAATAAACATGAAGTTTCAAACTTGTCGACTCCCAAAACCAAGCATCAATAATTAGCTGGCATTCCACTGCTTCAAGTTTTGTAGTACAATCAAATTGACCCCTCAAAATTCCGGTAAATCTAGTAAGTCCCCAGACTTTATGAAAACATTGTACCAAAAGTCCATGTCGTCCTCTAATTTTGTTCCAACCATGTCCATACTTTCTTGCTTCACGGAAGAAAATGGAAATTGGACTTGTAATTCTTCACCGGTACCCTCCATATCAAAATTCGAGTTATCGCCCGTGGATAAATCATTCGTCCAAAAACTCTCATCAATCTCTGGAATAAAACTTTCAGACGAGTTCATCTCATCTAATTGCTTAAACATATTCTGATCATCGATTGTGATGGTCGTCATGGCCGTTGAATCGGCTGTGACAGTCGACATCTCGCTAGACGATCGTTGTGGCGAGTTCGGGCCGGTCACTGGCCCATTAATATCTTCTTGAATGTTGCTAAAATTGTCTGAATTATTGAAGGTTTGAGAAGTACTAGGAGCTTTGGAATCAAGATTGTTTTTGGAGTGTTTTTTGGAGTTTTGAGGAGGCTGATAATTTTTAAGCCTCTTTTTCAAGTGGGTGTGCCATACATTTTTAATTTCATTGTCCGTTCGTCCTGGTAATCTCGCTGCTATTGCAGACCATCTGAAAAAATAATTAATTTTTTTTTATTAGTACAGAATCTAAACAAATATTTATAATTGTAATTTAAAGAGAAGTGGACAAGCATTAAGGTACGTAGTGCTTAACTTTAATTATTGTATCACAAGAACCTATAGAGATACGAATCACATGACTTGATTTGTTTAGCAAGTCAATGACATAGATTTGCTAATTAATGAGATTAAATTATGTAACTACAAACCTGTCTAAACGAATCTTTTTCATATATATATTTGAATTATTCCTTGATACAAACAAAATGATTAGATAAGTAAATTCTGATACTTTTATTTTGTTTAATCTCATTTCAATTTTGTAACTACTCTCTGAATAAAAAAGACAAAAGTTTTCCAAAGATAAAAAATTAGCATGCTTGGCATTGTCTTTATAAAAAAGGGGAATTAAAAATGAAAGAAAGTCTGATTATTTTATCTTCTCTCTTTTTTACTTTTTCATAATGATTATGATTTATGAGCATGCAAAGGCATTACTGAATGTGATAAAGACAATACTCTTACAAAAATATTCAGCTTTTAAAGTTGTGTTCATTATTCTTCTTGCCGTTGCTCTCTCTCTTTAAAATTCCTTTAATTTCTTTCTTCTTTTTATTTAGTTTTAAGAAAAAAGTGAAGGGAGTATATGCATGTGATAGATCTAACGAGGAAAGAATATTTGAGGAAACTGTTTAATTAATTATTAAATAAAGAATATAGGTGAAAAATGGAAAATTATGATTTTTGAAACTGACCTATTGCCAAGCATTTCATGTAACTGAATAATGGAGTCTTCTTCTTCTCTAGTAAAGTTTCCCCTCTTTATATCTGGACGCAAATAGTTAGTCCAACGTAATCTGCAACTCTTCCCACATCTCAAAAGTCCTGATCAATCCAAAATGAAAAAAAAAACATTAATAAAATGATTCTTTTAGTAGTAAAAATTTCAAGAAAATGTTAATACAAAAATGTGTTTTCATTCTCTAACAGAATGCTACAAATTATAAACCAATCTTTTGCAACTTTCACCATTTTTTTTTCCAATCATTATCTTGATCATGAGAAGGGATCAACAGTCAAGTTGTCTCCATATATGACTCATAGGTCACGAGTTCGAGCCGTAAAATCAGCCACTAATACTTGCATCAGGGTGAGCTGCCTATATAATACTCTTAATTGGGGTGCGACCCTTTATCGGATTCTGTATAACGCGGAATACTTTGTATTCCAAACTGCCCTAGTATCGTGATCATATAAAAAATGGACAAAAATGCTAGCCAAAAGAACTCGTGGTAGGAAGTGTTTTTTTAGTGGAAGTGAATCTGAATTAATCGGAACAGTAAGTTACGGATATTGGATGCATAAAAAAGGTGTTAAGAAATGAAGATTAGAATTTGAAGGAATTAATTAATTACCAGCTAATTTAGGAAGGGCTCTCCAATTGCCATGGCCATTTGTTTGAATATAAGAAACAAGAACTTGATCTTCTTCAGGAGTCCATGGTCCTTTTTTCAACCCCATCTTCTCACAACAAGGAGCTCTCACCATTTTTGCTTTAATCACTTGCTAATCTTGATTTGTGAATAAACGACTCTTTAATCAGTTGGTTTTATTCTTCAGAAATGTAGTATCTCTTTTGGCTGTGGTTTAGCTCTTTTTCAGTGCTCCCTTCTATTCAAGAAATGAGAAAGGCCAAGGCTGGCTACCTATTTATGCTTGTAAAATACTGAATTATTTATAGCCCAAAAAACGAATAAGTCCAAGACCAGCGTCTCATTTTCAAAAAGTCGTCCTTGTTTGCGATTTCCACGAAGTTGGATCTCTCTCTCTTCCTCTTTCTCTTTCTCTCACTAAGAAATAATAAAAGAAAATAATGATTTGAATAAATATATTTTTTTTACATGTTGTACCAGAAGTGTGTATTGTACTTAAAAAACGCTCAATTCCAAAATGGACGGTATATATGTCGATAAGAAAAGCAATAATGAATGATATATATTTTGAGTACGAGGGTTATATCGATTAATTAAATATCATAAAAATTTAACATAAAGTAACATACCATGGATATATAGGTTAAGCTACGATCTAACAAAAATGGATTAATTATGTTGAAGTTTGAGTCATTCTTGAGCCGAAAATCTAACAGAAACAACCTCTCTAAGTAAGGATAAAATCTGCATGTATACTATCTTTTCCAAACTTCACTTACGAGGATTACACTGAGTATGTTATCGTCGTTTATGTTAACGTTTGAGTCAAGATCCAATCTATCAAATTAAAAAAATTTTGCCATAACGCAATTGTCCAAGTCAAAACTTGTATGCATACAATGTGTTGTAAAAATTGGGTAAAGAACTTCTCTCGTTTCTCATTTATTTATTTTTTTCATTTTAATTACATCACTCACTTATCTCGTCAAAATCTGAAGGAGTTGAGTTAGTTTCAAAATCTTCGTCTGATTTTGCCAACCTCACTGCAGGAATAAATCTTAGCATACGAAATCACATACACTAGTTGAATTTGAAAATCCAAATAAAACTACTTATTTTCCGGGGCAGCGAATCGAGTGAAAATATATATATACACACACATGGGTTCAGATTTGGCTGAGACTCAGTATATGCATTAAAAGTTTATTTAAAAGTATAAATAATAAATTTTACACTCCGCAAATTAGATGGATGAATAAAATATCAAATACCAACCCATAAGTTCAAATTTTTAATCCGTCTACGCTTATTCTAGCTTTTTCAATTTTTTGCCTTCCACAAAGGTAAAATAACGAAAAGGAAAGAGAAAAGTAATTTGTTTAAATATTTTACGTTAAGTGTGTGGACTTAGTATAAGTGATTAGCTTTAAAAGCTTGTTAATTTAATTGGTAAGAATTTGTCATGAAGTAATTTGGGGACAAAGAGTACTAATCCTGCATGGAAATTCATGAAATCTTATTTATATTATGATAACTCAAATTGAATATTTGAAAAATCGTTATTTTATTGGAGACAAAAAAGAAAATAAAGAAAAATTGTCGTCACTACATGACGGTTAGACAAGTTGGGATTCTTTTTATTAAAAAAGGTTTTTCTGCTGTGAAATAGTCACATGGGTGTTCTAATTTATTTTTTAGTTTTTCAAGGACCAAAAGATAATTAATACAGTAAATATTTAGGAAGCTGGGTCGTGGGTTCTCAAGTTTACAAATGGTGCAACTTGGTCCCCCTTCTTACATCATTATAAAGTTTTAGTGAGCCAAATCTGGCATGCCAGTGTACTTTATTCCAAGTCAGTTTGCTCTATAGTTTATTAAATAAGTATCTTTTTTGAGACAAAACGACACAAATGGTCCATTTCTCAACTGGTATAGATAATATATCGATATGATGATTATTCTTCGAGTATTAATTTGATTATAAATATTCAGGGGACAAATTAAGACAATTGGTTTTCAAAAAACATTGTGAATTTTAACTAAAAATGATCTTTATTTCCAAAAAACAAATCAAAATGTTTTACAATAATGTCATATTATTCTTTTATTCTAAAAAATAAGTTTATAGAGATCTCTGATCACGTACAGTCAAATCATTATTTTGGTGGGTAAATTTTTATAATTGGTCCCCAAACTATCTCTTTTTGTTCATCATAATCATATAACTTTGTGTTATCACACAAAAATCACAATACTCTCACAAATATAACAGAAAAGTTACAACAGCCGGAAACATAACCATTTGGTGAATATTGTGATTTTTTGCTATGCTTTCTTTGAATCGAGGGTCTCTACCTTTACAAGATAGGAGTAAGGTCTGAATACACCCTACCATTTACATACTTCACTTACAAGATTATACTGGATTTTTTGTTATTGGTGGTGGTGGACGGGTGGTAGTGAGAGTATTGTGATTTTTATGTAACAAAACAAAAAGTTATGTAATTTTGATAAATAAAATAAAAAAGATAATTTATGTAATTTATTCTCATGTTTTCGAAAAATCGTAAAAATTAAATAAATTAATAAATCAAACTAAACCCAAAAACGCCACCATTTGGTGTGACTAGCTATTCTTCAAACACAAAACAGTTGTTTGCTTTAACCGCCTATCTGTTTAAGATTGAGAGGTTTGCTTTGGCCACTTGCCTGTAGGTATTCTTGATCACACAAAATAATGCTTTTTTTTTTTCTAATAAAACTTTATTAAATTAAGAAAATACTTCTCATATCTAATCTATTCTTTGTTCTCATCTTTCAATCATTTGGTCGACATATTTTTAATTCTGTAATAGACTTTTCCAACAAGATAATTAGGTGAAATGTTATAAACAGCTATGGTATACGATCAAAATTATATGCCTCCGACTTATAGTTTCGAGGGTCCGTCCTAAGCCTGAGTCCGGGCAAGGTCGAGCTCGAGCCCAATGGACCAGACTCGAGCTTGAAGACAAAATGCAATGCCCTGAGATTGGAATACGAGGAATACCGAAGCTGAGTATGCTCGACCCCGTAATAATTTTATGGATTTGTAACAGAATGAGCTAGATTCCTGCTATGTCCCCAAGATCATGGCGCAAATCCCGGAATAGAATTGTACGATTCCGTACTAGGCCGTTAGACAGTTGTACCAAGAATAATCCTTATTGTAAGTAGAAATATACCTTATTTAGGGTTCCCCTATTATATAAAGGAGACCCCAATCATTTGTAAGATCATCTAATCATTGAGCAAAGAATATACTTTCTACGTTTCGCCTACTATTCATCAGAATTGTCCTTAGCTCCAATGCTCTTACTTACTTTAACTTTATCATTCTTATTATCCAAAGCCCACATCGAGGTTACTACTGTTGAGTAACATTGGTTTGATTCTCTTATTCCTTTTATTTCTACTTTATATTTTTTGATTATTAATTGGTATTGGACTAAATCACATATCTTTAAACCTACAAATCAAATTTAATTGTTACTCGTATTTTCGAGGCAAACAGTTTGGCGCCCACCGTTGGGCTAAAGATAAGTGATTGTTTTTTATTGATTCTCATTACACACGTTGCTTTTACACTTTTTCTTGTCAAGAATTTTTTATTCTCGGGTTGAAACATGTCTAGCTCACAGAATGCACCTGTTCACGACAATTATGAGAATGCTCGAAGATCTCACTAAGAGGATCGAGTCCGGGGAAAAGAAAATTGAAGACAATGATAAAAAGGTAGAAACTTATAACTCCCGTGTTAACCAAATACCGGGAGCACCTCCAGTTTTGAAAGGTTTAGATGCCAAAAAGTTCATACAAAAACCATTCCTCAGAGCGCAGTACCAACTGCCCATTCCCAAAAAATTTCGCATGCCCGAAATACCCAAGTATAACAGAACAACCGACCCCAACGAGCATATTACTTTATACACTTACAGGATCAAAGGAAATGATTTGAATGACGATGAGATCGAATCGGTCTTGTTAAAAAAGTTTGAAGAAACGTTATCGAAAGGAGTTATGATTTGGTATCACAACTTAGCTCCTAACTCTATTGACTCGTTTGCTATATTAGCAGATGCCTTCGTGAAAGCACACGATGGGGCCATAAAGGTGTCCACGAGAAAGTCAGACGTCTTCAAAATAAAACAAAGGGGACGACGAAATGTTAAGGGAGTTTGTGTCTAGGTTTCAGATGGAAAGAATGGAATTACCGCCGGTCTCCAATAACTGGGCAGTACAGGCCTTTATGCAGGGCTTGAACGAGCGGAGTTCGGTTGCATCTCGACAGTTAAAGCAAAACTTGATCGAATATCCAGCTTGACATGGTCAGATGTACACAATCGTTACCAATCAATTATCAGGGTCGAAGACGACCAATTGGGAGCCCCCTCGGGTTCAGTTCATCCTAGAAGATTCATAGTCAAGCCCCGAGGGACACAGACTGGGAATAAAGATTCAACAAAGAATGATATCAGCCATATGTCGATCGAAGAAATAAAAATCCAGGTCGTAACGCTCCTCGAAATGATCGAGGCCAAAGTTCTCGGGAACTCATGAGTAAGAGTGGGTTCGATAAGCATATTGACCCCTCTGAGGCTCCTCGATTATCAGAGTACAACTTTAGTATAGATGTGTCGGGGATTGTCTCAGCTATTGGTAGAATCAAAGACACCAGGTGGCCCAGGCCTATACAGACCGATCCTTCTCAAAGAAACCCGAACTTAATGTGCAAGTATCATGGCACACATGGTCATAGAACAGAAGATTGCAGGCAGCTAAGGAAAGAAGTGGCTCGATTTTTCAACGAGGGACACCTTCGAGAATTCCTAAGTGATCGGGCTAAGAGTCACTTCAAGAAGAGAGATGCAAGAAACAATGAGCAAGAAGAACCACAACATGTAATCCACATGATCATTGGCAGAGTCAATCTCTCTCAACGACCTGTATTCAAATGCACCAAAGTATCAATCACCAGAGAAAAACGGACTCGGAGCTATGTGCCTAAGGACGTCTTATCATTATGTGACGAGGAAGCAGAAGGCATATCTCAGCCTCACAACGACGCCCTGGTAATCTCTATCCTTTTAAATAAAATTCAAGTTAAATGTGTTTTAGTGGATCCAGGTAGCTCAGCAAACAAAATCAAATCGAGGGTCGTGGAACAACGGCCTACAAGATCAGATTGTGCCTGCATCCCGGGTCCTAAATGGCTTCAACATGGAAAGTGAAACAACAAAGGGAGAGATTATCTTGCCAGTAAAAATAGTGGGGACCATACAAGATACTAGATTTCGATGACATGAGGTATAACGCACTCCTTGGGAGACCATGGATACACAACATGAGAGCAGTCCTTCAACTCTTCACCAGATGATGAACTTCCCAATAGAGGAAGGAGTGAGAATAGTCTACGAAGAGCAACATGCTGCAAAAGAGATGTTTGCAATCAAGGAAGCAGTGCCGATACTAGAGCCTTTGACCTCGGAGAAATCGAGCACCAAAAGTAAGCAAGCAGCCAAATAGCAATCACCGCCTCTAGCCCCGATAGAGTTGAAGCAACAGGTAATCAAAGACGAAGATGAGGATTTCCTTACTCCTCGAACCTTTGTCATTCCAGAAGAATCCGATGCAACCAAATCAACTATCGGGGAGCTGGAGTAGGTCATTTTAATCGAATACATGCCCGAGAGAAAGGTATACCTGGGAACGGGATTGACCCCCAAACTCAGGAAAAAACTCATTCAATTTCTTATTGATAATATGAAATGCTTTGCTTTGTCCCATTTAGATATGATAGGGATTCCACCGGAAATCACCACGCATCAGCTAAGCGCCAATCCCAAGTTCAAACCAGTGAAGCAAAAAAGGAGGCCTCAGTCCGAGGTAAAGCATGCTTTCATAAAAGACGAGGTAACCAAACTTCTTAAAATAGGATCTATTCGGGAGGTAAAGTACCCCGAGTGGTTAGCCAATGTAGTCATAGTTCCTAAGAAAGGAAACAAACTTAGAATGTGCGTAGATTATAAGGACTTGAATAAAGCATGTCCAAAAGATTCTTTCCCCTTGCCAAACATCGATCGTATGATCGATGCCACGGCTGGCCACGAGACCCGAACTTTTGTCGAGCCTACTTTGGGTACAATCAGATTCAGATGAACCCGGAGGATCAGGAAAAGACTTCGTTTATTACTAAATTTGGAACTTATTGTTACAACGTAATACCTTTCAAGCTAAAAAATGCAGGAGCTACATACCAACGCCTAGTTAACAAAATGTTCGAAGAACAATTAGGTAAAACAATGGAAGTCTATATTGATGATATGTTGGTTAAGTCTCTGCGCGTAGAGGACCATTTAGTTCATTTGCAGGAAACATCTACAATTTTGAGGAAATACAACATGAAGCTTAATCCAGAGAAATGTGCCTTCGGAGTCGGCTCGGGTAAGTTCCTCAGCTTTATGCTGTCAAATTGGGGTATCGAAATCAACTCCAATAAGATCAAGCCTATCGAAGATATCACGATCATGGATAGTGTGAAGGCTGTGGAAAGGCTAACAGAGCGAATAGCTACTATGGGGCGATTCATTTCGAGGTCGTTAGATCAGAGTCACAGTTCTTTTCCCTTCTCAAAAAGAAAAAGAACTTCGCATGGACCCCGGAATGTCAGCAAGCCTTAGAAGAATTGAAACGATACCTATCAAGCCCACATTTGCTCTATACCCCGAAAGTAGATGAAAAGCTTTACTTATATTTAGCAGTGTCTGAGATAGCGGCAAGTGGAGTACTAGTTCGAGAAGAGCAAGGTACGAAATTCCATGTCTATTATATAAGCCGAACTCTAGGAGATGATGAAACTAGATACCCTCACTTAGAAAAATTAGGACTTGCATTGATAAGCGCATCTAGAAAGTTATAGCCATATTTCCAATGTTATCCCATATGTGTAATGACCGCTTACCCCCTTCGAAATGTTTTGCATAAGCCCGAGCTATTGGGCCGATTGGCCAAATGGGCCGTCGAACTTAGCGGGTATGATATCGAATATCAACCCCGAACGGCCATCAAGTCTCAAATCCCAGCTGACTTCGTGGCCGATTTTACCCCGACTCTCATACACGAAGTGGAGAAAGAACTCCTGCTAAGTTCGGGTACATCATCAGGGGTATGGATCCTTTTTACGGACGGTGCCTCGAATGTGAAAGGGTCCAGGCTTGGCATTGTCTTGAAGCCACCCACAGGTGATACCATTAGGAAATCTATCAAAACTTCTAAATTGACTAACAATGAGGCCAAGTATGAGGCCATGATTCTCGAGCTAGCTAAGAGTTTGGGAGCGGAGGTCATCGAGGCCAAATGCGACTCTCTATTGGTGGTGAACCAAGTAAACAAGAGTTTCGAGGTTCGAGAAGATATAATACAAAGATACTTAGATAAACTACAGGTAACATTGCACCGCTTCAGGGAATGGAATCTCGATCATGTGCCTCGAGAGCAAAATAGTGAAGCCGATGCACTTGCTAATTTGGAATCCTCGGTCAATGAAGATGACATCGTCCCGGGGACTGTCGTCCAACTATCGAGGCATGTGGTTTAAGAGGGTCATGCTGAGCTAAATTCAACAAGTTTGACTTGGGATTGGAGGAATAAGTACATCGACTATTTCAAAAATGGAAAGCTCCCATCGGATCACAAAGAATCGAGGGCTATGCGAACCAAGCCTGTTAGGTTCGCCCTAGATGGGGATGGAACATTATATAGAAGAACGGTCAATGGGCCGTTGACGGTATGTTTGGGGGGGGGGGGCGATTATGTTCT
Organism: Nicotiana tabacum; assembly: GCF_000715075.1. Lineage (NCBI taxonomy): Eukaryota > Viridiplantae > Streptophyta > Magnoliopsida > Solanales > Solanaceae > Nicotiana > Nicotiana tabacum. The sequence continues at coordinate 20,966,158 of NC_134086.1, read as the reverse complement.
TCGAGAAATCCAAGAAGGCACTTATGGGAATCACTCCGGCACTGAGTCTTTGGTTCGCAAAATCATCAGAGCAGGCTACTACTAGGATAGCATGGAAAAAGATACTCAAGAACTTGTCAAAAAATGTGATAAGTGTCACCGATTTGCACTGATGATCCATCAACCCGGAGAACAACTCTGTTCGGCCCTATCCTCGTGGCCTTTTATGAAATGGGGAATGAATATAGTCGGCCCTCTACCAACGGCCCCAGGTAAAGCTAAATTTATTTTGTTTATGACTAATTATTTTTCTAAGTGGGTGGAAGCACAGGCCTTTGAGAAGGTTAGAGAAAAAAAAGTTATTGACTTCATCTGGGACCACATCATTTGCCGGTTCAGGATACCTGCCGAGATTGTATGTGACAATGAAAAATAATTCATCGGCAGCAAGGTGACGGATTTCTTTGAGGCACATAAAATAAAAAGGATCTTATCAACGCCATACCACCCAACTAGAAATGGACAGGCCGAGTCAATAAACAAAACTATCATTCAAAACCTGAAGAAAAGGTTGGACGATGCAAAGGGAAAATGGAGAGAAGTTCTACCTGAGGTCCATTGGGCATATCGAACAACATAAAAATCGAGCACGGGGGCTACCCGTTTTCTTTAGTATACGGCTCTGAGGCCCTTATTCTTGTCGAGGTCGGAGAACCCAGTGCCAGGTTTCGATATGCATCAGAGTAGTCAAATCGCGAGGCTATGAATATTAGCCTCGAGATACTCGACAAAAAAATGGGAAGCGACGCTTGTTCGGATGGCCGCACAAAAGTAAAGAATCGAAAGATACTACAATAGAAGGACCAACCTTCGACACTTTGGAATCGGGGACTTAGTTCTACAGAAAGTTACCTCAATACTCAAGACCCAAATGAAAGGAAGCTTGGCCCGAATTGGGAAGGACCGTACCGATTCCTCGGGGTTGTCGGCAAAGGATCCTACAAACTTAGAACGATGGAAGGTGAACAACTGCCAAGCAATTGGAACGTATCATTACTCAAACGATACTACTGCTAAGGTATGCCTTTATCTTTTTGTCCATTTGAGTTTAAAACTAATTTATTACAAATTTTCGATCGAACCTATCGAAGGCATGCGATATTGAAGACAACCTTTTTACACGAAGGCCTCCGTTTTTAAAGCATGTGTTGCACTCTGTGAGCACGTGATTTTTTCCCTATATGAGAATTACTCCCAAAAAAAATCCAAAATAAAACAATTTTCCTTTGTGTGCAATTTTTTGTATTTTTGTAGTATTTTTTGCATACTTATTTGTATTTTCCTGTGAATTTTTATTTGTTAAATTAATAAAAAATTATAAAAATATGTCACATTTTTGCATTTAATATTTATTTAAGTTTGTTTTACAAAAATAAAAAATCATAAAAATAATATACGTCGCATTTTGGCATTTAACGTTTAATTGTGCGATTTTATTGTTAATTGCTATCTTTATGTGCGATAATTTATATTTGGAGCTAATTAGTATTTTTAGATACATTAATTTAGTTTATTAACTTAATTTAGAATTTTTTTAGTTTTATTAATAGGAATTAAAAGAAAAGAGAGCAAAAATACAAAGAAAATCGGATTGGGCCACTTCTTCAATTTTGAACCACATGCCCAAATATACCCAACTTTTCCCTACGACCCGGTCCATTTCAAACTGGGTCGACCCAGTCCATAACCTAACAACCCTATTTCCTTATCTTTCAAAAAAAACAAAACCCTAACATTTTTTTTATTTCACTGTTGAAACCCGCCCCCCCTCTCTTTCCTTCTTCTTCCTCAAACTCCAAGCAAGCCATCCATGGCTGCCCCGCCTCTTCTCCCTCACGCCACACACACATACACAACACGCACACACACAGCGACATACGTACACACACACGCCGCAGCCCGACCATGGCTGCCCAGTCGAGTTCGTCGTCGCCATCTTCTTCGAACTCGAGCTCTCATGGTTGCCCCATCTTCTTCTTTTTCACTCATGTTCCAAACGACCAGCCTTGTTGCTTCTTCTGCTCCCTCACGTTTAGCTACTGCCATGGCTTCCACCCTTGCCCCCCCCGCCATCGCGTCCAGCTACGACGAGCAGCCATGGCTGCTCCAGCAGTGTTGCTGCTGCGTTCTTCTTCTCCATAAGCTGTCGCGTATAGCTACGACGAGCAGCATGCTGCTGCTCCTTCTTTGTCGTGGCCAAACGACCCTCGACTAGCTTCTGCTTCAGTCAAGATCCATGTTCAGCAGTAGCAGCTGCTACTGCTTCACTGTTGCGTGGCTGCGTCTTCTGCTTCACGTCCAACTAACGTGCAGTTGCTTCTTCGTTGGTCGTCTTCGTCGTCGAGTTGTTTTGGTGCGATAATTGTTTCCGGACAGATTTGTTTTCATTCAAGTTCATCGTCGTTTCGATCCGGTTAGTGGGTTTGAGTTTCATTTATTGTCCGTAATTTGTTTGATATTTTTGGATCTGAAATTAGATATGTTCGATATTAATTTCATGTTTATCGTTTTGTTATTTTCTCCAGTTTGTTTCACTCATTTTTCTTGTTTATTTTTAGGTATAAATTGTTAGTTTAGTTATAATATTGTTAGATTTAAGTTGAGTTCAATTAATTATTTCTTCAGTTCGTTTGAATCTAACATGTTTGTTGTTTAATTGAGACATATAATTTATGTTCATTTTTTTTGTTTGTTTGAAGTTCATGTTAATTTAGTGATTTAATGTGAGTTTATGTTTTAGTTTTTAATTTTTTTTGATTTAGTTTGAATCATGTATCTTTGTTATAATTTTGTTGGATTTAATTTAAAAAGATCAATTGATTATTTAAAGTTTAGTGATTTGAATATGTTTACTTGTTTTGTTTAAGCTTAATTCGAGTTTAATTCGAATTTGAATAAAACTTGCTTGTTATTGTTGTTGAATCTTTTCATTTATGTCCATACTTTGTTTGATTGTTCTTGAATCCGAAATTAGTATAAGTTTGATTTTCTTGTTTGTTGTTTATCATTTTTGATTATTTCTTCAGTTTGTTTCATGATCTTGTTTAGTTTAATATAGAAATTGTTGGTTGTAATGTTGTTAGATTTAATTTTAAGTTCAAATGATTATTGAATTTAGAAATCTGAATATACTTGTTTGTTGTTGTTGAATCTGAAAGTAGGTTTGTTTGTTGTTAAAAAATATTGTTCAATCAAAATAATTTTAGTTGTTTATTGGTTGTTCATCATTTAGTTTGAATTTGTTGTTGAAAATTGTTTAGAAATTGGTCATATTTGCTGTATTTTGGTTGAAATTGATTAGGTGAATTGGTTATAGCTGATGGGGGTAGTTTGGTATTTGCAGTACGTTCAGGGGTAAAATGTTAATTTCAGTAAGGTCAGAGGGGTATTTTTGGAATTAAAATTCTAAACAATTATTTATTTTGAGTGCTCTGTCAATTAGGATTAAAATAATATTAAAATAATCAATAATGGGGGGACAAAATATAATAGTGGGGAATAATGCAATTGTTTAATATAAGCATGGGGACAAGATATAATGAGGTATTTGTTTAATGTAGTGGGGGACAAAACATTAAGTAGTGGGATTAAAAAGGGGGTTGAGTGGGAAGATAGTGAGTTTTATGTTTAAAAAATGCTGAAAGATGGGGATAAATAGAGGGACTTGATCAGATTTTAAAAGAGGACAGAGAGAAAAAAAAAGAAGAACTGAAAATAGAGAGAGAGAAAATTCGAAAATATTAAAGGATTTTAGGGATTCAAATTTGAAGAGAGTTTAAAAGAAAGAATTTTCTGAACATTAAGAGAGAATTAAGGGTTAAACATTAACTGGTCTTCAATCAAAAAAAAATTCACTTTGTTATTGCCCGTTGATTATTATTGGTGTTTTTTTTTTGGATTTTCATGTGGTTTATTTCTCGAGTTTAATTGGTTATTTGCTACTACTTCACTGGTTATTGCTGGATTTTGTTCGGTTTTCAAATCTGTCACTGGGTGTTCCGTTGTTGGATATTGCTGGTTATTTGCTGCTGTTGCTGTGTTACATACTATTTTTATGATCTTATTCTTCCTTTCCTTGTATTCCAACACCAGGTATACTACTCTGAATCATTTTGACATATGCATTGAAGCTGAAATGAAATGGCCAGAAGATTTATGCTTCTAATTATAGAATATTCGTATTTTTAGTTAGATATACATTATGTGTTGCATGTTATATGAATGGTAGAATTATGTATAATGTGAAGCGTTAAATTGCGGAACTATTGGATGGGTGTCGGTATGAACACCATAAGTATTTTTCAGCTTTTTGTTAATTTTTTTAGTTTGAGATCGCATTCAAATCAAAATTGGAAATAGTCAATATGGGAAACTGATTTAATTTTGGAGGGGGAAGGATTAGTAAAAATCTAGATTTTAATTTGCGAATATTGGAATAAAAGCAATTTGAGTTTTTTTTTTAATCTTTAAATCTTATTAATAACTAAGATCCGCAAATATTAGGCCAATAATTTCGTAGAATCAGCAGGCTTGATGCTTTTAATGTGTGACTCAACGTAGCAAGGTTAAGAACATTAATCCATTAGATGCAAGCTTGAGCAAGATGAATCAACGTTTAAGTTTAATAAACTATCTAATAAGCTTTAGTAATTATGGTTAAATCTAGTTTCAAATGGTTGTGAATAATTAATTCCAATAGTTTTTATTTATTTATAACAACTCGAGCTTTTAATCTAGCTATAATTGATTTCTTTTGAATATTAGTTGGCGAATTTAGTATTTTATTCACAATTTCGAATTTTTTTTTTAAATAAAATTCCTTTCCATTAATATTTGTATTAATCTGGCAAGTAGTATGTTACGTTTTTTCTTATTTTTTTTAAGCTTGTAATTAATTAGGATTTTCTTTCTTTATTTTAGAAGACTAATTTTAATAGAAAAAATGTAGTCATTTTAGGATTGTCCATTTAAAAAAAAATACAAATGAGATGAGCTTTGCCTAGTAAAACGTATAGATTGCGGGGCCCTCACAAATGTATGTATTAATTACTTAGAACTCGGAATCGGTTGCTTAGCAAAATTCACGTTTTTTTTTTGACAATCGGCAGAAAATTTTCTGCCCCGGTTTTGGTGACTTCCCTGGCGTTGCATCTTGCTGCCATCATCAATCCTTTGTTTTCCTGCAGCAGACAAAAGGGTTTAATTAGTTTTCATCGTGGTGGTAGAAGGTGCCTTTCTGGCGGATGATTTTTCATTTCTTCTCTTTTCTTGCTCTATGTCCCATAATTGATTAGTGGGCAGAGTTGCCTGCTGGGGGTCTCTAGCCTGCTGGGGATTGGCTTTCAATTAATCCCCTTTTCTGCTTTCTCTTTAAGCACATGCTGTGGGAGTCTGCTTTTAACTCCTGAAACCACTCCCTTTTAGGAGCTTACTTCCTCCAAAATTGCCGGGCACGATCACTGCATTGCCTGGGATCGGCTTTTAAGACTGTTTGTATTATCCTGCATTGGATGACTTCCCCTCCGGTTTCTGGTAGTAAGCTTTGAAAAATCCTTTCAAGACAAATTTTAGGAAAAGAAATGAAAGATAGAAAAAAGGAGAAAGTCTTTCTGAACCAATATTTGGTGGGATAAGAAACTCAAAAGAACTTATCTGGAGGACATGACTGGTCCTCGTGATCATGACGTGCACCATAGATTCCCGACCCAGTCTATTTGTATCAATCGATTTGCCCGATGGTCTGAGGGTTTGTGAGGGTTTTCTCAATTCTCCTCCCTCACACACCAACTCAATCATGTGAGTTTCGTGGTGCGCTGGCAGTGGGTTTTGGTTGATGTTAGGAGCTTCTGGTGTCTGGACCTCGATCTTATTGGTGTCAATAAGATCCTGTATGGCGTGCCTTAATTTCCAGCACTTCTCGGTATCATGCCCGAGCATCCCTGAACAGTATTCACAACTGATTGATCGATCCAAGTTCTGAGGTGGGGGATTTGGTTCTCGAGTCTGGACAGGACTAACCAAACCCAATTGCCTCAGCTTGCGGAACAAAGCGGTGTAGGTTTCTCCCAGCTCCGTGAAAGTTCTCTGCTTCCGCAACCTATCATTTCTAGCATCTGGATTTCCCCGAAAACCTGCCCTAGAAGGGTTTCTATATGCCCTTGGTGGAGGGTAGGTGTTTTGTGGTGGTGCATATATGCTATGGGGAGCCGGTGCGCGCCATTGTGGGCGAACCGGAGGCTGAATGTATGCCTGGGCTTGGTGTACGGAACAATGTGGTTCTCGAGGTGGATAGAAATTTTGTGGTGGGCTGTATGGGTATTCTGACCTGTGAGGTCTGGGTTGGTTTTAGTGCGGCCTGCCAGCCCTGGACCAACTACCCGCCTCGATCGTGGCAACCTCTTCTTTATTTCTTCTCAATGCACCTCCCATGCCGCTTTGAATAGCCTGGGTTGTGGCCTTGAGTGCCGAATAGTTCAAGATCTTGTCAGACCTCAAACCCTCTTCTATCATGACCCCTATCTTGACCACCTCTTTGAAAGATTTTCCGACCGTTGTCACCAAGTGACCAAAGTAGGTTGGATCCAATGTCTGCAAAAAATAATCCACCATCTCTCCCTCTCTCATGGGAGGATCGACTCTAGCTGCTTGTTCTCTCCAGCGGAACCCGAACTCGCGAAAACTTTCCCCGGGTTTCTTCCCAGTTCTCAATAATGTGAGGCGGTCAGGGACTATCTCGAGATTGTACTGGAAATGACCTGCAAAAGCCTGCGCCAGATCATCCCACGTGTACCACTTGCTGGAATCCTGCCTGGTATACCATTCTAGTGCAGATCCGCTCAGACTTTGGCCGAAATAAGCTATCAACAGCTCATCCTTGCCGCCTGCCCCTCTCATCTTACTACAGAATCCCCGCAAATGCGCCATGAGATCACCGTGCCCTTCATATAAATCAAACTTAGGCATCTTGAACCCAGCCGGGAGTTGGACGTCTGGGAAAGGGCACAGATCTTTGTATGCTACACTGACTTGATTGCCTAGCTCGTGCAAGTTCCTAAAGGACTGCTCCAGGCTTTTGAACTTTCTCAGCACTTCATCCTGTTCAGGAGCCTTAACTGGCTTCTCAAACTCTGCCGGCACTTCCACATGTGGATTGTAAGCTTGAGGCTCGGGTGCATGGAATGTAGACTTAGGGGGATAGTATTGTGTATCGTGAGCCTGAAACAATGGCTCACTGGTCGTTCTTTGCAAAGGGGCTGATGTGGGTCCCACAAAGATGGGAATATTGTGTGTTGGGAGAGGTTGATGGGGTGGTGGAGCTTGGGAATCATGAGGGCTTCTTTCCTGATGATAAAGGGGATTTGGGCGGCTTGTGGAAGGGCCAGAGTGAGGGTATTCCGGCATGTGTCCCAGTGTTTCAGGGCTCTTTTGTGTTTTGGCTAGGGCTAGCTGCATTGCATTCATCTCTAGTCCCATCCTTTCAATCTTTTCCATTGCTTCTTTTAGCAACTGGCCCATTGGCCTTTCTTCCTCATTACTATTCTCTGAAGTAGTCATGCTTGTTGCTACCGGTCCTTTGGATCTGGTTTGGTAGGAGTGTGTTGCCAGAGTTCTTTAACAACTAACTTGTCTGGTATAGACAACAACAAACTTTGTTAGCATTAGAGTTTAACAGATTTGATCATAACACATAGAGGATGCAATGCTCCTAGGCAGTTAACTGTTTCTACATGCTTTGCTTCGAACAACATGCGTCATTCCGGTTTGCTCATTCATCCCTTTAAAGTATTTTGGGAAACTCTGTGTTTTATTTTATTATGTACTTTATTTTCTTTCTTTATTAAAAGCGGTCGAATCTTATGGGGATTGCCTACGTATCACGTCCCCGCGTGAATCAGACCAGGCGTAGTTCTGCCATGAGGCTAACATTTATATAAAAAAATGAACAAACATTACATTTGAAAAACTTTAAAAAAACAATGTCTTGAAATACACACATTCAAATTGAAATAAACAGATACAATTCTTAACATCTCATAACGTGCCCCGCTTTCCACTTGTTGTAAATTATTAGATCATTTGCTCAAGGCGGAGCTTGACCCGGATGACCTCCCAATGTTCGATACATCCTTTCCAACTCCACTGCTAGATGACGGGCAAAGGTGGGTGCATGCTCTGTAAACCTTCCATAATCCATTCCTTGGTAGTTTACATAACTTTGAGAGGTGTAGACTGCCAGGTTGTGGATCTGTGCCCTGAAATCTTGGAGATGTTGGCCTTGATTCTGCAACTGCTGCTGGCGAGTGGTGGCTATATCTCGGAAACGGCCTTCACGATCTAGGGCTGACTCTAATAGAGCTCGGAGTCTGGCCTGCTCTAATCTCATCTGCGCTCTTTCTCTATCAGTGTCCGCTTGATGATGCTCTCTGTACCTTCTTGCCTCTTCTAGTTGTGCACGAAGTTGGTCTTCTGATCGTATCCAATGATCTTTTTCCTTCTTGAATTGTGCCCTGTCTTTCTCGGATTGCCTATCTTGGCGTTCCTTATCAGATCTGGCTTCTTCGTTTAACTGTTGGATCCTTTCTTTCGCTTTGCTCAACGCCCTTTCTTTTGCAGCAAGAACGGAATCATAATCTTGCATTCTTTCAAAAAGATTGGCGATGGTTTTTTGATCCTTCCAATTCCTCATTGGCGTTTCAGAAGCCTTTTTCATTTTCAGAAATCGAGCATGAAGACTTTCATTCTCACAGGCTAAACTCTTCTTCTCGCCTTCAGCTTCTTGTGCTTGCAAGTCCTTCTCCAGACTGAGGTTCCTTAGATTTTCCTTTAGGGCATGGATAGTTGCTTTGTACCCCTTCTCTTTTTCTCCCCAGATCAACCGCTCTTGGATTTTATCATTAAAGTTTTGAATATGGGGTCTTTTAGTTGGCCTTCTCAGCTCAGGTTCTGGTACATCATCCACGCGAGACCGTTTCTCGAACCACCTCGCATATCCAGGATTTATCTCACCCTTTGTAGTGTCTGGGACTTGAGTATCACTTTTTAGGTATCGACATCCATTCCACATCTGCTGAAGTAACGCCTCAGGAATAGTGGCCTCTGGGTGTAATTCGATTTCTTGCGTACTCAAATCTTCATCATCAGGAACTACTTGATATCTTCCTAGTTGTCTTAGGACTCTCAATGGCGCGTATGGCTGGATGCTTCTCAATCCCAATAGTAGTAGATAACTATTCGAGTTTGACATATGTATCACTTCCCTCATCGGTAGCCATTCCAGAGTCCATTCAATTTGATTTGCCGTTAGAGCCCTTAGCCGAGATACCCATGCTTCTATCCCTTCTGGAACCTGATAATTTTTCACTCTTTCCTCATAACCCTCGATGTAATTATCGTTGCTTGGCCCATATTGTATGATCTTGGGCTGTTGTTGGAGATGTTCAATCAACCACATCTGCAACAAAATTTTGCATCCTTCGAAGACTTTCGCTCCTGCTTTACATAAAGTTAAAGCCCGATAAATGTCTGAGAGAATGATGGGGACAAGGGTGTGGTTTTCCTTGGTGGTGAGGATTTGCACAACTTTTGCGGTGCGAATATCAATTGTTCGTTCTTTGTTCGGGAAGACCATGATTCCTAGAAAAGCCACCATGAAGGCGAAGCGACGGTGAACCTGCCATGCGTCTTTGTCTTGTTTGTTAGTAAGGCCTTTCTCATGAATTTCGAACCCATCTGACTTTCCGAACCTTGAATACAAAAAGTTGAAAGAACAACATCCGTTGACGACATTGCTTTTCCTGATTTGACTGCTGATGTTCAGAAGACCGAAGAATCGATGTACCGAGGGAGCCTTCGTGAATATCAAGCTTTGATTTCTTAAACTTCCGTCAAAACCAACATATCCAGCTACCTCCTCTAATGTAGGAGTGAGCTCGAAGTCAGAGAATCGAAAGACATTGTGAACATGGTCCCAAAAAGTTACTAATGCCGTAATCAGATCATCACGAGGTTTAACTTTCATAATGTCCGGGAGATTTCCCAAATGCTTGATGACCCACTTTTGACCATCTTCGCCTAATTCACACCACCACATTTGAAGCTGGAATAGAAACTCTTCTGTATTTGCGGAGGAGGGGTTTTGTGTGGTGCTCATTTTGTATCTGAAATTTTAATTTAATAAAGTCAAGACTCATTTTGAAAACATACTCTAATCATTTTTAGTCAAAACTATTTTCAAGATTTAAAACTATTTTTTAGGAATTTTTTCAAACTATTTTCAAGATTAAATACCTCTCGAGATTAAATACCTTTATTTCAAGATTTGAAAACTATATTTTATTTTTTATTTTATATATTTTTTTAATTATGAAAACCCATTTTATTCCTCGGCTCTTACCATGATTTCATTTAAGCCGGTCAGCAAGCATGTTCGAGGCAAATGAATGCACATATAGCAAGTAGGATGCATCAGGATGGTCTTTTTATTTCGGGTTCACCTGTCTTAGACAGACCCAACCCCTGTGTTGAGTCCCCTAAGTCAAATGCATATGATGCAAATAAACATTCCTACTAGGGATCCGGCATGTGGCTTTGTTATACTAAGTTCATAACTTGGGTATTTGTTCTAGACCCGGCTTACCCAAACGGACAGTTTGAGCCGAAGCGGGGGCAACGTACCGGGAGCACGAAAGTCTGCCCGGCCTAGTTACTTGTCCCAACTCCGTCTTATTTGGTATGACTTTAACAGAAAGGTGGGTCGCGCGCACGTGTACACCATAAATTCAGAAGACTCAGAAAGTAGGGGGTTTCGTAACAGTTGTATATATTCACAATTCAAATAATATTAAAGCGGTAAAAGCATCATTTAGCACATTAGGCATATATCATGTAAAAATCAGATAATAAATAAAGCCAACTATAACAATTATTTTAAGCTCGAATTCTTGAACCCTGAACCATTGGTTCTGGGTTCGGTCCCCAGCAGAGTCGCCAGAGCTGTCACACCTCCTTTTTCCGCACCCGCAGGGGCGCAGGGGAGTTTTTTCCAATTAAAGGACAATCGAAACGGGATTTGTTTATTTATTTCAGAGTCGCCACTTGGGAGATTTAGGGTGTCCCAAGTCACCAATTTTAATCCCGAATCGAGGAAAATAATGACTCTATATTACAGTCTGCGTACCAGAAATCCGGATAAGGAATTCTGTTAACCCGGGAGAAGGTGTTAGGCATTCCCGAGTTCCGTGGTTCTAGCACGGTCTCTCAACTGTTATATTCGGCTTGATTATCTGATTTTATACAAGTGTGAACTTATGTGCAAAACTGACTCTTAACCGCTTTCATCCTTTACTGTTGTTTTATAAGACTTGCAACGTCGTGAAAACATATCTCGAACCACGTTACATTAATACACCCGTGGTTGTTGACATATCTCGACTCGGTTGAGATTTGGATTTGGGTCCCGTAAATGTGCACCCGGATTAAGGAGAATAAATTATTAAGACGCGCCTAAAGCAACTAGCGTATTGTTGTTTTGGGGAAGGCCGAAAAATTCGCTAAACGGCCTGTCCCGAATTCTGAGTGTTTTAATATATATACAGTTAGAGGGCCCCGCAGCTGTGTACATTTTTGTTTGACGAGGCTCGTCTCGTTCTACTTTTAAAAGGAATTTGCGATGTCATGGACATGCATTTCGAACCACGTCACAATCAATGTACCCGTGATTGGAAACACATTTTGAATCCGTCGAGATTTGGATTTGGGTCACATAAATGCGCACCCGAATTTAAGAAGGTAAAATTATTAGATACGCGCTTAAAGAGACTATCGCGTTATTATTCTGGGAGGGCCGTGAGATTTGCTAAACGACTCATCCTGGAAACTGAATGCTTCGATACCATACGTTTAACAAGGGCCCCGCAGCCTGCGCATTTTGTTTATTTTCGTCGAGGCTCATCTCGTTCTTATTTTAAAAGGATATCCTATAGCAACTACGTTTCTTGTCGTGTTTGTCTCTATCAATTGAAAACAGTAGATAGTCCTAATTAATTACATGCTTGCAAGTTATTTATAACAGAATTCGGAAATGCTTAAAAATCAGGAACGAGGCTGCGTGCACAGTCAGTCGAATAAATAATCACGGGCCCAAATCCAACCCATGCGTGATGGGCCAAACCTGGGCCACTGCTTGCTCGAAGCAGGCCTGCTTGGCCTGTTTTGACCTGAACTCGACCTTCATGAGGTTGATATTGCAAGTTTTGTGTTCTTTGTCTTAACAGGTGGTTTACTAGTTATATGAGACCATTAATCAGAAAAGGAAGAACTTAACCCATGATGTACAGTTTTCATGCTTGGCATACATTACAGCATATACTGCAAAGTAAACTAAATATGAGATGCAACCTAATTCATTGAGAATACTTTTATCTAACAGCATACATATACAACTATCATTCGATCCCCTACATTGACATCAGCTAGGCTTGTAAGCTACCTTCAGTATCCAAAAAATGTGAGCTATTAGACACTACATGACATTCAACACAACAGTACATGTATATAAACAACATCTGCAGATCTTCTTTTTTACACTCATTGCTCAAACTTTCGAGTTACATTGGTAGTGTAATTGTGTACCTGGTATAGAGGACAAAGAAGAAAGGAATGATCAGCTGGGCAGTATGCAGTAAACACAGCAACAGCACAGCAACAAACAAACAACCAAATGTTTTCCACAGCCCACAGACAACCAGCAATATTTCCCAGAACAAAGAGAACCAGCAGATAGTCGAGTACCAAACCAGCAATCCCAAGAAAGAGTAAGGAGACAACAACAATAACAGAGTGTTCAATGCAGCAAAACCAACAGTTCGATAACCACAAACAGCTCAGTCAATGCAAACAACCGAACTTGGCCAAGACAGCTCGACCAATATAAATTCTTATGCAACTTTCAGACAGTGTTTGGTTACAATGTTTACTGGAAACTACCTTATGTTTTTCAGTTTTCTTTTAAACTCACTAGACCTCTCTTCAGACTAAAAATTTCAGCCCTTTTTAAGTTCTGAAATGGCCTATTTATAAGCCAAACGACCCAGTACAGCTGAGCTGCCTGGATCTTCCCACTTGCAGTCTGCCCATACCTATTAAACCCATCCTTAAGCATCTTTTGATGCCAGCCCTTTTTTGTTCCCCACGCCTGGTTTTTTCTTTAATCAAGAGTTATGGGTTCATTTTAGTATTCATTTTAAACTCCCATGCTCTTATGTCTTGTTCCCCATTGGCATTAGTTTAATCTTAATTAGTACCCTACTTGTCAGCTCATTTAAACTAATCATTTTTGTCCTTTTCAAACCCCAGCATACCCTTGTTAGCCCTTGATTATTACTGCCCTGCCCATTGCAGTATCAGGGCATTTTTGAACTTCTGAAAGTTCAATTTCAGAATTGCCCTAGCCTGATCCTTTTAATTGTTTTTTTTACAATGTAGTTACAAAATAGCATTCACAGATAATGTCCAATATTCATTACACAATACAGGTCCATTCAGTCAAGTGAGGTTGTACATATTAGAATATTTGAACATTCAATCGTAGGAAGTTAATCGACGACATTTATCAGGTCGACTATACTAATTATAACAAGTAATAATCAGTCGCTCATATAAACAATACGTTCAGGGACCTAAAGGGCTTCGGACAACTTTGGTCAATCACTGGGAACCTATATAAGTTAACTTATTTGACGATTAATCTAATCGACGAACATGTATATCACAGAGTACATTCAGAACACACACATAGAAAATCAATCGACCAAATAAAAGGTCTTTGCTAGAGATGGAAGAAAACAGGAAAAATAACAGATAATAACAAATAATCACAACAAATCATGCTGACGACTCAATCAAAACTAAAAAGGAGAGAGGACACTTACTGGGGAAGTTTAAACCGAAATGACCCAAGTCCGACTTAGCTTTGACCATTTGAGGCCGAACAAATTTTAACCAGGGTGTTCTCACAGGAGAACACCTTGGTCAAGATCCATTAAACCTCAAACCCCTTTCAAGCCCGGCCGGATTTCCCAGGTGCATGTGTTCTAAGGTTTGGGTTTTCAGATCTGGTTTTTTAGGAGTTGTGGGTAGATTCGGACCAAACCAAGTCTGGTTTGGTCACGAGGAGGGTCCGGGGAGTGTCTGGTATGAAGATGGGGTGGTTTGGTACAGGTCCGGGTTCGACTCGAATCTTCAAATGAAGATTCGAGACGAAGGAAGGTGATTCGAGGCTAGAGGGTAACAGATCCATGTTCAGGAGAGTGAGGGGGTCTTAGGGTGTTCAGGAGGTGGTCACCGGCGTTCAGGCCGCCAGGTTCTGGTGAAAGGGATATCAGGGCGGCTTGCTAGGGTTTGGGGGTTTCAGTGTTTGGGGAAGGAGACGAGTGAAGGGTGGGGTTCGGATAGGGGGCGTGGGGTGAAGGGTTGAGTTTATATATGGTCTAGGGGTTTAGATCCTGGCCGTCGGATCAAATGAGATCTATGGCCAGGATCTATCCACTTAGGGAAGACGGTGTCGTTTGGGTTTTGGTAGTGGGTGAGGCCGGGTAAGGCTGGATCGGGTCAAAACTGGACGGGTTTAGGGGGAAAACCTGGGTCCGTTGGATCAAGGGGTTGAACGGCTCAGATCAAATGCCTAAGACGACGTCGTTTGGGGTTGAATGAGTGGCTTGATCAGGACCGTTTGTTTGAGTCAGATCAACGGCTCTAATAAGGACGCTGATACGGCGTCGTTTGAATCAACGTTTGGGCAGGCCGGATTTGGACTGGGTTTGAGTGCCGGTTTTAGGCCTTTTTTGTTTCATTTTCTGGGCCCAAATCGATTTTAATCCCTCTTTTCTTTGTTTTCTAATTTCAACATAAAAAAAATGAAAATAACAAAATAAATAATAAAACAAATGAAATTAAAACAAACAACAATGTAACACCTCAACACAATTATCACACCAAATTAAAATGTTTAAGTAAGTTAAATCACAACCTAGAACGAACGATGCACATGTATACATTTTTTTCGAATTTTCATTCTTTTTAACGACTGGATTATGATTTTTGATTATCCTGACAGACATGCTTTGTATTTTGATCGGTGAGATTAGATGCAAAGTGGGCAGATCCACAAATGACTAACAACACATGTCTCGGAAAGCGACAAATTGTACATTGAGGTCATTTATCACTATTTGTTTTCCTTTTGGAGTGATTGCTCGTGAAGCAAAAATCACGTGCTTACAGCTGCCCCTCTTTGCACGAAGACACGAAGGGTTTTCGCGCAAAGATGAAGCAAGCGATTTTTACCCGTCCGAATACTCCGTGTGAAGCATTTTTTAGAAAAAGATTTGACCGAACCTTTGCTTTAGAGGTTTCCTACATATCCTGGGCTGAACAGGAATCAGGTCAATGTAGTTCGGGAAATTTTTGTAGCTGGGACTACTGTGTGACTGTAGTGCTTGCTGTTGTTGTGCGCTGTTGCATGCTGCTGTAGGATGATACTGCTCACTGATCTCCTTGTTACATTGTTCTTGAAAGGAAAAACAAGAAGCTAAGCTAGAGTGTGAAATCTCATCTATCTTTAACTTGTTCTTGTTGCCTTGCTTTCTTGTCGGCAACGCTTTCCTCTGATGCCCTTATTTTGTGAACTTCGGAGATGATGCTGGTCCTTCACTTTTCTTGAATGTCAGTTCTCATTACTTTGCTTGATTTGCTGGGAACATGGCTTTCTTCCTTAAATCTTTCAATGGTTTCTTCAGTGGTATGGCTCTTCATCAAAATTGTTATATTGGGCATGCTATAACGTTCCCAAACTGCTTCGTTCGAGACGCGTTCCTTTTTTTCCTTTTGAATTGCGCGCTTGCCTTTGCAGTTTTCTGCTTCTTGGTGCTGGGGACTTTATTGTATACTGCTTGGGGATCCTCTATTGCAACCTTCCGTCTTCAGGTGGGGTTACTGATTCCAAAATCTAGAGCTAAAAAGTATTCCCGCATTATACTGGTGGGCGACCTAGAACTTAAAAGTATTCCCGCATTATACTGGTGGGCGACCTAGAACTTAAATGTATTCCCGTATTATACTGGTGGGCGACCTAGAACTTAAAAGTATTCCCGCATTATACTGGTGGGCGACCTAGAACTTAAAAGTATTCCCGCATTATACTGGTGGGCGACCTAGAACTTAAAAGTATTCACGCATTATACTGGTGGGCGACCTAGAACTTAAATGTATTCCCGCATTATACTGGTGGGCGACCTAGAACTTAAATGTATTCCCGCATTATACTGGTGGGCGACCTAGAACTTAAATGTATTCCCGCATTATACTGGTGGGCGACCTAGAACTTAAATGTATTCCCGCATTATACTGGTGGGTGACCTAGAACTTAAATGTATTCTCGCATTATACTGGTGGGCGACCTAGAACTTAAATGTATTCCCGCATTATACTGGTGGGCGACCTAGAACTTAAATGTATTCCCGCATTATACTGGTGGGCGACCTAGAACTTAAATGTATTCCCGCATTATACTGGTGGGCGACCTAGAACTTAAATGTATTCCCGCATTATACTGGTGGGCGACCTAGAACTTAAATGTATTCCCGCATTATACTGGTGGGCGACCTAGAACTTAAATGTATTCCCGCATTATACTGGTGGGCGACCTAGAACTTAAATGTATTCCCGCATTATACTGGTGGGCGACCTAGAACTTAAATGTATTCCCGCATTATACTGGTGGGCGACCTAGAACTTAAATGTATTCCCGCATTATACTGGTGGGCGACCTAGAACTTAAAGGTATTCCCGCATTATACTGGTGGGCGACCTAGAAATTAAAAGTATTCCCACATTATACTGGTGGGCGACCTAGAACTTAAATGTATTTGATATTGTTCCCCCGTTCTTCCAAGAAAATTTTTGACAATCGGCAGAAAATTTTCTGCCCCGGTTTTGGTGACTTCCCTGGCGTTGCATCTTGCTGCCATCATCAATCCTTTGTTTTCCTGCAGCAGACAAAAGGGTTTAATTAGTTTTCATCGTGGTGGTAGAAGGTGCCTTTCTGGCGGATGATTTTTCATTTCTTCTCTTTTCTTGCTCTATGTCCCATAATTGATTAGTGGGCAGAGTTGCCTGCTGGGGGTCTCTAGCCTGCTGGGGATTGGCTTTCAATTAATCCCCTTTTCTGCTTTCTCTTTAAGCACATGCTGTGGGAGTCTGCTTTTAACTCCTGAAACCACTCCCTTTTAGGAGCTTACTTCCTCCAAAATTGCCGGGCACGATCACTGCATTGCCTGGGATCGGCTTTTAAGACTGTTTGTATTATCCTGCATTGGATGACTTCCCCTCCGGTTTCTGGTAGTAAGCTTTGAAAAATCCTTTCAAGACAAATTTTAGGAAAAGAAATGAAAGATAGAAAAAAGGAGAAAGTCTTTCTGAACCAATATTTGGTGGGATAAGAAACTCAAAAGAACTTATCTGGAGGACATGACTGGTCCTCGTGATCATGACGTGCACCATAGATTCCCGACCCAGTCTATTTGTATCAATCGATTTGCCCGATGGTCTGATTTGCTGGGGATGATAAAGGAGTGTCCATTTCGTTTCGAATGTGGTAGCTTTTGCTGATCTGTCTTGTCGCCTCATAGTGCCCTTCGAGGGGTTTTCACTAATGAGACTCTCTCTTTTCTCTCATCTCCCGGCGCCTTATGGTGCCTGTGAAGGTTTTCACCAATAAGACTCTCTCATTTCATATCCCTCATCTTACATCGCCTCTCGGTGCCTGTGAAGGTTTTCACCGATAAGACTCTCTCATTTTATTTCTTTCGAGGAATCGGGGTGTTGTAGATACGACCCTCTCTTCTGGAGATTCCTTTGACCATCAATTCATTCCCAGTCTTACGATCCTCTTCTTTGCTGGGGATCGGTGTATTATTCTCGGCCTTATTTGCCTGACTCGATATCTCTTGAACATTGATCGGGAGGTCTTTTGGACGTTGATGTTGGTTTTGGTGTGGGGCTAACGAAAGGCTATGAAATTGAAAATAATTTGATGGGTGGTGTGCTACAACTTTTGGAATCAAACCTTTGTTGGAACTTAAAACATAACCTCTGCCCCAGTTTTCTTGCTCGGGGAATTTATTTTTTACACTTATGTTGCGCTATGTGCGTTACGCACACTGTGCCTATTATGCACACTATGTACATTATGCATCCTATATTCACTATGATGCATACTATGACCGAGCCGTGAGGCTCCTACGTATCCTCTTTGAGGAATCAGGTCAAACGTAGTTCCCAACGGTTTTGTATTTCTTATGATTCTATCTCCCTTTTTCTTTTCCTTCTTTTCATTTTCTTTTTCTTTTCTTTTTCTTCTTCTTTTTTCATGTCTTTTCCATTAGTGATTCCAAAAGAGGGGTATGAAAGAATAACTCAAGGTTCAAAGGGGGAAGCAAGGGTTAAAAAGTGTTTGGATAGAAGAAAGAATTGCCTCCGTCATCTCATTATCCAATAAATGCCAAATACAAACAAATAAACCAAAAATTGCCGTAATTAAAGAAGTTACGCATAATATCTCTTGACTGCATCTGAATTGATAGCCATGTCGACACATCTCCCTTCGACATCTGTCAAACACAAGGCACCGTTGGACAGTACTCTGGTCACGATATAAGGCCCTTGCCAATTTGGGGCGAATTTGCCTTTTGCCTCGACCTGATGTGGGAGGATCTTCTTCAATACCTGCTGCCCTACTTCAAACTTCCTGGGGAGCACCTTCTTATTATATGTTCTTGCCATTCTCTTCTGGTACAGCTGACCATGGCACACTGCTGCCAATCTTTTCTCATCTATCAAGCTCAACTGTTCCAATCGAGCTTTGACCCATTCATCATCATTAATCCCGGCTTCAGCGACAATTCGGAGGGACGGAATTTCGACTTCCGCTGGTATTACGGCCTCAGTTCCATACACCAACAAATAAGGAGTCGTGCCTATGGAAGTTCGGACGGTAGTGCGGTAACCCAACAAAGCAAAAGGTAATCTCTCGTGCCATTGTCTGGACCCTTCCACCATTTTACGCAGTATCTTCTTGATATTCTTATTGGCTGCTTCGACTGCTCCATTCGCCTTGGGACGATATGGGGTGGAATTGCGGTGTGTAATCTTGAATTGTTGGCATACCTCTCTCATCAAGCTGCTATTAAGATTCGCACCGTTATCCGTGATGATCACTTTTGGGATCCCAAATCTGCATATGATATGGGAATGAACAAAGTCCACCACTGCCTTCTTGGTTACTGATTAGAAGGTTTTAGCCTCAACCCATTTGGTGAAGTAATCAATGGTTACTAGAATGAACCTATGACCGTTGGATGCTGCCGACTCGATGGGCCCAATGATATCCATGACCCATGCCACAAACGGCCAGGGTGCTGACATCGTATGTAACTCTGTTGGCGGAGAATGAATCAAATCTCCATGTATCTGGCACTGATGGCATTTCCTCACAAAAGTGATACAGTCGTGTTCCATGGTGAGCCAATAACACCCTGTTCGAAGGATCTTTCTTGCCAATACATATCCGCTCATGTGTGGCCCACAAACTCCAGCATGTACCTCTGCCATAACCGTCGTTGCTTGACTGGCATCTATGCATCTCAACAATCCCAAATCCGGGGTTCTTTTGTACAATACTCCTCCACTGAGGAAGAAACCATTCGACAAACGCCGAAGGGCTCTTTTTGGTCTCTAGAGGCATGTTCTGGATATATCCCCATTCTGAGGTATTCCTTGATATCATGAAACCAGGGTTCGCCATCTGCTTCTTCTTCTATGGCATTGCAGTAGGCGTGCTGATCACGGACTTGGATGTGTAGAGGATCAACATACATTTTGTCAGGGTGGTGCAGCATTGATGCTAAGGTGGCTAAGGCATCCGCAACCTCATTGTGAACTCTCGGGATGTGTTTGAACTTCACCGATCGAAATTGCTTACTCAGATCATGCAAGCATTGTCGGTATGGTATGAGTTTTAGATCTCGTGTTTCCCATTCACCCTGAATTTGATGTACCAAGAGGTCCGAGTCTCCCAAGACCAAGACGTCTTGGACATCCATGTCAGCAGCCAAGCGCAGACCCAGAATGCAAGCCTCATACTCGGCTATATTGTTGGTGCAATAGAAGCGTAGTTGAGCCGTAACAGGATAATGCCGTCCTGTTTCAGAAATGAGTACTGCTCCTATTCCTACCCCTTTCGCGTTTGCAGCTCCATCGAAGAAAAGCTTCCAACCCGGTTCCTCAGGTAATTCCAAATCATTTGTATGCATCACCTCTTCGTCAGGAAAATACGTTCTTAACGGCTCGTATTTTTCATCAACGGGATTCTCTGCCAAATGGTCTGCCAGCGCCTGGGCTTTCATGGCCGTCCTCGTTACATAAACGATATCAAACTCTGTGAGCAGAATTTGCCATTTTGCCAACCTTCCCGTGGGCATAGGTTTCTGAAAGATATACTTCAATGGGTCCAAGCGGGATATGAGATAAGTAGTATACGAAGACAGGTAGTGTTTCAACTTCTGAGCTACCCAAGTTAGGGCGCAACATGTTTTCTCGAGTTGAGTGTACTTGACCTCATGCACTGTGAATTTTTTGCTAAGATAGTAGATGGCCTGCTCTTTCCTTCCTGTGTCATCATGTTGCCCCAGTACACAACCAAATGAATTTTCCAAGACCGTCAGGTAAAGAATTAAGGGCTTCCCGGGCTTAGGCGGGACCAATACGGGTGGATTAGACAGATACCCTTTGATTTGGTCGAAAGCCTCCTGACACTCTGCCGTCCAACCTACCGCAGCATCCTTTCTCAGCAGCCGAAATATGGGCTCACAAGTCGCTGTGAGTTGAGCGATGAACCTGCTGATGTAATTGAGTCTACCCAGCAAACTCATTACCTCTGTTTTGTTCCTTGGCGGTGGCAAATCTCGGATGGATTCAATTTTGGATGGGTCTAACTCAATCCCCCGTCGACTGACGATGAATCCTAGCAACTTTCCTGATGGAACCCCGAATGCGCATTTGGCCGGGTTGAGCTTGATATCATACCTTCGGAGTCTTTGGAAAAATCTCCTTAGGTCTGCCACATGGTCCTCCCGACGCCAAGATTTGATGATCACATCATCGACGTACACCTCAATTTCTTTGTGTATCATGTCATGAAACACAGCAGTCATTGCTCGCATGTACGTTGCCCCGACGTTCTTTAACCCGAATGGCATTACCCGATAGCAGTAGGTTCCCCATGGCGTAATAAACGCTGTCTTCTCAGCATCCTCCTCGTCCATTAGGATCTGATGATAACCCGCATAGCAATCCACAAAGGATCCGATCTCGCGCCCAGTGCAATTATCGATCAGGATATGAATGTTGGGTAAAGGAAAATTGTCCTTGGGACTGGCTTTGTTGAGGTTGCGGTAGTCGACGCACACCCTGATTTTTCCATCCTTCTTTGGGACCGGTACCACATTGGCCAACCACTCGGGATATCGAGTGACCCGAATAACCTTTGCTTGCAACTGCTTAATTACTTCTTCTTTGATCTTTACACTCATTTCTGTTTTAAATTTCCTTAGTTTTTGCTTGACCGGAGGGTATGCCGGGTCAGTGGGCAATTTGTGAACCACTAAATTGGTGCTCAATCCAGGCATATCGTCATATGACCATGCAAAAACATCTTTGAATTCCATGAGGGTTCTGATCAATTCTTCCCTGACACTCGGCTCAATGTGGATGTTGATTTTGGTTTCTTGGACGTTATCAGTGTCTCCTAGGTTTTACAGCCTCAGTGTCATTTAGGTTAGGCTTGGGTGTTTCTTCAAATTGGTATAATTCTCGGTTTATCTCTTCGAAGGCTTCACCTTCATCACATTCAGATTCATCATCACAAACGACCTCTTGCATCATTGAGTCAGATTCGGATTGATTTATTAGACTAGGTCGAAGATCCGCTGTGCATGCCATGTCATTAGAACCAGTAAAAAGAGAACTGTTCAGAAAGAAAAAGAACAAAACAGAATTAAAATGGGACAAGAGAAAAGAACTTTATTAAACTTGCGGGATAAAAGGGTTCACGCTTTTACAAAAACGAAAGTAAAATTTGGATTACACCCTTGAATAATCCGGACAAACAAACAAACAAAACATAAATCAAGGCCTACTACCAAGACTCCCCTCGGACAGGAAGAGGAGTAACCGTCCAATTGTTGGTCTTGGCCTCAGGCCCCACAAACTGTATCTCTGCTCTGCTGGACCCTTCTCCAGCCTCCACCACACTGACATCCGCGAATAGCCTCTCAAAACTCTGATTCAGGTCTTCATTTATACCGATCAAAGGTCCTAGAATCTTTGGGACTGGTGACACCTTGGCACTTGCTTTGACAAAAGACCTTGAGAGACGTGGCACTGGTTTAGGCAGAAACCAAACCCTCTTCTTCATTTTTCGCGCTTGCTTCCTATCTGCTGCGGTTGGTTTGAACCCCAATCCGAAAGTTTCCAGATTTTTAGGAAGGGATACAGGTTGGACAATCCCTTGAAGCTCGACTCCCAGGCCTTTTCCTGGCACAAATCCATTACCCAGCATTTCCGAGACCATCATGAATGTCGGGGCAGCTATCCTAGGGTGCGGGATGATTTCTCCTTCAGAAATTTTGTTGGCTGACCCTGTATCGAAAATCTGGTAGACCCAAGGACCTTTGTCATCAGCAGTCTCTATGAAAGGTACAATTGCTCCGCCCGTGGTGCACGTTGTATCCTCGCCGTGTAACACGACCTCTTGTCTTTCCCACTCGAACTTCACCATCTGATGTAGGGTGGAGGGCACTGCTTTTGCTGCATGAATCCATGGTCGTCCTAACATCATGTTATAAGATACTGTGGCGTATAGCACCTGGAATTCCATGGTAAACAGGACTGGACCAATGGTCAGTTCAAGTACAACATCCCCTACAGTGGCTGTTCTGTTTCCGTCAAACCCTCGGACACAGATACTGTTCTTGTGGATCCTTCCGTGGTCGATCTTTAACTGGTTCAAGGTAGATAGTGGGCAAATATTGGCGCTTGAGCCGTTATCCACCAATACTCGAGTTACCACCGAGTCTTCACATTTGACAGCTAGGTATAGGGCTTTGTTATGCTCCGTGCCTTCCACCGGCAGGTCATCATCTGAGAATGTTACCCTGTCCACCTCGAAACTCTTGCTGGCAATGGTTTCCAGGTGGTTTACAGAAATCTCACTGGGTACATGAGCTTCGTTCAATACCTTCATCAGGGCCCGATGATGCTCCTCAGAATGGATCAGCAATGACAACAGTGAGATCTGGGCCGGTGTTTTTCTCAGCTGTTCGACCACAGAATAGTCTTGTACTTTCATTTTACTCAGGAACTCTTCAGCCTCTTCTTCGGACACAGGTTTCTTGGTTGCAGCTGGGTTGGTTCTTCTTAGCTCCACCGGAGCAAAACATCGACCTGATCGAGTCAGCCCTTGCGCTTCACAACTGACTTCTTCCACCTGTTTTCCTTTGTACATCACCACCGCCTTTTCATATTTCCAAGGCACCGCCTTGCTATCAATCATTGGCAGCTGGACTACAGGCTTTATGGTGACCAGTTCTTTATATGCCCCCTTTACCATAACGGCAGGTGCGGGTGGAACCCCTGATATTACCAACTTGTTTGGCTCAGATTTGCTTGTTATGGCGGACGGACTCTTTCCCAATATCAATACTGGCTTGACGCCTTCTCCCTGCGACTGTATACTCGTTCCTCCACTGGTTGAGACTTCTTTCGGGGCGACTTGGATCGTCATCACTGTTTGTGAGGGTTTTCTCAATTCTCCTCCCTCACACACCAACTCAATCATGTGAGTTTCGTGGTGCGCTGGCAGTGGGTTTTGGTTGATGTTAGGAGCTTCTGGTGTCTGGACCTCGATCTTATTGGTGTCAATAAGATCCTGTATGGCGTGCCTTAATTTCCAGCACTTCTCGGTATCATGCCCGAGCATCCCTGAACAGTATTCACAACTGATTGATCGATCCAAGTTCTGAGGTGGGGGATTTGGTTCTCGAGTCTGGACAGGACTAACCAAACCCAATTGCCTCAACTTGCGGAACAAAGCGGTGTAGGTTTCTCCCAGCTCCGTGAAAGTTCTCTGCTTCCGCAACCTATCATTTCTAGCATCTGGATTTCCCCGAAAACCTGCCCTAGAAGGGTTTCTATATGCCCTTGGTGGAGGGTAGGTGTTTTGTGGTGGTGCATATATGCTATGGGGAGCCGGTGCGCGCCATTGTGGGCGAACCGGAGGCTGAATGTATGCCTGGGCTTGGTGTACGGAACAATGTGGTTCTCGAGGTGGATAGAAATTTTGTGGTGGGCTGTATGGGTATTCTGACCTGTGAGGTCTGGGTTGGTTTTAGTGCGGCCTGCCAGCCCTGGACCAACTGCCCGCCTCGATCGTGGCAACCTCTTCTTTATTTCTTCTCAATGCACCTCCCATGCCGCTTTGAATAGCCTGGGTTGTGGCCTTGAGTGCCGAATAGTTCAAGATCTTGTCAGACCTCAAACCCTCTTCTATCATGACCCCTATCTTGACCACCTCTTTGAAAGATTTTCCGACCGTTGTCACCAAGTGACCAAAGTAGGTTGGATCCAATGTCTGCAAAAAATAATCCACCATCTCTCCCTCTCTCATGGGAGGATCGACTCTAGCTGCTTGTTCTCTCCAGCGGAACCCGAACTCGCGAAAACTTTCCCCGGGTTTCTTCCCAGTTCTCAATAATGTGAGGCGGTCAGGGACTATCTCGAGATTGTACTGGAAATGACCTGCAAAAGCCTGCGCCAGATCATCCCACGTGTACCACTTGCTGGAATCCTGCCTGGTATACCATTCTAGTGCAGATCCGCTCAGACTTTGGCCGAAATAAGCTATCAACAGCTCATCCTTGCCGCCTGCCCCTCTCATCTTACTACAGAATCCCCGCAAATGCGCCATGAGATCACCGTGCCCTTCATATAAATCAAACTTAGGCATCTTGAACCCAGCCGGGAGTTGGACGTCTGGGAAAGGGCACAGATCTTTGTATGCTACACTGACTTGATTGCCTAGCTCGTGCAAGTTCCTGAAGGACTGCTCCAGGCTTTTGAACTTTCTCAGCACTTCATCCTATTCAGGAGCCTTAACTGGCTTCTCAAACTCTGCCGGCACTTCCACATGTGGATTGTAAGCTTGAGGCTCGGGTGCATGGAATGTAGACTTAGGGGGATAGTATTGTGTATCGTGAGCCTGAAACAATGGCTCACTGGTCGTTCTTTGCAAAGGGGCTGATGTGGGTCCCACAAAGATGGGAATATTGTGTGTTGGGAGAGGTTGATGGGGTGGTGGAGCTTGGGAATCATGAGGGCTTCTTTCCTGATGATAAAGGGGATTTGGGCGGCTTGTGGAAGGGCCAGAGTGAGGGTATTCCGGCATGTGTCCCAGTGTTTCAGGGCTCTTTTGTGTTTTGGCTAGGGCTAGCTGCATTGCATTCATCTCTAGTCCCATCCTTTCAATCTTTTCCATTGCTTCTTTTAGCAACTGGCCCATTGGCCTTTCTTCCTCATTACTATTCTCTGAAGTAGTCATGCTTGTTGCTACCGGTCCTTTGGATCTGGTTTGGTAGGAGTGTGTTGCCAGAGTTCTTTAACAACTAACTTGTCTGGTATAGACAACAACAAACTTTGTTAGCATTAGAGTTTAACAGATTTGATCATAACACATAGAGGATGCAATGCTCCTAGGCAGTTAACTGTTTCTACATGCTTTGCTTCGAACAACATGCGTCATTCCGGTTTGCTCATTCATCCCTTTAAAGTATTTTGGGAAACTCTGTGTTTTATTTTATTATGTACTTTATTTTCTTTCTTTATTAAAAGCGGTCGAATCTTATGGGGATTGCCTACGTATCACGTCCCCGCGTGAATCAGACCAGGCGTAGTTCTGCCATGAGGCTAACATTTATATAAAAAAATGAACAAACATTACATTTGAAAAACTTTAAAAAAACAATGTCTTGAAATACACACATTCAAATTGAAATAAACAGATACAATTCTTAACATCTCATAACGTGCCCCGCTTTCCACTTGTTGTAAATTATTAGATCATTTGCTCAAGGCGGAGCTTGACCCGGATGACCTCCCAATGTTCGATACATCCTTTCCAACTCCACTGCTAGATGACGGGCAAAGGTGGGTGCATGCTCTGTAAACCTTCCATAATCCATTCCTTGGTAGTTTACATAACTTTGAGAGGTGTAGACTGCCAGGTTGTGGATCTGTGCCCTGAAATCTTGGAGATGTTGGCCTTGATTCTGCAACTGCTGCTGGCGAGTGGTGGCTATATCTCGGAAACGGCCTTCACGATCTAGGGCTGACTCTAATAGAGCTCGGAGTCTGGCCTGCTCTAATCTCATCTGCGCTCTTTCTCTATCAGTGTCCGCTTGATGATGCTCTCTGTACCTTCTTGCCTCTTCTAGTTGTGCACGAAGTTGGTCTTCTGATCGTATCCAATGATCTTTTTCCTTCTTGAATTGTGCCCTGTCTTTCTCGGATTGCCTATCTTGGCGTTCCTTATCAGATCTGGCTTCTTCGTTTAACTGTTGGATCCTTTCTTTCGCTTTGCTCAACGCCCTTTCTTTTGCAGCAAGAACGGAATCATAATCTTGCATTCTTTCAAAAAGATTGGCGATGGTTTTTTGATCCTTCCAATTCCTCATTGGCGTTTCAGAAGCCTTTTTCATTTTCAGAAATCGAGCATGAAGACTTTCATTCTCACAGGCTAAACTCTTCTTCTCGCCTTCAGCTTCTTGTGCTTGCAAGTCCTTCTCCAGACTGAGGTTCCTTAGATTTTCCTTTAGGGCATGGATAGTTGCTTTGTACCCCTTCTCTTTTTCTCCCCAGATCAACCGCTCTTGGATTTTATCATTAAAGTTTTGAATATGGGGTCTTTTAGTTGGCCTTCTCAGCTCAGGTTCTGGTACATCATCCACGCGAGACCGTTTCTCGAACCACCTCGCATATCCAGGATTTATCTCACCCTTTGTAGTGTCTGGGACTTGAGTATCACTTTTTAGGTATCGACATCCATTCCACATCTGCTGAAGTAACGCCTCAGGAATAGTGGCCTCTGGGTGTAATTCGATTTCTTGCGTACTCAAATCTTCATCATCAGGAACTACTTGATATCTTCCTAGTTGTCTTAGGACTCTCAATGGCGCGTATGGCTGGATGCTTCTCAATCCCAATAGTAGTAGATAACTATTCGAGTTTGACATATGTATCACTTCCCTCATCGGTAGCCATTCCAGAGTCCATTCAATTTGATTTGCCGTTAGAGCCCTTAGCCGAGATACCCATGCTTCTATCCCTTCTGGAACCTGATAATTTTTCACTCTTTCCTCATAACCCTCGATGTAATTATCGTTGCTTGGCCCATATTGTATGATCTTGGGCTGTTGTTGGAGATGTTCAATCAACCACATCTGCAACAAAATTTTGCATCCTTCGAAGACTTTCGCTCCTGCTTTACATAAAGTTAAAGCCCGATAAATGTCTGAGAGAATGATGGGGACAAGGGTGTGGTTTTCCTTGGTGGTGAGGATTTGCACAACTTTTGCGGTGCGAATATCAATTGTTCGTTCTTTGTTCGGGAAGACCATGATTCCTAGAAAAGCCACCATGAAGGCGAAGCGACGGTGAACCTGCCATGTGTCTTTGTCTTGTTTGTTAGTAAGGCCTTTCTCATGAATTTCGAACCCATCTGACTTTCCGAACCTTGAATACAAAAAGTTGAAAGAACAACATCCGTTGACGACATTGCTTTTCCTGATTTGACTGCTGATGTTTAGAAGACCGAAGAATCGATGTACCGAGGGAGCCTTCGTGAATATCAAGCTTTGATTTCTTAAACTTCCGTCAAAACCAACATATCCAGCTACCTCCTCTAATGTAGGAGTGAGCTCGAAGTCAGAGAATCGAAAGACATTGTGAACATGGTCCCAAAAAGTTACTAATGCCGTAATCAGATCATCACGAGGTTTAACTTTCATAATGTCCGGGAGATTTCCCAAATGCTTGATGACCCACTTTTGACCATCTTCGCCTAATTCACACCACCACATTTGAAGCTGGAATAGAAACTCTTCTGTATTTGCGGAGGAGGGGTTTTGTGTGGTGCTCATTTTGTATCTGAAATTTTAATTTAATAAAGTCAAGACTCATTTTGAAAACATACTCTAATCATTTTTAGTCAAAACTATTTTCAAGATTTAAAACTATTTTTTAGGAATTTTTTCAAACTATTTTCAAGATTAAATACCTCTCGAGATTAAATACCTTTATTTCAAGATTTGAAAACTATATTTTATTTTTTATTTTATATATTTTTTTAATTATGAAAACCCATTTTATTCCTCGGCTCTTACCATGATTTCATTTAAGCCGGTCAGCAAGCATGTTCGAGGCAAATGAATGCACATATAGCAAGTAGGATGCATCAGGATGGTCTTTTTATTTCGGGTTCACCTGTCTTAGACAGACCCAACCCCTGTGTTGAGTCCCCAAAGTCAAATGCATATGATGCAAATAAACGTTCCTACTAGGGATCCGGCATGTGGCTTTGTTATACTAAGTTCATAACTTGGGTATTTGTTCTAGACCCGGCTTACCCAAACGGACAGTTTGAGCCGAAGCGGGGGCAACGTACCGGGAGCACGAAAGTCTGCCCGGCCTAGTTACTTGTCCCAACTCCGTCTTATTTGGTATGACTTTAACAGAAAGGTGGGTCGCGCGCACGTGTACACCATAAATTCAGAAGACTCAGAAAGTAGGGGGTTTCGTAACAGTTGTATATATTCACAATTCAAATAATATTAAAGCGGTAAAAGCATCATTTAGCACATTAGGCATATATCATGTAAAAATCAGATAATAAATAAAGCCAACTATAACAATTATTTTAAGCTCGAATTCTTGAACCCTGAACCATTGGTTCTGGGTTCGGTCCCCAGCAGAGTCGCCAGAGCTGTCACACCTCCTTTTTCCGCACCCGCAGGGGCGCAGGGGAGTTTTTTCCAATTAAAGGACAATCGAAACGGGATTTGTTTATTTATTTCAGAGTCGCCACTTGGGAGATTTAGGGTGTCCCAAGTCACCAATTTTAATCCCGAATCGAGGAAAATAATGACTCTATATTACAGTCTGCGTACCAGAAATCCGGATAAGGAATTCTGTTAACCCGGGAGAAGGTGTTAGGCATTCCCGAGTTCCGTGGTTCTAGCACGGTCGCTCAACTGTTATATTCGGCTTGATTATCTGATTTTATACAAGTGTGAACTTATGTGCAAAACTGACTCTTAACCGCTTTCATCCTTTACTGTTGTTTTATAAGACTTGCAACGTCGTGAAAACATATCTCGAACCACGTTACATTAATACACCCGTGGTTGTTGACATATCTCGACTCGGTTGAGATTTGGATTTGGGTCCCGTAAATGTGCACCCGGATTAAGGAGAATAAATTATTAAGACGCGCCTAAAGCAACTAGCGTATTGTTGTTTTGGGGAAGGCCGAAAAATTCGCTAAACGGCCTGTCCCGAATTCTGAGTGTTTTAATATATATACAGTTAGAGGGCCCCGCAGCTGTGTACATTTTTGTTTGACGAGGCTCGTCTCGTTCTACTTTTAAAAGGAATTTGTGACGTCATGGACATGCATTTCGAACCACGTCACAATCAATGTACCCGTGATTGGAAACACATTTCGAATCCGTCGAGATTTGGATTTGGGTCACATAAATGCGCACCCGAATTTAAGAAGGTAAAATTATTAGATACGCGCTTAAAGAGACTATGGCGTTATTATTCTGGGAGGGCCGTGAGATTTGCTAAACGACCCATCCTGGAAACTGAATGCTTCGATACCATACGTTTAACAAGGGCCCCGCAGCCTGCGCATTTTGTTTATTTTCGTCGAGGCTCATCTCGTTCTTATTTTAAAAGGATATCCTATAGCAACTACGTTTCTTGTCGTGTTTGTCTCTATCAATTGAAAACAGTAGATAGTCCTAATTAATTACATGCTTGCAAGTTATTTATAACAAAATTCGGAAATGCTTAAAAATCAGGAACGAGGCTGCGTGCACAGTCAGTCGAATAAATAATCACGGGCCCAAATCCAACCCATGCGTGATGGGCCAAACCTGGGCCACTGCTTGCTCGAAGCAGGCCTGCTTGGCCTGTTTTGACCTGAACTCGACCTTCATGAGGTTGATATTACAAGTTTTGTGTTCTTTGTCTTAACAGGTGGTTTACTAGTTATATGAGACCATTAATCAGAAAAGGAAGAACTTAACCCATGATGTACAGTTTTCATGCTTGGCATATATTACAGCATATACTGCAAAGTAAACTAAATCTGAGATGCAACCTAATTCATTGAGAATATTTTTATCTAACAGCATACATATACAACTATCATTCGATCCCCTACATTGACATCAGCTAGGCTTGTAAGCTACCTTCAGTATCCAAAAAATGTGAGCTATTAGACACTACATGACATTCAACACAACAGTACATGTATATAAACAACATCTGCAGATCTTCTCTTTTACACTCATTGCTCAAACTTTCGAGTTACATTGGTAGTGTAATTGTGTACCTGGTATAGAGGACAAAGAAGAAAGGAATGATCAGCTGGGCAGTATGCAGTAAACACAGCAACAGCAGATACACAGCAACAGCACAGCAACAAACCAACAACCAAATGTTTTCCACAGCCCACAGAAACCAGCAATATTTCCCAGAACAAAGAGAACCAGCAGATAGTCGAGTACCAAACCAGCAATCCCAGGAAAGAGTAAGGAGACAACAGCAATAACAGAGTGTTCAATGCAGCAAAACCAACAGTTCGATAACCACAAACAGCTCAGTCAATGCAAACAACCGAACTTGGCCAAGACAGCTCGACCAATATAAATTCTTATGCAACTTTCAGACAGTGTTTGGTTACAATGTTTACTGGAAACTACCTTATGTTTTTCAGTTTTCTTTTAAACTCACTAGACCTCTCTTCAGACTAAAAATTCCAGCCCTTTTTAAGTTCTGAAATGGCCTATTTATAAGCCAAACGACCCAGTGCAGCTGAGCTGCTTGGATCTTCCCACTTGCAGTCTGCCCATACCTATTAAACCCATCCTTAAGCATCTTTTGATGCCAGCCCTTTTTTGTTCCCCACGCCTGGTTTTTTCTTTAATCAAGAGTTATGGGTTCATTTTAGTATTCATTTTAAACTCCCATGCTCTTATGTCTTGTTCCCCATTGGCATTAGTTTAATCTTAATTAGTACCCTACTTGTCAGCTCATTTAAACTAATCATTTTTGTCCTTTTCAAACCTCAGCATACCCTTGTTAGCCCTTGATTATTACTGCCCTGCCCATTGTAGTATCAGGGCATTTTTGAACTTCTGAAAGTTCAATTTCAGAATTGCCCTAGCCTGATCCTTTTAATTGTTTTTTACAATGTAGTTACAAACTAGCATTCACAGATAATGTCTAATATTCATTTCACAATACAGGTCCATTCAGTCAAGTGAGGTTGTACATATTAGAATATTTGAACATTCAATCGTAGGAAGTTAATCGACGACATTTATCAGGTCGACTATACTAATTATAACAAGTAATAATCAGTCGCTCATATAAACAATACGTTCAGGGACCTAAAGGGCTTCGGACAACTTTGGTCAATCACTGGGAACCTATATAAGTTAACTTATTTGACGATTAATCTAATCGACGAACATGTATATCACAGAGTACATTCAGAACACACACATAGAAAATCAATCGACCAAATAAAAGGTCTTTGCTAGAGATGGAAGAAAACAGGAAAAATAACAGATAATAATAAATAATCACAACAAATCATGCTGACGACTCAATCAAAACTAAAAAGGAGAGAGGACACTTACTGGGGAAGTTTAAACCGAAATGACCCAAGTCCGACTTAGCTTTGACCATTTGAGGCCGAACAAATTTTAACCAGGGTGTTCTCACAGGAGAACACCTTGGTCAAGATCCATTAAACCTCAAACCCCTTTCAAGCCCGGCCGGATTTCCCAGGTGCATGTGTTCTAAGGTTTGGGTTTTCAGATCTGGTTTTTTAGGAGTTGTGGGTAGATTCGGACCAAACCAAGTCTGGTTTGGTCACGAGGAGGGTCCGGGGAGTGTCTGGTATGAAGATGGGGTGGTTTGGTATAGGTCCGGGTTCGACTCGAATCTTCAAATGAAGATTCGAGACGAAGGAAGGTGATTCGAGGCTAGGGGGTAACAGATCCATGTTCAGGAGAGTGAGGGGGTCTTAGGGTGTTCAGGAGGTGGTCACCGGCGTTCATGCCGCCGGCTTTAATGAAAGGGATATCAGGGCGGCTTGCTAGGGTTTGGGGGTTTCAGTGTTTGGGGAAGGAGACGAGTGAAGGGTGGGGTTCGGATAGGGGGCTTGGGGTGAAGGGTTGAGTTTATATATGGTCTAGGGGTTTAGATCCTGGCCGTCGGATCAAATGAGATCTATGGCCAGGATCTATCCACTTAGGGAAGACGGTGTCGTTTGGGTTTTGGTAGTGGGTGAGGCCGGGTAAGGCTGGATCGGGTCAAAACTGGACGGGTTTAGGGGGAAAACCTGGGTCCGTTTGATCAAGGGGTTGAACGGCTCAGATCAAATGCCTAAGACGACGTCGTTTGGGGTTGAATGAGCGGCTTGATCAGGACCGTTTGTTTGAGTCAGATCAACGACTATAATAAGGACGCTGATACGGCGTCGTTTGAATCAACGTTTGGGCAGGCCGGATTTGGACTGGGTTTGAGTGCCGGTTTTGGGCCTTTTTTGTTTCATTTTCTGGGCCCAAATCGATTTTAATCCCTCTTTTCTTTGTTTTCTAATTTCAACATAAAAAAAATGAAAATAACAAAATAAATA
Organism: Nicotiana tabacum; assembly: GCF_000715075.1. Lineage (NCBI taxonomy): Eukaryota > Viridiplantae > Streptophyta > Magnoliopsida > Solanales > Solanaceae > Nicotiana > Nicotiana tabacum. The sequence goes on along the minus strand of NC_134086.1, from coordinate 20,933,019 downwards.
ATAAAACAAATGAAATTAAAACAAACAACAATGTAACACCTCAACACAATTATCACACCAAATTAAAATGTTTAAGTAAGTTAAATCACAACCTAGAACGAACGATGCACATGTATACATTTTTTTCGAATTTTCGTTCTTTTTAACGACTGGATTATGATTTTTGATTATCCTGACAGACATGCTTTGTATTTTGATCGGTGAGATTAAATGCAAAGTGGGCAGACCCACAAATGACTAACAACACATGTCTCGGAAAGCGACAAATTGTACATTGAGGTCATTTATCACTATTTGTTTTCCTTTTGGAGTGATTGCTCGTGAAGCAAAAATCACGTGCTTACATTAGGCACGCATTTTAATAATCTTACCTCCTTAAACCCAGGTGTGCATTTCATGTGACCCAAATCCAAATTCTAAAACATTGAATAAAAATGTGTTCCGGATTGCGAGTGCATTTCATGTGACGCAATCCAAAGACATGATTTTGAACGATGTTCACATTCTTTAAAAAAAATATAAATAAATAAAAATTAAAAAAATTAATAATAATAAAAACGGCTAAAAGTTAAAATTTGCACATAAGTTCATAATCGTAAAAAAAACAGATATTTAAGCTAAATATGACAGTGGAGCGACCGTGCTAGAACCACGGAACTTGTGAATGCCTAACACCTTCTCCCAGGTTAACAAAATTCCTTATTCGGATTTCTGGTTCGCGGACTGTTAACAAAGTCATTCTTTTCCTCGATTCGGGATCAAATCGGTGACTTGGGACACCATAAATCTCCCAAGTGGCGACTCTGAATTAAATAAATAAATCCCATTTCGATTGTCCTTTAATTGGGAAACACTCCCTTCCGAGCCCCTTTGCGGCGGCGCGGATGAAAAAGGAGGTGTGACAGCTCTGGCGACTCCGCTGGGGACTAATACCCAGAATCTCTGGTTCAGGGTTCAGAATTCGAGCTTGGAATAATTGTTGTATTTAGTTTTGTTTGATTTTGTTACATGATCTGTGCTTAATGTGCTAATTGACTGCTTTTACCGCTTTGATATTATGTGAACTGTATATAAATTGTGTCGAAACCCATCTCCTCTCTGAGTCTTCTAAATCATGAAGAAGGGTGCACTTCGTGTGACTTCTTTTCTGTATAGTGTCTAATTCCCAATTTAGAACGAGATTGGATAAGTTGCAAAGCCGGTGAAGCTTCTGTATTCCCGGTATGTTGCCTCCCCCTCGGCTCGAGCTGTCCTCTTGGGTAAGCCAGGTCTAGAACAAACACCCAGGTTCTGAACCTAGAATAACTCAGCCTCATGTCGGATCCCTAATAGGAACGCTTATTTGCATCATGTGCATTTTGACTTAGGGGACTCAACACAGGGGTTGGGTCCGTCTAGGGCTAGCAACCTGAAATAAAGACCATCCTGATGCATCTTATTTGTTTTATGTGCAGTTATTTGCTCGGTCTTGCATGTTGACCGGCTTCTGAATCTCGGGAATGTTAAAAAAATTAAAAAAAAAGAAGTAATAATAAAATAAAATAAAAAATAAAATAAATAAAAAAAAGAGAAAAATAGCAAGTGGAGAGTTAGATGATTAATTTAGAAAAAACCAGTGTCCAAGTACTGTCGGAACACGGCCGAAATTTTGAAAAAAATATATATATATTTTTACTTTTAAAATTGTTTGTTTGACTAAAAATCAGAAAATGTGTAGGAATGAGTCTTTTATTTTAATTTTCTTTGTTTTCAAAAAAGAAAAAAAAATGAAAAAGAAAAATAGTTTTTTTTGCTATAAAAGAAAAGGAAAAATATATTTGTTTTCAAAAATTAGTTAGTTTATAGCCCGAACTACGCGGGTCTGATTCTCACCGGATGTGAGATACGTAGGCAAACCTCTTTGGTTTCGGCCCATCGTATTCTAAAAAAAAATCCTGAAAAATATTTAACATTACTCGCTTCTTTAGAAAGTCTTTCTTTTAGACCTTAATTTTTTTAGACCTCAATTTTTTTTTAAAAAAAATAAATATATATAATACAAAAATATTTCCTTTTAATCTCTCTCAAAATCCAAATTATTTGTTTAAAAATTCAAAAGAAAATTCAAAAATATTTTTTTTTCTTTTATTTCTTTCATAAATTCAGAATAATAGTCCAAAAAATATTTCCTTTCTTCTTTAAAAGTTTTTTCGAAATTTCAAAAAAAAAGAAGAAGTTAAAATTCAAAAATATTTCTTTAGACGTCTTACTTTTCAAAAAAAAAAATCTTCATCCTCAAAGGCCGTATTTGAAAGCCGAGTCATTTGGAATATAGATAGTTTTTGAGTCAAATAAAAGTTTTTCCTTCTTTAATCACCATAATAAATGTGCAGGATGAGCACAAGCCAAAATGAACCGTTCTCAGTCGGTAGCGAGGTCCCTTTGCAACTCCACATGTGGTGGAATGATATGGAAAATGATAGTAAAAAGATAGTGAAAAGAGTTTTGGGAGGTTTTGTCGATCTGTTGAATATCAAGCCAAGGACAGATATCATCGAGGCTCTAATACCGTTCTGGGACCCAACCCGCAATGTATTCCGTTTTGTCGACTTTGAACTTTCACCTACGCTAGAAGAAATTGCAGGATATGCGGGAATGAATGGAAAATTAAGAGGGCAATATTTGCTTTCACCAAGACCAGTATCTCTGCATGGGTTTTTGGATTTGCTAAATATTAGTCGGAAGGTGCAAAATGATGACTTGTCGAAAGGGTGTTGTGCTCTCCAATTCTTATATCAACGGTATGGTGTTCCTCGAGGTTTTGAAGAGCCGAATCTCGGATTAACTCATGCTGGAAACAGGAACAAGTGGGAGGCGAGACGTACTTTGGCATTTATAACAGCATTTCTGGGGGTCGTGGTTTGTCCACGCAAAGATAAGAAAATAGAGATAGGCCTTGTAGGGATGGCTGATGTTGCAATCAAGAAAACTAACAGTATTGTGGTCCCTATGGTTTTGTCCGAAATCTACCGAGCCTTAACTATATGCCGAGAAGGAGGCAATTTCTTCCAAGGATGCAATCTCTTACTCCAGCTGTGGATGCAAGAACACCTTTGTCACCGAGTAGGATACATGAATCACGGGTTGACCGAACAAAATTGTATCAGTGGTTTTGAGAAACGGATGACAGGCGTTGTATTCCCTGAAGGTGTCGAAGCGTGGCTTGCACGATTAAGGACAACAACAGCATACCAAATTGAATGGGCATTTGGGTGGTTGCCTGATACTGAGGTAATATACATGGCGGCCGAAGAATGTCATATTCGTTTTATGGGAGTTCGCAGTATCCAACCATATGCTCCTCATCGGGTACTGCGCCAACTAGGAAGATTTCAGGTAATTCCCACTGATGAGGATCTAAGCAAGCACGCCATTGAGTTGAGTCCAGGAGTCGTGTTCCCCGAAGGAAAAATTAGAAAGTTGTGGCACGAATGTAGATTCCTTGAGCCCAAGACTATAGTTCGAGAACTGGCTAAGGGTGAGGTAGACCCAAAGTACGATGTTTGGTTCGGGAAAAGGTTCCAGATTCGTCAGAGACCTGCTAAAAGAGCTCACGTCCAACAATTTACGGATGATTCGCAGGAACAGTAGGGCTGGTTAGTGAGAGAGGAAGGCTACCGGGCTGAAATCAAAAAGCTGAAGCGACAAGTTGAAAGGCTTATGTTTGAAAACAACATGCAAGTAGCCTCGGAGCAGGGTGAAAAGAACAAATTAGCCAAAGAAAACCAGGCACTGAAAGCCCGAATTCGCCAAGTCAGTAAGAGTAGTAGCGACCAACAGAAACGTCGCTCTGATGAAAGGTTGATAGCAGAATTGAGAAATCAAGTCAGCAAAAGCCGAGAAGACTTGGAGAGATCCGAGGCTTGTATAGCAAGAATGCAGGTCAGGTGGGCAAAAGTTACAGCAGCACGGAGAAAGCACCTATGGCAAGTGAAAAGGGATTACGAAATGAGTGTTACAACATTGAGAGAAATAAATTCCACTCTCAGTGATCGGGTCCTTAAACAAGCCCGGGATGCTAGAACAGATAGGGAACGCTGCTATGAGTCAGTAGACCGAATGGAAGAACAAATGAAGAGGTTCCAAGATCAGCTCATTGACAATACTCGAATATTAGGACTAAAGAATCAACGAATAGAACAACTGTGCATAGAAAGGGATAGAATCAGGGGTAGGATCAATGAGATTGGGCGCTACATCACCACGAAGTGCCTAACATGTGAAGAAATGCCCCGTGATATCCTTTTTGCCTCAGTCATGGGTTATGTCCACCGGATCATGGAGGAATTAAAAAGCTTGCAAAGAGGCCTGGCACCAAAGCCCGCGGAAAGGCCGAACGATGCCTCGCGGGCACCAAAATTCAAGGCTTTAATGTATCCCTAGTTCAATCTTGCACTTGTTTGTTTTTCAGAGTCTGTTGTCTACCCTTATGTTCTCTTCAAACATTGCTAATAGTATGGAGTCTGTATTTCGTTTGTTTTTTTAAAATAATAGCTTGTAATAGCATATTGGGGTAATAAAAAGTAAAATTGGGTCTTTATTTTACTTATGGCACAAACTATACTTGGTCTGATTCGTGCGGGGTCACGATACGTAGGCAATATCTATAAGATTCGACCGTAATTAATTAAAAAAAAGGGAAAAAGAGAGAAGAAAAAAAGAGAGGTCCCTGAAACGCTCGAAAGAGGCACAAATAAAATAAGCCAGGATGATGCATGCGGTCAGAGCAAAAGCATGTTAGAAATGATTAACTGCCTAAGAACATTGCATCCCCCCCCCAACGTGCAAATACAATATTTGTTAAGACTCTAACACTGACAAGTTTGTTATTTTTCCAATCAATACCAGTTAGTTTGTTAAAGCGTACTGGCACCGTACCATTATCAAACAAGATCAAAAGGGCCCATACCAGAAAGCATGACTGGTTCAGACAACAGTGTTGAGTCGGAAAAGACGGCAAATCAGATGCTGAAAGAAGCCATGGAAAAAATGGAAAAGATGAGGCTGGAAATGAATGAAATGCAGATAGCCTTAGCTAGAGCCCAAAAGGGGCAGGAACTACCTGTTACTCCTACTCTCCAACTAGGACACACGTCAGAATACCCCTCTCCCGGTCCTTCAACGAGTTTCCCAAGCCATCACTACTATCAGGGAAGAGAGGCTTATGATCCCCAAGCTCCACCACCCAGTCAAAACCCTACTCCACCAAATGTTCTCGTCTTTGTGGCACCTCCCCCAGCCCCATTGCACAGATCATCCAGTGAGCTGCTGTTTTAGGCTCACGACACACAATATTACCCCCCCTGAACTCACATTCAAAGCACCCGAGCCACATACCTATAATCCCCACTTTGAGGTCCCAACAGAGATTGAAAAGCCGGCTAAGAGCCCAGAGCAGGACGAGGTGATGCGGAAATTTAAAAGCCTGGAGCAGTCCTTCAGGAACATACACGGGTTAGGCAACCAGGTCAGTGTGGCCTACAAGGATCTATGCCCTTTCCCTGACGTTCAATTACCAGCAGGGTTCAAGATCAAGTTTGATTTGTACGAAGGGCATGGCGATCCTATGGCATATATACGGGGCTTTTGTAGCAAAATGAGGGGAGCAGAGGGAAAAGATGAGCTACTAATAGCTTACTTTGGCCAGAGTTTGAGCGGGTCGGCACTATAGTGGTATACAAAACAAGATCCGAGCAGGTGGTACACCTGGGATAACTTGGCACAGGCTTTCGCAGGACACTTCCAATACAACCTTGAGATAGTCCCAGACCATCTCACATTGCTAAAGCTTAAGAAGAAACCCAGAGAGAGCTTCAGGGAATTTGGGTTCCGATGGAGAGAACAGGCAGCCAGAGTTGATCCTCCAATGAGAGAGGGAGAAATGGTAGATTACTTTCTACAAACTCTAGAGCCGACTTACTTCGGTCACTTGGTGACATCAGTTGGCAAATCCTTCAATGAAGTGGTGAAAATGGGAGGTATGATAGAAGAGGGACTTAAGTCCAATAAGATCCTGAGTTACTCGGCAATTAAGGCAACAACTCAGGCCATTCAGAGCGGCACGGGAGGTGCGCTCGAAAAGAAAAGGAGAGAGGAGGTCACGACAATAGAGGCCGACAATTGGTCCAGATCTAGAGGTCCTTCCCCTCATTAACAACCCAGACCCCATCGTCTAAACTACTCACACATTCCAAATTACCCTCCACAACCCTACTACCCACCACAAGAACAACATTTTTCTGTCCATCACGCCCAAACTTACACCCAGCCTCCGGCTCGTCCGCAATGGCGTGCACCGGTTCCCCAACATACATATCTACCTCCACAAAACACATATCCACCTTCACAAAACACATATCCACCACCGAGGGCCTATAGGAATCCTTCAAGGCCAAGCTTCCGCGAAAATCAGGCTTTCAGGAACGAAAGGATGCAGAAGTCAAGAACATTCACTCCGTTGGGAGAAACCTATACTACTCTGTTTCACAAGTTGAAGAAAATAGGACTACTAAGTCCTGTTGAAACCAAATTGCCAAATCCCCTTCCCAGAAATCTGGACCATTCAGTAAGCTGCGAATATTGTTCGGGTGCTCCCGGGCATGATACTGAGAAATGTTGGAAGTTGAAGACTTCCATACAAGATCTTATTGACACAAATAGGATCGAGGTTCAGGCACCAGAGGCACCCAACATCAATGAAAATCCATTACTGGTGCACCATGAAGCCCACATGATCGAACTAATGCACGAAGGAGGGAAACCAAAAACACCCTCACAAACGGTAATGATGATTCGCGTCAGTTCTAATGAAGAGTCGACCAGTGGAAAGGCAGTGGTACTGTTGGGAAAGGTATATGACAAGCCATTTGTGGTAGCATGGAAAGGATCGTCTATTACTGCGAAGAAGCCAGAGTCAGTCAGAGCAGTGTTGTAGGGAGTAGCAAACAAACCAATGTTGGTAGTAAAAGGGGTCCACATGGAACCAGTTGTTATCCAGCCGGTCATACAATTGCCGATAACAAGTGAGAAAGTTGTGCCATGGAGTTACAGTCAAGTGACAGTGACGCATAAGGGGAAGGAGGTTGTGGAAGACGTATGCGAGGCACAGAGGTTAACTCGATCGGGAAGGTGTTTTGCTCCCGCAGAGTTGAGAAGGGTCAATCCTGAAACAATAAAGAAACCAGTAACAGAGGAAGAAGCAGAGGAACTTTTGAAGAAGATGAAGGCGCAGGATTACTCAATTATAGAGCAATTGAGAAAAACCCCAGCCCAGATTTCATTGAAATCCTTGTTAATCCATTCAAACGATCATTGTCAGGCCTTAATGAAGATTCTGAACGAGGCCTATGTCCCGGACAAGCTCTCAGTGAACCATTTGGAGAAAGTAGCGCACAAGATCTTTGAAGTAAACCGAGTGACATTCTCTGACGATGAGTTACCGATAGAGGGTACTGAACACAACAGAGCACTCTATCTGACGGTAAAATGCGAAAAATCGGTGGTCACTCGAGAACTAATTGATAATGGGTCAAGTGCCAATATCTGCCCTTTGGCCACTCTGAACAAACTAAAGGTTGTGGATGATAGGATCCACAAGAACAGTGTCTGCGTCCAAGGTTTTGATGGGGGAGGCACTGACATAGTGGGTGATATCGTACTGGAATTAACCATTGGTCCGGTCGAGTTCACCATGGAATTTCAAGTAATAGATGTGGCGGTGTCGTACAATCTTTTGTTGGGACGGTCCTGGATCCATGCAGCCAAAGCACTGCCTTCTACACTGCATCAAATGGTCAAGTTTGAATGGGATAGACAAGAGATTGTGGCTATTGTGCCCTTCATAGAAATCGACGATGATAAGGGCCCATGGGTTTATCAGATTTTCGACGCAGTCTCAGTAGACAAAATTTCTGAGGGCGGGGGCCTTCCACTTCCCAGAATCACAGCTGCAACCTTCATGATAGCATCAGAAATGTTGAATAACGGGTTTGTACCAGGAAAAGGTCTGGGGGTTGATCTGCAGGGAATGATCCAGCCAGTTTCTTTGCCCAAGAACCTGGAAACTTTTGGGTTGGGATTCAAGCCTACGGCAGCGGATGTGAAACGGGCCCATAAATTGAAGAAAGGAGTTTGGGTCCTTCCTAATCCAGTCCCACGCCTGTCCAGATCATTTGTCAAAGTAGGGTTCAGAGAGTTGTCGGTCCCGAAAGTTCTTGGACCTCTGATGGGGTCAGATGGAGATTTGAATGAAAGCTTTGAAAGAGTGTTTGCCGATATCAACATGATAGAAGCTGGAGAGGGTTCCAGTAAGGCAGACATACAGTTTGTGGGTCCTAAGGTCAAGGTCAACAATTGGATAGCTACTCCTCTTCCTACTTGGAGGGAGTCCTGGTAGTTGGCTCTGATTTTCCTTGTTTGTTTTCTGGATTATTCCAGGGTTGTAATTCATATTCCTTCTTATTGTGTTCAATAAAGTGTGAAACCTTGTTATCCCATAATTCAATAAAATGAAAAGTTTCTTCTTTATTTTTATTTTATAAGTTATTATTTTTAATTTTGTTTTTTTCATTTCTTTTTCTGAACAGTTCTTTTCATACTGGTTCTAATAACATGGCATGCACAACGGATCTTCAACCTAGTCTAAAAGATCAATCCGATTCCGAGCTAACCATACAAGAGGTCGATTATGATAATGAATCGGAATACGATGAGGATGAAGCATTCGAGGAGATAAACAGGAAGTTAAGCCAGTTTGAAGAAAAATACAAACCCAACTTAAATGACACAGAAGCCATTAATTTAGGGGATGCCGGCGATATCAGAGAAACTAAAATAAGCATCCACATTGCAGCAAATATCAGGGAGGAATTGATCAAAACACTTATTGAGTTCAAAGATGTTTTTGCATGGTCGTATGATGACATGTCGGGGTTAAGCACAGATTTAGTGGTTCATAAATTGCCCACTGACCCGGCATGCCCTCCCGTCAAGCAAAAATTGAGGAAGTTCAAAATGGATATGAGTGTGAAGATTAAAGAAGAAGTAACCAAGCAGCTGCAAGCAAAGGTTATTCGTGTCACTCGATATCCTGATTGGTTGGCTAATGTGGTGCCGGTACCAAAGAAAGATGGAAAGATCAGGGTGTGTGTCGATTACCGCAATCTGAATAGGGCAAGCCCTAAAGACAACTTTCCTTTACCCAACATCCATATCTTGATCGACAATTGTGCCGGACGTGAGATCGGATCTTTTGTGGATTGCTATGCTGGGTATCATCAGATTCTGATGGATGAGGAAGATGCGGAAAAGAACAGCCTTCATTACGCCGTGGGGAACTTATTGCTACCGGGTAATGCCATTTGGTTTGAAGAATGCTGGGGCAACGTACATGAGAGCAATGACCACTGTGTTTCATGACATGATCCACAAAGAAATTGAAGTGTACGTAGACGATGTAATCATAAAGTCCAAGAATCAGGAAGACCATGTAGCAGACCTAAGGAAGTTCTTTCAAAGACTTCGAAGGTATGATATTAAGCTCAACCCGGCCAAATGTGCATTTGGTGTTCCATCTGGGAAGCTTTTGGGATTCATCGTCAGTCGGCGAGGTATTGAACTGGATCCATCAAAAATTAAATCTATCCAAGAGTTGCCACCGCCGAAGAACAAGACCGAAGTAATGAGTCTGTTGGGAAGATTGAATTACATCAGCAGATTTATTGCTCAGCTCACAGCAACCTGTGAACCCATTTTTTGGCTGTTGAAGAAGGATGCTGCAATAGGATGGACGGCAGAATGCCAGGAGGCATTCGACCAGATCAAAGAATATTTTTCAAATCCACCTGTATTGGTTCCCCCTGAGCCGGGGAGACCATTAATTCTTTATCTAACGGTCTTGAAGAATTGGTTTGGCTGCGTGTTGGGGCAACACGATATTACAGGAAGAAAAGAGCAAGCCATCTATTATCTCAACAAGAAGTTTACAGTATATGAGGTTAAGTACACTCAACTCGAGAAGACATGTTGCGCCCTAACCTGGGTGGCCTAGAAATTGAAACATTATTTATCCTCATATACTACTTATCTCATTTCCCGTTTGGATCCATTAAAGTATATTTTCCAAAAACCTATGCCCACGGGAAGGTTAGCAAAATGGCAAATATTACTCACGGAGTTTGACATCGTCTATGTGACGAGGACAACCATGAAGGCCCAAGCGTTAGCAGATCACTTGGCTGAGAATCCTGTTGATGAAGAATACGAGCCATTGAGGACGTATTTTCCTGACGAGGAAGTAATGCATATAGATGAGTTGGAGTTACGTGAGGAACCCGATTGGAAGCTTTTCTTTGATGGAGCCGCAAATGCAAAGGGAGTTGGAATAGGAGCAGTGCTTATTTCTGAAACAGGACGTCATTATCCTGTTATAGCTCAACTGCGTTTCTATTGTACCAACAACATGGCTGAGTATGAAGCATGCATTTTGGGTTTGCGATTAGCTGCAGACATGGATGTCCAGGACGTCTTGGTCTTGGGGGACTCGGACCTCCTGGTGCATCAAATTCAGGGTGAATGGGAAACACGGGATTTGAAGCTTATACCATATCGACAATGTTTGCACGATCTGAGCAAGCAATTTCGATTAGTGGAGTTCAGACACATCCCAAGAGTTCACAATGAGGTTGCCGATGCATTGGCCACTTTAGCATCAATATTGCACCACCCAGACAAAATTCATGTTGACCCGTTGCACATCCAGGTTCATGATCAGCATGCCTATTGCAACATGATAGAGGAAGAAGTGGATGGCGAGCCATGGTTTTATGACGTCAAAGAGTACCTCAGGATGGGGATATACCCGGAGCAGGCCACCGGAGATCAAAAAAGAGCCATTCGGCGATTGTCAAGTGGTTTCTTCCTCAGTGGGGGAGTGTTGTACAAAAGAACCCCAGATTTGGGATTACTGAGATGTATAGATGCCAGTCAAGCCACGACAGTTATGACAGAGGTACATGCTGGAGTTTGTGGGCCACATATGAGCGGATATGTATTAGCGAAGAAGATTCTTCGAGTAGGGTATTATTGGCTCACTATAGAGCATGATTGTATCAATTTCGTGCGGAAATGCCATCAATGTCAAATACACGAAGATTTGATTCATTCTCCGCCAACGGAATTGCACACAATGTCAGCACCATGGCCATTTATGGCATGGAGCATGGATGTCATTGGTCCTATTGAGCTGGCGGCTTCAAACGGTCACAGGTTCATTCTGGTGGCCATCGACTATTTTACTAAGTGGGTTGAAGCCAAAACTTTCAAGTCAGTAACCAAGAAGGCAGTGATGGATTTTGTCCATTCCCATATCAACTGTAGATTTGGGATCCCGAAAGTGATAATCACGGATAATGGTGCTAATCTTAACAGCAATTTGATGAGAGAAGTATGTGAACAGTTTAAGATTACACACCGTAATTCCACACCATATCGTCCCAAGGCAAATGAAGCTGTTGAAGCAGCCAACAAGAACATCAAGAAGATACTGAGGAAGATGGTAGAAGGATCCAGGCAATGGCATGAAAAATTACCATTTGCATTGTTGGGTTATCGCACTACCGCCCGGACTTCAGTAGGTGTAACCCCTTATTTGTTGGTATATGGAACTGAAGCAGTAATATCGGCGGAAGTGGAAATTCCATCCCTTCGGATTGTCGCTGAGGCTGAGATTGATGATGATGAGTGGGTCAAAACCCGTTTGAAATAGTTGAGCTTGATTGATGAAAAGAGATTGGCAGCTGTGTGTAATGGCCAGTTATATCAAAGGAGAATGGCAAGAGCCTACAACAAGAAGGTGCGCCCCAGAAAATTTGAAGTGGGGCAACAAGTGTTGAAACGAATCCTGCCACACCAAGCAGAAGCAAAGGGCAAGTTCGCCCCGAATTGGAAAGGACCATTCATTGTAACCAGAGTATTGTCCAATGACGCTTTATGTTTAACAGATATCGAAGGAAAATGCGTCGACATGGCTATCAATTCCGACGCAGTTAAGAGATATTATGCATGATCTCTTTTGATTGTAATTGTCATTTGTTTGTGGTTGGCATTTATCGGAGAATGAAATGACGGAGACAATTCTTTCTTCTATCAAAACACTTTAACCTTTGCTTACCTTTTTGAGCCTTATTTATTCTTTCATATCCCTCTTTTGGAGTCAGTAAGTAAAATAAAAGATAAAAAGAGAGAAAAACAATAATAAAGACAAAAGAAAAGTCACAAGAAAAACAAAGAAAGTGGGAACTACGTTTGACCTGATTCCTCAAAGAAGGATATGTAAGCGCCTCACGGCTCGGTCATAGTGTAACCAAAAAATAAAAATCCCCAAGCAAGAAGAACTGGGGCAGAAGTTGTGAAAAGAAAGTTTGATTTCAAGAGTTGTACTGTTTTACCCCTCCAAATTATTTTAAACTTTTGATACTCCTTTTCTTTTTAGCCATACACAAAAAAAAACCATATTGATGTCCAAAAAAGACCTCCCGATCAGTATTCGAGAAGTGCCAAGTTCATGCACGTGGAAGTCGGGAACAACACTCTGATCCCTAGCAGAGAAGAGGATCATAAACTGGAAATGAATTGATAGCTGAAAGAATCCCTAACAAAGAGCGTCATATCGACAACGCTCCAATCCCCAACTGAAAAATAAAATAAAATGAGAGAGTCTTATTGGTGAAAACCTTCACAGGCACCATGAGGCGATGGGAGTTGAGAGAAATGAGAGAGTCTTATTAGTGAAAACCCCTCGAAGGGCACTATGAGGCGACAAGGCGAGATTGGCGGAGAAGGTCCACCGTTGGCAGAAGTTGAGTATTTATTTATCCCCAGCGACATGAGGCCATCCGAAAGATTGATTGATACAAATAGACTGGGTTGATCAATCTGGAATGCACGACATGATCATTGGGATTGGTTATATCATTCAGATAAGTTCTTTTCTTTTTTTTTCTTTTCCCCAGCGTTTGTTCAGAAAGACTTCTTTTTCTATCTTTAAAATTATCACTCTTTCATTTCTTGGTTTAAAAGATTTTATTTCCCCCAACAGTTTATTTTTGAAAAGGATTTTCAGAGCTTACTACCAGTTGCCAAAATGGTGCAAGGCAAAATGCGAAAAGGACAAGCCAAAGATAAGGCGACAAAGCGAAAAGAAGTTTGCCGCAAAACCAAATGATAAATGGGTCTAGATCCTAAGAGGCCCAAATTTCCAAGGGAAGTTATGGATCAAATTCCAAGATGATCCTCAGCAGATTTGCGAGATACAGGAACAACTCCAACAGATTCTCGACCAAGCTCCACAATGGTCGGACAACACGGAGCGGGGAAGGAAGAAAAACGAAAACCATCCCCAGCAGGAATATCAGCCCCAACAATCAATATTCTCCCCAGCAAGTTTTATAGAAAAACAAGGAAAAGAAAAGGAAAAAATCATCCCCAGCAGAAGTGGCACGACCACTCGCCCCATTTTAAACTAACAAATTTTTCTTTGATTTAAAACATGGAAAGGAAATATTATTGACCGCAGGAAGACAGAGTCACAAAGAAGATTATCAAACTGGGGCAGAAAATTTTCTCTCATTACGAAAATTTTCTTAAAATCAGACAGTCATTTGGGAAAGAGAGAAGATAACACAAGTATTGAAGGAAGAAAAATCCCCAGCAGTATATGAGAAGGGAGATACAAGTTTTAAGAGAAAAGCAATCTTGGTAGAAGCAAGATAATCAGTATCATCCCCACCATTGTTAAAAGGAGAAAGATAATTCCCCAGCAATGTTATTCCCGGCAGGTTTCAGGGAAGCGAAAGCACCAGCTTTAAAGGAAATAGTCTTTGAAGAAGAAACATGACATATTGGTGAAATAAAATATCGGTGTTATCCCCAGCAATTTTCAGAGGAATAAAACACCAGTTTTGAAGGAAGCAGTTGAAGAAGTCAGGAGCCCGCCTGGAGAATGGAGGTGTTAAAATTTAAGTTGTTGTTGAAGTCAGGAGCCTGCCTGGAGAACGGAGGTTGTTAAATTTTAAGTTGGAGAAGTCAGGAGTCCGCCTGTAGAACGGAGGTTGTTATATCTTTAAGTTGAAGAAGTCAGGAGCCCGCCTGGAGAATGGAGGTGTTAGAATTTAAGAAGTTATTGAAGTCAGGAGCCCGCCTGGAGAATGGAGGCTGGATTATTTTGGGAAGTTGAAGAAGTCAGGAGCCCGCCTGTAAAACGGAGGTTGTTATATCTTTAAGTCAGAGAAGTCAGGAATCCGCCTGGAGAATGGAGGCTGAATTATTTTAAGAAAGTTGCTGAAGTCAGGAGCCCACCTGGAGAATAAAGGTGTTACATTTAAGTTGTTGTTGAAGTCAGGAGCCCGCCTAGAGAATGGAGGCAGAATTATTTGGGAAAAGTTGTTGTTAAAGTCAGGAGCCCGCCTGTAGAATGGAGGTTGTTTATTTTAAGTTGAAAAAGTCAGGAGCCCGCCTGGAGAATGGAGGCAGAATTATTTTGAAAAAACAATTTTGTTGAAGTCAGGAGCCCGCCTGTAGAATGGAGGATGTTAATTTTTAAGTGGAAGAAGTCAGGAGCCCGCCTGGAGAATGGAGGCTGAATTATTTTAAGTTGTTGTTGAAGTCAGGAGCCCGCCTGGAGAATGGAAGTTGAATTTATTTTAAGTTGGAGAAGTTAGGAGCGCGCCTGTAAAATGGAGGTTGTTATATTTTAAGTTGAAGAAGTCAGGACCCCGCCTGGAGAATGGAGGTTGCGTCACCTTTCAAAAATAAAGTTGGTGTCAGGAGCGTCCCCGCCAGCAGAATAGAGGAATACATTTCAAGATCAAACAGAAGTCAGTAATGAGGAGGGGTACAACAAAAATCCTCAGCATAACAAACTTTAATATAGGAAGCAGTGTCCCCAGCAGACAGGGCAGAATAATAAAACTTGTGTTCAGAAAAGAGGTCATTGTCATCCCTAGCAGTTTTTGAAAAGAAAAGCACCAGAGAGAAACACAAGCCGACCAGAAAGCAAGGCAACTAGAGCAAGTGGAAGATCTAGATAAGATTTTGCAGTAAAAACAACATGCAACAGCAGTAACATTGCAGTCCCATGGTAGTCTCAGCTACCAAAACTTCCCGAACTACATTGACCTGATTCCTGTTTAGCCCAGGATATGTAGGAAACCTCTGAAGCAAAGGTTCGGTCAAATCTTTTCAAAAAACAAATGTTTCACATGGAGTATTCCAACAGGCAAAAATCACTCGTATCCGCTCACTTTATCTTTGCACGAAAACCCTGCGTGTTTTCAGACAAAGTGGGGCAGCTGTGAGTACATGATTTTTGCCCTATATGAGAATTACTCCCAAAAAAAAATCCAAAATAAAACAATTTTCCTTTGTGTGCAATTTTTTGTATTTTTGTAGTATTTTTTGCATACTTATTTGTATTTTCCTGTGAATGTTTATTTGTTAAATTAATAAAAAATTATAAAAATATGTCACATTTTTGCATTTAATATTTATTTAAGTTTGTTTTACAAAAATAAAAAATCATAAAAATAATATACGTCGCATTTTGGCATTTAACGTTTAATTGTGCGATTTTATTGTTAATTGCTATCTTTATGTGCGATAATTTATATTTGGAGCTAATTAGTATTTTTCGATAAATTAATTTAGTTTATTAACTTAATTTAGAATTTTTTTAGTTTTATTAATTAGGAAGTAAAAGAAAAGAGAGCAAAAATACAAAGAAAATCGGATTGGGCCACTTCTTCAATTTTGAACCACATGCCCAAATATACCCAACCTTTCCCTACGACCCGGTCCATTTCAAACTGGGTCGACCCAGTCCATAACCCAACAACCCTATTTCCTTATCTTTCAAAAAAAAAAACCTAACATTTTTTTTCTTTCACTGTTGAAACCCCCACTCTCTTTCCTTCTTCTTCCTCAAACTCCAAGCAAGCCATCCATGGCTGCCCCACCTCTTCTCCCTCACGCCACACACACATACACAACACGCACACACACAGCGACATACGTACACACACACGCCGCAGCCCGACCATGGCTGCCTAGGCGAGTTCGTCGTCACCATCTTCTTCGAGCTCGAGCTCGAGCTCTCATGGTTGCCCCATATTCTTCTTCTTCACTCCTGTTCCAAACGACCAGCCTTGTTGCTTCTTCTGCTCCCTCACGTTTAGCTGTTGCCATGGCTTCCACCCTCCCCCCCCCTCCCCGCCATCTCGTCCAGCTACGACGAGCAGCCATGGCTACTCCAACAGTGTTGCTGCTGCTGCGTTCTTCTTTTCCATAAGCTGTCGCGTCCAGCTACGACGAGCAGCATGCTGCTGCTCCTTCTTCGTCGCGGCCAAACGACCCTCGATGAGCTTCTGCTTCAGTCAAGCTCCATGTTCAGCAGTAGCAGCTGCTACTGCTTCACTGTTGCGTGGCTGCGTCTTCTGCTTCACGTCCAACTAACGTTCAGCTGCTTCTTCGTTGGTCGTCTTCATCGTCGAGTTTTTTTGGTGCGATAATCGTTTCCGGACAGATTTGTTTTCATTCAAGTTCATCGTCGTTTCGATCCAGTTAGTGGGTTTGAGTTTCATTTATTGTCCGTAATTTGTTTGATATTTTTGGATCTGAAATTAGATATGTTCGATATTAATTTCATGTTTATCGTTTTGTTATTTTCTCCAGTTTGTTTCACTCATTTTTCTTGTTTATTTTTAGGTATAAATTGTTAGTTTAGTTATAATATTGTTAGATTTAAGTTGAGTTCAATTAATTATTTCTTCAGTTCGTTTGAATCTAACATGTTTGTTGTTTAATTGAGACATATAATTCATGTTCATTTTTTTTGTTTGTTTGAAGTTCATGTTAATTTAGTGATTTAATGTGAGTTTATGTTTTAGTTTTTAATTTTTTTTGATTTAGATTGAATCATGTATCTTTTTTATAATTTTGTTGGATTTAATTTAAAAAGATCAATTGATTATTTGAAGTTTAGTGATTTGAATATGTTTACTTGTTTTGTTTAAGCTTAATTCGAGTTTAATTCGAATTTGAATAAAACTTGCTTGTTATTGTTGTTGAATCTTTTCATTTATGTTCATACTTTGTTTGATTGTTCTTGAATCCGAAATTAGTATAAGTTTGATTTTCTTGTTTGTTGTTTATCATTTTTGATTATTTCTTCAGTTTGTTTCATGATCTTGTTTAGTTTAATATAGAAATTGTTGGCTGTAATGTTGTTAGATTTAATTTTAAGTTCAAATGATTATTGAATTTAAAAACCTGAATATACTTGTTTGTTGTTGTTGAATCTGAAAGTAGGTTTGTTTGTTGTTAAAAAATATTGTTCAATCAAAATAATTTTAGTTGTTTATTGGTTGTTCATCATTTAGTTTGAATTTGTTGTTGAAAATTGTTTAGAAATTGGTCATATTTGCTGTATTTTGGTTGAAATTGATTAGGTGAATTGGTTATAGCTGATGGGGGTAGTTTGGTATTTGCAGTACGTTCAGGGGTAAAATGTTAATTTCAGTAAGGTCAGAGGGGTATTTTTGGAATTAAAATTCTGAACAATTATTTATTTTGAGTGCTCTGTCAATTAGGATTAAAATAATATTAAAATAAAAAATAATGGGGGGACAAGATATAATGGTGGGGAATAATGCAATTGTTTAATATAAGCATGGGGACAAGATATAATGGGGTATTTGTTTAATGTAGTGGGGGACAAAACATTAAGTAGTGAGATTAAAAAGGGGGTTGAGTGGGAAGATAGTGGGTTTTATGTTTAAAAAATGCTGAAAGATGGGGATAAATAGAGGAACTTGATCAGATTTTAAAAGAGGACGGAGAGAAAAAAAAGAACTGAAAATAGAGAGAGAGAAAATTCGAAAATATTAAAGGATTTTAGGGATTCAAATTTGAAGAGAGTTTAAAAAAAAAGAATTTTCTGAACATTAAGAGAGAATTAAGGGTTAAACATTAACTGGTCTTCAAAAAAAAAGTTCACTTTGTTATTGCCCGTTGATTATTATTGGTGTTTTTTTGGATTTTCATGTGGTTTATTTCTCGAGTTTAATTGGTTATTTGCTACTACTTCACTGGTTATTGCTGGATTTTGTTCGGTTTTCAAATCTGTCACTGGGTGTTCCGTTTGTTGGATATTGCTGGTTATTTGTTGTTGTTGCTGTGTTACATACTATTTTGCTGGTCCTATTCTTCCTTTCCTTGTATTCCAACACCAGGTACACTACTCTGAATCATTTTGCCATATGCATTGAAGCTGAAATGAAATGGCCAGAAGATTTATGCTTCTAATTATAGAATATTCGTATTTTTAGTTAGATATAAATTATGTGTTGCATGTTATATGAATGGTAGAATTATGTATAATGTGAAGCGTTAAATTGCGGAACTATTGGATGAGTGTCGGTATGAACACCATAAGTATTTTTCAGCTTTTTGTTAATTTTTTTAGTTTGAGATCGCATTCAAATCAAAATTGGAAATAGTCAATACGGGAAACTGATTTAATTTTGGAGGGGGGAGGATTAGTAAAAATCTAGATTTTAATTTGTGAATATTGGAATAAAAGCAATTTGAGTTTTTTTTTTAATCTTTAAATCTTATTAATAACTAAGATCCGCAAATATTAGGCCAATAATTTCGTAGAATCAGCAGGCTTGATGCTTTTAATGTGTGACTCAACGTAGCAAGGTTAAGAACATTAATCCATTAGATGCGAGCTTGAGCAAGATGAATCAACGTTTAAGTTTAATAAACTATCTAATAAGCTTTAGTAATTATGGTTAAATCTAGTTTCAAATGGTTGTGAATAATTAATTCCAATAGTTTTTATTTATTTATAACAACGCGAGCTTTTAATCTAGCTATAATTGATTTCTTTTGAATATTAGTTGGCGAATTTAGTATTTTATTCACAATTTCGAATTTTTGTTTTTTTTTTAATAAAATTCCTTTCCATTAATATTTGTATTAATCTGGCAAGTAGTATGTTACGTTTTTTCTTATTTTTTTTTAAGCTCGTAATTAATTAGGATTTTCTTTCTTTATTTTAGAAGACTAATTTTAATAGAAAAAATGTAGTCATTTTAGAATTGTCCATTTAAAAAAAATACAAATGAGATGAGCTTCGCCTAGTAAAACATATAGATTGCGGGGCCCTCACAAATGTATGTATTAATTACTTAGAACTCGGAATCGGTTGCTTAGCAAAATTCACGGTTTTGTTTTTCAAAAATAACCACACGCTAGTCGTTTTAGGCACGCATTTTAATAATCTTACCTCCTTAAACCCGGGTGTGCATTTCATGTGACCCAAATCCAAATTCTAAAACATTGAATAAAAATGTGTTCCGGATTGCGAGTGCATTTCATGTGACGCAATCCGAAGACATGATTTTGAACGATGTTCACATTCTTTAAAAAAAATATAAATAAATAAAAATAAAAAAATTAATAATAATAAAAGCGGCTAAAAGTTATAATTTGCACATAAGTTCATAATCGAATTAAAATCAGATAAATGAGCCGAATATGACAGTTGAGCGACCATGCTAGAACCACGGAACTTGGGAATGCCTAACACCTTCTCCCAGGTTAACAGAATTCCTTATCCGGATTTCTGGTTCGCGGACTGTTAACAGAGTCATTCTTTTCCTCGATTCGGGATCAAATCGGTGACTTGGGACACCATAAATCTCCCAAGTGACGACTCTGAATTAAATAAATAAATCCCGTTTCGATTGTCCTTTAATTGGGAAAAACTCCCTTCCGAGCCCCTTTGCGGCGGCGCGGATGAAAAAGGAGGTGTGACACACTCTTTTTCTCTTGGATCGGATTTTGTCCCAAATGGGTTTTACCGGCAAGGTTTTTAACGAGGCAACAATTATGTGCTACCTAAGGAGAACTCAACAATATCCAAGGATTCTTTTCAATCAACCTCGAATACTTGGGGGCATCACCCTCGCAGGTTATATTTTCAAGGAAAATACTTTACACCTAAGAGGGCCTCAATAGGAAAACTTTGTAATGGGCCAAACGGTCAGATGAACCGTGTCCATATAGAATAGTCGAAGCCCCGACGGCAAAACATGTACGCATGTATCAAATTATTTGAAGAAGAATTCTGTTTATATCAAAAACACTTTGTCTCAAAGAAGCTTACTATTATACGAGCTCTACACTTACAATCCTACGGAAAACGTCTCAAGAGCCAAAACGCAAATGCACCTCGAAATACTCGGGGACTGTCATCAATAGTCAGCACATCCGAGCCATCAAAAACTTGGACTCATAAGACCTCAAAGAGGCATCCCCTCTAAACAAAGGCCAAGGCCAATATACTCGGGGACTAACTTTTTAAAAAAGTTCGAAAAGTTATCGGGAAACAAGTCCAAGTGACATATCCGAAAGCTATGGCCATATTAAAGACTACTGTCATGTAAAAAGGCTACGGCCTAAATAATGCGGCTCAAAGACATCTCACTTACGTCATAAATTAAAGGTCTTCAAACACTTTGAAAAAACCGATTAAATCAGGCTACCCTCGGTAAAAGCAAAATATAAAGGGCTTCGATAAAATCAGCCCTCGAATAATTTAAAGGCTTCGATAACATAAGCCTTCGCAAAAATCTCAAGAGATATTCGATTATCATTACACAAACAAGTTACTAATAAGGTTCCGATACGTCGAACCCTCGAATAACCTAACGAGTACAAAAAACACATGCTAAGGCATACAAAATTTTACTAAGTGTTTTAGCCGAAAAAAGGGAAAAAGTATAGCCACTTTAGAGGCCGAGTCGGCCCAACTTAAAGAGCCTAAGGGCCGATATATAAGAGCCTAAGGACCGATATGTAAGAGCCTAAAGGCCGATATATAAGGGTCTAAGGGCCGATATATAAGGGTCTAAGGGCCAACTTAAAAAGAGCTTAAGGACTAAAACATATAGAGTATGAGGCATCGTTCTCACTCGATTCGAACCCAAGAGTTCCATTGTTACGAGCTCATGTCTAGTTGATTTAAGCTCGAGAACTTAAGACCTCAAGAGGCATTATGTTTATTAGTAAAAAACCTAAGGGTTCATTATGTTCTGAGTCCAAACCAGTACTCTGACTGATCATTTAGGTTGTACAATTAAATTTTCCATAAATAAAGACAAAGTAAAATTTAACACAAGTAAAAAATGAGACAAAGAGATCCTTTTGTATTTCCAAGAGATGATTAGAAAAGATATTTACACAAGGGGTCCTTGCACAAAAAACATGAAAACAAAATAAGGAAACCTAAATCTACTTCGGGGCACATCTTCAGCAGCAACATCTTCAGGAGCCACATCTTCAAGAGCCTCACCCTCGGGGACTTCATCTTCCTCTCCTCCGCTCTCAGAGCCACTAACTGAATCATCCTCATCAGAACGCAAAGCGGTAGCCTCTTCTTCCAAAGTCTTAGCCCTTTCAATATCGGCTGAGAGATCGAAGTCGCGAACATGTACCTCCTCGAGGGTTTCCCTCCGGGATTGTCGCCTGGCGTGGTCAAGTGCACTTGATAACTTAACTTCGGCCGCAAAAGAGATCTCCTTTACCCGGGCATTAGCCGCTTCAGCGTCGGCTCGGTTCGAAGATATAATTGCCTCATCGTCAGATTTGGCCTTGGCCAGCTCAGCAGCGGACTTGGCTTTAAGCTCCTCAATTTTGAGGCTTCGAGCCACGCTCTCATCCTTCATACTTCGAAGTTGACGTTCGAGTGAAGCTAGCTGCTCCCGAAGAGTCTCTTTCCCAGAGGCAAGACTGTCCATGCCTTGCCTCCACCCCAGGGTATCGGCCTCCTTCATCTTGAGCTCCTCTCGAAGCTGCTCCACCAGCTCCCTCTTTTGTTGAAACTGCAAAGGAAAAGTGTTAGAAGACCGATTGGGCAAATCCATAGCAAAGCTTATAAGGGAATATTACCTTTTAGGTAAGCTCGGTTCATTCTTAGTAAGCCTTTGCAACATCGGCTCGAAGAGCGTTGATCTCCTCCTCTTTCTTGACATAGAGGGTTTTAAGACCATCCCTCTCTTCCAAGATCTTCTTAAGCTCGACCTCATACCGAGCAAGCTCAGCTCGATACTTATAGAATGCCTTCTTATGGAGCGTCACAACCTTTACAAAAAGGGGGAAAGTTAGACTCAGAACAACAAGGACAAAGCACAGGCGTGATTTTAAAGGATAGAAAACTCACTTATTTGAAGAGTTGACGGGCCTCGTCGAAAATGAAAGCAGCATCTGGGTCGGGGCCATCTTCAATCCCTGCAAGGAATTCGCGAAAGATGTCATGCCCCTCGTGGCTTGCCCCCACATTAGCAGTTCTTATGTTCCGAGCATCTCGGATTTGCCCCTCGGAGAACTCGGGACCAGGCGGCAAGTCGTCCACATTGATTACCCCAAGTGATCCACTCAGGGCATTCTCTTCTATTTGAAGGGGCTCGGGACGGGCCCCTCGGTCTCACCCTCCAAATGACCTCCAAGACGAGGTGCCCTTTTGCTGCCCCATGGCTCAGGGACTTTGCTCGAACTCCCTTCGGAGATTTCTTCGGTTCTAGGATGAATCGGGTCTGCCGCTACCTGTTCGACAGACTTCGAAGCACCAGTGTTTCCTCTCTTACGAGCCACCAACAGGAAGTCATCATCATCTTCTTCTTCTTCCTGGTCCCGAAGGCGTTGAGTCGTTCCAAGAGATAAGGCCACAGTGTTGGCTTTAGGATTTCGAACCGTGCTTTTCTCGGCTTCGGTGTAGTTATAGGTGATCCCCTCTTTCCCTTCTTTTATTTTGGGGGCTTTGGGATCTCTTCTTCGCCGGTCGAGGGCGGCCGCATAAGAACGGCATCTCCGAGGCCTTCATATAAACAAAGTAAGCATTTCACTGAGAAACACAAGTAAACAGACAAAAGAACTCGCCATGGTTTTTAGCCTCCCATCATCCCTTGGCCAGGTCACGCCAGCAGCGCTCCGAGTATGAGGAAGTAGAAGCCAGTTTTCAGACCCACCCTTCGAGGTCTCGGACTGCACCAGGAAACCAAGCAATAGCTGCACCATCGGAAAGAGGTTAGGTAGAGAAAAAGATAAAATCGGGAGAGAAAAAGGAAGCAGGGTATAAACTGATTATCGATAAACATGTACTTACATTTCATGTTCCAATCCTCGGAGAACGACATCTTCTTAGCAGGAATCAGGTCTGAGTTCCGACTCGATACTAGAGAAGAGAGATTTCGAGGACCGGCATTGCAGTTTTATCAAGCCACCTCGATAAAGTCGAGGAATGTACAGTCTGATCAGATGGTCGAGGGTGAAACGCATCCCCTCGACCTGAATAAAAAAGAATCCGATCAAATGAACGATTCACCAGAATGAAGGGTAGATCTAGCCAAGCGTCACTTGGTATCGTTGGCTTTGCGGGGCCCAACGTGAATGGATAGGTATAAATGTTTAAGTACCCCTCTTTATATGTGGTGATGTCCTCCTCGGGAGAAAGGATCACTACGTCTTTGTTCTCCCAGTTGCAGTCCTTTTTTACCTGCTCAACCTCGTCCTCG
Source organism: Nicotiana tabacum (assembly GCF_000715075.1). Lineage (NCBI taxonomy): Eukaryota > Viridiplantae > Streptophyta > Magnoliopsida > Solanales > Solanaceae > Nicotiana > Nicotiana tabacum. The sequence goes on along the minus strand of NC_134086.1, from coordinate 20,909,347 downwards.
GTTATTAACAGACGTATCGAGACATGGGCTGACATCGGCCTGGCGTCGATACAGGTTTTTGATCTTGAAATCGGATGTTGTTTCACACGACGGGAGAATGTATTCCTCGATACGAGGTGGCACCACCGTTTTACTTTTGGCCGGCCGTGATGATGAATAGGCTTTTTCTTTTTGGGGAACAGATTTAGATCTTAGCCATTATGATGCAGAAATTCAAGAAAATAAAGAAGGTTGATGATGAAGTAAGGGCAAATAGAAAAGTTGAAAGGGCTAATAAGAATTTGATGTGAGAATAAAGTTTGCAAAATTGTGGAGTTAATCTATTTATAGAAGCCATTTAAGCGTATTGGGGAAGCCAAATAGCCGACCGTCAGTTACCTCCAATTAATGATTTTGGAACCGTACGAAAAGCAACTTTTTAGTCACTTCAACCGCTGACATCACCAGATTGGCATCAGGATCGGGGTGTCGAGCATCGAAGATCAAATCGTTTCTTATCGACCTACTCTAAGAAACGCGGAGACTTTCTGTATACAGTCAAAATCATATGCCTCCGACTTATAGTCTCGAGGGTCCGTCCTAAGCCTGAGTCCGGGCGAGGTCGAGTTCTAGCCCGATGGACCAGACTCGATCTCGAAGACAGAATGCAATGCCCTAAAATCGGAGTACGATGAATACTGAAGCTGAGTATGCTCGACCTCGTAATAATTTTATGGATTTGTAACAAAATGAGCTAGATTCCTGTCACGTCCCCAAGATCATGACGCAAATCCTAGAATAGGATTGTACGATTCCGTACTAGGCGGTTAGACAGTTGTACCAAGAATATTCCTTAATGTAAATAGAAATATACCTTATTTAGGGTTCCCCTATTATATAAAGGAGACCCCAATCATTTGTAGGATCATCTAATCATTGAGCAAATAATATACTCTCTACTTTTTCGTCTACTGTTTATCAGAATTGTCCTTAGCTCTACTGCTCTTACTTACTTTACTTTTCTTGCTTTATCATTCTTATTATCCTAAGCCCACCTCGAGGTCACTAAGCTCGATGTTACTACTGCTGAGTAACATTGGTTTGATTCTCTTATTCCTTTCATTTCTACTTCATATTTCTTGATTATTAATTGGTATTGAACTAAATCACATATCTTTAAATCTACAAATCAAATTTAATTGTTACTCGTAATTTTGAGGTAAACAACTATATATAATTAGTTGTAAAAATATTTTGTCGATAAACATTTGCAATTAAGTTTTAGAAATTCTACTTTTGATCCCCATGAGATCTATCGAGTCTTTTAATTTTTTGAACTTTAATATATAATATTTTTAATTATTAAAAGGGTATTTTTACCAATTGTATGTACACTATTTGGTCGTGATCGATGTCTGTTGTTTATTAGTGCGAATTGAGATAAAGTTATATATTTGTTCGTACAAAATGGCAAAACTAGTATTTGAAAGTTACAAGAGATGGACTTTAGTGGCTACAAGTTGCAAATAACATTCTTAAAAATATAGTGCACGTGATAGTCTAGACCAAGTCAATCCACGTGCTGTGCCCACTTCTATCAATAAACACCTTTTAAATATTTTCCTACTTCTTTTTAGTATTTAAATCCATACTTTTTTTCTTGCATATTGAAAGCTAAGTACTAAAACATTTCTCCCAGTCACGCGTCGGCCCCCCCCCCCCCCCACACACACACATAAATACACAATTTATGCCTAGAATAAAACTCGACAGACAAAGTATCTCACGTTCACGCATGGTCCGGCAAGGACCGCATCCTTAAAGGTTTAATGGACTGGTTATTCTAATGCAAGCACTATTAGCTACTTACACGGTTCAGATCCGTGACCTATAGGTTATATAGAGATAATTTTATGTTAAATCGTTATTAATTTCTTAAACTATTACATAAATATGACGACGACGCAATAGATTTCTCTACATTTAGCACCTATATAATTTTTTGAAAACCTAAAATTCGTGGTCTGAGCTTCATGATTTTATGGTTCAATTTTTCCCATATAGTGAGAATTTAATGTATCGGACAACACTCTACAAATGCATTTTCACTAACATATTTATGTCGTATATCAAGATATATATTTAATGGTAGAACGTAAAGGTTATGGTTTGTGACATTCAAATTTTGTTTGATTCAATACTGAAAATCTGAAAGTATATGAAGATGAAATTTAATCTTCTTTTCTGATAGTCAACCAGAGTATATGAAGATAAAATTTAATCTCAGCAAATTCAAAAGGCTATATCTTAAAGAGGGCGATAGTGCCAAAAATGGCACAAAATACGTTTTTACTGTTAAAAAAAAAAGTTACATAAATACATAAAACGCAATATAATACTGTCTCTTACTTTAACGGAAAGTTAGCCGTTAAAGTTAAACGCAGTACTATACTGCGTTTTATTAAAAAATTAATTTTTTTTAGGAAAACGCATTACAATACTGCGTTTAACTTAAACGCAGTACAATTCTGCGTTTCCCTATAATATGGGCCCACTTCTGCAGGACTGCAGAGAATTTATTTTTGAGTGTAAAACGCAGTATTATACTGCGTTTTACTCTGATTTTTGGGCCCACCAATAAGTGTTCTGCGGATAACTGACATAACAATAATTCAAATACATAAAACGTGGTATTGTACTGCGTTTTACATAAAAACATTCTGCACCCCAAGCTCGGACTTGCCTTATTTAAAGGCGTTTCAATTTTATGAAAATCCATTCAATACTTTCTTCAAACTTCCGTTCATACTTCTCTCTTCTTCTTATCAATCATTTTTTTTTATAATGTCTGAAGAGCCAAAAATAAGGGTTTCATTATATTGGGGGGGGGGGGGGGGTGAGGTTGTGCTGGAGAATAACTCTGTGAGGTATAGCTCACCTCCACAGTGTCATGTTAAATTGCCGCTTACAATGGAGTACGATAAATTGATATCGTTGTTACGTAAAAAAATGAGTGTGAGGAAGCATTCGGTTAACCTTAAAATAACCGGTAGATTTTCGTATTCAGTGACTCCGCAGGGGTTTGCTTATTATTTTGAGTTTAACATCGAAGATGATGAAACTCTTAGAGATTTTTTGCGGATTCCGGATGAATACAGGGAATTTATTGTAATAAAATTATTGGAAATATACGTCAAGGTTGAAGACGTTCCCAATAATGAGGGCGTGCATAGTAGGGATAACCCTCAGTCATCGGGAGGTTATTCTGGAGCAGTTTTTGCCGGACAGATTGCTGATGAAAGAGCTTGCATGATTTAAACTTGTCACCACCGGCGAATGAGCAGCCACAAAATAATTTTTCAACTTTATATAATCCACAAGACGACTGGTAAACTTCAATTGTTCTACGCTTTAGCATTGTTTATTTTATGTTTTAATTGGATTTGTATTAGCACTCATATTTTTCATAGGGGGTACCGTCTGGATATGAATTTTACAAGTTAGACCCCGCCCCTAGTTGGAATATGCGTAGTTCTGGCGTATTGGACCACGGTGGTCCATCCGAGAGTCATCACCAACAAGAAAATATCCATCATGAAACGTCAAGACAGTACGACTTGTAAGTAAAGTGATATAGCTATATGTAAAGTATTTATCTAGTTGGGTAACTTATCATTTTGTTCTTTTTGTGCAGTGAAAACGAGCTTATTGATGTTCCTGACCTCACACAGTTGCCCATAGACGATGTATTGACTAATGATTTGGTAGATGCGTAGAGTCAGGAAGATGATAGTGATTATGACAACAATGCGGATGAGTCTGGAGATGACACACCCTTCCCTGGTGAGGGTGATGATGAGGAGGAAGTGAATGTTGAACCTGAGCTGATGAGGGAGCATGTTCCTCCACCTCCCGCTAGACCAAGAGTGTACGAGTCCCACGTGCCATTTCATGAGCGGAATATTCCCTACCTTAATAATTTGCCAAGTATGTCGAACGTGGATGCCCTCACAAGGGATGATGACAAAATTCAGTCAGTGATGTGGGATGAGTCTAGACCAGCAGTTCTGACAAAGGGCATGTATTTCCCCAATAAAGCTCGAATAATTAGGGCTGTAAAAATCTATAGTGTAAGAGAGTGTGGTGAGATGACGTAAGGGAGTCAACTATGGAGGTATACAAGGTCGTATGCCATAGAGACTTTATGGGTTGTCACTGGATGTTGCGTGCCAGCAAGAAGAAATCAGGTTTGTGAAAAATGGGTAAATTTATTAGCACCCACAGATGTGAAATGGACACATTCAATGAGAATCATTTCAACCTTGATGTAGACTTGATTTCTCTTGTCTTGATTCCATATTTGGAAGTGCCCATTAGGTTCAAGATTAAAGAGTGTATTACAGCCGTCCACTAGGAGTATGGTTGTACTATAACCAAAAGAAATGCATATCTCGGTCGCAAACGTACCTTTGAAGTTATTTATGGCAACTAGGATAAGTCTTTTTCATCGCTGCCTAGGTACATGGCCGCACTGCAACACTTTAACCCTGGGACTATTGTTGAATGGAGGCTTGAGCGGAGTCTGTATAGACCGGAATATATTTTCAACTATGTGTTCTGGTCATTTAAACCAGCAATTGATGGTTTTGTGCATTGTCATCCTGTAATTTCCATAGACGGTACGCATGTCTATGGAAAGTATGATATTAAGCTTTTGATTGCAGTTGCAGTAGATGCCAACGGACAAATATTTCCACTAGCATTTGCCATTTGTGCCAACGAAAGCGAAGAGACGTGGATACTTTTCTTGAACCACTTGAAGCAGCACGTTGTCAAACAGCGTTCAGGTATTTGTCTAATATCTGATCGACATGGTGGTATTTTAAGTTCTGTACGGCACTTGCCTGAATGGCAAGAACCCTATGCATACCACCGTTACTGTGTGAGGCACCTGAAGGCCAATTTCCAGAAGAAATATCCTGACAAGGCCTTGCATGACTTAATGTGGATGACTGCAACTGAGCACCAGCAGTGCAAATTCATGAGGCGCATGGAAGCGATCCTGCAGCTAGATCTACGAGCCTATACTTGGCTGATGGGACATGAGCTTCACATGTGGATATTGCATGCAGATGGCGGCAGAAGATGGGGAGCCCTGACTACAAATGTGTCAGAGTCATTCAACGACTTATGGAAGTCTGCCCGTGGATTGCCTGTCACTGCCATGGTCCGCATGACATTCAAACAGAGTGCGGAGAGGTTAGTTGAAAGGCATGGAGCTGCATTGGCATTGATGGACAGGGGTGTTCAATTTATGCCAATACCCATGAGAAGATTTGAAAGGTACATGAGGCGAGCACATTGGCATTCATTTCTATAGTACGATCATGACCGGGGTATTTTTGAAGTTAAGACCGCTATCCGCGGACACCGTGGGAATAATCTACAGACGGTGAATGAAGCCATAAGGTTGTGTTCATATGGGAAATGGACCATCTACCACATGTTGTGCGCACATGCGTTGAAGTGCTTTCAACAAGTTGGTTTTGGGGCAACCAACTATATTGATAGGAAATACAGTGTTGATGCATACGTAGACATGTATAGTGGACAGTTGCAGCCATTAGGTGCTGAGCATTATTAGCCGCCGGAACCTTTTAAAATGGTATGTAACAAGGACTATTTGCGCAAGCTGCAAGTGCAAAAGAGAACGCGTATACGGAAACAAATGGATGTTGGTGACACCGTTTATGCACGTAAATGTGGCATATGCTCGCAAACAGGACACGACCGTCGTAAATGTCCTTTAGGCGATGTGCGTAGCGGTGGTAATCCAGCTCCTGGTGCAAGTTCGTCGAATGTACCCAACTATCAAGGATACCCCTAGTCTTTTGTTTTCGTATTGTTTTTTGTAATACGTGTCTGTACTTGTGTATGTTGCAATATCTATCAAATAAAATTATGTTCCATAATCTTGTTACATCTTATTTTTTAACATGACCTTTTGATATAGTTGTTCAAATATTAAACTTATTGGTGTTTGTAAAAAATAAAAAAAAATTAATATTAAAAAATAAATTTAATATGTAAAGCGCGGTATAATACTACATTTTTTTAGTTGTCTTGTCTTTCTAAAAAAGCTGAAAACCATCTCCAAAAGTTGTTTTGTTGCAGAAAAATTTAATATGTAAAGCGCGGTATAATACTACATTTTTTTTAGTTGTCTTGTCATTCTGAAAAAGCTGAAAACCATGTGAAAAAGCTGTTTTCTTGCAGAAAAATTTAATATGTAAAGTGTGGTATAATACTACGTTTTATTGAGTTGTCTTGTCGTTCTGAAAAAGCTGAAAACCATGTGAAAAAGCTGTTTCGTTTCAGAGAAATTTAATATGTAAAGCGTGGTATAATACTACATTTTATGTGAAATCTTGCCTATAAATAACGGGCGCATTCTAGTTATTTTCTGTACTTAACAATAACCAATAGCAAATATTTCCATAAAATCAAAGTTTCTCTTTAAGAAATATCTCAACAACCCCTTTATGTCTCAAGGTGCTATTGCGGAGAAAAATGCAGTTTGTACAATTGGTGGGAAGAAGGTGGACGCCGCTACTGGGCGTGTATGAAAAAGTTTGATATGCAACCCGACGAGCCTACATGCGATTTTGAGGTATGGATAGATGAACCATGTGAGCAGAAATACTACAAAGAGAGAATTTATGATCTTCATAATTTGTGTACGAGGTAATGGGAAAGAGAGTGTCGAACCAACCAAGAAATTGAGGAGTTGAAGGCGAAACTCAAGGAGGTGGAAGAAGCAAAAAAAAGCTAGAAGACCAACTCAAGTGGTTGGAGCAGAGAGTAGTAGTCGGTCGTGACTAAACAGTGACTTTTACGTATTGAGCGTAGTAGTGTATCTTTATGTTTCCCTTGTCAAATGTTTTCATTAGTTGTACTGTTTGTTTTTTGTTATGTGTATCTTTAGGTATACTATGTTTGTGTTTGTGTTGTCATGTTAAAATAAAATTGTTGTTCAAATTCTATTACAATAAAAATGTTGTTAAAATAGAATTGTTTCCATTATTTACATAATGTAGTATTTATTTCATAGAATTGTTCAAATATTCAACTTATTGGTGTTACTAAGAAAGACCAATCTAAAAATTTAAAAATAAATTATATGTAAAGCGCGGTATAATACTACATTTTTTTGAGTTGTCTTGTTGTTTTAATATGTAGAGCGCGGTATAATACTATATTTTATTGAGTTGTCTTGTCGCTCTGAAAAAGTTGAAAACCATGTGAAAAACCTGTTTCGTTCCAGAGAAATTTAATATGTAAAGCGTGGTATAATACTACGTTTTATGTGTAATCTTACCTATAAATAACGAGCGCATTCTAGTTATTTTCTACTCTTAACAACAACCTATAGCAAATATTTCTATAAAACTAAAGTTTCTCTTTAAGAAATGTCTCAACAACCCCTTTTATTGCCCAAGGTGCGACTGCGGAATCAAAAGCATGATGTACGATTGTTGGGAAGAAGCTGGACGCCACTACTGGGTGTGTATGAACAAGTTTTATAGGCAACCCGACGTACCTACATGTAATTTTAAGGTGTGGATTGATGAACCATATGAGCAGGAATACTACAAAGACAAATTGTATCATCTTCATAATGTGTGTATGGGGCAGTGGGACAGAGAGCGCCAATCTAAGCAAGAAATTGTGGAGTTCAAAGCGAAACTCAAGGAGGTGGAAGAAGAGAAAAAAAAGCTGGAAGACCAGCTCGAGTGGTTGGAGCAGAGAATACTAGGTGGTCGTGACTAAACAATGACATGTACGTGTTGAGCGTAGTAGTGCATCTTTATGTTACCCTTGTCAAGTATTGTTATTAGTTCTACTGTTTGTTCTTGTGTTAGGTTTGATAAGTTTGTGTTTGTGTTGTACTGTTAAAATAAAATTGTTGTTCAAATGCAGTTAAAATAAAATTGTTGTTAAAATCGAATTGTTGCCATTATTTACATAATGTAGTATTTACACAAAGTACAGACATAAGTAAATCAATGAGTCCCGCAGCCTGTGTGCTTCAGTGCTGCTGCTGGCCTAAGTCGCATCCCCTGTTGCCCAGGTACACTATCGGGATCATCATCATCAAGTCGCCTCTTGATGTGAGGATGCGCAGCAGCATCGACAGTACAGCTGGCAGGATCGGTAGAAGAGGCCGTCGGGCCATCAGCAACCTACAAAACAAGTACTATGCTTAGCATTTGAGAATGTATATTATATTGTACGTGTTAAGTCAAAAACATTTTCTCACTATGGTCTCGTCGGCCTCCTGAGTATATGCATCCGTGGTGTCCTCATCAGCGCATACAACGGCCTCCATGATGGGCTGGGCCGAAGCCTTAATAAGAAAATTAAAAATTAATTAATGGCAAATCATTAAGAAAAAAGAAAACAAATTGAAATTTTATAGTAATAAAAACATACCTGCGCCTATGGTAGATCCAGATCAACCGCCGGGGATGAGGCATAACTCAACCTGCGCCCGTCATCCATGTCTCGGGTCGGTTGATCCTCATCTGCGGTAGATGGGCCTGAAAAGAACTGGTCTACATCCCCGTCAAATGTACCCGTGATCAACAATGCATCTGACGGGGTGACCTGTGATGCTGGCAGAGATAGCTGAAGGCTGTACGACGACATGCTGCTGGAAGGCTTATCTACGTGAAGGAAATAACCCGGCTAAGCATCTCCAAGATCCTCATCATGTGTCTCAATAGGTGGTTCGACAGGTGCCTCAACGCCCCCTTGCTGGGGACCACCTCCTCGCCGTCCCCCGCAACCTCATGGGCTACCCCTGCCTCGTGGGACAGCCCTACCCCGATGGTACTCCTCTGGCGCCGTTAATCGCTGCCAACTCCACACTACTAAAAAGTAGGAGGAGAGTGTCGCAATAGCTTTTACCCGATATGAGGGTCGGGATTGATTTCCACAGGGAGCTAGAAATGGAGTCGAGTATCTATCTAGACTAGAGTTGTGTAATTATTCCAAATGTCACTTCCAAACATCTTTTGAATTTTCTTTAACAAACTAATATTATCATTTACTAATTAGAACTAAATTATGCTAATAAGAAAATTGCTAGAGTTGAATCTAATGGGTAGAAAGGCACTAGGGTAGTGACTTTCACCTAGGTGGCTAATTGACGGGTAAATACTTCTAAGGTTCAATTGACATGATTGGGGAAATATACTCTAACCGTTGCACAATTTTACCCACTCTACACCTCTTGGTAGAGAGAGTGATTTTGCCCAATTGACTCTCTCGAGATCAAATGGGTAGGCAAATCAGCTCAAGCAACTAGGGTTCAAATTGGGTAATTACTCTCTCGAGGTTTAACCCTTTAATTGGGACTATCAATTCTATTGAGTCCATCCCAATTCCTTGTTGGGTCAATTTTGGAGACTTAGAGCTCTCTTTCTCAAGAATATCCAAGTCAACTTAGCACAAACCAGTGTTTGCAACCACCAATTCAAAGATTAAACCATAAAATTGACCCAAATAACAAACACCCATTGTCAATCTAACAATAGATGGCAACATCCATCAATTACCCACACTAGGGTTGAGCCACAACCCTAGCTAATGGGTTTAGCTACTCATGCTTGAAGGAGAAAATAGAGAAATGGATGAAGAACAAGACATATTAATTTAAAAGCTAATGTAAATACAGAGAATCTATCGTAAAATCTAAGTTAAGATGCGAAAAATGGCTACACAATAACTTCTCACGAGCGCAGCTACGTTCTGGAAAATAACTCATAACCTAAAAATGGCAAAATGTTCTATTTATACTAGGCTGGAAAAATTGGACAAAAAAACCCCTGCGGGTCAGCGTGGGCCACATAAAATGGACCGCAGTCACTCTAGGCTCTTGGACTTCAATTCTGGACTCTCTAAACTTGGGCTCCATGGACCGCGTAGAATGGACTGCGGCCGCGGAGATCTCTAATGCGGTCCGCACAAGTATGACTGCGGACCGCGCAGCTTGAACCATGTCAAATTTTACCTCTCTGAATCTCTCTTCCATGGACCATACATAATGATAGCACGGCCGCGGAGCCTTCACCGCGGACCGCGAAATGTGTACTGCAGCCGCTTTACCTGAAGCCCATTTTCGCCAACTCTCTGAACCACCTAGTGCGGACCGCACAAAATCGAATGCGGCCGCACTAGGCCTTTTTTGCTCTCAGATTGCCTTGTCTTTGATACTTGAGCAGGTTTCACTCCTTTTGAGCCAATCTTTGATATTTCATCACTTTGTCGATCAAACCTGCAATCAAGCACAACTTATGAGCCTTTTGGGACTACTTTGTAACAATTTATAATCAAAGCATAAGCAAGAAGGAGCATGAAACACATTAAAATCCCTAGTTATCAACTCCCCCAAACTTAAGCCTTTGTTTGTCCTCAAGCAAATAAAATAAAACTCACCCCTTAAGGAAACATCCAAGTATTTCCAGCTATCCTAAAGTAACCTCAACAAGCATCAATTGGGACTAACAATTGCCCGCAATACGAATGAATCATTAACAACATTTAAACTTTGAAAAATCATGGATCAAGTGTGACACAAGAGCATCAAGAGTTGACTCATTACATCAAAGAACTCTCCCAATTACTTTCGTCATTGTGGAACCCAAACTCACACATCCTCAACTCTCCCTAAGCAAACCTCACCTTTTTAGAGTATTAGCACACAAATCGAGATTAATAGGAATTCACTCGTCTCTCTCAAGGAAAAGTCACAAGTTCGACTCTAAGTACCATATGCTTGCCCCTCATGTAAGTATCCACTAATGCAAGCGTCATTCAACTCAAGATCATATAGGGCTTTTGTGGAGTCAATGTGAAGGCTTTTGGTTCAGGGTAGGGAATGTTTTGATCTAAATAGGTTCCATATTCCCTTAAGCACTTATTTTATTCATTTGGCACAATTCTCTTGACTCTTTGAGTATCTCACTTCTTTCTAAGGGGTTAGAGAGACACATTTTCGCTCTTTCTTATGCAATTCAAAATGTTTCTTCTTTTTAAACTTTTTCCACACCTTTTTCTCTTTTGCTTTTATTGAATCCCTTTTTATTCTTTTTCACATTGAGCTTTCTTTTTGTCTTTTTCTTTTCTTTTCTTTTTTCATTGCCTTCCTTTTTTCACTTTTGTACCTTTGACCACTTTGTTCCCTTTCTCGTCTCTTCCCCCAAACTTAGACTTCTGCCATTGCTCAAGGAAAAATCGGATGCCAAGAGATGGTATATTTTCGAACGGGTATAGGCTTATAGCATTGGTTCTTTGAAGAAAAAGGTTTAAGGCTCAAAAAGGTTAACTAGGGATTATATCATTGGTAGGCTATGGAATTGTTCAACTATCATTTGGATGAAGGAGAGCCTATAATCACTTCTCAAGTCAAATTTCACTTAAGATTTTGCCTCAACAGACATTCAGGGCAAGTTCTAGACCATTGGCTCGAGACTTGGACTCACAATTAGATTTCTCACCACACAAGCTCAAGGATTGCTAAAGACAAAGAGTCGGGGGCTCACAACAACCTTAGACACGATTTGAGCACACAATGGTCCCGAAAGACCACATGATGATTATTTGGTCAATACAAGAGTCTCAAGGTCACGACTTTCACCATCCTAAACACAACATTTTTGTCTTTGACCATGGGATCAAAGGCAAATGTGTTACGCCCGAGTGAAGCTTTGCTTGAGGTACCCTTAACTACAAACTACCAAAAACAAAAACAAAAAACGGACTCAAACCCTTAAGAAGGTTGTTACGCCATCCATCATCGGGAAGAGCCACCCGGTTCACACAATACTCTATCTTTGGAAAGAACCGTGACATTTAGAAAATCAATGGCTTATTGAAAGCGCCAAAAATGAAACAAAAAGCTACGAGCCTATATAAGATCTAAAAACGAAAGAATTTTTTTTTTTACGAAAATAGAAAATAGAATGAATATATACAATAGAGGATTTGAATATACAACGGAGGATGAATATATACAATAATGTAAACTTTATATACAGACCAAAGGAAAGATAAAAAGTGCGATAAAAGTAACTAAATGTAAATTGATATACAAACCAATAGAAAATCAAAAAGGCATAAACTAAATCAGTATATATATACAATCATACAAGGATAAAATATAGGGTGCACCCCCTCAAATAAAAGCTGGCATTGTCCCCAATGCCAACTAAACAAAAAAGTACCAAAAAGTATAAGGAAAGGATATGAGGATTCCCTAAGTCGTGTCCGTCTGCATAGGATCATCAGTGGTCCCCGGGTCCTCTGTATGTGCGGGAACCTCAGACTGGTTCCCGGTATCCTACTGCTCAGCTGCTGGGACTGGGGCCTGGACCTGGACAGGCTGTATATCATGTACATCCTGTGGCTAGCTGGAGGAGGCCTCCGGTGGGTCCGCCAACTGGATGATGGCCTCATCTGCACTAGGGAGCTTCCTCTTCTTCTTTGGAGGCCTCTGTGTCTGCTCCTGCTGTGGCTCTGCTGCTGGTACTACTGCTGGAGCTGGATCCTCAAATAGCAAGTCTAAAGGCAGTTGGTCTGCCTTCAGTTTGTCCACATCCGCTCTAAACTCCTTCACAGACTCCTTGGAAGCCCGTGTTTTGCGCAACTTCTTGTGCTCCCTAGCAAGGTCCTTCAGCGCCTTGCCATGTGAATCCACTGCCTTGGCCAAAGCAGCCTGAGAATCAAGGATCTTCTACTAGTTGGCAAGAATCTCCTTAAGTGAATCCTCGATAGACTGGGGCACCTGCACTGGCTGTGGTGCCGACTGAGTCGCAATGGTGGAGGTCAATGTAGACAACTTGGATGAAGCAGTACCCATCAAGTTGTTCAAGCTATGAAGTGTCTGGCTCAGCTGGTGGGTAGTGATAGGATGGTCCCGGGAAGATGGAATACCTGGGCCAGCTGAAGTAGAGGGACCAGCAGTAGTGGAAGGTCCGGGAGGCATGTCAGCAATTGTGGAGGCAGGCTCAGTGGAGGGCTCTACTGTAACCAGCTCTTCAGATTGACCAGTTGGGGCAGAAGCATGCGACTTGTAATTCTTGTCCTTGGGGTTGTTTGACACCTTTCAAACTATACCACGAAAACGGAGCCACAATTTTGATCTTGATGTCAAAAGGTCTCTTCTCCACCTTCAGTTCCCGGAAATACATAGTGAGGGTGTTGGGAAAAGGGTAGTTTCGGTCATGCTCAACCCCCACTAAAGAAATGACGCGGGACATCACATTCCCTACGTTGATAGGGTATCCCGCCATAATCGATGCAACTAGAACAGCCCGGGCAAGTGGAAGAGTCTGATCATGTGTAGTGGGATCAAGCTGACTGCATACAAAAGTCAACCACCCCCTAGCCTCAAAGTTAAGGGTCCTCCGAAGGATTTTGGCCCCTGCTGTCAACCACTCTAGAACAATACCCGGGATTGCCAGGTACGAAGCTAACCACGGACGAACCTCCTCGCCCATTGCCAACTTTTCATTGTAAAGGGACTCATCTTCTTCATTGAAGCCTAGGTATTCATTCAGCGCCTTCTCGGTAAAAACCACATTTTTGTTTCGCACCTTGGTCACTTTGGTGCCTTTCAAGATGTGGGCCACATTGCTATAAAACTCCTTGACCATGTGTCCATTCGCCTTCACACAATCATCTATAAAGTTCTCGCAACCCACTCGAGCTTGAAACTGTCTATGCACATTGGGGTGTAGGGGTAGAAGGTATCTATCAATGAAGCTCCTCTTAAGAATCAACTTTCATGACGGCCACCATTCCCTAAACTTGTGGAACGCCACCTGGTTGACGAATCTATCTTCCCAAACAACAGGATTTCTAGTCCGATCAACACCCCCAACCTGAGGCACACCACCCCCAGGTACCTCCTCATCTCCCTCATACTCTCCATATGCACTCTTCCCGGATAATGAAGCTGTGGGGGAAGTGGAGTAATCACCGATGTCGGTTGCTAAGCCCTAAGACGACTCAGAATGTATACGCTTTGGAGCTTAGGCAGGGGGTGAAGGAGGAGGAGAATCATCAGTCAACCCAAATTTGGAGATGAAGTGAGTTGGCACTGAGTCGGAGGAGATGTCTTGAGAAGGCATGTACTCACTCCCCAATTGGTCACAGGCTCTATCAGCAGCCTTGATTGCTTTCCTTGTGTTCTTTATGTTTTGTCTAGCTTGGGGAGTGAGTTTTACCAGTTTACCTTTGCCTCTTCGGGAGAACTAACCTCGGCCGGGTTGTTTTGCGCTTCTACCTCTTTGTTTGACCATTGTCTGCAAGCACAAACATCTAGCTTTGCTAGTATCAGCACAGACAGTGAAATAGATGTGGAAAATGAATTGCAGAACAGAAGCCACAAGTTACAGAAAATGTTGTAGAAACAGTGCAGCGCAGGCCGCACTGGGGGCACTGCATACCTCATAAAAGCAACTGCGGTCCGCACTGAGGCAAGGCCTATAAAACCACTTCTCTGAATCTAACCACCGCGGCCCGCACAAGGTAGCACCACGGCCGCGGTGGGCCAGCGCGGACCGCACAAAATGCAATGCTGCCACGCTGGGGAAGAGGTCAATTTCCTAAAAAAAATCCTCACTGCGGTCTGCACAAAGTGTTAATGCAGACCGCATCACAGCACCGCGGACCGCACAAGGATGACCGCGGACCATGGAGGGTGCTAAGTCAAGGCACTGAGAGTTAGGATTCTCAAATCTTGAAATTAGTTTAAGTTCTTTTTGCCTAATTAACGTCCCTACTCAATTACCCATTTCATTACACTCACAAAGCACATAAAGATTAATAGTTAAACCAAACTAACCTAGAAATTTAAGAATTACGGGAAGAAGAAGAAGCTACAGGCTAATGGACATGAAAATAAAATGAAATTATAAAACTAAACAAAGAAAAATGAGTGAAATGTTACCATATGTGGAGATGGAATGCAAGGAATCAATCTAAGAAAGGATTTACATAAAAAGAGAGGGTGAATAGTAGATTTTAGGTCTGTGAGAGTTAATTTTTCGAAAAGGTTAACCGGTGACCCCTGTGGTCTATTTATAGACAAACATGTGGGACCCAGTCTTACCTACCAGCGCGGCCGCACAAAACAGACCGTGGAACGAGCTGGGTTTGTTCAGAAGAAGTTTGAGAAGGCAACCTCCGCAGTCCGCACAAAACAGACCGCGACCGCAGAGGTCCACCGCGGTCCGCACAAAATGCCATGCGGCCACGGTGGCAAACTTCAGAGAGTATCCCATTTAGCCTTCACCAGTGCAGATTGCACAAAGTGCAATGTTGCCGCACTGGAAACTTTAGAGACTGTTCAATTTTTCTAAAATGTTTTGCACTATATCAACACAATCCCTGCAACATCTCACAACCAATTAGCTCAAAAATCAATCCTACACTACAAAGAAAATCAAAGAAAACAATAAGAAAAAGACATGGGTTGCCTCCCAAGAAGCGCCTAATTTAACGTCGCGGCACGATGTATTTTACCATCACATCACTTTAGATGAAGAAGTGCCACCACGTGTGTCACGACCCAAACTGAAGGGCCATGACTAGCACCCGACCACACTTGCCGAGCACCAACGTACATTTCATCTAACCTTTATTATTATCTTTTAAGGCTGACGAGATCAATATAAATGGTATACCTAGATCATGGACAACCAACAATAAAATATGACGGCATGAACATATATAGCAGGGGATGACCAAAGAATCAAGAAACTACGTATAAGGCATGAGCTACCACGCTACTATGAAAGACTATACAACAAAAACTAGCCCACAAGGCTTACCAAACTATACATGAGCCGACACCTGTCTATGAGCCTTTAAAAGAACATAAGTGTTGCAACATAGCCAGAACAGGGCCCCGACATACCCATAATGTCTATAACAAAAATTGCATACCAAGACCAAGGCAAGTCCGGAGAAGGGATCTCGCCAATCACCGCTGAACTGGACAGTCTACTGTGGTGGGGGAGCTGCACCTGCCTGTCTATCAGGACCTGCAGCACGACATGCAGTGTCCACAAATAAAAGGACGTCAGTACGAATAAAGTACTGAGTATGTAAGGCAAGGAACCATAAATACGATCAGTAATGTAAGCAAGGATAGAGAATATACAACCTGTAACATCTTAGTACCTCTGAGGGCTACTTACATGAAATGCATGATACATATGTATAAATACATAAACCTTTAAAGCATTCGCCTCTGTGGGCATCATCATCATCATATCGTACCCGGCCATAATAGGCTCGGTAGAATCGTACCCGGCCACGTGGAGCTCGGTAAAACCCAACTGATCAGTGGTTGCACAATAGGTGCCGTACCCGGCCAACTATAGCGTGGCTCGGTAGAGTAAAATAGATACATATATATAATGCATGCTTGACTCATGGAATCACATTCTAAACCTTTCGGAGTGACGTAAGGTCGGTATCCTCTATACACGTTATTAGGACTAACTCTTCACTATGAACCTTATAAGATTTAGGAAGTACGAACAACATTGATAACATAAGAATAAGAGAAGTAACATTAACATCAATCGTTCCATAAGAGGGAAAACAATGTAAGTACTGCTAGCTTCTAAGAGTAGAGTATCTTGGAAGCTCGTTCATTACATTATGTACAATCGGAGTAGTGCAAAAGAAGGAAAGGGATAGCCTCACATACCTTGTATATACTGCCCCAATCTCAAGCTATGCAATTTTCAAAACTCCTTAGTCTACAATAAGAGAAACGATACTATCGTTATCATTTAAGCGTCATAACTATTATGTATCGACCACAACCTATTTTACGATGAAACGGACAGCACCTCCCCTATATATATGACCTCACACCATTCAAAACAGTCACCAAACATCCCAAACAACATCAATAATAAACATATTGAGCCTCCCAAAATTGTCCACACATAGCCTAATCACTCCATACATACGACGACCACCGTAGTCGTGTCAAACAACCTGGAAATGTTACTAATAACTATCAGCCCATAACCCTACATATATATGGTATTTCTCCACACCCTTCCTCCTCCAAAACTCCACAAGATAGTAGTAAAATACACAGCCCAACAACAACGCAAAATAGTCCACAAAACAATAACATTACTACCAAGCCTTTCGATATATATCTCACAAGTTCTAGCTTCAATGGCTTAGCCGCAACTTGGATAATCTTAAATACATATAGAGTAAGAGGTTCCTTACCTTTATACAGAAAGAAAAACTCCAATTTGACCTTAAATTTCCATGAAATATCCCTCCAATGCTGCCACAATAACAAAAAAGCGAAACTAGCGATCAATTAGTGTTTTTCGGCACTAGAATCACTTTAGAAGGCTTGAAATCACCTAGGATTGATATTAAGAACATGAGGGAGTATTTACAGAACATAAACCCTTTAAAACAACCTCCCACACGAGCTGAAACGACACAAAAATGAGCAACAACAAGAAGAACAAGAGACTTACTAGCGCCACGGAATTCCCGACACTTGATTTGAGTTGTTTGCCCTTTTTTTGGGTCTTGAATCTTGAGAGAACCTTGATAGGATGTTCCTAGGGTTCTAAGGTCTGAAAATAGTGAAAAGAAATGACTTAAAACGGGTTGGAGGCATCCTATATAGGTCCAAATATCTTAAACCGACTTAGTGGGCCCCATAGAGAGGTGCTTGGCGCAGTCTCGCGAAAATGCGAATATCTCTCTACTCCGAGATCGTATCGATGAACGGTTTAATGCGTTGGAAACTAGACTCATAGATCTTTAATTTTGTTGGTAGATCACCTCGTAATTCCTTGTAAATTATGAGAAAAGATTAGAAACATTTGACCTAATGTTTAAGTAAAATTATGAACCTAAGTTGCGACAACTTTTGTCGACTTTTGTTTCATAACTCGTTTGACTTCAAGACTTATGATACGGATATTATATGATTAAAATACCTTAATAAATGACCTCTTGAGTGTATTAAGCACCGCTAGATTACCTGAAAATACGAGTTACAACATCTTTGATTCGTTTAACTTCTAATACTGGTTAATCACCCTTATACACTCTTGTATCACTTAAGACCAATAGGATTGATTTCTTATCATCTCAAAGATAATTCCTTCTTGTATTTATGTTAACTAATATATGGCATGAACTAACACATGTGGATATGGGTTGTAACAACGTGGCTATCATCAAATTTTCCAAGATAATGCTTGACCCGATGCCCATTAACTCTGAAAACTTCACCATTTTTGTTCCTTAGATCAAGAGCACCAAATGGAGTCATGAACACAACTTCAAATGGCCCACTCCACTTTGACTTGAGCTTACCCGGAAACAGACGTAACCGGGAATTGAACAAGAGAACCATATCTCCAACCTTGAACTCCTTACCTCGAGCATATTTGTCATGAAGGTACTTCATTTTGTCCTTATACAAGGATGAAATTGAGTAGGCATGGAATCTAAACTCATCGAGCTCATTGAGTTATTCAACACGAAAATTTGTCGTAACATCCCATTCCAAATTCAACTTCCTCAAAGCCCACATAGCCTTGTGCTCTAACTCAACCGGAAGATGACAAGCTTTTCCAAATACCAACCGATACGGAGACATACCAATCGGAGTTTTGTAAGTCGTCCGATAAGACCATAGAGCGTCATCCAACTTTTTCGACCAATCGGTCCTATTGGCATTGATAGTCTTTGACAAGATGCTCTTAATTTCCCTGTTGGAGACTTCCACTTGACCACTAGCTTGAGGATGATAGGGGGTAGAAATCTTTTGATTCATACCATACTTGGAAAGCAATGTGTCGAAAGCTTTATTGCAAAAGTGAGACCCCCCATCACTAATAATCGCACGAGGAGTGCCAAACCTTGTGAAGATGCTCTTTTTAAGAAATGCAACAACACTTCGGGCTTCAATGTTAGGCAAAGCCACGGCTTCAACCCATTTGAGACATAGTCAACCGCCACGAGAATATAAGTATTCCCACAAGAACTAACAAATGGACCCATGAAATCGATGCCACAAACATCAAAGATATCCACTTCAAGAATGGTATTAAGAGGCATCTCATCCCTTTTTGAAATTCCGCCCGCTCTTTGGCACTCATCATACCTCTTCACCAAATCGCCCGCATCTTTGAACAAGGTGGGCCAATAGAATCCACAACTAAGAACTTTCGAGGAAGTCCTCACCCCACCATGATGGCCATCATAGGGTGAAGAATGGCAAGCCTCTAAGATATTCAATTGTTCTTCCTCCAGGACACATCTACGAATCATACCATCCGTGCAAATCTTGAACAAGTATGGCTCATCCCAATAGAAATCCAAACTATCCCGCTTGAGATTCTTCCTTTTGTTAGAAGAGAGCTCATACGGGATTATTCCGGTCACAAGGTAATTGGCAACATCGGCAAACCATGGCATATCTTTCATTAACACCGTAAGGAGTTATTTGTCGGGAAATGAATCATTGATCTCAAGGCCATCACAAAGCATCCTCTTCTCCTCCAAACGGGACAAGTGGTCCGCCACTTGATTCTCACTACCTTTCCGGTCCACAATTTCTAGATCAAACTCTTGGACTAATAGCACCCATCTCATCAATCTTGCCTTGGAGTCTTTCTTTGACATCAAGTACCTAAGGGTGGCATGATCGATGTGCACTATAAGTTTGGCCCCCATAAGATAAGGTCGAAACTTTTCCATAGCAAACACAATAGCCAACAACTCTTTTTCGGTGACTATATAGTTCCTTTGAGCCTCATTCATAGTTTTGCTTGCATAGTACACCGGATGAAACATCTTGTTGATCCTTTGGCCTAAAACAGCCCAACTGCAACGTCACTAGCATCACACATGAGCTCGAAAGGCAAGCTCCAATTTGGTGCGGTAATGATAGGGGTAGTGGTCAACTTGAGCTTGAGAAGCTCAAATGCTTGAATACACCCCTCATTGAACACAAACTTTGCATCCTTTTCTAGCAACTTTCACAAGGGGTTTACCACTTTTGAAAAATCTTTTATAAACCTTCGGTAAAAACCCGCGTGCCCAAGAAAACTCCTCACCCCTTTGACAGAAATGGGTGGGGAAGCCTTGAAATAACCTCTATCTTGGCTTTGTCAACTTCAATCCCTCGCTTTGAAATTTTGTGACCCAACACTATACCCTCTTCTACCATGAAATGGCACTTTTCCCAATTGAGTACAAGGTTGGTGTCTTCACACCGGGCCAACACTCTATCCAAATTTCCCAAACACTCATCAAAGGAATCCCCAACCACACTGAAATCATCCATGAAAACCTCCAAGATATCCTCCACCATGTCGGTAAAAATAGCCATCATGCATCGTTGGAAGGTCGCTGGAGCATTACACAATCCGAACGCCATTCGAGAGAAAGCAAATGTGCCATACAGACAGGTAAAAATTGTCTTCTCTTGATCCTCTGGGGCAATTAAAATTTGATTGTACCCCAAGTAACCATCCAAAAAGCAATAAAAAGCACGCCCCGCAAGACGATCTAGCATTTGGTCAAGGAATGACAATGGGAAATGATCCTTTCGAGTCACATTGTTTAGATTCTGGTAATCCATACACACTCTCCACCCGGTGACCATCCGAGTAGGAATAAGTTCATTGTTGTCATTGGTCACCACAGTCATGCCACCCTTCTTCGGCACACATTGTACCGGAGAAGTCCATGAGCTATCAGAAATGGGGTACACAACCTCGACATCCAACCATTTAATAACCTCTTTCTTTACCACTTCTTGCATAGCCTCGTTCAATCTTCTTTGATTCTCCAAGGAAGGCTTTGCATCATCCTCCAAGATAATTTTATGCGTATAGAATGCAGGGCTTATTCCCCGAATGTCGGCTAGAGTCCATCCAATTGGCCTTTTCCGCTTTTGAAGAACCGCCAAGGTGGCTTCAACCTGCATGTTAGTAAGGCCAGAAGAAAGAATAACTGGTAAAGCAGAATTTGAGCCTAATAATTCATACCTGAGGTGTGGAGGAAGTGGTTTCAACTCCAACACCGGTGGCTCCTCAATTGATGGCTTTGTTGGTGGAGTTTTCCGATTTTCAAGATCCAAAGATAATTTACTTGGCTCATAAGAATAAGAGCCTATCCCATGTAGGGCATTCACGCACTCCACTCTACTAGCATCATCATTGACATCCATGTTTAAGAGCACTGCTTCAAGAGGATCTTCCACGTTGATCATAGCACTGGTATCATCCACAATCACAGCTGTGACAAGGTCTACAAATGAGCATACCTCGATGCTATTGGGTTGCTTCATAGATTTGCAAACATGGAAAACGACTTTTTCATCTCCTACTCGGAAAGTGAGCTCACCCGCTTCAATATCAACCAATTCCTTCCCCGTTGCAAGGAAAGGTCTGCCCAAGATAATAGGAACCTCATAGTCCACTTCACAATCCAAAATCACAAAGTCGGCCGGCAATATGAATTTGTCCACCCAGACAAGCACATCATCAATAATGCCCAAAAGTCGTTTCATCGATCGATCCTCCATTTGAAGTCTCATTGAAGTTGGCCTAGGTTGCCCGATACCCAAAGTTTTGAAAACCGAGTAAGGCATCAAATTGATACTAGCTCCCAAGTCACAAAGAGCTTTGGCAAAATCCGTACTCCCAAAGGTGCAAGGAATGGTGAAAACACCGGGATCTTCAAGCTTCGGGGCCATTGAATGCACTATAGCACTAACTTGGTGAGTCATCTTTATAGTTTCACAGTCCATAGAACGTTTCTTTGTAACCAAGTCTTTCATGAATTTTGCATAACCCGGCATTTGTTCAAGTGCCTCCACCAGAGGCACATTAATAGATAAGCTCTTCATCATGTCAATGAATTTTTTAAACTGATTATCATTCTTCTGCTTTGCGAGCCTTTAAGGATAAGGTAGAGGTGGCCTTGGCAAAGGAGCCTTTGATTTTGGCACAACCGGCTCTGTCATGTCAATTATGTGTTCCCTAGATGGGTTCACATCATTTTGGGTTTCAACCTCGACTTCTTGAATATCAATCCTCACTTCATTGTTCATATTTTCATCAACCTCATCTTCAACTACCAAAGGGGATTCGTCATCTTGCAACTCAACATCATCATCCTCGACTTGTTTTTGCTTAGAGGCATTAATATCACCGCCTCTCCCACTTCTTGTTGTGACCTCCATAATATTATTGTTCCCACCCTTTGGTTTTACTACCGTATCACTTGGTAGAGCACCCTTCGGGCGAGTATTCAATGACTGAGAGATTTGGACTAATTGCACCTCCAAGTTTCGGATAGAGGTGTTGTGAGAAGCTAACTGTGCATCAGAATCCGCATTCCTCTTCATCATCTGCTCGAACATCATTTCAATTCTACCCATATCATTACCAGAAGAACTAGGACCTTGAGAAGGGAAAGGGGGTGGGTTGTTCGGTTGTTGGTACATTGGGGGCCTTTGAAAGCCTTGCCCCTAGTTACCTTGGTTTCCATTGTTGTTCCACCCACCTTGATTGTTGTTGTTGCCCCAGTTGTTGTTATTTTCATTCCAATTGCCTTGGTTGTTGTTTTGATTACCCCAATTGTTGTTTTGGTTATTATTGTTCCAATTGCCACCACTTTGTTGTTGATTGCCCCAATTTCCTTGGGGTCGCCATTGTTGGTTTGAAGAGTTGGCTCTATTGCCTTGATAGTTGTTGACATATTGTACCTCTTCACTTTAGTTATCATACCAATCATTTTGACACCCATCATATTCATCAACAAATTGCTCAGAATTTCCTTGATTTGGTTGCTTCCTTTGCCTTCTCTTGTTGACAAGCATACTAACACCCTCCATGGCATTCACTTGGCGAGGATTTTAAACTTGTTGCAACTGTACCTTAGCCAATTAACTCATCATAGTAGTAAGCTCAGCTATCGCTTGCCCAGGATCATGTAATTCCTTGTGCAGATGGATAACCGTAGGGTCACCTTGAGGCACATTTGCTCTACTCTGCCATGCTGAAGAAGTGTCCGCCATTTCATCAAGTACATCACATGCCTCCTCATAAGAAAGCTTCATAAAATTGCCCCCGGCCAATTGGTTAACAATGCATTGATTTGTAGTATTTATGCCCCAATAGAAGGTTTGTTGGATCATGGCCTAGGTCATATCATTATTTGGGCACTCCTTCACCATCGTTCTATACCGCTCCCAAATCTCATGCAAAGGATCCATTAGCTCTTACTTGAAGGTTAATATTTCATCTCGAAGTGCCGCCATATGACTAGGAGAGAAGAATTTGGCAATAAACTTATCTGTCAACTAATCCCAAGTTGTGATAGAATGGTTGGGGAGTCTCTCGAGCCAATCCAATGCCTTTCCCCGAAGTGAGAACGGGAAAAGTCTCAATCTCAACGCATCCTTGGATACATTCGTCTGTTTGCTACCCCAGCATGTATCTACGAACCCCTTGAGATGTTTGTAGGCATTTTGATTTGCAGCGCCCGTAAAATATCCACGCTGCTCAAGTAAGGTCAAAATCACATTGGTTATCTGAAAGTTGCCCACCTGGATTCAGAGTGTGACAATAGCACTTGCGTAGCCCTGGTTCGGTAATACTCTGGGAGCCACTCTTGGAGGAACCAGGGGAGGGTATGGAATATTGTCATTTGGATTAGCATTGGCATTTCGGCCTCTCCGTTGACCTTGAGGTGGAAGAGGCACCTCATCTTGATCAAGATCATCTACCTCCTTCCCCGCTATCACGTTTCCAAGAGGATCATTAACGTTGTTTAAAGCCATGTTGGTACCTGCGTAATGACACAAACAAGTAATTAACAAAGAAGGAAAGAAGAACAATACACAAAACTAACTAAATATATAGCCAAACCCGTTAGCTCCCCGGCAACGGCGCCAAAAAATGATCGTTGCCAACTCCACACTACTAAAAAGTAGGAAGAGAGGGTCGCAATAGCTTTTACCCGATATAAGGGTCGGGATCGATTTCCACCGGGAGCTAGGAATAGAGTCGAGTATCTATCTAGACTAGAGTTGTGTAATTATTCCAAATGTCACTTCCAAACATCTTTTGAATTTTCTTTAACCAACTAATTTTATCATTTACTAATTAGAACTAAATTATGCTAATAAGAAAATTGCTAGAGTTGAATCTAATGGGTAGAAAGGCACTAGGGTAGTGACTTTCACCTAGGTGGCTAATTGATGGGTAAATGCTTCTAAGGTTTGATTGACATGATTGGAGAAATATACTATAACCATTGCACAATTTTACCCACTCTACACCTCTCGGTAGAGAGAGTGATTTTGCCTAATTGACTCTCTCGAGACCAAATGGGTAGGCAAATTAGCTCAAGCAACTAGGGTTCAAGTTGGGTAATTACACTCTCGAAGTTTAACACTTTAATTAGGACTATTAATTCTCTTGAGTCCATCCCAATTCCTTGTTGGGTCAATTTTGGAGACTTAGGCTCTCTTTCTCAAGAAGAGCCAAGTCAACTTAGCACAAACCAGTGTTTGCAACCACTAATTCATAGATTAAACCATAAAAGTAACCCAAATAACAAACACTCATAGTCAATCTAACAATAGATGGCAACACCCATCAATTACCCATACTAGGGTTGAGACACAACCCTAGCTAATGGGTTTAGCTACTCATGCTTGAAGGAGAAAACAGAGAAATAGATGAAGAACAAGACATGTTAATTTAAAAGCTAATGTAAATACAAAGAATCTATCGTAAAATCTACGTTAAGATGCCAAAAATGGCTACACAATAGCTTCTCACGAGCGCAGCTACGTTCTGGAAAATAACTCATAACCTAAAAATGACAAAATGTTCTATTTATACTAGGCTGGAAAAACTGGACAAAAATACCACTGCGGGGTCAGAGCGGGTCGCATAAAATGGACCGCGGTCGGGCTAGGCTCTTGGACTTCAATTCTGGGCTCTCTGAACTTGGGCTCCGCGGACCGCGTAGAATGGACCACGACCGTGGAGATCTCTAATGCGGTCTGCACAAGTATGACTACGGACCGCGTAGCTTGAACCATGGCAAATTTCACCTCTCTAAATCTCTCTTCTGCGGACCGCACATAACGATAGCGCGGCCGCGGAGCCTTCACCGCGGACCGCAAAATGTGTACTGCGGCCACGTTACTTGAAGCCCATTTTTGCCTACTCTCTGAACCACCTAGTGCGGATCGCACAAAGTCGAAAGACGGTCGTACTAGGCCTTTTTTGCTCTCAGATTGCGTTGTCTTTGATACTTGAGCAGGTTTCACTCCTTTTGAGCCGATCTTTGATATTTTGTCACTTTGTCGATCAAACCTGCAATCAAACACAACTTATGAGACTTTTGGGACTATTTTGTAACAATTTATAATCAAAGCATAACCAAGAAGGAGCATGAAACATATTAGAATCCCTAGTTATCAGTCGCATACTCAGCCTCGTGATCCAACCTCGCGCCATCTCTCGCTTAAAATAGGGTCCGACGAGCCAGCTCTTCCACCCGCCGGCCATACTCAACGAGTGCAGCACTGTCGCCATGTTGCTGCATCTCCTATCCCAACTGGTAGAAAAGGTGATGCCCAAGAGCCTGCGAAACATTTAAAATATTAATTAAATAACGCTATATCACAATTATAAGATATTAATAAGCCACAAAAACATACCAGTGCCTCGTGCCTCCCGGCGTATGGTCTGTACCGATTGCCAAGTACATGAATGGGGTTCCCGATCAGCAGTCGGGTGTGACGGCGTTACCATGACGTATAGAACTCAATAGTGGCCTCCTGGATATGTGAAGGTGGTGATGGAATACAGTATTCTCGCTGGTCCCAAATATGGACCACTCTCTAGCCATCCCATAAATGCATCGTCCACCCTGGTACGGTCATCTTGCTGATAATGTGTAGGCACCCATGCAGGCTCCCCCGGTATAGGCTGGGGACGGTGAAACTGGCGAAATACATGCTCTGTGGCATGATACTTAACCACATCGAAGAAGATCATCGGGACGGAAGTGCTCCAAAGCAGTCGGTCGACTGAGCAATAATCGGGCAGCTGAGCTAGCAATTCGTCGATGTATGGCGTCCAGATGAACTACCAAATAATAACATAAAAGTGAGTATGCACAACACAACTCAATTTATAATAAGTAAGTGTAGGTACATATTTACCTGTCCAGCCACCAGCATATCTAGCACATCCCTGACAAGGGGGAGATTATGATGAGCATCAGTCCCTCGGTAGTTCCCACACCGGAGAACCCACCTCGTAGCTAGAGGGAGAAACGGAGGTGCTTCACCCGGCTCTAGTGGTGGTAGAGGTGGCTGCAACGGCATGATCCGCTGCCAGGCCCAAACCTAAGATAAAAGGTTGACGTAAAATTTAAGAGTCATTTCGACCATATAGAATTCGGGGTAATGAACAGAGTATTCGAAAATGTTGTCACCTATAGAAGGGGCAGAAAACCACATATGTCCACCTGGCAAAGCATGCTCGCCCGGCACATACTCCTGTACAGGTATGCTAGAATAGCAGCACCCCAGCTGTACATGGGTAAATCATCTAGCTGATGTAGATGATGCAGAAAGCGCATACTCACTAGACTTCCCGATGTATTCGAAAACAAGACACACCCAAAAAGCAGGAGCAGCGCCACCTTGTGTACCGCTCAATATGGATAGCCTCTGTCTAGCCGATAATGTCTGGGTACAATACCTCCATATGCTCTCTGATAGCTGACAAAGAAACGTGACTTCCCCCTCTAAGTACAGCCTCACCCTATGGTTTGTAACCAGTATACTACCCCATCAAATCCAAATACTGGGCACGCGTCATGGATCTCATGTACTGGGGCAGTGCAACGGCCAGTCCATCTACGCACAGCCCATACAAAACTTGAACATCCTCAAGCGTGATGGTGGCCTCTCCAGTGGGCAAGTGAAAAGTGTGCGTCTCTGGTCGCCACCGCTCTACCAAGGCCGTGATGAGAGACCAATCAAGCTGCATCCGCCCAATCCGAAAATTGTAAAGAAGCCCGTAGCCTGTAGGCGCTCGACTGCGCGGGGATGGAAATGATGCTCCCTCAAGAAGTCCCACAAATCGTCAGGTCTCCTGGCGCGGAGAGGCTGATCCGATAGATGTCCCTCCCATACATAGGAGGACCTATGGTCGCCCTGCAATACTAATAGCTCATCCTCGGCTGGTCCATGATGCACATGCGGCAAGTCCATGTCGTCTACTATAATTTAAACAATATTAATTGTGTGTTTGTGTTATAATAAATTAGATAATTATTTTTAAAATTGGACTGAGTAATTATCTATGGGTTCCAGGCTCGATATTTGAGGCCCAGTAGCACCAGGCTATCCTTAATTATTATGTTCGTAATTTCAACATTTTTAGAATTTTGTTAATTTAATAAATTAAATAATTAATTATTGAATTGGACTGAGTAATTATCAATGAGTTCCAGGCTCGATATTTGAGGCCCGGTAGCACCAAGTTATCCTTAATTATTATGTGTGTCAATTTCAACATTTTTAGAATTTTGTTAATTTAATAAATTAAATAATTAATTTTATAATTGGGCTGAGTAATTATCTATGGGTTCGAGGCTCAATATTTGAAGCCCGGTAGCACCAAGTTATCCTTAATTATTATGTGTGTCAATTTCAATATTTTTAGAATTATGTTAGTTTAATAAATTAAATAATTAATTGTTGATTTGGACTGAGTAATTATCTATGGGTTCCAGGCTCGATATTTGAGACTCGGTAGCACCAAGCTATTCTTAATTATTATGAGTGTCAATTTCAACATTTTAGAATTTTGTTAGTTTAATAAATTAAATAATTATTTTTAAAATTGACTGAGTAATTATCAATGGGTTCCAGGCTCGATATTTGAGGCCCGGTAACACCAAGTTATCCTTAATTATTATGTGTGTCAATTTCAATATTTTTAGAATTTTGTTAGTTTAATAAATTAAATAATTAATTATTGATTTGGACTGAGTAATTATCTATGGGTTCCAGGCTCGATATTTGAGTTAATTTGACAATATATATTAATTTGTTAGTTTTGTAAGTTTATGTTTATAAATTAAATAATAAATTTTGTAAAGTGTAATTGGATAGAGTTTGTAGCTAGTACATACTTAAACTACAGAGACTCTACGCTAAAAGGCTCTATATTTTACTACGTTAAAAGACTCTATATTTTACTACGCTAAAAGGCTCAATATTTTACTACGCTAAAAGGCTTTATATTTTACTACTCTAAAAGGCTCTATATTTTACTACGCTAAAAGGCCACTATTACATAAAAAAAAACATAACATACATATGAACAACAAATTAAATAAATAACTCAAGGCTAATAATTAACTATTTTTTGTCCCAAGGCTAATAATTCAATCCAGGTAAAAATAACATACAAATTTAAACACAAACATAACACAAATCAACGTGAAAACACATTCAATAAAACAAATATGCATATGCTCTACGAGTTTCGACATAAACAAAATCGAAATACCTCGATTTAAGTTTTTTGAAATAGATCCAAATTGAATTTTTCAACCCAAAATAAGGAATCCAAGGCTTGTGGTGGGTGTGGGACCTACACTCTTCGCTTTTTGTGTACGGGTGAGGCCCAAGAATTTTCTTTTTTAAATCGCGGGGGGTGGGGGGGACCAGCAATGGTGGGGGATTAAACAATGACTTCTGTCGTGAAGCCAAGGAAGAAGAAGGGTCCCTATAATCTATTATAAGAAAACGCAATACAATACTGCGTTTCCCTTAAATGCAGTATTGTAATGCGTTTTCCTATAATAAATTATAGGGATTTAAATGTCCCTCAGAAGTGGGCCCAAATATTATAGGGAAACGCAGTACAATACTGCATTTAAGTTAAACACAGTATTGTAATGTGTTTTCCTAAAAAAATTAATTTTTTAATAAAACGCAGTATAGTATTGCGTTTAACTTTAACGGCTAAATTTTTGTTAAAGTAAAACGCAATATTATACTGCGTTTTATGTATTTATGTAACTTTTTTTTAACTGTAAAAACGTATTTTTTGTCATTTTTTGGCACTATTTAAGTTTCGACTCTCTTATTGAAAGTAGAGTGAAAAGAGTGTCACTCCTTGAAAATATCATTGATTGACTCAGTTATTATCAGATTTGCCTCTTTTTCAAATCACAACCATGTTAAATTAAAGATTAAAAGGGATTTATGTTATTGAAAAACAAAAACAACAGTCAATATTGAAGAATAATATCTTTAATGAATTTTGATAATTACCAAGATTACCCACCAAAAGCGAAATGATTACGAAGCAAATAAATAATACGAACAAAGAAAGGACGGAAAGTAGCCTACATTCTTTGTCTCACGTTTTATAATTCTATTTATTTATTTATGTATATTTGAATAAGAAAGTACAAATAGGAGGAAAAAGAGGAAGAAATCTGCGTTCTCATTGGTGACATCGTAAAAAGTTCTTGGGTTTAATGGGTAAATTGTCAAATCAAGTTGCATTCTTATAATTTGTAGCCAAAAAGCAGAATCACAAAACACCAAAGTTTGTCCCCGAAAAAGGAAGAAAAGAAGAAGAGGAAAATGTAGAATTAATTCTAAATGGTCATTCAAGTTGATGAATTTTTCTATTTCCTTATCTTAGAACAAAAAAAATATTAAATTATTTATTTCTTTTCCAAAAATACTCGAGTAAGTGTTTTAGTGACTTTTTTATCCTCACACAAAAAAAAATTAATTTTATTAAGAAAATTCATCAAGTTGAATGACTGTAATTAAGGAAATTAACTCAGAAAATGTACCAGTTAGACATCTCCACTAGTAAAAGCAATATTCTTTTTGATCACTGATAAATGGGAGAAATTAAAAAATAGCCAGATTTACAAGTTGTCATTGAAAAATAGTCACAGCTTCAAAAGTAATCAAAATTTAGCCACTTTTCATGTAAAGATAAATCTGAACGAAAACACTGTTCAAAATCCGGAAAGCATTCCAGCATAATATATTATACAGGAGTTCCAGTATACTGGACTTCCAGCATATTATATTGGAGTTCCATATACCAGTCCAGCATAATATGCTGGAAGTTCATACACATGTACTCTAATCTCTAGTATATTATGCTAGAACTTTTCGTGTGTTGGAGTTCCTGCATAATATGCTGGAAGTTCATACACGGATGCACTAGTCTTCCGTATATTATGCTGGAACTTTCCGTGTTGCAGCAAAATAGTGGCTATTTTTCAATGACCAGTTCGAAAACTAGCTAGCCCGTGCTATTGATAAATAAATATGCAATCGCCAAGTTTCAGTGGCGTAAGCTTATGCCTTATGCCACTGAGGATATGAGAGAATGTCCTGCTATTTATAGCCAACATGTTGAGTTCAAACGAAGAGGTGCAACTCTTCATAAGGTCAGTTATGACTGTTCACGTAAAACGGTCGAAGCCGAGCGAGAGACGATGGTGCGAGGTTTGCCTTCTTCTTAACTCTTTAAGAGCTAGAAGAAGAGCAATTGTATATATACCCATAAAAATTCTTTTCCTCCTCCAATATGAGACAATGTCCATTTATCACGGAGGAAAACTCAAATATTTCATTTTCCATTCACCCTCTTTTAAGCTAAAATAAGCTTTAAAAAACCAACATTAAAAACATGATAATTTTATTTTTAGCGAGTAAGTAAATCATATTCCAACTTTACCTGAAAAATAGTTAAGGCAAATTGGTTCCTTTTCACAATTATTTTATTTTTACTAATTTAAAGTGCAACAACCTTAACCTTGTCACTTATTATGTGTCTCACATTGCCAAATTTGCCTGATTCGGGTCTCCTACTTTGTCATTTTATTTATACATAAATGTCTGTTGAGAAAAGAAAATCCAATCAGGAATCTTGACTATTGGATTATTTATAACATTTTTTAATTTGCTAAAGCAACGGAGATGCTATGTTATCCGTCTTTAATTGAGATTTTCATTTTCAATTATAAGACCTCAGTCCCATGATGTTGATGCCTCTAACAATGTTTAAATTTGGATAAAGGTAATAATGAAGCTATAATTATCACTAAGAGGAGTCAAAATATAAAAAAGTAAATATATGAAGTCAATAGAGGTGATTTAACATAGCAGCGCGCCCAAAGCATCATGTATTCATGCGGGATTCGGGGAAGGGTCGCATCACAACCTAATCTAATGCAATAAGCATTATAGTGGCTGATTCCACGACTCGATCCCGTGTTATATAGGTCAGACAGAGACAACTTAATTTATTGTTGCTCAAAGACTCCTCTTCCCCAATGGGGATCATATAATATATACGTACACATTTTTTAAATCTTTATACACAGTATAATTTCCGGCAAAATAAGGGTGCTCCACCCCTGAATAAAGGATATTATTTATTAATTTTTAGAAATGTCAAAAATTTCAAAATCAAATGTGTACCGAGTTGAAAAGTAAATGGAGGTCCACTACTATGTTTATTGAGTGAAGCACTTCAAATCAAAGAGGTTCAGCCTGCTTTTTCATGTCTGCTTTTCAATTCCTTGAAGCCTCCTAAAATTCAATAATTGGGTCAAAATTTGATCTTTCTTTTCCTTTTATTGTTTCGGGTAAATTTAAGTTTCCAGCTGTATTATATTGCCTACTTGTATTTCTCATATTTTTCCAACTCAATTATTGTATACTTTTCAACATTGTCTTTTTCTTGCTAATCATTTTCTGCTATTCTAGTTTATCAGTATCATATTAACACTTGATACTTTCGCTATCTTTTTCTTTTTCATTTTATGTTTGAAGGATATTATCACTTTTAGCCCGCGTCAGAAACTATTTATATTTGGTAGCCGAAAAAGTGTATAAAATTTGTATATAATATACATAATGTATATATATACAAATTTTAGATATTTTTTCGACTATTATTTTTACAATGACTATACAGTGTCATTTTTCCTTTGCTATGTTGGGCGTGAGACACTCTATAGTCCACATATTTATGGTTTTAATATATTTATTATCCTTGTTTATTTTCATTTATAGTTTTTTTTTCCTTTTCTTTTTTTGCCTTACAATATATTACAGCTACTTGATTTTTGTTTTTTCCCCTACATAGCTAAAGAAAAATACTAATAAAATGTTGAAGAATATTTCTAGCTTTGTGCCAACAAAAAATAGTGTACTTTGTTAGAAGACTTTTATCCAATTGGTCAAAGTCAACTTTTTAGGCTATATCTTTATATAGCACACGAGTGCCAGCATACATTTTATTCCTTTGCTTTTGTAGTTTTGTTGATTGACGTGACGTATAATATCAGTATTGTACTATACCATGTTCACATTGTATTTCTTAAAAAAAAAATTAAGTGCATACCACCCAATTTCAGATATTGACATTCACAACGAATTTAGATAGATTTATTAGTCAGCAAGAACAAAATCTTAATACAACACTGTTCACAAATAGCTAAATAATCATTAGTAAAATGTGAGAGAAATGCTAAGTATGTAAAGGATTCAAGCTTTACATCACGATATATTTTAAAGCCCTATCCACCTAGCTAGCTGGACAATAAGAAACAATATCACGAGTGAGTTGAGTTGTTAAACTTCGTAATAAAGTTGTTTCATGTGCAAATCTTAAATGTAATGTGACAGACCTCGTCGAAAACATTGAGTCCCTTAAAAAGGTGCATAGAATACTCTAAGAAAATCTTATATCAACAAAATAGGGGAGATATATTAGTAATCTAAACAAAATAAACTTTAAACCATAATGACGTATTCTAAAATCGTGCTAGCCTGTATCCAAAATATTGATAATATCACTAATGTATTGGACTGTTAAATAAATATATTGTATCAATTTTCTTCTCCCTTTATATCTATTTAAAACTATAAATTTAACTAAAATCACAAACCATAGCACCACCAGATTTTTGTCACAAGGCCTTTGGACGTGGATGCAGAAGCGGACATATGTATTGACCACAAGGGTCACTTTATCCCGTTAACTTCGGCAAATTTTTTGGATTAATTATATGTGTATATATGTTGAAAATGGCCATATATTTTGCCGAAACTCTTAGATCAAAAGTCTAATGGAAGCACTAGTTAAACAATCAGCTCATGTGCTTCCGTCACGTTCAAATTCTGAATTCGTCTCTACTTGAACGTGACCCCGAGGGTCAAATTATTACTAAGATGCATGTCAACAGGTTGCAAGTTCATTGCAACAAATGTTTTTCAAACCCTTTATCTAAGTAAACAGAATATTGTGCAAGTATTCTCATACTTTTGAAAACAAAATATTAATAAATGTAAGATTTTCTTTAGTTTAGTTGAAAATTGAGACTTTGGGAATTCCAAATTTGAGACGTAACTGGAGAAATGGGTAGCTTTAATTTCTGGTCAAAATCAGTTAAAAAAGCAACTATTAATTCAGCGCAAATGGGTGTTAAAAATTTCTTCAGATGTAATGGGAAATCATTAGAAGACAAAAGGTTCATTTTACTTTGAGTCAAAGCAAAGAAACAATTGTCTTATCTATAGACCCTATGACAGAAAATAGGTCTTTTATTTCTCAAAGCACGACTAATTGAGGTGCTTAATTAATGTCCCAAATTGTCAATACTTATGTAAATTTTCAAAACAGTAAAACGAGTTTAAGTCGACTAATGCTAAAAAATTTATTTTGTAAAATAAAAATATGTTTACGAGATGGCAATAATTTTGCCATAGTAATAACCCTCAAAGTTATATCGACCATTGTGCTAAAGACGCATTACTTCTAAACCTAGTCAATTTAAGATTTTAAGTATCTATCATACTTAATTATTCTATAATATTGAAGTACATGATTATCATTGTAAGTTATTAAAAAAAATTATCTGCCCCACCATCCAATACCTTGAATTAATTTTTTTTATGTTTGTCAAAATAACAACAACAACAACAATAACAAACCCAGTGGATTCTACAAGTGGGGTTGGGGAGGGTAGGGTATACATAGATCTTACCCCTACCCAGAGAGGATAGATAAATTATTTCCGTTATACCCCTGGCTAAAGAAAAGATAAAAAGAAGCAATGACAACAAGCAATAACAACAACAATATATTAAGAAAATCGATGCGAAACATGACATTCAAACAGTAAGTAGTGACAGCGATCTAGAAATAAAAAGATATCATACTAACACTAAAACTACCGGTACAGGAAAGAAAAAGTATACTTTGGGATGTTATAAACTTTGATCTAAAGCGAAGCAAAATCGAATTTTATCTCCGAACGAAGTACGTAGATGAAATTAATGTTTAGTCTTAACAATTTATTAGGTCAAAAACTTAGTACTCCTATTAACTAATAGATACAAAGACTGTAGAATTACGTGCAGCAGGTCAAGTAGTAATGAAAGGCACAATAGATTATTCTTTAAATTATGTTTAATGTTGAAAATTGTTAATCAAATCCTATTAAGTAAGACTGGCGTCTCATTTTTATTTTAAATCTTTGACTTTTATGTCGACATTATTTACTATAACTAATTCAGATTTTCTTACTTTATCATGTTGCCATATTCAGCTCCCTTTTCTTTGTCCAATTCATATTCCACTAAACTTTAATTGTTTTTAACTCCATAAATCATGATCAATCATTGCAAATACATTGTAAGTTTTATTATTTTTCAAAAAGTAGCAGTCGTAAAAGAGAGAAATTTGCTGTTAGTCACTTGGTAGCTAAAATTGCACTTATTTTTTTATGGTTGTCACAGTGGAATTTTGCAACTTGTACTAGTTAGTACATCAAGTTTGTTTCAACGAACTTTGATTTTTCAATTGCAATGTTCACATTTATAGCCAACCAATGAATAAGTTGTGTTTAATTTAATGGTATTACATGTCACACTCAATTCCTCCTAATTGAGTCTAGTTACAATTACACAATCAGCCAGTTGAATTTATAAATCCGAAAAAGATTTTATTAAAATATAGAGGCAATAAAAAGCTTGTTTTGCTGTGCAAGATTGTAATTTTGACTAAGCATACGTCAAAAATATCATTCATATATTCGTCTATGTATGTAATCGATTTTCGTCGAAATTCTTCAAATTATTGATGTAAGCTTGGTCAAACAATTCATCACGATAAAGAGATTGTAATTTTGACTAAGCATACGTCAAAAATATCATTCATATATTCGTCTATGTATGTAATCGATTTTCGGGGAAATCCTTCAACTATTGATGTAAGCTTGGTCAAGCAATTTAACACGGTAAACCATAAAAAAGAACGAAGCTCACACGGGAGGAAATGTATTGAAAATATAAACAGAAAGTAAATAAATAAATAAATAAAAATATGTTGATCTAACATTTTAAATTTTTGGATGAGGTGTTCACACACTTCAACAATCTACAACTCTAGAATCGGGTGAATTTAAAAGAATTTTTAACTTAATGAAAACAAAAATAAGAAATTGCTCACTGCTATCCAAAGTAAGCATGAGATAAACTAAAATTTTCATGACTACTATATGAATTGTTAGTAAGCCAACAGATAAGAAAATTGTTCTTCACTACGTACTGTCTATTGTTACAAAGCCAACTATTTGAAGAAATTTTTTCTTCACCACTATCCAATTTAGCAATACTAGAGGTGGCAAAATGCAAATGGAATTGCATCCTTTTATATAAACACTTATTTACGATCAGCGGTGAAGTAAGAAATTTCTCCGAAGGAGTTTAGACTTGAAAAAAAGTTTAAAAAAATTCCAACAAAGGGTATTTCATATATGTTATATACATCTAAAATCTAATATTTTACTTGTATATGCAGTATAATTTTTTGTAATATCTCAACTAAAGTTGGTCAATTGACCACCCTTAGCAAAAGGTGGTTTCGCCCCTATTTACTTGTTTGTCTTACTAATCTCTTGTGAAAGGGGTGATATAATTAAAATAATATTTGTAATTGAATACATTACTGAATCTCTCGAGCCAAGCAAAATTATGACTATTATTTTTGTAAAAAGATTGAATAAGGTAAAATGAGTAATGCATGATCTTTGAGGTTATCTATATCGAATTGGAATCCACCGCTCAGACTGTAAATTCCTGCGATTTAATGTGAATATGATCCGATTTTATTCTCTTTAGGTATAAATTTACGTGATTTACAAATGAACCGCTGGGTATAAGAAGACTTTTTTAGACCTAAATATTATTATCATTGTCTCAGTGTCATATGTTATTATCAAATAAATTTGGTTTAAAATAATTTTTCCTCATTTTTATAGGCTGCAAGTCACAAATATATTATAAAGAAGTTCAAGTTAGACTCTGGTTCGCCACCCAAAAAAAAAAAAAAGAAGATGAAATTGAAGGGAAAAGAGAGAACGTTAATGCAATTTCCCATACTGTACGTTATATAATTTCAACCCATAAATTAGATATGATTAATCTCATGACTTTTGTAACAGATTCCAAATTTTTGTCTGAATCACTTTGAAATAGTTTTTTAAGGTA
Source organism: Nicotiana tabacum (assembly GCF_000715075.1). Taxonomy (NCBI): domain Eukaryota; kingdom Viridiplantae; phylum Streptophyta; class Magnoliopsida; order Solanales; family Solanaceae; genus Nicotiana; species Nicotiana tabacum. The sequence continues at coordinate 20,872,638 of NC_134086.1, read as the reverse complement.
ATTATGTAAGTTCTAAGAAAAGGTTGATATCGTCTTCTTAATATATCCTAGTTAAACCACTAATGTTTATAGGATCTTTATATTAATAATTTATATGCAGTCTAAAACATCTTATAATACATTAGCTTATTAAAAGGAGCTTCATAAAATTGTCACATTATTTGATATGTTACCAAATCTTGTTGACGAAGTAATTATTTGTGAATTAAGTCATCCACGGACATCATATCATCTTTGTTGTCTTATGAAATTTTTATTTTTTTACAATTACTTCTCCTTGTTTAAGTATTAGTAATACGAATTCCTTATAATAAGCATTACACTACCTTATAAATATTTGTGTTGTTATCTTTTTTGTTAGAAGGGGAGTCTTAATTAGCGCAACTGGTAAAGTTGGTGCCATGTGACCGGGAGATCACTGGTTCGAGCCGTAGATACAGTCTCTTGTAAAAATGCAGAATAATGCTGCGTACAATAGATCCTTATAGTCTGGTCCTTTTCCGGATCTCGCGCATAGCGGGAGCTTAGTGCACCGGACCGCCTTCTTTTTATTTCTTATAATCTTTCTTGTTAATACCATTTCAAAGCTTAGTTAGCAGGTTTTGACATTCTGAAACTACATCTAGTTAAACTATGTCAATAACAATATTGTAAACTATTTGTGTGGTTATCATTTTTGTTAATACCATTTCAAAGCTTAGTTAGCACGTTTTGACATCTTGTAATTACATCTAATTAAACAGTGTTGAAATCATCGTTCGGGAATTATTATCATTATCTGAGGCGTACACTATTTCTTGCAAATTTTTTTCTCTACGTTACATTAATTTTGTGATTAACTTTTATCTGATCAGCTGGTTTTTTTTTTTTTTTAAATTATATAGTTTCATGACCACGTGAAGGAGGAGCGACATTAACAAGGAGAATTCATATAATAGAGGATTTATTGTTGTATAAGTGAATATCTTAAATAGACTTTTTACCTGGTTTACTCTTGAAGTGGTCAACAAATTTAAAAATAGCTCTTTAATAACCTTCCCTATTAGGGATGTACAAACCGAACCGAAAAACCACACCAAACCGAAAAGTCAAACCAAATCGATTGAAAAATCCGACTAGGTTTGGTTTGATATTGAGTAAAAAAAACCGAACCAAACCGACATATAAATATATAATTTTTATATATACTTTTAAGACTTTATATAGAATTTTCTTTACAAAAATTCTAGAAATATTTGGGATTCTCTTGTGGAATATAATATTTAATAGAATATGAAGTACTCAATTTTTATTAACCTTAAGTAACTTATCAAGTGTTACTGAAATGCATCAATCTTTTTATTCTTCCATGTTCATATGTCAAGATTTATTAAATTCTTATATCTTTTTCGAATTTGAAGTGGTATTTCGATAATGTAAAATTAAATAGAACTTATCATTAACTAGGTATCATATTGATTTTTATGGTTAATTATTAAATTCGTTTAACATTGAATGTATACATCAACGAAAAATTATTGTCAAACGACTAAAAAAAATAACTATCATGCGTTATTAACAAAATTCTACCATAAAAATATTTTAATAGATCATATGTTTGTCAATTTTTATTAAATATATGTTTACTTATAAAAAGTTTAAAAAGGTAAGACTGAAATAACATTCATTTAACAAAAAAAACTGACAAAACCGAACCAATCCAATCCGATATAGTTGGTTTGGTTTGGTTTTAATTAATAAAAACCGAACCAACCCGGTCCATGTACACCCCTGTTCCCTATATTTATATTAGGAAAGTCCATTCTATAAAATTTCTTTTTAGTATTGCATATATATAAATTAAAGTAGATATTATGGACAAAGTTAAGTTAAGTTGCTAACTAATGCTAGTGAAATACTGTCATTAGAGTGCACTTTCTTACCTAATAAGAAAGTTGAATATATCAACTTATATACTTTAAAAAGCCATTAGGTAAAATTCTGCTAAGCTTTCACAACTAAAAAATTATGTACATTTACTTATATAAATGTGGTGACTCCAATATTTTACTAACATACAAATTCAATGATGCGATCGTGAATGGTTTGGCTCTGAATCATTCAACGAGTAGACATCTTCGAAATGAATTATTCGTAAAATATCAACGAACAAAAAAAATTATCCTAGTTCTATTACAATTAATTTAGAAGAGAAAATAAGAAATCAATGCCTATGATCTTATAATGTGGAAATTATCTACGTTCACTTTGCCATAATTACTGGCGCAGTATTAACATGTACCCTCAATCATTGGTGAATATTATATAACGGCAACCCCATGAACTAAGCTCCCGCTATGCATGGGGTTCGAGAAAGGACCAGGCAACAAGGGTCTATTGTACGCAGCTTTATCCTGCATTTCTGCCAGAAACTAAATATAAAACACTCTCTTTGATTTGACCCTTTTAAGATTGTCATATTGAAATCTTAAAAGAGTTAACTTGATTTCACCTGCTATAGAGTGACCACATCCAGATATGGAAGTCTTTGAGGGCAGGTTATCTGGCTGATTCTGTCCACCTTCATCTTTTTCCTGTTTTGCCAGTAACCAGATCTTATGACTTTTCAATCCATTTTAGCAACACTTTCTTTTTATAATAGTGGTGTCCAGTCCCTCGACTATTCCACCAGGTACCTGCTATCACCCACCATCAGTACAAATATCAAATAACTCAGTCTACCAAAGTATTTTAGCAAGGCACAAACTAGCACTAAATAAACGTAAAAAGAGTTGAAAAACTAAATAAATATATCCATTATCCAACATCTCATAGTAATATGGCGAATGACGAATTCAGAGAATATGAACACTTGAGAACCCTTGTTGTTTATCAAATTGTGTTACTGTACAAAATTGATCAGAACATGTAATTTACCTAGGGAAGTTCTTGCGCACATCCACAACCACAGCTAATGAAATTAGCTACTAGAAACTTATCGACAGCATACATAGTTGTATAGGATTTTATTCAACCAAGCGATGATACAATAATATGGTACAACAAACTACAACACAGTTTTTTGCAGATAAAGTTAGTGATAGCTATCTCAAGCCTGAATCTGGATCATCTTCATCATCAAGATCCAAGTCGTTTGATATTCGGAACTTCCTTCCATCTCGTGGTCCGGTTCTTCCCTTCTTTGGTTTACCCCTACAGTAGTACTTGCATGAGGTGCACTCACAGACATCATGGACGAAAAAGAACAAATATAAAGAAGTTGCAAGTTTATTTTGAGAAAACAGAAATTTGCATTTTACATCCTCAATCTGCATCTTAGAAATAATAGGCTTAACCATTGTAATAATTCCAATAAATGCAAGATATCTCTTCATAAAAAGCAGAACATACTGTCCGTTAGTGGCAAAACCTCCACCCCTCATTCGACCTTGAGTAGGATCTGGTCTTCCATCTGCGAAAAAAGACAATGAATTCTCAAAAACATCTCCAAAAACAATGCAATATGCAGTTATAACCTATTAGGTCTAAGTTTGGTTCAGTGACATTCCCCAGAAACAGCTTGAATTTAGCTCCCCACCCCCAAAACCAAAAAGAAAACTGCAAGAGCTTTATATTAAAGTACATGGAACAAAAAAAACTAACCTTCCCGTCCAAGTCCAAGCTCTTCCGCCTAAACATAAATGAATATAACAGCCACGTCAGGTATCTACTAAGGCCAAAAGATGTGCTACGTTTTAAGTATCATACGGCCAATGTATCAGTTGAACGTAGAGATAGAGCAGACTGATTCAAAGTAAAAATAACAATGACGATATAATCAAAACCAGAAATTTGCAAATACATGCATGAGATGAAATTTATTTAGTACAAAGAACAGAGCCATCTTGTTCGCACAATCTCTACTTTGAATTGGAGTTTCGACCATTTTTTCCATAAAATGTATGTGAGCAGAAAACATGAAAAGTTAAGCTTTGACAATATCAGAACAGAAAATAGGTCATTGGGATCTAAGAGCATGTAATTTAACTTGTTAAAGGAAAGCATTTGGAAAGAGGTAGTGCAATTAAATCAATAAATTTGATTAATCCCTAGAATGCTAAACCATCTCCAATTGAACAAGGAATTCCCTACCAACAAATGTTAGATCCAACAAGTAACAATCATAATCTGTTGATCCAAGAGAATGCCACTACGGACAAGGTCTGAATCTCCACTTCACCATTCATCCAATAGTACTGAAGAACACCTAAATTCTTATGAACATTCTTTTTATATAAAATACAGGCAAGAACTACTTTTATTTCTTGGTCTTTTTCCGGCACCTATTCAGCCTCTACAGCAAAATTCTCTCGCTTAGCCAATGTATATCTTCAAAGATCTATTCATAATTCTCAAAAACATACTCATTTAAATCCACTGTAGGAACTTGGATTGCAAGAACTACATCTATTTCCTAGTCCTCCTTTGGGCACCCTATTTTGGCCTCTAACGAAAAATTTAATGCTTCATCTTTGCATATATTGAAGTATCAATACTTCAAAAATCTATTAATAGCATAGCTAATCCAATTAATATCATTATAATCTTCTAACAGTAAGCCAGTTATCCAACCAAGGCTTACCTAAAATGTGAGGTCTAAGGAACTTGTAAACAAAATCAAGAGATGAGATTCTGCAGGTATTATTTATTTTTATGATTTCTGATTTTTCTTTTAAGGGGTAATCCCTTTCTTGGCATTTTGGATAAGATTAAGTGGGTTTTTTTATAAAAGGATAGGGGAACACTTATTAATGCCAAAAACATTGGGATAAGCAGTGCAAAACATGGTTTGAACCCTATTTTTAATCAAATTGTACTTGTAGCATCATAAGCATCAACAGTAAATAACTTCTCAAAAATCAGAAAATTCCAGAACATGTAATAAAGTAGTAAAACAAAAGCTCTAGAGTGTTCAAAATACTTACTGCTGGTGAAGTGACTGAAGACAATGAGAATAGCCTGTCTTCGAGCTGAAATTTTCTCGACCTTTTGAGGCTGTCAAATGACATTGAAGTGAAAGTATTACAAGCTGGAAAAGGTATTATCACTAGATAAGGAAACAACACTTCTGGACAAGGAAACAATGTTCTATTTCATGAAAGCAACGCCAAATACTGATCATTCAATTAATTCAGCGCAGTATCTCGCTAACATTGAAAACTTGAACATTGGAATGATGCCACTGATCCTACTCATAGAATTCCATTACAGCGTGGATTTTTATGAACACTTAATTTGAAAATACCAGTGATGTTTATTAGATCTAGGCTAGATAACATATAGGTCTGATAATTGAAAGTTTGTTTATTCAGGATGGTCCTCGGTGTTTTATCATAATTGAAAACCAGCTTCCAAATGTTTCGTGCATTGGGTGTTACTAATCATGTTCCAATCGGTGGCTTGTTAAGCTTAACGAGATAATTAATCAGATCTCCAAAATATTTGCATTCTGTTTGCAGGAAACTTCTTCAAAGTCGCACGCTCTTTAGTGGACAAACTCCAGGAAAAATTATTGTATACCAAAACCTTAAATATATGAGATGAATTTTATTTTATCTTTATATTTTATCTAGAGATTTGAATTATAACGCAGAGGATAGTAAAGTCTCATGGAATCAGTCTATTGCTTTAGTTCATGTTTTGGAAAAGATTTTGTAACATTAGATGCAGTAAATGGCCCTTTTCTTATGATCATTTCTTTCACCTTGCTAACAATGCCTTTTATGAGAGTACATATACTTGTTGATATATGCTTTACCCAACCTCATACAATTCAGAACAAGGACATTCCTGTCTAGATTATTTCCATTCATAGAACTTCAGCGTTGATTTCCGTTATTATCATTATCTCAATACCAGGTAGCAATTAAGCAGTTATTGCAATAAGAACATGAAGTAGGACACACTTCTATATACACTATGTCAATACAACTAAGTGTTTGATTCATTGAACAAGGTTTTCATTACCAATTCCATCGGCTAGCATATCCTTATCGATTGCTAATAAACCTTAATAACCATCAGTACGACGTACATTATTCTGAAAGCCGATTTTTACCTTCCATCAAATCAAGGATATGTAATATTCAAACGTTAACTATTGCAGATACTAAGCGGGACATTAGTAAATTTTGGAGAAAAACCGAGATGCTTTGCATTAAAAAGTAATCTTTTGCAATAACCATCACTTCTACTTTCCAACTACAAGAACTTGAGCAGATAACTACTGGAAAGATGTGTACTTTGCATTCTTATTCGATGTTGATAGAAAGCCTTCGAAACCTTTTAACGCATTTCCAAAAGTGCCCGTTTCTTGCAAATAACTCGTCTCTAGTTCATAAACCTACATCAAACCAACACCCCATAATTTAGTTTCCTATTTGAACAACAAAACAGATAAAGCAAATAAGCGACAATTTCTCATAACTCATATCATATGCTGCAAATACTCAAAATTACACACAAAAAGAAAAGTTTTATTACCTCAATAAATCAAACTACAGATACAAATTTTCTAAAAATAAATCCCACTAAAGCAACACAAAATATACTAATATCCAATTAGAAAGATTAAATGAAAAGAAGAAAAAAAAAAAAAAGAACATCATAAATGAAAAGAAAAATTAAATAATTCAATAAAGATAGAGCCTTTTACTTGTTTTTCAACATTTCGTAGTTCATCTTGAAGCTTTTCTCTTTTGCTCAAGAGGGATGCAAGAAGTGCCTTCGGATTTGAACCTCTGTGCCCTAATGATTTTTTTTTCAAATTAAAGAAAAAAAAACAAATTTCAGTAGAAAAAGAATCCCAAATTTTGATAAGGAAAAGTGAAATTAGGGTTTTAGCAGTTACCATGGGACTCCATTTTCGCGGCAAGAATTTTGAAGATAAAGCTTTAATTTAAAAATTCAGCAGTTACAACGATGACTTATTCAGTGAGATTCTTGAGTCTGTAGCTTTGGCACAAGATAAAAAAGCAACTTATTTTTTCAAAACTGAAAAAGGATAATATTGAAATGGGCCTTAAGAGAAAATCATTGGGTGGTTGGGCCGATTCAATGTTTACAAACGAAAAAAGAAGGGGTGATTTGCACAAATAGGACACTTCGGTGTCACTATTAATTTTTTGACCCCTTTTTTCCCTAGGGGTAAAACTTCAAGTTTAACAAGTGTTGTCTTTCGCTTGCCCCATAAACAGCTATTTTAACTTTTAACCTTAAAAGTTAGCCTATGAGACAAACGGGAATAAAAAAGTTAGACTATCCATTTTCAATGTTATTAGATGTAATTTCCTGAAAAAGAAAGCTTTCAAGTCCGCAAAGCTTCTGTTTTGGGCCAAAAATGAGAAGGGTAAAGAGCCTAGGCTGTTAATATTATGAGCTAATTTGCTGGAAAGGAAGGCTTTCAAGTCCACAAAGCTTCTATTTTGGGCCGAAAATGAAAAGGCTAAAGAGGGGCATTTGTATCTATACCCATTTTTTGTGTCACATTTTAACTTGTGCCCGCTTTATAAAAAAAATTGCAAGCGTACTCGCTTTTTCGCATAACTTCAGCACACGGGGCTGAAGTAGCAAAGGCAATCACGCAAAACTTCAGCATTCTAGTAGCCGGGCCTGAAGTTCAGCACTAGAGCTGAAGTTTTTGTTTTGTAACTGGCGAACTTCAGCTCTAGAGCTGAAGTTTTTGTGTTGTAACTGGGAAACTTCAGCTCTAGAGATGAAGTTTTTGTCTTTGTAACTGGCGAACTTTTTGTTTTCGTAGCTTATCCATATTCTTTTAAACTTCTTGTTTTTCTGAGAAAGAGCTGTTAAATGTTAATGGCGATGCTAAGGAACGATTCAAAAAGAGCAGTGAGCAGCAAACAATAAGATTTTTAATGGCTGACAACAATACTTCATTTCCAATATCTCCCACCAAAAATCATACAAGCCCACCCATTTCTTTAAGAATTTTTAATGGATTTCTCACCAGAAGCTTATCTGATGTAGTTGAAGCTGGAATTAATAGCCCAAAATCCATTCTTGACGGCAAATAAATGTTCACTTTTGGCAACCCTTTTGGCTATGATAGAAACTGCGGAAATCTAATCACTTATATGAACATAAAGCAGTCAACTTTATTAGTAGATGATAAGTTGAAATCAGAAGGTATTAAACTTGCTCTTCTTTTGAGTGAGGAAATGGTTCTGTTTGGAACAGAGCCTAAAGTTTAAAGTCCTGCTTCCCCTACTGATTTTGGTATCAAGACTCCGGATTGTTAGATCTTAGCTTCGACATTAAAAGAAATAGAAAACGAAGGAGGAGAAAGGGGGCTAAGTTATTTAAAAAATGGGTACAAGTTAAAAGTTTTTTAAAAAATGGGTATATGTTATTTGGTCGCGCCCGTGCAATTTTTACGGGTAAAGAGCCTAGGTTGTTAATGGGCATGTTATTATGAGGCAATCGCATGTATTTATTGAAGAGGATTTTTGAGGACTATTGTTTAGTGGCTTTTAACTTTCTATAGTTATCATATACATAATTACTTTCCGTAGCTGCCTTTAAGTTGTTATGGTAATGTACTCAATGTATTCAAGCTACTGTATTTATGAATACAATAACAAAAATCGGCTAAAAATAGTGCAATCCAGCTGTTAGCGGCTGTATTGACATGTATTCATACCATGTATTTATGAATACAATGTAATAATAGGTCTTCAGTTATTTAATAACGAAAAGCTGCTAATTTAATGAGATACACTCCTAATATAACTCACCTAAATCAATTATAACACACAACATTATCAATCCAATTAATGAGAAAATTTATCAGACGCTAAACACCAAAAAACAGAGTATTCTTCAGAGTTTCGGTCCCTCTTTTTTTTATACAGTTCGATTTTTTTTTCCTGACATTGTTCGAGATTCATAATAAACCTAATGTTTGTATTCGATTTTCTGTATATGAATACATCATGTATTTATGCCGGATACAACCTGTAATAGTAGCATACTGCCTGCATATTTTATAATAAACCTAGTGCTTATATTCTGTTGTATCTAACAGTTGTGTTCAATATATTCAGATTTATTTTTTTATTCACAATATTTTATTTATTCCTAATACATGGTATTACTGCTTTATTGAGTATATTTCATTGGTTGTATTCATTGAATTTCTATTTGTATTGAGAGTATTTTATTGTATTTTATTGTATTGTTGTTTTAAATACTGTTGGATACTATTAGGTTGAAAATACAGATGAATACATTTAGATTGAATGCATAACTAATTGATGAGTAACATCAAAATAATAGTACTAACAATGTATTTAAAAATATTATTGTATGAACTCAAATTCATATAAATACATCTAAATGCAACAGTCAAAAATCGTTGTACAAAATAAAAATCATTGTAGGCCTCATCGAATACATATAAATACAAGAAGAGAAAATAACTGTACAAACTAAAAACCAATGTATTCAGACTCGAATACATATAAATACATCTACAATTAGAGTCATTGCGTATTTTTGTTCTCCTTTCGAAATCAATGGTTGCTGATAGACCTGCAAATACAGGTTCCTCTTGAGTGATTTGCAAATCGAAAGATGACCGTTTGAAATTGAGTGCTTTAGTGGGTATTCTGCAGAAAACCTAACAATGGTGAATATTTTGAAACAAACTGTTGAAGAGAAAAAGAAGAAGCTTTAACCGGTCAAAAATCAAAAAACTTTAATACTTACCACAATTTTTTGGAGCAAAAAATATTGAAAATTGAGGGAGACAATGACGCTGATAAAGGAGAGAGCTGGGGAGAGAAATTTGGAGAAAAAATATTGAAAACGGCCATGGCAGCTGCTAGGTCTCCACGTCGCATAGAGAGAGGAGAGAGAGATCGTGGAGAGAGAAATAAGATACTATGCGGTGATTTTGGGAGAGAATAAACTGGACGAATGAGAGAAAAATATTAGACAACATATTTAATGGCTTAATGGAGGGAAGTGACCATAATAGAAATTTTGGTATAAAATCTAAAAGGTAGTTATAGAAAATAATAACTTAAAAGAGTTTTTATTTATAATAAATAGGTTGTAAAATTTTGCTATAGGAGGTAAAATTTTCTTTATTGAATCTAGCCGGCCATTTGTGTAACTATTCCAAGAAAAAACCAACATCCGCTGGCTATTTTCTAGTCATGTCTTTGAAAAGTAGCCATTGTTTTACTTGTGAAACTTAAACACTAACTCTTCTTCAGTTAAGGGGCTAAAAAATAGGTATTTATGAATTATACCCATATTTCCTTCTCCAATGCATTGTGCTTTTTTAATGGACCATGGATTCCTCCTTGAAATTACAAAATACTATTAGAATGTCACGACATTAATATCATAACAGATGTACAAGAAAAATAAGACCGACCTACTCAAGCAAGAGAGTAATCCCCATCATTTAAATTGATTTATCAACCTTGGAATAAGAATAACATTTTACAGCTTGTTTGGATAGTTGTTACACAACGTTTCATAATGTATCATATCGTATTGTATTGTATTGTATTGTACTGTATCGTTTGATGAATATAATGTTTGGATGGATTGTATCGTTTTGCCGTCGTTTCATGGTATCGTGCACCAGTAATATGATGAATAAACTTGCAATATTATAAAGAAAAATTATGAGATGGTATATAAAAAGGTAGGGTAAATGATAAAATAAAATTATTTAATAATAATGAAGGGTGAGATTGAGAGAAAAATACAAGGAAACAATGCGACCACACCAAATCGGTCGTTACATAAAGTGACACATTACGTAACGACAGATTTAACGATACGATACAATAAAATTTAAGTAACAATCAAAACAAACATTGTATTTAAAGTAACAATACGATACGATACGGTACAACCGGTAACAACCATCCAAACAAGCTGTTAAGAACTTCAGCAAGAGTTAATATGGTCTCAAATAATTGATTTTGCTAGCAGATCGAACTCTAGCTTGAGCAAAGTTTCTTACTAGCCACAACATATTGTTTGCACTAGACCAAAATTGAGACTTGAGATTAAGAAAAAAGAATATTTATTTTAGTTAAATGCCGACCATTGTACCTCTCAAATTAAAATTAACAACTTATTAGTGAAATTAACAGTTTATCACTCAATCCTCAAATAAATGATAATTATATTTTCAAGTTTCAATCAATTATTTATTTAAATTCATCGAATCCGTTTCACATGGATGAAGTTGACTGACGTTCGTAGAGTAACTTAATGCAGCTCGTTAACATTGTCCAAATAATCAAAGTTTCTAAAATTTACAATCTGTTAGTTAGGGGTGTACAGAAGAAACCGACAAACTGCACCAACCCGATAATCCAAGTCATCCGAGAAAAAAACTCGACTATGGTTTGGTTTGGTGTTGAAAAAAAAAATCCGACCATAATTGGTTTGGTTTGGTTTTAACTAAAGAAAGTCAACCCGACACCAAACCAACCCGACATTACATATATAGAAATTTTAGATATATTTAATATATAAATATACTTATTGTGATGTAATTTATAAATATTTCTTTAAATTTTTCATAATTTTATCTTTTAAGGTATTATTTCAATGTTGGACTTAGAACTTTTGAATGTTTCAATAAGTTTTATAGTCATTAACATTATTAGTAAATTAAATAATGGTAACAAAAGCTCAAGCCAAATCAAATCAATACTAATGCTAACAAAAAACATTCAATTCAATACTAGGAACGAGAATGTATTGAATATCTATTCTTTGTTTTGCAATAATTTAGATAAAAATGCATAACTTATTTTTATTTTTTCTTTAGCGTTTAGTCATGTAATTAATACTCCCTTATTAGTCTACTTATTTTAGCATGACTTAGTACTTTTAGATTGTGTTTATTTTTATTATGGCTTTTTAATTAACAATATTTATATTACATAATTTTATTGTCTTTATTGTTGAATATTTTAGGATAATGCCATGATACATCTCATATTTTATATTATTTTCTTGGAAAATACTTTAGATAGTTGTATCTTACTAGGATTAAAGAATTATTTTGAGCACAATTTATATGTTTTGTTCTACGAAAATTTTACCGGAAAAACCCCCGAAAAAACCTCGAGAGTGAAAAACTCGAGTTTAATTGGTTTGGTTTGGTCTTTAGATTTAATAACCCGACACAATTGGTTTGCTTTGGTAATTGTAAAATCCGAACTAACCCGACATATGTACACCCCTATTGTTAGTATATCATTTTCTAAATGAAAAACACTTTATTATTTTCTCATATTAAGTCAATCTCAATGTTAAAAAAAAAAAAAAACCTCAAACTGCAAAATGACTTGGTTTGAAAAAAGTACTACGTCAGTGTTTAATATGACGAAATATTTCTTTTTTTTTTCAAAAAGAAAAAAGGTTCGTTTCTTTTTCTTTCAGTGGCTGCGTCCGATTCTACTTCATTTTTCTTTGTACGCTGTCTATACTCCTTCCTCTCTCTCTCTCTCTACCATGTCTTTCAGAATCCGGGGTGGGGTAAGTTTTTTTTTTCTTAAATCTGTTTGATAGATCTGGATTCTGATTTACCTTTGCATGATCAGATTACTCATCTGTTTTCCCTTGTTGTTTACTTTCTGAATGTCTGTTTTAGTATAAAATTGCTTAATTCGATTGATAGAAATCTCTGTTTTTCATTGCTCTTGTAATTGTTATGTATGGATGAAGTTAAATTTAGTAAGATCTTAGTGTTGGAGTGTAAAATTAAGACTGATTCACATACTTGGGTGTGTTGATTTTCCTAGGAGTTAGTTGATCACATTGATCTGTATTGAATAAAGTTGTCAGATTTTAGTTATGGGATTGGAGTGTTGTGGTGTGTTGTTGACTTGCTTTTTTCTTTTATCTTGCCCTTCCTTGTTATTAATAATCATATTTTATCCTTTACCCTATCTTTTTATATAATAATTCTATTCCGTATCCTATTTTTTCTTAATAATGTTGCGGATTTATTCTTTGTACTATAGGTGTGTGACATCATGAAACGACGGTAAATGATAGTACAATCTATTCAAACGTTGTATTCATCAAACAATACAATACATTATGAAATGACATGTAACAACCATCCAAACAAGCTGCTTGTCAGGGCTGCGAGTCAGTCACGAGGGTTAGAGACGGATATAGGATTTAAGCTCTATGGGTTCCACCTTTAAGGATTGAACCCATGATATTTTTAACATTATGGGTTTAAATCTGCTATTTGTTGTCGATATTTACGCATATATTTATGTTCCACTTCAAAAGTACTTGATTCAGATGAGCCCAATACTGCGATGCTGCATCCGCCCCTGGCGAGGGTAGGTGTGCAAAGTGCACATTTCATAATTGGATTCAGTACACCAATGTATTTAGAAAATTCATTTTTTGATTTTCTTAGTCCGACTTCTGGAGGGATTTGATGAAAAGAAATTCACTGGAAGGCTTAGTCTGTTATATTTCTATTTTCATCTTACTAGACAAACTATGAGATTGTAAAGTGAGGGCTGACTCTTACAAGCTCTTAGTAGCAGCGCTTGTTGTTAACATTTGCTTGATTATATTATCATGTTCGAAATGTATTTGTTGAGTCTGGTGATTGGACAATACTGTACAATCTTTGTTCTATAATGCCTTTGGTTCTCTTTGGAGCAAATTTTTTGACCATCTGTTACTTTCATAGACAAATGCATCCTCTGGCATGGGGATTGCTGATCACAGCAAAGCTACATACATGGAACTGCAAAGGAAGAAGGTGCATCGATATGTGATATTTAAGATTGACGAGAAGAAAAATGAGGTTGTGGTTGAGAAAACTGGAGGTCCAGCTGAGAGCTATGATGATTTCACTGCAGCTCTTCCTGAGAATGACTGCCGATATGCGGTGTATGATTACGATTTCGTGACATCTGAGAACTGCCAAAAGAGCAAGATTTTCTTCTTTGCCTGGTATGTCATAATTTCAGCCAGAACATGTATAACTCGATTTTTGTCAAAGACTGGTGTGCATCTTGAATTGGAAATTGTACTTTTTTTAGACTCTTTACATCTGCTTACACAGTCCTCTGTGAATGTTGATGTAACTTTAATCCGTATGTGCAAAGGGCATTCTGCTCTCATTTACCTTGAAAATTGGTTCTAATTATCTACAATGCTGTGAAGTCACATTAATGATTTTCAGAGAGCCGGCACTTTAATTTTTTTGAGTATCTAACATTTGTGTCTAGCCAATTTAGTGAGTAATAGGTAAAACAGCATGGAAAACAATGTGGAAAAATTAGATGTGAATAGTTAGTAAACAACATGGAAAAATTAGATGTGAATAGTTTTTCTCCTTTGTGGAATATAACTAGCCCATCATGATGTGAATTGCCAGTATGATGGTACCATTGTTAAGGGAGTACCAGTGATGGCTGAAGCAGTCGACTTAAACATGGAGAGAGGAGAGGTCGGTAGACTATTTGTGTATGTGGCTTAGGTTTTAAAGAAGAAGGGAATTCTGAAAAAGAAAGTTGTATAGCTGTAGTGGTTAGATACTTGAGGTAACTGCAAAGTTAATGTCAGGTTCTTGAGGAAATGTTCTAATAGTGTGAATAGCCATATGATTAAGACAGACTTGTTTACATATACTGCGAAAAGGTGAATCTGACCAACAAAGGAATAGCTGATGTGTATGAGGAACAATATCTTTTGTATAGAATACTTTGCAGTCAAGAAAAATCAAGGCGAAGAAGAGTTGGATGCAGGGTCTTTAAGAAGATTCATATTCCCTATAACTTTTGTGTGTAGTATCTGCCTAACATTTCATATACGACAATTGTTTTTGGGGCTTAGGTACATATCGCTCTTTCTGCAAATAGACTTAAATACGCTGCAGATTATTATATGTAGAAGTTTCAGAAGGGTGAAGAAAGCCTTCATGCGATGGGTAGAGTGTACAAAAGTATGTTTCTTTTTCAGGATAAGTGTGTTAAAAAAGTTTGTTGGACAAGCGCTGAAGATTTATGGAAATTATTCATTGCCTTTAATCTTGAAGTTTCAAGTTTCAGCTTAACATGATCTGCTTCAACCATGATTGATTCTTTGTGGCATTGCAGTGCAAGGCCTCGCCCGTTTAACATATTTACATTTCCTGTCATAGATATTTAATCCGGCTAATATTGGCTTTTCATTCAAGTCTCTTGCTTTTAACTAAGGATTGTTTATGTATGATTTAGGATTATAAGTTCTAACTGATATGTATTCATTTATTTCGTTAAGTTCTTTTAATTTTCCTTTTCTGTCGTATATTCTCAATATATATCCTTCCAAAAACATGAGTTTTACACCCTTCGTATATCCTAGATGTAAGTGTTGTATCTAAAACGGATTGTTATCTTCTTATTGCAAAATTCTTGGACCTTCTTTTCCTTGTCCCATCACTCATAACTAAAACAGAACAAGAAACAGAACAGAGATGAAAGTAGGAAAATGTTTTCAAATCATGCCTTTTCTGTATGTTTACATTGGTTAACCGTTTCATTACTATAACTTAATTATGAAAGAAGTGGCATGCTAATCCATCTTCTTTTTTAGGTCTCCTTCTGTTTCCCGCATTAGATCGAAGATGCTGTATGCCACATCTAAGGACAGGTTCAGAAGGGAGCTAGAAGGCATACACTATGAGATTCAGGCTACTGACCCTACTGAAGTAGAACTTGAAGTGCTCAAAGAACGCGCTAACTGATTGAAACTCATCTATGAAGCAACCATTCGTAATATTCTTGTCTAATTACAACTTAAAAGGCTTGGTTTACTTAACTACCTATTGTGCAATACCTCCTCATGGCACAAATTACCTATGGGGTAAATAACTCGGCACTTGGGATGCTGATTACCAGATTCATGATAATGATATCGTGTTTTTTGGTTATGGGTTCTCTGATTCTCATGATGCTTCCCAGCCGAAAAACGGGTATGGTTATGTATGTGAATGATTCAAGTATCAACTACAGTTTGGATACTTAGCTTTTAGTAGTTTAGCTTCTTATTTCTTTTCTTCGTAGTTGTGTAGTATTTTAGTAGATTAATTTTTTATGTGGAAAACAAGAAAAATTCAAAAAAAATAAAATAAAAATAAAAATCAAAAACTTGTTGCGACCAAACGCACACGCAAGTATACGCGGTCGTCAAGTAATAAAGTGACTAAAGTCGGATGTCGATCCCACGAGGACTTGTGATTAGCTATTAACTAAATTAGATCATCCTAATTATCTATACAAGAATTAAACCTAGAAGTATTTGATTCTAAACTAATTAAAATAAAAATAAAATAAATAATGAACTCTGAGCCAAAGGATAGCAGATTTTTATGATACCAATGTAATGAAAACGATCTAGGGTTATGGGCTATCTAACAATCCTATTGTATTCTTCTATTGAATTGACTAACTAATTTATCTAGTTTATTGGTTGACAGAGCTAATATTGCTCATAAGAATCTGTCGAGTTATTACTCGCCTATTCAAGCTAACCTAACGCCTGTATGTCTATGGAGTTAGAATCAACAAGAACGTATTTATAATTCCTGTAAATCAACCAAGCAAGGCAATTAGGTATATGTCTATCCTAACCGCGAATCCGTTCCCCGATGCCCAGGTTCAAGAACTTGCTCTATTCAATCCTATATGCAATCTAGAATTCCCACTTTCAAGTTCAATTCAAGATTCGTAGATAGTATTCAATTGGTGATCAAACAATCAAATAATTAAGTGCATGATTGAATAAATAAACCAATATTATAAACTAAGAAATCAAACTCAATATCCGAATAACAATAGTCATGAAAGAACCACAACCCTAGAACGTGAAATTTAGCTCCACATAGACATGGTAGCAAAACAACAACTCATACAAAGAAACATAAAAATTACTAAGTTTGGAGGAAGAAAGATGAAACCCGATGAATTCGGGCCTCCACGGCGGCTCTATGCTTGTGTTTTCCTCTCAAAAACGTCCTCCTTGCCTCTTGCCTCTCTCTTTCTTCCACTAAACTATGAAAACCTTCCCTTTAACCTTGGGCGAGCTTGACTTTATATAGGTTAAGTGGGTTTCCCTCCAGATTTTCAATTTTACCCTCAAGCAACGTTTCTTCGGATCGGACACGCGCGAACTACTGCGCTAAGTATTGAGTTCGCGCGTTTCTCTTGGATTCCAGGCAGAAAAGCTCGCGAACTATTGCGCGAAGTTTGGAGTTAGCGCGTTACTTAACGCACTTCTGAAGCTCGATTCCGTCCATTTTTTCGTCTCGTCCTTGCGCACACTCGACTCCTAGGGGTTGTTCTTGCTCATAAATCATTTCAATATCCTCTTGAAAGCATTATTTAGGCTCCTCATCCTGCAATGTATATATATCACAATTAGAGCCTATTTTTCATCAATTGACCATAATATGATATCGGAAAATAATCAAGCGGAAGCATAAACAATAGCTAAATATTTCGCCTATTATCACTAAGCAATGAATATTATGTGTTATTTAGCATCTCATTGATGATTGATTGTTGCTTTTCCTTCTGATAACTAACATAATTTGCTTGTCAATCTGTTGAGGGACAGTTAAATAGATCCTAAGTTGATACTACAATGCCTCTTTTGGACTGCTATACAAGCAATGTAGTAAGAGGATTCTTTGTAAATTGATTAGTTTTACGCCATCCATTTGTACTGGTATTCTTCCTTTATCCAGACTTTGGACCAATTGTGTTAGCCAGATATAGGTGAAGTTGATTAACTAAATGGTAGTCCGGTGCACAAGGCATTTCGTGTTCATGCAGAATTCGGGGTAGGGCCGCACCCAAGGAGTATGATGTCAACCTACCCTATTATAATTGTTAGTGATTGTTTCCATGGCTTGAACTCGTGGCCTCGTAACAATTTTACAGTTGCTTGTGTGAGCTTGCTCTGTTGCAGAAAATAAAGAATATAATATATTGATGATCAACTTAAAATTAGTCAATTTAAGGTTGATTTCTCAGAATATTAAATTAATGATGGAAAACATAAATAATGCTGTCTGGTGGGTAAGCTCGCCAATAATGTAAAACATGTCAATAGTTGTGTAATGAGCTTTCGTTGGACATAGACAAATAACCGATAATATTATTTTAGCACATGAATTTATGCATTTTCTAAAAAATAAACGCAGAGGTAGAGAGAAATTTATGGCGATGAAATTGGATATGTCAAAAGCTTATGACAGAGTTGAATGGATATATATATATATATATATATATATATATATATCCAAAAAATGCTTTTGCAAATGGGTTTTCATGCCAAATTTGTAGAATGAATTATGCATTGTATTTCTAGCCCTACCTATAGTTTTAATATAAATGGGGAGGTAGTTGGATCAGTTAGGCCGACTAGAGGAATACGACAAGGAGATCCGCTATCACCTTATCTATTTTTAATATGTGGAGAAGGTTTATCTACTTTATTGAAGATTTCTCAAACTCAAAATGAAATTCAAGGTCTAAAGTTAAATAGACATGGGCCGAGCTTAACTCACTTATTTTTCGCAGATGACTCTTTTATATTTTGTTCAGCTAACGCTCACAATACAGTCCATATAGCTGAGATTCTAAGAAAGTATGAGCAAAGTTCTGGGCAAGTGGTTAATTTAGATAAATCAGTTATTTTTTAGTAGAAATATAACAGCGGAGGAGAAAGTAGAGATATTTTCCTTACCTGGACAACAACAAAGAAATGAGATGGGTATGTATTTAGGATTACCCAGCTATTGTGGGACGCTCAAAGAAAAAGATGTTAGAGTTTATTAAGGATAGAGTCAAGACAAAAATAAAAGGATGGAAGAGTAAATTTTTAAGTGCGGAAAGAAGTAATGATTAAATATGTACTTGCAGCAATCCCTACCTATGCCTTGTCTTGCTTCCAACTCCCTGATGGTCTGTGCAAGGAGATTACATCTCTTTTTTCTAACTTTTGGTGGGGACAAACCGAGGATAAAAGAAAATGCATTTTGGAAAACGGGAAAGATTATGTGATTCTAAATCAAGAGGGGGCTTAGGTTTTAGGGATTTAAAGGCTTTCAATATGGCTTTGTTAGCTAAACAAGCTTGGCGTACATTGTCGTACCCGGATTCATTGTTAGCAAGAGTACTTAAAAGCAAATACTTTTCACACTCAACTTTCTTGACACTTCTACATCATCTACTGAATCATGGATCTAGCGAAGTATTTTGTGGGGAAGAGATCTATTAGTTAATGGACTAAGTTGGAGGATTTTTGATGGAAAAAATATAAATGTTTGGACTAATCCTTGGATTCCAAGAAATAATAGTTTTACTCCAAAAAGTATTCAAATGCAAAACAATTTAGATGTTAAGGTTGCCGACTTAATTGACGAAGATACGCATACCTGGAAACTTCATAAGATAAGTACGACCTTTGAACTTGAAGATGTAGATGCAATTTTGTCTATTCCAATATCCATCATATGTCTTAATGATAGATTACTATGGCATCACTCAAAATCTGAAAACTATGAAGTTAAGTCAGGCTACTATTTAATTAGCAAAGGATTGGCGGTTAAGACTATTAGGAATTCGGAAGCCCAGGCGAGTTGTCATTCTTTTCCTAAAAGCTTCTGGGATTCTTTGTGGAACTTAGAAATTAAAAATAAACTTAAATATTTTCTAAGGAAGTGTGTGATTAACTCTTTGCCCGTTAATTATACCTTAGCTAAAAGATTACAGAACCGGGATAAAACGTGTAAGATTTGTGGTCTTGAAAGTGAAGATGTAGAACATATGCTATTTAGATGTCCCCGATCTCAGCTTGTATGGAAACAAAGTCCTATTAATTTGCCTGGTATTGAAAACATAACTGACTTTTCTGTGTGGTGGTACAACTTGTTCTTAAATGATAAGCATTTTTCTGAATCTACAGAATTATTATATTTGAGTGTTAATATTATGTGGCAAATTTGGAAAGGTAGGAATGCTTGGTGCTTTAATCAGGAAATGTTAGAGCCAACTGATATTGTTTCTAAAGCTCTTTTTGAGTATGAAGAATATAAAGATCTATTAACTAGTTGCCTCGCTGCACGAACTTCAACTAGAAATGAGTTTGTGCCTAAACTAACAAATTTTCAAGATGATGTTTTATTATTTACAGATTCATGATTACAGTGTGATGATAGATATGCGAGTATTGGTGTTACGGCTTTGAATAGCCTTGAAAAACTGCTTTATGCCCATGGATCCCCAATTCAGTATGTTGGGAAAACCATGACTGCTGAAGCGATTGCCATAAGAAAGGCACTTGAATGTGCTATTACTCTTGGATGGAAAAGTGTGAAGATTTTATCTGATGCTAAAAAATGTTGTTGATATGATCCAAAAACAGGTGGCTACTTCATGGGAGATAGAAGTGTTGTGTGAAGACATTTGGAAGATATCAAGCATGTTTGATCCCGTCAAGTTTCATTATATTCCAAGGAAGTTAAATAAAGTAGCTCATAGTTTAACTAAATTTTTTTATTTCTTTGTTGAAGGACATCTTCTGGGAGAAGTTTTTCCCAACTTGAATTGTCCAGGAGCAAAGAGTACATTTATACTTTGTTGTTAATTGATGCAGTAATATGAAGTCTTTGTTTTGGAGGAAAAAAAAAAGATACAGTACGTTTTTTCTTAAACCGAAAACTGTCGGCGAATTTTCCATAAGAACTTAAATGGCTTAGGTGAAAATATTCTAAATTGAGGGGCCTAGATAGCTAACTTCCAAAAGTAAATTATGTTACTATTTGACTTACATTTTCAATGCGTTATGCATATATTATTTCTTATTCATTGTTTGGTGTGGTGTATTAAAATTATAATGCATTGCATAAATTTTAAGAAAAATAGTTGTTTACAAAAATGTCCTCCATATTCTCTAGCTTTAAAGGACTTTAAGGACAATTTTATCTTTAAACATACTAATGCATGCATTAATAGCCTTGGTATTACTAATACCATGGTTTTCTATGCATTACTAATGCATAAGATAATACCAAGTATGATGTATAACTAATACAAATATTAGTACACATGTTGAAAAAGTGTACCAAACAAGGTATTAGTAATACATAGAGCTAATGCTTGCATTATTTTTTCTAATACCTCCTACCAAACGACCCCTAAGAGTGACCTCGGTAGGAGAAAATCTAATACCCGCAAACGAAAAATAATAATTAATCAGAAACTCTTCAATTGTTGAGCAGTCAAAATTCGAGAATTTTCTTTACATGGGATTTGATTTCCGCCATAAAATGAAAGAGACAAAACATGTGTTTTTGACTATATACGTATAACTTTTTTATTTGATTCAAATAAATCCAAAAATTAAGACATACATTCGTAGTTAATTTTTCATTTATATAATATTGTAGGACAGGTTAAAGGAGGGAGGTAGAAGGCGTACACTAGGAGATTCAGGCTACTGACCCTAGTGAAGTAGAAGTTGAAGTGCTCAAATAACTGATTGAATCTCCCTTAGATCGATGAAACAACCATTCGTAATATTTTTTTTGTCTAATTGCAACTTGATTTACTTAACTAGCTATTGCGCAAATATAATTACCGGCACTTGGGACCAGACTCATGATAACGATATCATGTTTTCTGGTTATGGCTTCTCTCATGATGCTTCCCAGCCGAGAAACGGGTATGGTTATGTATGTGAATGATTCAAATATCAACTACAGTATGTCTCAGCAATGAATATTATGTGTTATTAGCATCTCATTGATGATTGTTTGTTGCTTTCTCTCGGATAACTAACACAATTTGCTTGTCAATCTGTTGGGGGATAGTTAAATATATCTCAAGTTCATACTACAATGCATCTTTTGGACTGCTATACAACCAATGTAGCTAGAGGATTCTTCGTAAATTGATTAGTTTTAAGTTAGTCGTCCATTTGTACTGGTATTCTTCCTTTATCCAGACTTTGGACCAATTATGTTCGACAAATATAGGTGAAGTTGATAGACTAAAGGGCAGCCTGTGCACAAGGCATTCTGCGTTCACGCAGGATCCGAAAAAAAACCGTACTTCAAGGGGTATGATGTAGACAACCTACCTGTTAGTTTGAGTAACCGTATGAATTACTAAAGAACTTGGTTCTTTACCGTGTTCCTTAAGCGTAAAGTAAACAAGCAATAAAATAAACACAACGATTTTTACGTGAAAATCACGCGGCTCAAAAGGTACAAAAACCACGACCTACCACGTAGGATTTTCAGCTCCAACTCCACTAAAACACTGAGCCAAAATGTATCAATTACAGGACCATAATTAAATAATCTCCAGTACTCCTGCAACTCCTATTTGATTCAAAAATTACTCTAACTTGTAAAGCAAAATACTCACTCCAATTCACTGATTGTTTTTGACACTTGATTACAATCCAATTACCTAAAACACATTCACTAGAATGACTTGGGAAGAATACAATACAAGTACTCAACACAAGTAACTAACTTATGACTCTTTAGCTGATGTGCAAAAGGATAGTTTAGAAGTCCAAAGTCAATCCTATTTAAACACGACTTGAGATCTTCTAGGAGTCCTATTCAAAGTCAGCTTCCTCTTTGATAGGACTCCTATTGTTCCAAGGATTCGACATGTTTTGGGACTTTAGTCTCTGACTGAATTATCCATATCTATTTGAGCAACGACCCTTATCACTTATAGTAGCCATCGTCCACCAAACTCGGACCTGGGTACCTTGAGATAAAGTTACTGTCTTGTATAGACGTACAAGTATCACTCAGGAGGAGCTGATTCTTTCTCCTGAGAAGCAGGTTCTTCAGAACAGGTTCTTCAGAGCAGTTAAGCAGCTACGTTGAGGACTTGGTTCTTTGAACATTTAGTCATACTTTGTTAATCATCAATGTCACACCTCCTTTTTCCGCACCCGCGAGGGGCCAAGGGAGTTTCTTCCAATTAAAAGACAATCGGAACGGGATTTATTTCTTTCTTTCAGAGTCGCCACTTGGGAGATTTAGGGTGTCCCAAGTCACCAATTTTAATCCCGAATCGAGGAAAAGAATGACTCCATATTACAGTCTGCGTATCAGAAATCTGGATAAGGAATTCTGTTAACCCGAGAGAAGGTGTTAGGCATTCCCGAGTTCCGTGGTTCTAGCACGGTCGCTCAACTGTTATATTCGGCTTGATTATCTGATTTTATACAAATATGAACTTATGTGCAAATTTTAACTTTTTACCGTTTTCATAATTGTTATTATTAAGAATGTGAACATCGCTTAAAACATGTCTTTGGACTGCGTCACATGAAATGCACCCACAATCCGGAACATGTTTTATTTGACGTTTTGGGATTTGGATTTGGGTCGCATGAAATGCACACCCAAGTTTAAGAAAGTAGATTATTAAACACGCACCTAAAGAGACTATCGTGTTATTATTTTGGGAAGGCCGTGAAATTCGCTAAACGGCCCTCCTGAATTCTAAGTAATTTTAAAACAAGTATTCACTGAGGGCCCCGCAATTTGTATTTTTATTCGGCGAGGATCATCTCATTCTTATTTATTTAAGGGCAAACTTAAGACAACTGCGATTTTCTACTTTTGCGATGGCCATAGAATTTGCTAAAATGACACTTCGGATTCTGATTTCAAAGGATTACTCCTACCAACGGTTTAAGCCCATATTTACGCAACTCCTAAGAGCATGGCACTAGACTACGTCTATTGAGCAAAATCACGTAAAAATAAATCTATAACCTAACTTCGATGTTCCCTAATAATACAAGGCTAGAAACAAAACTTAAACAAAACAAAAAAAGAGGAAAACTAGGCATAATTATGCATCTTTTGCCAGAATCCCAACCATATGCTCATATAAAACAAAACAAGTGAATAACCATATACATATGAGCAGGGAACAACTAAAAAAAAATCTACTGAAGCAAACGAGGGAAACTGCCAAACAATGCCTCAAACAAATCTGAAAAAAAAAAAACTAACCGCGAGGCAGCGTTATCCTTGAAACGCGACGAACCGTAGGCCGACCTTGACGCCTCGGAAAACAACCTCGATGTACCGGACCTCGACGAGCAAAAGCGACCTCACCGGAAAACAGAAAGATCGGACCAAGACTGTCAATGACCCGAGGGGTTGGTTGCTGCTGTTTTTTTCTTTTTGACGCAGCAACTGGTACGTGAATATGAAGCGAAAGGGGTCGTTGGCGACGAAGGCGAAGAAGTGCAGCGACAGCTGCTCGGCAACGCAACAACAGCTGCTGCCCGAACGACGAGCAACGGTAGGGTCGACGGGGCTGAACGAAGAAGAAGGTGATGACGATGGTTATGGCGTTTAGACGTAGGGTCGACGGGCAGTGACGACGCAGCAGCAACAGCTGCTGCTCGACGGATTTAATGGAGGATCACCGGAAAATTGTTTGAATGGAGCTAGGAGGAGGAGGAGTGGTCGTGTGGGCAGCGACGACGAAGAAACGCAGCAGCAGCTGCTTGTGAAAGACTAAACAGCAATGGCAGAGAAGGTGGAGTTCAGTGGTTCAGGCGTCGGGGGGGGGGGGGGAAAGCTGGTCGACGATGGTTGCTGGGTTTTGCTCGCTCAGCAGGTGGTTTTGGGGTGGGGTTTTGTTAGGGTTTTCGGTTTTCTTACGATCAACAGTGCACGTTTTTTTCCTCCAAAAATCTGTCCGTTCCCTCCTAATGAAGAAGAAGGTGAATCCTTCTTTCACTTCTGTTTTCAGACCCCTCCCTCGTTCCTTTTTCCCTCCTTCTTTTCAAATCCCTCCCCCCTTTTTAAATCTATCTGTGTGCTTTTGTAGCTTTTGCCAAGGAAATGGACCCCCATGCGTGGTGGGGTTCAAGACTTGTGTCCCCCACGCGTGGTGGGGTTCCCCGTGTACGGTGTTCCGTCCGCGTTCCCCACGCGCGTCCCCCATGTGTGGTGGACTCGGATTATTATGGGCTAGGTCCGAAAATTAGGCCTAAAAACGGGTAGTTTGAACCCGAATATTATTCTTTTGTCCGGACCCGAGAATAAGAACACGACATTGCTCAACTAATCCTATGTAAGCAAAACAACTACCAAAATAAGACTAATATTTAAAACAAAACTATATCTTTTTTAATATTTTTTCAAGATTAAAATAGCTACAAAATATTAATAAAACTTTTTTTGTAATTTTCGTTTTTTAATATAAAGATAAAAAATAAAGTAATGTTTTTTTTGTATTTTTTCAGAATTAAAATGACTACAAAACATTAATAGAACTATATTTTTTGTAATTTTCGAATTTTTATAAAGTACCAAAATAAAGTACAATTTTTGTATTTTTTTTTCAAGTTTATGAGAAATACATAAACTAAAATTTATATATATATTTTTGTAATTTTTCTTTTACGACGAAATAAAGTAAAAATAGTTAAAATGGCTATATTAGACCCAATTTCAAATATTCACGCTAAAAATATGAAAATTCTCGGGGAGGGTCAAAAATCACATGTCTACAGCTGCCCCTCTTTAACTGGAAACACGAAGAGTTTTCCGACAAAGAACGACTAGACATGTTTTTGACCCGACCATTATTTGGAGGGACTACACTAAGGAAAGGAAAGGGATGTGACCGAGCCTTGGAATCTGAGCTGCCTACATATCCTTGGTTATACAGGAATCAAGCCACGTGTAGTTCGGAAATGAGAGAGATGGTAGAGTGTACCGATATGAAGAGCCGAATGAGGTGCCGTTCCGTTGAGGTTCCGGTCCGCGGTCCTGTCATTACATCAAAAATGAAAACTGAAAAAGACTAACTAAACCTATCAGCTGCTAGTTACAAGGATTCCTATCTATAAGTCTTCTGAAACTTGATCTTGAGTCTTGAATGGTGCTTTATACAGACTTTGGATTAGAACATTGACACTTGCTAGTTGTAGGTGCTAGTTCTTGAGCAGACCACATCTATTCTCCACTTCCGTACTTTGGATTCATTTTTTCTTTTTTTTTTTTTGTTTTTTTTGTGACCAGCTTTTGTTGACCATCTCAGACTGTTGACTCGCACTCTTGAGGCGAGCTTCTGCTATTTATAACTTGGTCGAATGCTGGGGATTTTTGTTGTAGCCTTCTGCTTCCCGGTGTTGGGGATTTTTATTATTTCCTACTGGGGAATCCTGTTGTAACCTTCTACCTTCCGGTGGGGTTACTGATTTCCAAAATCTGCATTATAAGACTAAAAAGTATTCCTCTTGTTATACAGGTGGGCGCCTGAAATATGAAATGTAAAGACTGAAAAGTATTCCTCTCGTTATACAGGTGGGCGCCTGGCATGAAGTGTAAACTCTAAAAAGTATTCCTCTCGTTGTACAGGTGGGCGCCTGTTTAAACTAAGACTGAAAAGTATTCCTCTCATTATACAGGTGGGCGCCTATTTAAACTAAGACATGAAAATATTCCTCTCGTTATACAGGTGGGCGCCTATTTAGACTAAGACATGAAAATTATTCCTCTCATTATACAGGTGGGCGCCTATTTAAACTAAGACATGAAAATATTCCTCTCATTATACAGGTGGGCGCCTATTTAAACTAAGACTGAAAAGTATTCCTCTTATTATACGGGTGGGTGCCTATTTAAACTAAGACTGAAAATTATTCCTCTCGTTATACAGGTGGGCGCCTATTTAAACTAAGACTGAAAATATTCCTCTCGTTATACAGGTGGGCGCCTATTTAAACTAAGACATGAAAATATTCCTCTCGTTATACAGGTGGGCGCCTATTTAAACTAAGACATGAAAAGTATTCCCTTGTTATACAGGTGGGCGCCTAGTAGTAAAGACATGAAATGTATTCCCTTGTTATACAGGTGGGCGCCTAGTGGTAAAGACATGAAATGTATTCCCTTGTTATACAGGTGGGCGCCTAGTGGTAAAGACATGAAATGTATTCCCTTGTTATACAGGTGGGCGCCTAGTGGTAAAGACATGAAATGTATTCCCTTGTTATACAGGTGGGCGCCTAGTGGTAAGGACATGAAATGTATTCCCTTGTTATACAGGTGGGCGCCTAGTGGTAAGGACATGAAATGTATTCCCTTGTTATACAGGTGGGCGCCTAGTGGTAAGGACATGAAATGTATTCCCTTGTTATACAGGTGGGCGCCTAGTGGTAAAGACATGAAATGTATTCCCTTGTTATACAGGTGGGCGCCTAGTGGTAAAGACATGAAATGTATTCCCTTGTTATACAGGTGGGCGCCTAGTGGTAAAGACATGAAATGTATTCCCTTGTTATACAGGTGGGCGCCTAGTGGTAAAGACATGAAATGTATTCCCTTGTTATACAGGTGGGTGCCTAGTGGTACAGACATAAAATGTATTCCCTTGTTATACAGGTGGGCGCATAGTGGTAAAGACATGAAATGTATTCCCTTGTTATACAGGTGGGCGCCTAGTGGTAAGGACATGAAATGTATTCCCTTGTTATACAGGTGGGCGCCTAGTGGTAAGGACATGAAATGTATTCCCTTGTTATACAGGTGGGCGCCTAGTGGTAAAGACATGAAATGTATTCCCTTGTTATACAGGTGGGCGCCTAGTAGTAAAGACATGAAATGTATTCCCTTGTTATACAGGTGGGCGCCTAGTGGTAAAGACATGAAATGTATTCCCTTGTTATACAGGTGGGCGCCTAGTGGTAAAGACATGAAATGTATTCCCTTGTTATACAGGTGGGTGCCTAGTGGTACAGACATGAAATGTATTCCCTTGTTATACAGGTGGGCTCCTAGTGGTAAAGACATGATATGTATTCCCTTGTTATACAGGTGGGCGCCTAGTGGTAAAGACATGAAATGTATTCCCTTGTTATACAGGTGGGCGCCTAGTGGTAAAGACATGAAATGTATTCCCTTGTTATACAGGTGGGCGCCTAGAATATGAAATGAACAGACAAAAAGTATTCCTCTCGTTATTCAGGTGGGCGCCTAGTCTTCAACAACAACTTTGAAAATAAAATCCTATTTGAGGGCGGATGAACCCGACATATCCTATTCGAGGGCGGATGAACCCAGCATATCCTGTTCGAGGGCGGATGAACCCAGCATATCCTGTTGGAGGGCGGATGAACCCGACATATCCTGTTGGAGGGCGGATGAACCCGACATATCCTGTTGGAGGGCGGATGAACCCGACATATCCTGTTGGAGGGCGGATGAACCCGACATATCCTATTCGAGGGCGGATGAACCCGACATATCCTGTTCGAGGGCGGATGAACCCGACATATCCTGTTCGAGGGCGGATGAACCCGACATATCCTGTTCGAGGGCGGATGAACCCGACATATCCTGTTCGAGGGCGGATGAACCCGACATATCCTGTTCGAGGGCGGATGAACCCGACATATCCTGTTCGAGGGCGGATGAACCCGACATATCCTGTTCGAGGGCGGATGAACCCGACATATCCTGTTCGAGGGCGGATGAACCCGACATATCCTGTTCGAGGGCGGATGAACCCGACATATCCTGTTCGAGGGCGGATGAACCCGACATATCCTGTTCGAGGGCGGATGAACCCGACATATCCTGTTCGAGGGCGGATGAACCCGACATATCCTGTTCGAGGGCGGATGAACCCGACATATCCTGTTCGAGGGCGGATGAACCCGACATATCCTGTTCGAGGGCGGATGAACCCGACATATCCTGTTCGAGGGCGGATGAACCCGACATATCCTGTTCGAGGGCGGATGAACCCGACATATCCTGTTCGAGGGCGGATGAACCCGACATATCCTGTTCGAGGGCGGATGAACCCGACATATCCTGTTCGAGGGCGGATGAACCCGACATATCCTGTTCGAGGGCGGATGAACCCGACATATCCTGTTCGAGGGCGGATGAACCCGACATATCCTGTTCGAGGGCGGATGAACCCGACATATCCTGTTCGAGGGCGGATGAACCCGACATATCCTGTTCGAGGGCGGATGAACCCGACATATCCTGTTCGAGGGCGGATGAACCCGACATATCCTGTTCGAGGGCGGATGAACCCGACATATCCTGTTCGAGGGCGGATGAACCCGACATATCCTGTTCGAGGGCGGATGAACCCGACATATCCTGTTCGAGGGCGGATGAACCCGACATATCCTGTTCGAGGGCGGATGAACCCGACATATCCTGTTCGAGGGCGGATGAACCCGACATATCCTGTTCGAGGGCGGATGAACCCGACATATCCTGTTCGAGGGCGGATGAACCCGACATATCCTGTTCGAGGGCGGATGAACCCGACATATCCTGTTCGAGGGCGGATGAACCCGACATATCCTGTTCGAGGGCGGATGAACCCGACATATCCTGTTCGAGGGCGGATGAAGCTTGGGATGAATTTTCTCTTTCTACCTTCCCCATTATAGGTTGTCCGACCTTCTTGAAATTTGGTCGAAAAATCCATCGAAGATGCTTCTACATCTCGATGATCCGCTGGGGATAACTCTGCTGAAGATAACTCTGCTGAGTAAATATGTTATCTTACTCCTTCCAGAACTACTTCCTTTTGGGTGGGATGTTTCATTCCTCTGCAAACTACTTCCCCTTTTATTTTTTATTTTTTTTATTATTATACTTCCCTTTTTTTTTATATATATTTTTTATTATTATTTATTATTATTGTTAGCTTCTTCCTTTGAAGACTAACTCCCTTAAGACTCGTTTTGCCTTTCCCCGAAAGGAACCGCTTAGGATACCGATTCTCACCAAACTTGTGTTGGACTCCTCGAAACTGCTGGGGATAACACTGTTGGGAAATTATTTACTTACCTATTGGGGGTAAAATGTTATCAGCTGGGAATGAGGCTGGCCTCTTGCTTTTTCTGAGCTCAAGTTTCATCCCTTTGCTGGGGAACAACTTCCTTCATTGAAACTTATTATGTTGGGGGCAACACTGGTTCTAAGACCACTTCCCTCGAGACTGGCGTTATCTTTATTCTTCCCCGAATGGGTACCTGACTTCCAGAAAATTTTCTAAATGGAAGGAAAATTTTCTGCCCCAGTTTGATAATATCCCTTGTGCATGCATTTCTGGCATCAATGCCATTTCCTTTACCTGTTTTAAATCAAACAAAATTTGTTAGTTTAAAACATGGTGGTTGGTTGTGATACTCCTACTGGGATGGTTTTCCCTTTCTTCTTCCTTGCTCTGCGCTCCACTACTTGTTGGGGATGATATTATTTGCTGGGGATAATCCCTTTCTGCTGGGGATATCCCTCTTGTTTTGTGGCATAGCTCGGAAACTGGCATTTCCCCGACCTTTTAGTCTAGTATGAATTTCCCAAATCATGCTCACTGCTCTCCTTGCTTTGTTCACGGGCCTTGGCCTTGAGGTTTATAACCTTTGATTTCGGCAAGGGTATCCCTCTGGACACTCGTCAATCCTTTGGTTAATTCCCTTTTGCTGGGGATATC
This sequence comes from Nicotiana tabacum, assembly GCF_000715075.1. NCBI lineage: Eukaryota > Viridiplantae > Streptophyta > Magnoliopsida > Solanales > Solanaceae > Nicotiana > Nicotiana tabacum. The sequence goes on along the minus strand of NC_134086.1, from coordinate 20,842,051 downwards.
TTTATTGATACTGGCCTCGCGCTTGTTCCTTACTGACTTAGACCATTTGGATGTTCTAATCGGATTCGGTCTTGCATAATTAGAAAGTTGATGGAAGATTATGAAGTCATTTCTCACTTGTTCTGACCGAACAGACTCTATTGGGGAATTTTTTCTATGAAAGGAAAAAGATAAAAGGGAACGGACTAAAAGGACAAAGGGACAAGATGACTCTTTAACAAAAGAAACTATAAAAACCTATCAAATGCAGATACCGACTCTAATGGTCATGACATGCATATGTGGCCTATCCTCCGCTGTCAATCATCTTTCAAGATCTTCAATTGGCAATTCCCCATCCGATTCTCAATCTTATTCGACTTGTAGTGCCCAAAAGGTTTTCACTATCAAGTCTCTCTCATTTTTTTTCTCTCATCTTTCATCGCCTTATGGTGCCTGTGAAGGTTTTCACCGATAAGACTCTCTCATTTGTATCACTTTCCAGCTGGGGATTTGGAGTGTTGCCGACATGACTCTTTCTGTTGGAGATTAGAGTCCTTTCTGCTGTGGAACAGAATGTTATGTTCGCCGGTAAGACTCTTCATTTGTCTGACTTGGCATCTTTTGAAGACTGATCAGAAGGTCTTTCTTTGGACCGTAATGTGGGTTTTGGATAGGGCTAGAAAGAAAGGGTATTAAAGGCTCAAAAGTGCATCGATTCTGGGTTATTAATTACAACTTTCGGAACCAGATTTATTTACAACGAACGCAACCTCTGCCCCAGTTTCTTGCTTGGGGATATCTTAATTGATTTTTTTTTCATTTTTTCAAAACTATGACCGAGCCGTGAAGCGCCTACGTATCCTCTTTGAGGAATCAGGTTAAACGTAGTTCCCAACTCCTCTGTTTTCATTTGACTTTCCTTTGTTTTTTTATCATTTCTCTTTTCTTTATTTTCTTTTTTTTCCCGCCTTTTCTCGTTTTGTTGTTTTCTTTATTTCTCTTTTTTTTCCTTCGTTGCTACTGATTCCGAACGAGGGGTATGAAAGAAAATAAATAAGGCTCAAAAGGGGTAGCGAAGGATAAAGTGTTTAGGTAGCAGAACAAAATGCCTTCGTCATTCCAGTCTTCAAGACATTCCAAGTGCAAACAACATAATTAAACAATAGATTTATAGTCTCTTCCGATGGTGCTGGACTTGACAATTATGTTAAACATTTGCTTTTTCCTTTGTCATTTCTAAAGCACCTTTGGGCGACACTCTCATTATCATGAATGACCCTCTTGCCAATTTGGCGAATCTTGCTTTTAACGGTTTTATTTGTGTTTTCCTTGCCCTAGTTCCACATGACTCGGGATCCAAATAGTCTCAAACCGTTCTTATTTCCTTTAAATGCTTTGATCACCTTCCCAGGGTTTTATGATTAACTTTTAAGATTAGGCCCAAACTGGGTGCGCATGTCATGTCCCTAGAATCGGCATTGAACGAAATGATAAAAGGACTAAACAAAAAGACGACTGGAAATAACAAAAGACCGGCTTTGTATTAGACTATCAACGAAATGGTTTGAATAATAAAACAAACAAAACAACCAGAATAAAATCCTAACACAAACTGGACAAAATTTAAAACAAACTGCTATGACAAAATGGAAAGATAAGAAGGTTTGACACAGGACAAAATCCAAATTACAACCTTAATAATCCGGACAACAGAAATGACAACAAAATAAGCCACCAAATGCTTCTTTCTTGGTAACCAAGGAACAGAGCATCCTCCCACTCTAGCGAAACTGACATCTTAGCCACTGAGCTTTGCATCAGTATTGCCAGACCATTGCCAACTTCAATATCATCACCCTTAGTCAACAAGTTCCCAATAGGACTCGAATGCTTCTGTCATAACGTCTGATCCCCGCAAAGCGTGCCTTTGGATCTTGTATTTCCGGCTTACCACAAACCAACCACCTTCTTTCTTTGTGATTCAAAACAAAACAGTTAGAATGGACTCAGTCGGTCCTCATTATTGACAACATCTTTTTTTTTCTTTTTCTTTTTTTTTCGATTTTTTTTCATTCATTTTTTCCTTTTTTCATTTCTTTTTTTTTCTTTTTCTTTTTCATTCTTTTTTTTCATTCTCTTTTTTCATTTTTTTTGCTTTTCTTTTTGTTGTGGTCGAATCTTATGGAGATTGCCTACGTATCATGACCCCGCATGAATCAGACCTTGCGTAGTTCGAACCAATAAAAGATAAACAATAATAAACACACATTTTTTTTGGGAATTTCCAACTTTCAAATTAAAACAAACTTGCTTGCAAAAGTTTAAAAACTAACCATACTAACAGACTTTTGACAAGAGACAACAAACGGCCTCGAAAATCAAATAACTCGCATACTCTACTCAAAGAATTACAAACTCAAAAGCAAACGGCTAGTTCCTTTCCACGTTTTCCAAATGCAACCAGACGGTTATTTTTTGCAAATGTGGCCCCTTCCAAATCTCACATGAATTTTGAGGCCAGGGAGGATTATTTTGACACTTTACAAACTTGTCCGTTCTTTTACGAAAATAGCCTTTCGACAACTGAAAGATATTCTAAGGCTTATTTCGGCAAGAACGGTTTAAGACGCGGCCGAATATGGCTTGGCTTATCATGACAAAATTCAAACGGTATTCACCTGACCGCTGACTCTTTGTTTTTTTTTCTTCTTTTCAAACTACGAAAGAAACTGGTGTTGCAAACACGGCCCTTCAGCGCCTCGGGGATGAAGATTTATAAGGCTGTGTGGGTCAACTAGACCAAAAATCCTAAACATGACCCAAAAGGTGGCTGTTTATGCAAAGTCAGCCTTCCGGCGTCCCTTTCGGGAACATTCGGCTATTTATGACAAAACAACATCACCCGACTTATTTATGACTCTTTTTATCGTTTTTCGAATTAGAAAAGTCAATATTGCAAACACGGCCTTTCAACGCCTCGGGGACAAAGATTTTTAAGGCTGTGTGGGTCAACTGGCCCAAATCTTAAAAAATGACCTGAAGGTGGCTATTTATGCAAAGTCAGCCTTCCGGCGTCCCTGTCGGGAATATTCGGCTATGTTTTGACAAAACAGCGTCACCCGACTTCTTTATGACAAAAATCAAATTTGACATATTATTTGTCAAATTTCGGCAGAGTTTCAACACTACTTGGATATTGATTTTTTTTCTAAAAATAAATAGTTATATCTCTACACTGTTATTTTCTCCTCTTTTTTCACGATTTTTTTTAATCTGTGGAAAATGATGAAAACATACAAAATCTTTTGAATTTTCATGCTTTTTTTTTATGTATTTTTTTATATTTATTATTATTTTTCAAAAATGTGGCATGGAAAACATAAGGATTTCCAAGACATCTTGTATTTCGCAAATGTTCCCCATGTGCATTTTCCCAAAAATGAAGCGTGGGGGACATAGGGAATTCCAAGACTTCTTGGATTCCACAAATGTTCCCCATGTGGTTTTCCCAAAAATGAAGCATGGGGGACATATGGAATACCAAGGCTTCTTGAATTCCACAATGTTCCCCATGTGCTTAATTAACATAATAGCATGCTTATCTAAAAAATCGTGCAACTTTCTTATTTAACGTGATCAGCATGATAAGGAGTGTCATTTGTCCGCAAATATCATTGGTCCGCCAAATGACCCATTCACCCTTGAATAAATACAACATGTAGCACATAGGATGCCAAAAGATGGTCTATTATTTTCAGGTTGCTTGTCCTAGACGGACCCAACCCCTGTGTTGAGTCCCCTAAGTCAAATGCACATGATGCAAATAAACGTTCCTACTAGGGATCCGGCATGAAGCTGAGTTATTCTAGGTTCAAAACCTGGGTGTTTTTTCTAGACCTGGCTTACCCGAGCGGACAGCTCGAGCCGAGGGGGGCAGCGTACCGGGAATACAGAAGCTTCACCGGCTTAGTAACTTATCCGAACCTCGTTCTAAATTGGGATTTGACACTACACAGAAAAGAAGTCGTACGAAGTACGCCCTTCTTCATGATTTAGAAGACTCATAAGGATAGGGGTTTCAGCACAGTTTATATACAGTTCACGTAATATCAAAGCGGTAAAAGCAGCATTTAGCACATCAGGCTCAAACATGTAAAAATCAGATAAAACCAAATATAACAATTTATCTAAGCTCGAATTTCTAACCCTGAACCAGTGGTTCTGGGTCTTGTCCCCAGCAGAGTCGCCAGAGCTGTCACACCTCCTTTTTCCGCACCCGCGAGGGGCCAAGGGAGTTTCTTCCAATTAAAGGACAATCGGAACGGGATTTATTTATTTCTTTCAGAGTCGCCACTTGGGAGATTTAGGGTGTCCCAAGTGTCACACCTCCTTTTTCCGCGCCCGGGGGGCGCAGGGGGAGTTTTTTCCAATTAAAGGACAATCGAAACGGGATTGGTTTAATTATTTCAGAGTCGCCACTTGGGAGATTTAGGGTGTCCCAAGTCACCAATTTTAATCCCGAATCGAGGAAAAGAATGACTCTATATTACAGTCTGCGTACCAGAAATCCGGATAAGGAATCCTGTTAACCCGGGAGAAGGTGTTAGGCATTCCCGAGTTCCGTGGTTCTAGCACGGTCGCTCAACTGTTATATTCGGCTTATTTATCTGATTTTTAATACAATTATGAACCATGTGCAAATTTTATCTTTTAACCGCTTTATTAATTATTATTATTACAAGAATGTGAACATCGCTTAAAATATATCTTTGGACTGTGTCACATGAAATGCACCCACAATCCGAAACATATTTTATTTGATGTTTTAGGATTTGGATTTGGGTCGCATGAAATGCACATCCGAGTTTAGGAAAATTAAAATTAAATTATTAAAGACGCGCCTAAAGCGACTATCGCGTTATTATTTTGCGGAGGCCGTGAAATTCGCTAATCGACCCTCCTGAATTCCAAGTAATTTTAAACAAGTATTTACTGAGGGCCCCGCAATTTGTATTTTTTATTCGGCGAGGCTCATCTCATTCTTATTTTTTTAAAGAATTAGCAACGTCATGGAAATGCATCCCGGGCCACGCCACAATCAATGCGCCCGTGACTAGAGACATATTTCGACTCCGTTGAGATTTGGATTTGGGTCACATAAATGTGCACCCGAGTTTAGGGAGATAACATTATTAAAGGCGCGCCTAAAGCAACTAGCGCATTATTATTTTGGGTAGGGCCGTGAAATTTGCTAAACGACCCATCCCGGAATCTAAGTATTTAATACATATATTCTGTGAGGGCCCCGCAATTTGTCCCTTTTATTTGGCGAGGCTCGTCTCATTTTATTTTTTTTATTATTATTATTTTTTATTATTTTTTTTTTATTTTTTATATTTTTAAAGGGATGCCATTTTTACGTCTTTAACCATACTAAACCTTACAGCTTCTTTACAAATACAATCTCATAACTTGTCAAGATTTAATAAAAGAAGTTTAAGCGAATGAGTGTTTCAGGCGTAGTAACAACAGGTACTAATACTAATTTTGTCCAAATAAACTAAGACAATGAAGGGCCGAGCGAATCGACGTCAAACTGTGTCTTAGGACTACTAATACAACTAAATCAAATGACATCAAGTAAACAATAATAACATAACGCAAAATGAGCAAAAATGCATACGATGAAAACATAAGCAGAAAATTATCATACCAATTTCTATATTGCATTTTTTGAACATTCCGTAACATTTCCTCGTCTAATGCTTGAAGTTTACTAACCTGGACAGACAGAGACAGATAGAGCCATGGACCAAACCTCAACATCGACTTCAACGAATAACCGCGACCGGGAAACCATAGAAAAGGTTATCAAAGCTCGGACGGAATAGCTCGCGCCAGAAACTCGAACACGAACGGACTAACAATGAGTCATGGCTACAACTGACTTTTCCAGGCGGTCATTTGGGCGTGGGGGAGCTGAACGGAACAGCAGCGAGGGCCGGATTCAATGGAGGATCGTCGGACTAGTTTTTTTTTGGTTACGACGAAGGAGAAGAAATGGCCATGGGCTGGTGGTTTGGATGTAGCGTCGACGGGCAGTGATGAACACGAACAACAGCAGCAGTGGCTGCTGCTCGAATAGCGCAACAATGGTGACAGCAGTAGGGTCGACGAGCAGTAGAGCTTGTTGGCTGGGGAGGATAGGTTGTTTGACGATGAGGGAGTGAAGCTGGGGGCAGTGACGACGAAAGCGAAGCAGCAGTACTCGCCGGATTTAATGGAGGAAGGAAGCGATGGTCGTTCGGACGTGAGGGAGTGGCGTCGCGACTGGTTTTTGGGTTGCGACGGGTGTGATGGAGCTGGGCGTCGTTGGTGGTCGACGAAGGGAGTTTGGACAGGAGGATGGTCGACTGCTGGTGGGTCGTTGACGGAGGTGGTGGTTGTGATGGGATGGTGGTTTTTGGACGACGGGAAGGGTCTGTTTTTGTTCCTAGGGTTTTCGGTCTTCTCCACCTTTGGAGAAGATGAGTGAGCAGTACTTTTTCCTCCAAAAATTCAAAAGTCCCCTCTCTTTTCCATTTTTCTGTCCGTGTATATTAGCCCATTTGTCCAGAAAAATGAGCCCCACGCGTGGTGGGGTTCGAGACTTATGTCCCCCACGCGTGGTGGGGTTCCCCATGTGTCCTGGACACGGTTTATTACGGGCTAGGTCCGAAAATTAGGCCTAAAACCGGGTAGTTTAAACCCGAATATTATTCTTTTGCTCGGACCCGAGAAATAGGAACACGTTGCTTAACTAGTCCTATGTAAGCAAAATAACTACCAAAAATAAGACTAGTATTTAAACAAAACTATATTTTTTTTAAATATTTTCAAGGTTTAAAATAGCTACAAAATATTAATAAAACTATTTTTTTTGTAATTTTCGTTTTAAATATTAAGATAAAATATGAGGTAATATTTTTTGTATTTTTCAAAGTTAAAATGACTATAAAACCTTAATAGAACTATGTTTTATTTATTTATTTTTTGTAATTTTCGAAATTATATTAAGTACAAAAATAAAGTGCAATTTTTGTATTTTTCAAGTTTATGAGAGATACATAAACTAAAATTTATATATATATTTTTTGAAATTTCTTTTTTCTTTGAAATAAAGTAAAAATAGTTAAAATAGCTATTCTAGACCCAATTTCACATATTCACACTAAAAATGTGAAAATTCTCGGGGAGGGTCAAAAATCACGTGCTTACAGCTGCCCCTCTTTGACTGGAAACACGAAGAGTTTTCCGACAAAGAACGACTAGCCGTGTTTTTGACCCGACCATTACTTGGACGGACTACACTTCAGGAAAGGGAGGGAATGTGACCGAGCCCTGGTATCTGAGCTGCCTACATATCCTTGGTTATACAGGAATCAGGCCACGTGTAGTTCGGGAATGAGAGAGATAGTGAAGTGTACCGAGGTGAAGAGCCGATCGAGGTGCCGTTCCGTTGAGGTTCCGGTCCGCGGTCCTGTCATTACAACAAAAATGAAAACTGAAAAAGACTAACTAAGCCTATCAGCTACTAGTTACAAGGATTCCTATCTCTTAAGTCTTCTGAAACTTGGTCTTGAGTCTTGAATGGTGCTTCATACAGACTTTGGATCTGAACCTTGACACTTGCTAGTTGTAGGCGCTAGTTCCTGAGCAGATCTCATCTGTTCTCCACTTCCGTATTTTGGGCTCTTCTCTTTCTTCTCTTTTTTTCTTCTTTTTTTTTGTTTTTTTTGTTTTTGTTTTTGTGACCAGCTTCTGTTGATCGTCCCAGACTATTGATTCGCGTTCTTGAGGCGAGCTTCTAACTTGGATTGAATGCTGGGGACTTCGGTTGTAACCTTCTGCTTTCCGGTGGGCCACCGCTTGATCTTGAAACATGTTTCTCCGTTCTACAGGCGGACCCTGACTTCTTCTATCTTCGACACGCAACAACCTCCGTTCTACAGGCGGGTCCCTGACAATCAAAACAAACAAAACAAACAAAATTTTCTAACCCAGTTTGTACTGGGAAGATTTGTGAGTCATTAGCAAAATTGTAACTCACTTACACTACTGATGCAATGATGAGAGTAAACTAAAGACTGGGCTAGGATGTGCATCTCCTCTGAGTAAAACCAAAACTCTTGCTAGCAAATGTGTCTGCTAAACTAAAAACCTCAATGACTCAAACTAGAAAGTGTGTCTTCTATGGTTGAATCGGAATGAGCTAAACTAGGAAGTGCGTCTCCTAAGGGTGAAAACTTTAGTGACTAGAACTAGGAAGTGCGTCTCCTATGAGTAAAATCCCGATTAGGAAGTGCGTCTCCTACGGGTAAAACTAAACTTTGAGGAAGTGCGTCTCCTGGGGGTACAATAAACTTAGGAAGTGCGTCTCCTATTGGGGATGACTGTTTTTAGGAAGTGCGTCTCCTACTGGGTGAAACTATTCTTAGGAAGTGCGTCTCCTATTGGTACAATAGATCTAGGAAGTGTGTCTCCTATTGGTAAAACTTAGCTTAGGAAGTGCGTCTCCTATTGGTAAAACTTAGCTTAGGAAGTGCGTCTCCTATTGGTGAAATCAACTTAGGAAGTGCGTCTCCTATTGGTGAACCTATTCTTAGGAAGTGCGTCTCCTAATGGTAAAACTGAACTTAGGAAGTGCGTCTCCTATTGGTAGAACTAAACTTAGGAAGTGCGTCTCCTATGGGGGAAATGAACTTAGGAAGTGCGTCTCCTATGGTGAAACTGAACTTAGGAAGTGCGTCTCCTATGGTGAAACTGAACTTTAGGAAGTGCGTCTCCTATGGTGAAACATATCTTAGGAAGTGCGTCTCCTATTGGTGAAACTTGCTTAGGAAGTGCGTCTCCTACTGGTGAAACTTATCTTAGGAAGTGCGTCTCCTACTGATAAAACTTGCTTAGGAAGTGCGTCTCCTACTGGTGAAACTTGCTTAGGAAGTGCGTCTCCTACTGGTGAAACTTATCTTAGGAAGTGCGTCTCCTACTGATAAAACTTGCTTAGGAAGTGCGTCTCCTACTGGTGAAACTTGCTTAGGAAGTGCGTCTCCTACTGGTGAAACTTGCTTAGGAAGTGCGTCTCCTACTGGTGGAACTTGCTTTAGGAAGTGCGTCTCCTATGGTGAAACTGACTTAGGAAGTGCGTCTCCTATTGATAAAACTGAACTTAGGAAGTGCGTCTCCTATGGTAAAACTGAATTTTAGGAAGTGCGTCTCCTATGGGTGAACTATTCTTAGGAAGTGCGTCTCCTAATGGTAAAACTGAACTTAACTTAGGAGGAAATGCATCTCCTATGGGTAAAGACGTGGAATGTATGCCTCTGTTATCTGGGCGGGCTCCCAATTTCAACACTTGAAAAGTAAAGACTGAATTTATGCCTCTGTTATCTGGGCGGGCTCCCAACTTCAACACTTAAAATTAAAGACTGAATGTATTCCTCTGTTATTATGGGCGGGCTCCCAATTTCAACACTTAAAAAAATAAAAAGACTGAATGTATGCCTCTGTTATCTGGACGGGCTCCCAATTTCAACACTTAAAATAAAAGACTGAAATGTATTCCTCTCGTTATTCAGGTGGGCGCCTGGTACATGAAATGCAAATACTGAAATGTATTCCTCTCGTTATTCAGGTGGGCGCCTGGTTACATGAAATGCAAGTACTGAAAGTATTCCTCTCGTTATACAGGTGGGCGCCTGGTGGTAAAGATATGAAACATGATATGCCCGCATTATACTGGTGGGTGACCTAGAACAGAAATGAAAAGACAAAAATGTATTCCTCTCGTTATTCAGGTGGGCGCCTGTCTTCAACAATAACTTTGAAAATAAGATCCTATTTGAGGGCGGATGAACCCGACATATCCTGTTTGAGGGCGGATGAACCCAAAATATCCTATTTGAGGGCGGATGAACCCGACAGATCCTATTTGAGGGCGGATGAACCCAACATATCCTATTTGAGGGCGGATGAACCCGACAGATCCTATTTGAGGGCGGATGAACCCGACAGATCCTATTTGAGGGCGGATGAACCCAACAGATCCTATTTGAGGGCGGATGAACCCGACATATCCTATTTGAGGGCGGATGAACCCGACAGATCCTATTTGAGGGCGGATTAACCCAACAGATCCTATTTGAGGGCGGATTAACCCAACAAATCCTATTTGAGGGCGGATTAACCCAACAGATCCTATTTGAGGGCGGATTAACCCAACAGATCCTATTTGAGGGCGGATTAACCCAACAAATCCTATTTGAGGGCGGATTAACCCAACAGATCCTATTTGAGGGCGGATTAACCCAACAGATCCTATTTGAGGGCGGATTAACCCAACAGATCCTATTTGAGGGCGGATTAACCCAACAAATCCTATTTGAGGGCGGATTAACCCAACAGATCCTATTTGAGGGCGGATTAACCCAACAGATCCTATTTGAGGGCGGATTAACCCGGACAGATCCTATTCGAGGGCGGATTAACCCAACAGATCCTATTTGAGGGCGGATTAACCCAACAAATCCTATTTGAGGGCGGATAAACCCAACAGATCCTATTTGAGGGCGGATGAACCCAACAGATCCTATTTGAGGGCGGATGAACCCAACATATCCTATTTGAGGGCGGATGAACCCAACATATCCTATTTGAGGGCGGATGAACCCAACATATCCTATTTGAGGGCGGATGAACCCAACATATCCTATTTGAGGGCGGATGAACCCAACATATCCTATTTGAGGGCGGATGAACCCAACATATCCTGCAGGGGATTGGGATGAATTTTCCCCCTTTTTTTTTCATTATTATCCCTTTTTTTTAATTCCTTTTTTTTTGTTTTGTTTTTGCATAGCTTCTTCCTTCAAAGACTACCTCCCTTGATTTACTTACCTGTTGGGTGGTAAAATGTTATCAGCTGAGGGTACCTGACTTCCAGAAAATTTTCTAAATGGAAGGAAAATTTTCTGCCCCAGTTTGATAATATCCCTTGTGGCATGCGCTTCTGCATCAATGTCATTTCCTTTACCTGTTTCAAATCAAACAAAATTTGTTAGTTTAAAACATGGTGGTTGGCTGTGATACTCCTGCTGGGATGGTTCTCCCTTCCTCCCTCCTTGCTCTGTGTTCCACAACTTGTTGAGGATGATATTATGTGCTGGGGATAATCCCTTCCTGCTGGGGATATCCATCTTCTTTTGTGGCATAGCTCGGAAACTGGCATTTTCCCGACCTTTTAGTCTAGTATGGATTTCGCCAAATCATGCTCACTGCTCTCCTTGCTCTGTTCACGGGCCTTGTCTTTGAGGTTTATAACCTTGGTTTTGGCAAGGATATCCCTCTTGATGCTCGTCAATCCTTTTGTTAATTCCCTTTGCTGGGGATATCTTTATTGACACTGGTCTCGCGCTTGTTCCTTGCTGACTATACCATTTGGATATACTAGTCAGATCTCATCTTGGAAAGCTGATGGCATATTTTTGAAGTCATTTCATACTTGTTCTGACCGGACAGACTCTATTGGGGAAATTTTGTGAAAGGAGAAAAACAACAGAAACAAAATAAAAGACAAAGGACACGATGACTCTTTTACAAAAGAAACTATAAATAAAAACCTATCAAACGCAGATACCGACTCTAATGGCCATGACATGCGTATGTGGCCTATCCTCTACCGTCAATCATCTTTCAAGATCTTCCATTGGCGATTCCCCCTCTGATTCTCAATCTTATTCGACTTGTAGTGCCCGAAGGGTTTTCACTATCAAGTCTCTCTCATTTTGGTTTTCTCTCAGCTTTCATCGCCTTATGGTGCCTGTGAAGGTTTTCACCGATAAGACTCTCTCATTTGTATCACTTTCCAGCTGGGGATTTGGAGTGTCGCCGGTACGACTCTTTCTGCTGGAGATTAGAGTCCTTTCTGCTGTGGAACAGAATGTTATGTTCGCCGGTAAGATTCTTCATTTGTCTGACTTGGCATCTTTTGAAGACTGATCGGAAGGTCTTTCTTTGGACCGTAATGTGGGTTTTTGGATTGGGCTAGAAAGAAAGGGTATTAAAGGCTCAAAAATGCATTCATTTTGGGTTATTAATTACAACCTTCGGAATTAGATTTATTTACATCAAACGCAACATCTGCCCCAGTTTCTTGCTTGGTGATATTTTAATTGTTTTTTTTTTCATTTTTCAAAACTACGACCGAGCCGTGAAGCGCCTACGTATCCTCTTTGAGGAATCAGGTCAAACGTAGTTCCCAATTCCTCTCTTCCATTTGACTTTTTTTTTTCTTTTTCTTTTTTGTTATCACTTTTCTTTTCATTTCTCTTTTCTTTTCTCATTTCTCCTTTCTTTTTGTCGTTTTTTCTTTCTCTTTTTTTTTCCTTTTATTCTTCTTTTTCCATTTTGCTGTTTTCTTTTCTTTCTTTTCTCTTACCTGCCATGCTTGCGTATTTTATTCGTTGCTACTAATTCCGAACGAGGGGTATGAAAGAAAATAAATAAGGCTCAAAAGGGGTAACGAAGGATAAAGTGTTTGGGTAGCAGAACAAAATGCCTTCGTCATTCCAGTCTTCAAAATATGCCAAATGCAAACAACACGATTTAAATTTGTAGTCTCTTCTGATGGTGCTGGACTTGACAATTATATTCAACATCTGTTTGTTCATTTGTCACTTCTAAAGCACCGTTGGGCGACACTCTCATTCTCATTATTATGAACGACCCTCATGCCAATTTAGGCGAATCTTTCTTTAACGATTTTCTTTGTGTTTAACTTGCCCCAGTTCCACATGACTCGGGCTCTGAATAATCTCAAACCGTCCTTATTTTCTTTAAATGGTCTGATCGCCTTTCTAGGGTTTTATGATTAACTTTAAAATTAGGTCCAAAGTGTGTGCGTATGTCATGTCTCTAGAATCGGCATTGAACAGAAAATGGTAAAAGGACAAAAGAATGACTGGAAATAATGAAAGACCGGACTTTGTATTAGACTACTGGTGAAATGGTTTAAATAACAAAACAAGCAAAGCAAACCAGAACAAAATCCTAAAAACAAACTGGACAAGACAACATCCGACTCATCACCCTAATAATCCGAACAACAGAAATGACAACAAAATGAGCCACCACAAGCTTCTCTCTTGCTGACCCAGGAACAAAAACGTCCTCCCACTTTATCAGAATTGGCATTTTAGCCACTGAGCTTTGCATCAATACTGCCGAGACCATTACCAGCTTCAACCTCATCAACCTCCGTCGGCAAATTCTCGAGGAGGTTCGAGTGCCCCATGTCACTGTTATTAATTGCAACCCGCCCTTCTCGGATCATTTTCTCTACTTCCTTTCTCCAGCTATGACAGCTCTCAATGTTGTGCCCTATGACATTGGAGTGGTAGGCGCATCGTGCTGCCGGATCAAAGCTCCTTGCAAGCGGATTTATAGTACATGCGGGGAGTGGCTCAATCGAACCAGCATGCCTTAGCCTTTCAAACAGACTGGCATAAGATACCCCGATGGGGGCGAGAGCATTTCCTCGTTTCAGCAACCTCTTCATTCTTGCATGTTGACAGGGCCGGAAACCTGATCCAGGTGGCTTTTGGTAGGCTTGTGTAGGTGGGTAGGCATTTTGTGGAGCCGGGTACCTGGAAAGTGAAGTATGGCGGGGAAAGAAGTGGTGTTGGGGAGTGGAGAAGCATTGAGGAGTGATGGAGCTACTCGGGTAGCTGGGAAAACTGTCATAAACGGGTCGGGATGGTGAGTATGGGGGATCTTCCGCTATGGTGTTGGGTGCTTGGGAAGCGACAGAGTTCAAGAAGCTTGGCGGTGGAGGGGGCGGTGCTTTTCCAGTTATCCACGCCTGATACATGTCTGCCACATGTTGTCTCAGCATTTTTACTTCTTCTACCAACCCGTTGTTCCGTTCAATCAATTGTTGTCGGTCATCAGTACCGACCCACTCGGTTCTGCGGTTCTGAGCCATTGTCCTTTGATTTTGCTTTGCAGGGAGGAGTTACCACCAACCAACCACTCTCTATATATGGACACATCAAAGGGAAGTCATCACGTTAGTGTTAGGGCATTGGACAGACAATCATATATCAAAAATGTACCCAAGCAGTTAGGCAATTGTGCCCCCTGAAAATCTTCCACACTCTCTTTTATTTATTTATTATTATATATTTATTTTATTTTTTTTTTTATTTTTTTTTATTATTATTTTTTCATTTTAGTGGTGGTCGAATCTTATGGAGATTGCCTACGTATCATGTCCCCGCATGAATCAGACCTTGCGTAGTTCGGACCAATAAAAGATAAACAATAGTAAACATTTTTCAATTTTCATATTAGAACAAATTGGGTTTCAAGGATTTAAAGATGACCCGCAAACTTGAAAATCAAACAAACTGCATGTTCTAATCAAAAGATTGGCAGAAAAAAAAAACAAAATTCCAGCTCCCTTTCTCTGTTCGACAAATGCAACCAAATGGTTATTTTTGCAAATGTGGCCCCTTCCAAATTTCACATGAATTTTGAGGCCGAGGAGGATTATTTCGACAAACTTGTCCATTCTTTTACGAAAATAACCCTTCGACAACTGAAAGATTATTCTAAGGCTATTTCGGCAAGAACGGTTTAAGACGCGACCGAAGCTGGCTCGGCTTATTATGACAAAAGACGGTATTCACCTGACCGTCGACTCTTTTTCAAATTATAATAAAACTTGGTGTTGCAAAACACGACCCTTCAGCGCCTCGGGGACGAAGGTCTTTTAAGGCTGTGTGGGTCAATTGGACCAAATCTAAAACAATGACCCAAAGGTGGCTGTTTATGCAAAGTCAGCCTTCCGGCGTCCCTTTCGGGGACATTCGGCTATTTATGACAAAACAACATCACCTGACTTATTTATGACTCTTTTTCGTTTTTCAAATTAGAAAACTCAATATTGCAAACACGGCCTTTCAACGTCTCGGGGACGAGGATTTTTAAGGCTGTGTGGGTCAACTGGACCAAATCTTAAAAAATGACCCAAAGGTGGCTGTTTTATGCAAAGTCAGCCTTCCGGCGTCCCTTTCGGGAACATTCGGCTATGTCTTGATAAAACAGCGTCACCCGACTTCTTTATGACAAAAATTGAAATTTGACATATATTTTTTTTATGATTATTATTTGTTTGTTTTTGGCTTTTTAGCAAAACGGTGGGGTTGGACCCGATGAGGGTTGCCTACGTATCTCACATCCGGTGAGAATCAAACCCGCGTAGTTCGGGCAAATAAGCTATTTTTGAGAAGACCCCTTTTCCATTTCTATTTTTTTTTATTATTATTTTTCCCACAACAATCAAATAGACTATTATTTTTCATTCATAACAAACAAACAAATTAACGAAAAACATAAAACATTCCTTCTTTTTTGAGAAGGTGGGGGTTGGACCCGATGAGGGTTGCCTACGTATCTCACATCCGGTGAGAATCAAACCCGCGTAGTTCGGTCAAATAGAACTACTTTAAAAGAAGAAAGGAAGCATTTTTGATTGATTTTCTTTTTACAAGAAACACTTCTAAGACATATTCTTGAATTTTCATTTGCTCTCTTTTTTTTCCTTTATTCGGAATTTTGCTTTTAATAAAAGAAATGCTTCTCAAAATGTTTTTTTTTGGATTTTGAATTTTCTTTTCAACTTCTGAAAGAGAATCAAAATATTTTCGGATTTTTTTTTATATTATATTATTTTTTGAAAACAATTAGAAAGACTTCCTAGAGAAGCTAATAATGGAGAAAATATTTTTGGATTATTTTAATTTTGTCATTTTCATAAACAAATAAATAACACATATTTTTAAAACAAGACCTTTTTTTTTATGGCAAGACAAACAATTTTCCTTTCTATTAATGCTTCTTTTTTTTTCTTTTTTTTTTAATAAAACAAACTAATAAGACATATATTTTTTATTTTATATTCTCAAAATTTCGATAGAGTTTCGACACTACTTGGACATTGGTTTTTTCTTTCTTCTAAAATAAGCAGCATATCTCTACGGTGTCATTTTCATCTTTCACAATTTTCTAATTTGTGGAAACGTACAAAATCTTTTTTTTTTCTTTTGAATTTCCAATGTATTTTTTTTTAATTTTATATATATACATATATATTTTCAAAAATGTGGCATGGGGGACATAATGATTTCCAAGACTCCTTGGATTCCGCAAAAGCTCCCCATGCGCTTTTCCCAACATATGAAGCGTGGGGGACATATGGGAATTCCAAGACTTCTTGGATTCCACAAATGTTCCCCATGTGCTTTCCCAAAAGCAAGCGTGGGGGACATAGGGAATTCCAAGGCTTCTTGGATTCCACAAATGTTCCCCATGCTTTGATTAAAATAACATCATGCTGGAAATGACCAAATGACCCATTCGCCCTTGACTGAATATAACATGTAGCACATAGGATGCCATAAGATGGTCTATTATTTTCAGGTTGCTTGTCCTAGACGGACCCAACCCCTGTGTTGAGTCCCCTAAGTCAAATGCACATGATGCAAATAAACGTTCCTACTAGGGATCCGGCATGTGGCTTTGTTATACTAGGTTCAGAACCTGGGTGTTTGTTCTAGACCTGGCTTACCCGAGCGGACAGCTCGAGCCGAGGGGGGGCAGCGTACCGGGAATACAGAAGCTTCACCGGCTTAGCAACTTATCCGAACCTCGTTCTAAATTGGGATTTGACACTATACAGAAAAGAAGTCATACGAAGTACGCCATTCTTCATGATTTAGAAGACTCAGAGAGAAGATGGGTTTCGGCACAATTTATATACAGTTCACATAATATCAAAGCGGTAAAAGCAGCATTTAGCACATTTAGGCTAAAACATATAATAAAATCAGTTAATAAATAAAGCCAAATAATAACAATTATTCTAAGCTCGAATTCTTAACCCTGAACCAGTGGTTCTGGGTTATTATTCCCCAGCAGAGTCGCCAGAGCTGTCACACCTCCTTTTTCCGCACCCGCGGGGCGCAGGGGGAGTTTTTCCAATTAAAGGACAATCGAAACGGGATTTGTTTATTTGTTTCAGAGTCGCCACTTGGGAAATTTAGGGTGTCCCAAGTCACCAATTTTAATCCCGAATCGAGGAAAATAATGACTCTATATTACAGTCTGCATACCAGAAATCCGGATAAGGAATTCTGTTAACCCGGGAGAAGGTGTTAGGCATTCCCGAGTTCCGTGGTTCTAGCACGGTCGCTCAACTGTTATATTCGGCTTGTTTATCTGATTTTTAATACAATTATGAACTATGTGCAAATTTTATCTTTTAACCACTTTATTAATTATTATTAGGAATGTGAACGTCGCTTTAAACATGTCTTTGGACTGCGTCACATGAAATGCACCCACAATCCGGAACATATCTTATTTTGACGTTTTGGGATTTGGATTTGGGTCGCATGAAATGCACACCCCAAGTTTTAAGAAAGTAAATTATTAAACACGCGCCTAAAAGACTATCGCGTTATTATTTTGGGGAAGGCCACGAAATTCACTAAGCGGCCCTCCTGAATTCTAAGTAATTTAAAACAAGTATTTACTGAGGGCCCCGCAATTTGTATTTTTATTCGGCGAGGCTCATCTCATTCTTATTTTGAAAGGATATCCTATAGCAACTACGTTTCTTGTCGTGTTTGTCTCTATCAATCGAAAGCAGGAGATAGTCCTAATTAATTAATACTTGCAAGTTATTTTATAACAGAATTCGGAAATGCTAAAATCAGGAACAAGGCTGCGCGCACAGTCAGTCGAATAAATAATCATGGGCCCAAATCCAGCCCACGCGCGGTTGGCCAGACCTGGGCCACTGCTCGCTCGATGCGGGCCTGCCTAGTCTGTCTTCGACCTGGGCTCGACCTTCATGAGGTTGAGGCCCTGGATTTGTGTTCTTTATCTTGAAACATGGTTTTAAGAGTTATGTATGGCAATTCATTGGAAAGGAAAGAACTTAATTTACAGTGTACAAATTTCATGCTTGGACTACATTACAGCATATATGGCAAAGTAAACTAAATCCGAGATGCAACCTAATTCATTGAGACCACTTTTATCTAACAACATACATATACAACTATCATTCGATACCCTATATTGACATCAACTAGGCTTGTAAGCTAACTTCAGTATCCCAAAATATGAGCTATTAGTCATTATATTACATTCAACACAACAGTACATGTATATAAACAACATTTGCAGATCTTCTCTTTTACACTCATTGCTCAAACTTTCGAGTTACATTGGTAGTGTAATTGTGTACCTGGTATAGAGGACAAAGAAGGAAGGGATGATCAGCTGGGTAGTATGTAGTAAACACAGCAACAACAACCAAACAGTAACAACAACAAACCAATAACCACAAATGCTTTCCACAGTCCAACAGACAAATAGCAACAGTTTCCAGAGCAACAGAAACCACAGGTGGTCGAGGCCCAAACAAACAATCCCAGAAAAGAGTAATGAACCAGTAGAAAATCCAAGATACCAAATGTGACAGCAACAGAAACCCAATAACCACAAAGCTCAGCTAATACCCGATACAGTTCCAGCAATCAGGAAGACTAAGACTCGAACCACAGCACACAGAAAACTCAGTATAGTAACAATCGCAGTAGAAATACACAGCCTTTCTCTTAATGGAACAGTAATGATCCTAATTAGAATAACTGGCTTGGCTAGAATAGCCCAACCAATTTAGCTCCTCGTGCAGTTTTGGGCAGTGATTGGTTAAAGTGTTCTGAAAATTTCCCCTTTTGTTTTCTTTTTTTTCTGAAGACTAAAAGTCCAGCCCGTTTAAGTTATCAAATGGCCTATTTATAGGCCAAATGAAACAGTACAGCTGAGCTGCCTGCCCTGCCAATTGGCAGAATGCCCATACCCTTTAAGCCCATGCCTAAGCATCTTTGGTGCCAGCCCCTTTGTTCCCCACGCCTGGTCTTTGTTTAATCAAGAGTTATGGGCTCGTTTTATTTATTCATTTTAAGCCCCATACTCTTATGTCTTTCTCCCCATTAGTATTAGTTTAATCTTAATTAGTACCCTACTTGCCAGCTTCATTTAAACTAACCTTTTCTGCCTTTTTCAAACCCCAGAATACCCCTGCTTGACCTTGATTATTACTGCCCTGCCTATTGCAGCATCAGGGCATTTTTGAACTGATGGAAGTTCAAATTCAAGACTACCTGGACTGAACCTTTTCAGTCAGTTTCATAATGCAAACAAACCATTTCAAACAATGCTGGGGCATTCAGTCAATAGCAAGGTTCAATTAGTCATGCGACATTATTAGCTCATTCGACTCATTAGTTATAGAAAACTGATCGACGACATTTATCGAGTCGACTATACTAATCATAACAGGTAATAATCAGTCGTTCAAATAAACAACACATACAGGGACCTAAAGGGCATCAGACAGTTTTTGTTCAATTACTAGGGCTATATGAATTAATTCGCTTGACGACTACTCTAATCGAACATGTACATCACAGAATACATTCAAATCATACCCAGAAAACAATTGACCAAATAAAAGGTCTTTACAGAGATGAAAGAAGTCCGAATGAAAAATAACAAAATAACAAACAAACACAAAGAAATATGCTGACAACTTATTTAGAAATAAAACAAAAGAAAGGAAAACTTACCAAAAATGTCTAAATCAAACAGACCCAAATCTGATTCAACTTCGAACTTCTGAGGCCGAACAAACTTTAATCAGGGTGTTCTCACATGAGAACACCTTGATTAAGGTCTATTAGACCTCAAACCCATGTCCAAACCGGCCGGATTCCCCGGGTGCATGTGTTCTAGAGTCTGGATTTCCAGATCTGATTTTTAGGGAGTTGTGGGTAGATTCGGACCAAACCAAGCTTGGTTTGGTCACGAGGAAGGTCAGGGGAGTGGCTGATACAAAGATGGTGAGGTTTGGTATAGGTCCGGGTTCGACTCAAATCTTCAAATGAAGATTCGAGACGAACGAAAGTGATTCGAGGCAAATGGATAGTAGATCCATGTTCAGGAGAGTGAGGTGGTCCTAGGGTGTTCAGGAGGTGGCCACCGGCGTTCATGCCGCCGGGTTTTGGTGGAAGGGAAACTAGGGCGGCGTTAGGGTTTGGGGGTTTCAGGGTTCGGGGAAGGAGATGACTGAAGGGTGGGGTTGGTATAGGGGGCGTGGGGTGAAGGGTTGAGTTTATATATGGGGAGTCTGATTGGATCTGAGCCGTTAGATCAGATGATCTTAACGGCTTGGATCTGAGGATGAGACATGAGACGGGGTCGTTTGGTAGTTAAACGGGGTCGTTTGGTTTAAGTGAGGGGTTGGGTCAGGCTGGTTATTTGGGTCGGGTTTGAACATGGGTCGCTGAACGAGGTCCTGAACCGTTGGATCGGCTGGGACGGACAGCTCAGATTGATTTGCCTGAAACAACGTCGTTTCGGGAGGTGCCTGGGCAGCCGGTTTTGGACTGGACCTGATCGAATTGGTTTGGGCCTATTTTTGGTTTATTTCCTTGGGCCCAACCGCTTTTCTTCCCTTTTTTTGTTTTTTCTAGTTTCATTTTTCAAAAATAAAATAATAGACAATAAAATAATGAAATTAAAACTAAACAACAATGGAACATTTTAACACAATTAACACCAAATATTCAAGTAAGTTAACTAAAAGCCTAGAACGAAGGACACACACATATATATATTATTTTTTGAATTTTCTTTTACTGACACATATTTTTGTATTTTTGTTTGATAATGACTAGATGCATAATGGACAGACCCACAAATGACCAACAACACATGTTACGGAAAGATCGAAAAATTGTACAGCGAAACCATTTGTCACTATTTTTATTTTCTTTTGGAGCGATCGTCCGTGAGGCAAAAATCACGTGCTTACAGCTGCCCCGTCCGAATACTCCGTGTGAAGCATTTTTTGAAAAAGATTTGACCGAACCTTTGCTTCAGAGGTTTCCTACATATCCTGGGCTGAAACAGGAATCGGGTCAATGTAGTTCGGGAAATTTTGGTAGCTGGGACTACCGTGTGACTGTAGTGTTTGCTGTTGTTGTGCGCTGTTGTATGCTGCTGTAGGATGCTACTGCTCAACCGATCTCCCTATTACATTGCTCTAAAAGGAAAACAAGAAGCTAAGTTAAACTGAGGATCCTGAAATTTCATCCATCTTCAACTTGTTCTTGTTGCCTTGCTTTCTTGTCGGCTAACGCTTTCCTCTGACGCCTTTATTTTGTGAACTTGGAGATGATGCTGGTCCTTCACCTTTTCTGAATGCCAATTCTCATCACTTTGCTTGATTTGCTGGGGACACGGCTTTCTTCTTTAGATCTTCCAATGGTTTCTTCAGTGGTATGGCTTTTCATCAGAATTGTTATACTGGGCATGCTACAGCGCTCCCAAACTGCTTCTTTTGAGACGCATTCCCTTTTCCTTTTGAATCGCGCGCTTGCTTTGGCAGACTTCTGCTTCTTGGCGCTGGGGATTTTATTGTTTTTCCTGCTTGGGGCTCTCTGTTGTAATCTTCCGTCTTCAGGTGGGGCTACTGACTCCAAACTCTAGAGCTAAAAGTGTTCCCGCATTATACTGGTGGGCGACCTAGAACTTAAAAGTATTCCCGCATTATACTGGTGGGCGACCTAGAACTTAAATGTATTCCCGCATTATACTGGTGGGCGACCTAGAACTTAAACGTATTCCCGCATTATACTGGTGGGCGAACCTAGAACTTAAAAGTATTCCCGCATTATACTGGTGGGCGACCTAGAACTTAAAAGTATTCCCGCATTATACTGGTGGACGACCTAGAACTTAAAAGTATTCCCGCATTATACTGGTGGGCGACCTAGAACTTAAAAGTATTCCCGCATTATACTGGTGGGCGACCTAGAACTTAAAAGTATTCCCGCATTATACTGGTGGGCGACCTAGAACTTAAAATGTATTCCCGCATTATACTGGTGGGCGACCTAGAACTTAAAATGTATTCCCGCATTATACTGGTGGGCGACCTAGAACTTAAAATGTATTCCCGCATTATACTGGTGGGCGACCTAGAACTTAAAATGTATTCCCGCATTATACTGGTGGGCGACCTAGAACTTAAAAGTATTCCCGCATTATACTGGTGGGCGACCTAGAACTTAAAAGTATTCCCGCATTATACTGGTGGGCGACCTAGAACTTAAAATGTATTCCCGCATTATACTGGTGGGCGACCTAGAACTTAAAAGTATTCCCGCATTATACTGGTGGGCGACCTAGAACTTAAAAGTATTCCCGCATTATACTGGTGGGCGACCTAGAACTTAAAATGTATTCCCGCATTATACTGGTGGGCGACCTAGAACTTAAAATGTATTGGAATTGTTTCCCCGTTCTTCCGAGAAAATTTTCGACAATCGGCAGAAAATTTTCTGCCCCGGTTTTTGGTAACTTCCATGGCATTGCATCTTGTTGCCGTCATCAATTCTTTGCTCTCCTGCAACAGACAAAAGGATTTAGTCAGTTTTAATCGTGGTGGTAGAGGGTGCCTTTCTGGCGAGCCATTTTTCTCTCTTCCCCTTCTCTTGCTCTTTGTCCCCATAATTGGTTGGCGGGCAAAGTTGCCCGTTGGGGGTTTCTAGCCTGCTGGGGATTGGTTTTCAATTTATCCCCTTTTCTGCTTTCTCTTTAAGCATATTCTGTGGGAGTCTGCTTCTACCTCCCGAAACCACTCCCTTTTGGAGCTTACTTCTTTCAACATTTCCGAGCACAATCCCTGCATTGCCTGGGGCCGGCCTTTAAGACTGTTTGTATTCTCCTGCATTGGATGAATTCCCCTTCGATTTCTAGTAGTAAGCTTTGAAAAATCCTTTAAAGACACATTTTAGGAAAAGAAAATAAAGATATGGAAAAGAGAAAAACTTTCTGAACCAATATTTTGTGGGAGGAGACAATCCAAAGAACTTATCTGGAGGACACAACTGGTCCCCGTGATCATGACGTGCACCATAGATTCCCGACCCAGTCTATTTGTATCAATCGATTTGTCCGATGGTCTGACTTGCTAGGGATGATAAATGGGTGTTCATCTTGTTGCGAATGTGGTAGCTTTTGCTGCTCTATCTCGTCGCCTCATAGTGCCCTTCGAGGGGTTTTCACTAATGAGACTCTCTCCTTTCTCTCATCTCCCGGCGCCTTACGGTGCCTGTGAAGGTTTTCACCAATAAGACTCTCTCATTTCGTATCCCTCATCTTACATCGCCTCTCGGTGCCTGCGAAGGTTTTCACCGATGAGACTCTCTCATTTTATTTCTTTTGAGGATCCGGGGTGTTGTAGGTGCGACCCTCTCTTCCGGGGATTCTTTTGACTATCAACTCATTCCCAGTCTTACGATCCTTTTCTTTGTTGGGGATCAGTGTATTATTCTCGGCCTTATTTGCCGGATTTGGCATCTCTCGAACATTGATCGGGAGATCTTTTGGATGTTGATGTTGGTTTTGGTGTGGGATTGAAGAAAGGCTACAAAAATGAAAACAATTTGAAGGGTGATGTGCTACAACTTTTGGAATCAAACCTTTGTTGGAACTTAAACATAACCTCTGCCCCAGTTTTCTTGCTTGGGGAATTTATTTTTTATGCTTATGTTGAGCTATGTGCGTTACACACATTGTGCCTATTATGCACACTATGTACATTATGCATCCTATATTTGCTATGATGCATACTATGACCGAGCCGTGAGGCGCCTACGTATCCTCTTTGAGGAATCAGGTCAAACGTAGTTCCCACGATTTTATATTCCTTGATTTTTCTTTTCTTTCTTTTCATTTTCTTTTCTTTTTTTTTTTCGTATCTTTCCCATTAGTGATTCCAAAAGAGGGGTATTGAAAGAATTTGCTTAAGGCTCAAAGGGGGAAGCGAGGGTTAAAAGTGTTTGGATAGAAGAAAGAATTGCCTCCGTCATCTCATTATTCAACAAATGCCAAATACAAACAAATAAACCAAAATTGCCATAATTTAAAGAAATTACGCATAATATCTCTTGACTGCATCTGAATTGATATCCATGTCGACACATCTTCCCTCGACATCTGTCAAACACAAAGCACCATTGGCCAAGACTCTGGTCACGATATAAGGCCCTTGCCAATTTGGGGCGAATTTGCCTTTTGCCTCGACCTGATGTGGGAGGATCTTCTTCAATACCTGCTGCCCTACTTCAAACTTCCTGGGGCGCACCTTTTTATTATACGCTCTTGCCATTCTCTTCTGGTACAGCTGACCATGGCACACTGCTGCCAATCTTTTCTCATCTATCAGGCTCAACTGTTCCAAGCGAGCTTTGATCCATTCATCATCATCAATTCCGGCTTCAGCGACAATTCGGAGGGACGGAATTTCGACCTCCGCTGGTATCACGGCCTCAGTTCCGTACACCAACAAATAAGGAGTTGTGCCTATGGAAGTCCGGACGGTAGTGCGGTAACCCAACAAAGCAAAGGGCAATTTGTCGTGCCATTGTCTGGACTCTTCCACCATTTTTCGCAGTATCCTCTTGATATTCTTATTGGCTGCTTCGACTGCTCCATTCACCTTGGGACGATATGGGGTGGAATTGCGGTGTGTAATCTTGAATTGTTGGCATACCTCTCTCATCAAGCTGCTATTAAGATTCGCACCGTTATCCGTGATGATCACTTTTGGGATCCCAAATCTGCAGATGATATGGGAGTGAACAAAGTCCACTACTGCCTTCTTGGTTACTGATTTGAAGGTTTTAGCCTCAACCCATTTGGTGAAGTAATCAATGGTCACTAGAATGAACCTATGACCGTTGGACGCTGCTGGCTCGATGGGCCCAATGACATCCATGCCCCATGCTACAAACGGCCAGGGTGCTGACATCGTATGTAACTCTGTTGGCGGAGAATGAATCAAATCTCCATGTATCTGGCACTGATGGCATTTCCTTACGAAAGTGATACAGTCGTGTTCCATGGTTAGCCAATAACACCCTGTTCGAAGGATCTTTCTTGCCAATACATATCCGCTCATGTGCGGCCCACAAACTTCGGCATGTACTTCCGCCATAACCGTCGTTGCCTGCCCGGCATCTATGCATCTCAACAATCCCAAATCCGGGGTTCTTTTGTACAATACTCCTCCACTGAGGAAGAAACCATTCGACAAACGCCGAAGGGCTCTTTTTTGGTCCCCCGAGGCATGTTCTGGATATATCCCCATCCTGAGGTATTCCTTGATATCATGAAACCAGGGTTCGCCATCTGCTTCTTCTTCTACGGCATTGCAGTAGGCGTGCTGATCACGGACCTGGATGTGTAGAGGGTCAACATACATTTTGCCAGGGTGGTGCAGCATTGATGCTAAGGTGGCTAAGGCATCCGCAACCTCATTGTGAACTCTCGGGATGTGTTTGAACTTTACCGATCGAAATTGCTTGCTCAGATCATACAAGCATTGTCGGTATGGTATGAGCTTTAGATCTCATGTTTCCCATTCACCCTGTATTTGATGTACCAAGAGGTCCGAGTCTCCCAAGACCAAGACGTCTTGGACACCCATGTCAGCAGCCAAGCGCAGACCCAGAATGCAAGCCTCATATTCGGCCATATTGTTGGTGCAATAGAAGCGCAGTTGAGCCGTAACAGGATAATGCCGTCCTGTTTCAGAAATGAGTACTGCTCCTATTCCAACCCCTTTTGCGTTTGCAGCTCCATCGAAGAAAAGCTTCCAACCCGGTTCCTCGGGTAATTCCAACTCATTCGTATGCATCACCTCTTCGTCAGGAAAATACGTTCTTAAGGGCTCGTATTTTTCATCAACAGGATTCTCGGCCAAATGGTCTGCCAGCGCCTGGGCTTTCATGGCCGTCCTCGTCACATAGATGATATCAAACTCTGTGAGCAGAATTTTCCATTTTGCCAACCTTCCCGTGGGCATAGGTTTCTGAAAGATATACTTCAATGGGTCCAAGCGGGATATGAGATAAGTAGTATATGACGACAGGTAGTGCTTCAACTTCTGAGCTACCCAAGTTAGGGCGCAGCACGTTTTCTCGAGTTGAGTGTACTTGACCTCATGCACTGTGAATTTCTTGCTAAGATAGTAGATGGCTTGCTCCTTCCTCCCTGTGTCATCATGTTGCCCCAGTACACAACCAAATGAATTTTCCAAGACCGTCAGGTAAAGGATTAGGGGTTTCCCGGGCTTAGGCGGGACCAATACGGGTGGATTAGACAGATACCCTTTGATTTGGTCGAAGGCCTCCTGACACTCTGCCGTCCAACCTACTGCAGCATCCTTTCTCAGTAGCCGAAATATGGGCTCACAAGTTGCTGTGAGTTGAGCGATGAACCTGCTGATGTAATTGAGTCTACCCAGCAAACTCATTACCTCTGTTTTGTTCCTCGGCGGTGGCAAATCTCGGATGGATTCAATTTTGGATGGGTCTAACTCAATCCCCCGTCGACTGACGATGAATCCTAGCAACTTTCCTGATGGAACCCCGAATGCGCATTTGGCCGGGTTAAGCTTGATATCATACCTCCGGAGTCTTTGGAAAAATCTCCTTAGGTCTGCTACATGGTCCTCCTGACGCCAAGATTTGATGATCACATCATCGACGTACACCTCTATTTCTTTGTGTATCATGTCATGAAACACAGTAGTCATTGCTCGCATGTACGTTGCCCCGGCGTTCTTTAACCCGAACGGCATTACTCGATAGTAGTAGGTTCCCCATGGCGTAATAAACGCTGTCTTCTCAGCATCCTCTTCGTCCATTAGGATCTGATGATAACCCGCATAGCAATCCACAAAGGATCCGATCTCGCGCCCAGCGCAATTGTCGATCAGGATATGAATGTTGGGCAGTGGGAAATTGTCCTTGGGACTTGCTTTGTTGAGGTTGCGGTAGTCAACGCACACCCTGATTTTTCCATCCTTCTTTGGGACTGGTACCACATTGGCCAACCACTCGGGATATCGAGTGACCCGAATGACCTTCGCTTGTAACTGCTTAATCACTTCTTCCTTGATCTTTACACTCATTTCTGTTTTAAATTTCCTTAGTTTTTGCTTGACCGGAGGGTATGCCGGGTCAGTGGGTAGTTTGTGAACCACTAAATTGGTGCTCAATCCAGGCATATCATCATATGACCATGCAAAAACATCTTTGAATTCCCTGAGAGTTTCGATCAATTCTGCTTTGACATTTGGCTCAATGTGGATGCTAATTTTGGTCTCTTAGACGTTATCAGTGTCTCCTAGATTCACAGCCTCAGTGTCATTTAGGTTAGGCTTGGGTTTCTCTTCAAATTGGCACAGTTCTCGGTTTATTTCTCCGAAGGCTTCCCCTTCGTCACATTCGGATTCATTATCACAAACGACCTCTTGCATCATTGAGTCAGATTCAGATTGATTTATTAGACCAGGTCGAAGATCCGCTGTGCATGCCATGTCATTAGGACCAGTAAAAAGAGAACTGTTCAGAAAGAAAAAGATCAAAACAAGAAATTAAAATGGGACAAAAGAAAAGAACTTTATTAAATTTGCAGGATAAAAAGGGTTCACACTTTTACAAAACGAAAGTAAAATTGGGATTACACCCTTGAATAATCCGATCAAACAAACAAACAAACAAAACATTAATCAAAGCCTACTACCAAGACTCCCCTCGGACAGGAAGAGGAGTAACCGTCCAATTGTTGGTCTTGGCCTCAGGCCCCACGAATTGTATCTCTGCTCTGCTGGAACCCTCTCCAGCTTCCACCATACTGACATCCGCGAATAGTCTCTCCGAACTCTGATTCAGGTCTTCACTTATGCCGATCAAAGGTCCTCGAATCTTTGGGATCGCTGACCCCTTGGCACCAGCTTTAACAAAAGACCTTGAGAGGCGTGGCACTGGTTTAGGCAGAGACCAGACCCTCTTCTTCATTTTTCGCGCTTGCTTTCTGTCTGCTGCGGTTGGTTTGAACCCCAACCCGAAAGTTTCCAGATTCTTAGGAAGGGAGACAGGTTGGACTATCCCTTGAAGTTCAACTCCCAGGCCTTTTCCCGGCACAAACCCATTACCCAGCATTTCTGATACCATCATGACTGTTGCGACAGCCACCCTAGGGTGCGGGATGATTTCTCCTTCAGAAATTTTGTCGGCCGACCCTGTATCGAGAATCTGGTAGACCCAGGGACCCTTGTCATCAGTGGTCTCTATGAAAGGCACAATGGTTCCGCCCATGGTGCATGTTGTATCCTCGCCGTGCAACACGACCTCTTGTCTTTCCCACTCGAACTTCACTGTCTGATGTAGGGTGGAAGGCACCGCTTTAGCTGCATGAATCCAAGGTCGTCCTAACAGCAAGTTGTAAGATACCGTGGCGTCCAACACCTGGAATTCCATGGTAAATAGGACCGGACCAATGGTCAGTTCAAGTACAACATCCCCCACAGTGGCGGTTCCGTTTCCGTCAAACCCTCGGACACAGATGCTGTTCTCCCGGATTCTTCCACGGTCAATATTTAACTGGTCCAGGGTGGATAATGGACAAATATTGGCGCTTGAGCCGTTATCCACCAATACTCGAGTTACCACCGAGTCTTCGCATTTGACAGCTAGGTATAGAGCTTTGTTATGCTCCGTACCTTCCACCGGCAGGTCATCATCTGAGAATGTCACTCTGTTCACCTCGAAAATCTTGCTGGCAATGGTTTCCAGGTGGTTTACAGAAATCTCACTGGGTACATGGGCCTCGTTCAATATCTTTAACAGGGCCCGACGATGTTCCTCGGAATGGAGGAGTAATGACAATAGTGAGATCTGGGCAGGTGTTTTTCTCAGCTGCTCAACCACAGAATAGTCTTGTACTTTCATCTTCCTCAGGAAGTCTTCAGCCTCTTCTTCTGACACTGGCTTCTTGGTTGCCACTGGGTTGGTTTTTCTTAACTCCACCGGAGCAAAACATCGACCTGATCGAGTCAGCCCTTGCGCTTCACAACTGACTTCTTCCACCTGTTTTCCTTGGTACGTCACCACTGCTTTTTCATATTTCCAGGGCACAACCCTGCTGTCAATCATCGGCAGTTGGACCACCGGCTTTATGGTCACCCGCTCTCTACATACCCCTTTCAACATGACTGCCGGTGTGGGCAGGATCCCTGGTATTACCAACTTGCTTGGCTCGGGTTTGCTTGCTATGACGGACGGGCTCTTCCCCAATATCACTACCGGCTTGACGCCTTCTCCCTGCGACCGTACACTCATTGCTCCACTGGTTAAGACTTCTTTCGGGGCGGCTTGGATCATCATCACTGTTTGTGAGGGTTTTCTTAATTCTCCTCCTCACACACCAACTCAATCATGTGAGCTTTGTGGTGCGCTGGCAGTGGGTTTTGGTTGATGTTAGGGGCCTCCGGTGTCTGGACCTCGATCTTATTGGTGTCAATAAGATCCTGTATGGCATGCCTTAACTTCCAGCACTTCTCGGTATCGTGCCCGAGCATCCCTGAACAGTATTCACAACTGATTGAACGATCCAAATTCTGAGGCGGGGGATTTGGTTCCTGAGTATGGACAGGACTAACCAAACCCAATTGCCGCAGCTTGTGGAACACAACGGTGTAGGTTTCTCCCAATTCGGTGAAGGTTCTTTGCTTCCGCAACCTGTCATTCCTAGCATCTGGATTTCCCCGGAAACCTGCCCCTGAAGGGTTTCTATATGCCCTTGGTGGAGGGTAGGTGTTTTGTGGTGGTGCATATATGTTCTGGGGAGCCGGTGCGCGCCATTGTGGGCGAACCGGAGGCTGAGTGTATACCTGGGCTTGGTGTACGGAACAATGTGGTTCTTGAGGTGGATAGAAATTTTGTGGTGGGTTGTATGGGTAGTTTGACCTGTGAGGCCTGGGTTGGTTGTAGTGCGGCCTGCCATCCCTGGACCAACTGCTTGCCTCGATCGTGGCAACCTCTTCTTTCTTTCTTCTTAGCGCACCTCCCGTGCCGCTTTGAATAGCCTGGGTTGTGGCCTTAAGTGCCGAATAGTTTAAGATCTTGTCCGACCTCAAACCTTCTTCTATCATGACCCCTATTTTGACCACCTCGTTGAAAGATTTTCCAACCGTTGTCACCAAGTGACCAAAGTAAGTTGGATCCAATGTCTGCAAAAAGTAGTCTACCATCTCTCCCTCTCTCATGGGAGGATCGACCCTAGCTGCTTGTTGTCTCCAGCGGAACCCGAATTCGCGAAAACTTTCCCCGGGTTTCTTCCCAGTTCTCAATAACGTGAGACGGTCAGGGACTATCTCCAGGTTGTACTGGAAATGACCTGTAAAAGCCTGCGCCAGATCATCCCACGTGTACCACCTGCTGAAATCTTGCCTGGTATACCATTCCAGTGCAGATCCACTCAGACTTTGGCCGAAATAAGCTATCAAAAGCTCATCCTTGCCTCCTGCCCCTCTCATTTTGCTACAGAATCCCCGCAAATGTGCCATGGGATCACCGTGCCCTTCATATAAATCAAACTTGGGCATCTTGAACCCGGCCGGGAGTTGGACATCTGGGAAAGGGCACAGATCTTTGTATGCCACGCTGACTTGATTGCCCAGCCCGTGCAAGTTCCTGAAGGATTGCTCCAGGCTTTTGAACTTTCTTAACACTTCATCCTGTTCAGGGGCCTTAACCGGCTTCTCAACCTCTACCGGTACTTCCAAATGGGGATTGTAAGCCTGTGGTTCCGGTGCGTGGAATGTAGGCTCAGGGGGATAGTATTGTGTATCGTGAGCCTGAAACAATGGCTCACTGGTCGTTCGCTGCAAAGGGGCTGATGCAGGTCCCACAAAAATGGGAATATTGGGTGTTGGGAGAGGTTGATGGGGTGGTGGAGCTTGGGAATCATGAGGGCTTCTTTCTTGATGATAGAGGGGATTTGGGCGGCTTGTGGAAGGGCCAGAGTGAGGGTACTCCGGCACGTGTCCCAGTGTCTCAGGGCTCTTTTGCGTTTTGGCCAGGGCTAGCTGCATTGCATGCATCTCTAGTCCCATCCTTTCAATCTTTTCCATTGCCTCTTTTAGCAACTGGCTCATCGGCCTTTCTTCCTCATTACTATTCTCTGAAGTAGTCATGTTTGTTGCTACCGGTCCTTTGGATCTGGTTTGGTATGAATGTGTTGCCAGAATTCTTTAACAACTAACTGTCTGGTATCAGACAACAACAAACTTTGTTAGTGTTAGAGCTTAACAGATTTGATCATAACACATAGAGGATGCAATGCACCTAGGCAGTTAACCGTTTCTACATGCTTTGCTTCAAACCACATGCGTCATTCCGGCTCGTTCATTCGTCTCTTTAAAGTATTTTGCGAAACCCTGCGTTTTATTTTATTTACATTTTCTTTTCTTTATTTATTAAAAGCGGTCGAATCTTATGGGGATTGCCTACGTATCACGTCCCCGCGCGAATCAGACCAGGCGTAGTTCTGCCTCAAAGCAAAGACACACAGTAATTCTTCTGGATTCACTTAATTTCATTATCAAAATTTGCTATTACACAGTACTTAAAATAAAAATAGCAGAAGTACAGACTCCACGGTTTTAAACTTGGTTTGATGAAAAGAAAACAACATATGGAAAAACAACCAACGCCAAATAAACAGGACTTGACCAAAACTAATTCTCCAATTTAAGGGCCCGCGAGGCATCATTCGGCCTTTCCGCGGCTCTAGGTGTAAGGTCTCTTTGCAGGTTCTTCAACTCGTTCATAATCCGGCGGACGCAGCCCATGATGGAAACAAGGAGGGTCTTCCGAGGTGTTCGCTCACATGCCAAGCATTTCATGTAGATGTAATGCCCTATTTCATCAATACTTGCTCGGATGTCATCTCTTTCACTGAGAAACTGCCTGATTTGTTGGTTTTTTAACCCCAGTGCCTGAGCATCGTCAGCAAGTTGATCCTGAAACAACTCCATTTGTCTTTCCATGCAGTCCATTGCATCGTAGCACTGTCTTCTGTCGGCCTGGGCGTCTCGTGCTTGTTTGACGATCCGATCATGTAGAGTGGAGCTCGTCTCCCTTAATATTCTGACGCTCATTTCATAATCCCTTATGACCTGTTGCAAATGCTGCTTCCGGGCCATTGCGTACTTTGCCCCTCTGACCTTCATCCTTGTTATGCAAGCTCTCGATTGTTCTAATTCTTCTTCGCCTTGGATGACCTGATTTCTCAAACTTGCTATCAATCTTTCATCCGAGCGACGCTTCTGTCGGTCAACGTTACTCTTACTGGCTTGGCGAAGGCGGGCCTTCAAGGTTTGGTTTTCTTGGGCTAACTTGTTTCTTTCAGCCTGCTCCGAGGCAACTTGCACATTGTTCTCAAATACAAGCCTTTCAACTTGTTGCTTTAGCTTCCCGATTTCGACCCGGTAACCTTTCTCCCTTTTTAACCATCCCCATTGCTCTTGTGAATCATTGGTGAAGTGTTGGACGTGGGCCCTTTTAGCAGGTCTTTGCCGAGCCTGAAACCTTCTTTCGAACCAAGCATCGTACTTTGGGTCTACCTCACCTTTAGCTAGCTCTCGTACCATGGTTTTGGGCTCCAAGAATCTACATTCATGCCACAGTTTTCTAATCTTCCCCTCGGGGAATATGACTCCCGGGCTTAATTCCAAGGCATGCTTGCTCAGATTTTCATCATTAGGGACTACTTGAAACCTGCCCAGTTGTCGTAATACCCGATGAGGGGCATATGGTTGGATGCTGCGAAGCCCCATTAAGAGAACATGACATTCTTCAGCCGACATGTAGATAACCTCAGTATCAGTCAACCAACCAAATGCCCATTCAATTTGGTCAGATGTTGTTGACCTTAACCGTGTAACCCATTCTTTGACACCTTCAGGAAATCTGGCGCCTGTCATGCGCTTCTTGAATCCGCTGATACAATTCCTCTCGGTCAACCCGTGGTTCATGTATCCTACTCGGTGATGGAGGTGTTCCTGCATCCATAGCTGAAGTAACAGGTTGCAACCTTGGAAGAACGTACCTCCTTCTCGGCATATAGTCAGAGCCCGGTAGATTTCGGACAAAATCAAAGGAACCACAGTACTATTGGTTCTTTTGATTGCCACGTCGGCCATCCCTACCAGACCTATCTCTATCTTTTTGTCCTTCCTTGGGCAGACCATTACTCCCAAGAATGCTGTGATAAAAGCCAAAGTACGTCTTGCTTCCCATTTGTTTCTGTTCCCTCCGTGAGTTAGCCCAAGGTTTGGTTCCTCGAAACCCTGCGGGGTTTCGTACCGCTGATACAAGAAATGGAGATCACAACACCCTCTCGATAAATCGTCATGTTGTACCTTCCGACTAATGCTTAGTAGATCCAGAAACGCATGCGGGGACACCGGCCTTGGCGAAAGCAAATATTGCCCTCTTAACTTCTCATTCAGTCCCGCATATCCGGCAACTTCCTCAAGTGTCGGTGAAAGTTCAAAATCAGCAAAACGGAATACATTGCAGGTGGGGTCCCAAAATGGTATTAGAGCTTCAAGAATATCTGTCCTTGGCTCAACACCCAACAAATTTACAAAACCTCCCAATATTCTTCCTATTACCCCTTTGCTATCGGCTTCCAAGTCATTCCACCACATGTGGAGTTGTAGAGGGACCTCGCTGAGGGCTGAGAATGGTTCATTTTGCTCTGTGTTCATCCTGCACATTTATTAGGGTGACCTTTTAGGTGAAAACAAAAACCTTTATTTTGACTCTAACCAAAAATCTTTGGACAAAACAAAAAAAATTTATTTATATACATGTGTATACATATATACATATATGCTTTATGGTATATCATTTTTGGTAAAAATGGAAAAAGAGTTGGACCCGATGAGGGTTGCCTACGTATCTCACATCCGGTGAGAATCAAACCGACGTAGTTCGGGTGATAAACTAACTGGTCTGTTTATTTCTATTTTTTATTTTATTTTATATATATATATAATTTTTTTGTAAAAATTTCCCAACATTCAAAACCGGTCATCATGCATGTTTGAAGCAAATAAATGCACAAGCAGTGAGTAGGATGCATCAGGATGGCCTTTTTCTATTTCAGGTTGCTATTCCTAGACGGACCCAACCCCTGTGTTGAGTCCCCTAAGTCAGATGCACGTGATGCAAATAAATGCTCCTACTAGGGATCCGGCATGTGGCTTTGTTATACTAGGTTCAGAACCTGGGTGTTTGTTCTAGACCTGGCTTACCCGAGCGGATAGCTCGAGCCGAAGGGGGGCAGCGTACCGGGAATACAGAAGCTTCACCGGCTTAGCAACTTATCCGAACCTCGTTCTAAATTGGGATTTGACACTATACAGAAAAGAAGTCATACGAAGTACGCCCTTCTTCATGATTTAGAAGACTCAGAGAGAAGATGGATTTCGGCACAATTTATATACAGTTCACATAATATCAAAGCGGTAAAAGCAACATTTAGCACATTAGGCTTAAAACATGTAAAAAAAAAATCAGATAAAGCCAAATATAACAATTTATCTAAGCTCGAATTTCTAACCCTGAACCAGTGGTTCTGGGTTATGATCCCCAGCGGAGTCGCCAGAGCTGTCACACCTCCTTTTTCCGCGCCCGGGGGGCGCAGGGGGAGTTTTTTCCAATTAAAGGACAATCGAAACGGGATTGGTTTAATTATTTCAGAGTCGCCACTTGGGAGATTTAGGGTGTCCCAAGTCACCAATTTTAATCCCGAATCGAGGAAAAGAATGACTCTATATTACAGTCTGCGTACCAGAAATCCGGATAAGGAATTCTGTTAACCCGGGAGAAGGTGTTAGGCATTCCCGAGTTCCGTGGTTCTAGCACGGTCGCTCAACTGTTATATTCGGCTTATTTATCTGATTTTTAATACAATTATGAACCATGTGCAAATTTTATCTTTTAACCGCTTTATTAATTATTATTATTACAAGAATGTGAACATTGCTTAAAATATATCTTTGGACTGTGTCACATGAAATGCACCCACAATCCGAAACATATTTTATTTGATGTTTTAGGATTTGGATTTGGGTCGCATGAAATGCACACCCGAGTTTAGGAAAATTAAAATTAAATTATTAAAGACGCGCCTAAAGCGACTATCGCGTTATTATTTTGCGGAGGCCGTGAAATTCGCTAATCGACCCTCCTGAATTCCAAGTAATTTTAAACAAGTATTTACTGAGGGCCCCGCAATTTGTATTTTTTATTCGGCGAGGCTCATCTCATTCTTATTTTTTTAAAGAATTAGTAACGTCATGGAAATGCATCCCGGGCCACGCCACAATCAATGCGCCCGTGACTAGAGACATATTTTGACTCCGTTGAGATTTGGATTTGGGTCACATAAATGTGCACACGAGTTTAGGGAGACAACATTATTAAAGGCGCGCCTAAAGCAACTAGCGCATTATTATTTTGGGTAGGGCCGTGAAATTTGCTAAACGACCCATCCCGGAATCTAAGTATTTAATACATATATTCTGTGAGGGCCCCGCAATTTGTCCCTTTTATTTGGCGAGGCTCGTCTCATTTTATTTTTTTTATTATTATTATTTTTTATTATTTTTTTTTTTTTTATATTTTTAAAGGGATGCCATTTTTACGTCTTTAACCATACTAAACCTTACAGCTTCTTTACAAATACAATCTCATAACTTGTCAAGATTTAATAAAAGAAGTTTAAGCGAATGAGTGTTTCAGGCGTAGTAACGACAGGTACTAATACTAATTTTGTCCAAATAAACTAAGACAATGAAGGGCCGAGCGAATCGACGTCAAACTGTGTCTTAGGACTACTAATACAACTAAATCAAATGACATCAAGTAAACAATAATAACATAACGCAAAATGAGCAAAAATGCATACGATGAAAACATAAGCAGAAAATTATCATACCAATTTCTATATTGCATTTTTTGAACATTCCGTAACATTTCCTCGTCTAATGCTTGAAGTTTACTAACCTGGACAGACAGAGACAGATAGAGCCATGGACCAAACCTCAACATCGACTTCAACGAATAACCGCGACCGGGAAACCATAGAAAAGGTTATCAAAGCTCGGACGGAATAGCTCGCGCCAGAAACTCGAACACGAACGGACTAACAATGAGTCATGGCTACAACTGACTTTTCCAGGCGGTCATTTGGGCGTAGGGGAGCTGAACGGAACAGCAGCGAGGGCCGGATTCAATGGAGGATCGTCGGACTAGTTTTTTTTGGTTACGACGAAGGAGAAGAAATGGCCATGGGCTGGTGGTTTGGATGTAGCGTCGACGGGCAGTGATGAACACGAACAACAGCAGCAGTGGCTGCTGCTCGAATAGCGCAACAATGGTGACAGCAGTAGGGTCGACGAGCAGTAGAGCTTGTTGGCTGGGGAGGATAGGTTGTTTGACGATGAGGGAGTGAAGCTGGGGGCAGTGACGACGAAGGCGAAGCAGCAGTACTCGCCGGATTTAATGGAGGAAGGAAGCGATGGTCGTTCGGACGTGAGGGAGTGGCGTCGCGACTGGTTTTTGGGTTGCGACGGGTGTGATGGAGCTGGGCGTCGTTGGTGGTCGACGAAGGGAGTTTGGACAGGAGGATGGTCGACTGCTGGTGGGTCGTTGACGGAGGTGGTGGTTGTGATGGGATGGTGGTTTTTGGACGACGGGAAGGGTCTGTTTTTGTTCCTAGGGTTTTCGGTCTTCTCCACCTTTGGAGAAGATGAGTGAGCAGTACTTTTTCCTCCAAAAATTCAAAAGTCCCCTCTCTTTTCCATTTTTCTGTCCGTGTATATTAGCCCATTTGTCCAGAAAAATGAGCCCCACGCGTGGTGGGGTTCGAGACTTATGTCCCCCACGCGTGGTGGGGTTCCCCATGTGTCCTGGACACGGTTTATTACGGGCTAGGTCCGAAAATTAGGCCTAAAACCGGGTAGTTTAAACCCGAATATTATTCTTTTGCCCGGACCCGAGAAATAGGAACACGTTGCTTAACTAGTCCTATGTAAGCAAAATAACTACCAAAAATAAGACTAGTATTTAAACAAAACTATATCTTTTTTTAAATATTTTTCAAGGTTTAAAATAGCTACAAAATATTAATAAAACTATTTTTTTTGTAATTTTCGTTTTAAATATTAAGATAAAATATGAGGTAATATTTTTTGTATTTTTCAAAGTTAAAATGACTATAAAACCTTAATAGAACTATGTTTTATTTATTTATTTTTTGTAATTTTCGAAATTATATTAAGTACAAAAATAAAGTGCAATTTTTGTATTTTTCAAGTTTATGAGAGATACATAAACTAAAATTTATATATATATTTTTTGAAATTTCTTTTTTCTTTGAAATAAAGTAAAAATAGTTAAAATAGCTATTCTAGACCCAATTTCACATATTCACACTAAAAATGTGCAGAGTCGCCACTTGGGAGATTTAGGGTGTCCCAAGTCACCAATTTTAATCCCGAATCGAGGAAAAGAATGACTCCATATTACAGTCTGCGTACCAGAAATCTGGATAAGGAATTCTGTTAACCCGGGAGAAGGTGTTAGGCATTCCCGAGTTCCGTGGTTCTAGTATGGTCGCTCAACTATTATATTCGGCTTGATTATCTGATTTTATACAAATATGAACTTATGTGCAAATTTTAACTTTTTACCGCTTTCATAATTGTTATTATTAAGAATGTGAACATCGCTTAAAACATGTCTTTGGACTGCGTCACATGAAATGCACCCACAATCCGGAACATGTTTTATTTGACGTTTTGGGATTTGGATTTGGGTCGCATGAAATGCACACCCAAGTTTAAGAAAGTAGATTATTAAACACGCACCTAAAGAGACTATCGTGTTATTATTTTGGGAAGGCCGTGAAATTCGCTAAACGGCCCTCCTGAATTCTAAGTAATTTTAAAACAAGTATTCACTGAGGGCCCCGCAATTTGTATTTTTATTCGGCGAGGCTCATCTCATTCTTATTTATTTAAGGGCAAACTTAAGACAACTGCGATTTTCTACTTTTGCGATGACCATAGAATTTGCTAAAATGACACTTCGGATTCTGATTTCAAAGGATTACTCCTACCAACGGTTTAAGCCCATATTTACGGAACTCCTAAGAGCATGGCACTAGACTACGTCTATTGAGTAAAATCACGTAAAAATAAATCTATAACCTAACTTCGATGTTCCCTAATAATACAAGGCTAGAAACAAAACTTAAACAAAACAAAAAAAGGAAAACTAGGCATAATTATGCATCTTTTGCCAGAATCCCAACCATATGCTCATATAAAACAAAACAAGTGAATAACCATATACATATGAGTAGGGAACAACTAAAAAAAAATCTACTGAAGCAAACGAGGGAAATTGCCAAACAATGCCTCAAACAAATCTGAAAAAAACAACTAACCGCGAGGCAGCGTTATCCTTGAAACGCGACAAACCGTAGGCCGACCTTGACGCCTCGGAAAACAACCTCGACGTACCGGACCTCGACGAGCAAAAGCGACCTCACCGGAAAACAGAAATATCGGACCAAGACTGTCAACGACCCGAGGGGTTGGTTGCTGCTGTTTTTTTCTTTTTGACGCAGCAACTGTTACGTGAATATGAAGTGAAAGGGGTCGTTGGCGACGAAGGCGACGAAGTGCAGCGACAGCTGCTCGGCAACGCAGCAACGCAGCAACAGCTGCTGCCCAAACGACGAGCAACGGTAGGGTCGACGGGGCTGAATGACGAAGAAGGTGATGACGATGGTTATGGCGTTTGGACGTAGGGTCGACGGGCAGTGACGACGCAGCAGCAACAGCTGCTGCTCAACGGATTTAATGGAGGATCGCCGGAAAATGGTTTGAATGGAGCTAGGAGGAGGAGGAGTGGTCGTGTGGGCAGCGACGACGAAGAAACGCAGCAGCAGCTGCTTGTGAAAGACTAAACAGCAATGGCAGAGACGGTGGAGTTCAGTGGTTCAGGCGTCGGGGGGGGGGGGGGGAAAGCTGGTCGACGATGGTTGCTGGGTTTTGCTCGCTCAGCAGGTGGTTTTGGGGTGGGGTTTTGTTAGGGTTTTCGGTTTTCTTACGATCAATAGTGCACGTTTTTTCCTCCAAAAATCTGTCCGTTCCTTCCTAATGAAGAAGAAGGTGAATCCTTCTTTCACTTCTGTTTTCAGATCCCTCCCTCGTTCCTTTTTCCCTCTTTCTTTTCAAATCCCTCCCCCCTTTTTAAATCTATCCGTGTGCTTTTGTAGCTTTTGCCAAGGAAATGGACCCCCATGCGTGGTGGGGTTCAAGACTTGTGTCCCCCACGTGTGGTGGGGTTCCCCGTGTACGGTGTTCCGTCCGCGTTTCCCACGCGCGTCCCCCATGTGTGGTGGACTCGGATTATTATGGGCTAGGTCTGAAAATTAGGCCTAAAAACGGGTAGTTTGAACTCGAATATTATTCTTTTGTCCGGACCCGAGAATAAGAACACGACATTGCTCAACTAATCCTATGTAAGCAAAACAACTACCAAAATAAGACTAATATTTAAAACAAAACTATATCTTTTTTAATATTTTTTCAAGATTAAAATAGCTACAAAATATTAATAAAACTTTTTTTGTAATTTTCGTTTTTTAATATAAAGATAAAAAATAAAGTAATGTTTTTTTTTTGTATTTTTTCAAAATTAAAATGACTACAAAACATTAATAGAACTATATTTTTTGTATTTTTTGAATTTTTATAAAGTACCAAAATAAAGTACAATTTTTGTATTTTTTTTTCAAGTTTATGAGAAATACATAAACTAAAATTTATATATATATTTTTGTAATTTTTCTTTTGCGACGAAATAAAGTAAAAATAGTTAAAATGGCTATATTAGACCCAATTTCAAATATTCACGCTAAAAATATGAAAATTCTCGGGGAGGGTCAAAATCACGTGTCTACAATCAAAACTTCAATATTCAACAAATTCCCCCTCTTTGATGATGATAAACTTTGTGCACATCAGAACCAGATAATCACCTCAAAGAACCAGATAATCACAATAAGCACTATTGACAGTCATGTATGATCAGAACAACTTCCAGCCTTATCTTCCCCCTTTTGGCATCATCGAAAACACACAAAAGAATGTTAGACACTAAGCATAGACAATGTAAGATTCAAGGCCAAACAGGTGATAACACAAGCATAAGAAAGGGCAAATAAACTCGGCTGATGATCCAATAGAGTACAAAGCAGTAAAGCAGAGCAATAGAAGACATTAAGTAGTGCCAAAAGAAGCCAAGGGCCTTGTCTTCATCAGTAGAACAAAATAAACAAAGCATATTGCCAACTACTCAGACTAAGACAAAAGGAACAAAAGATAAGACATCACTAGATTAGCAAAATAACTAAGGACACTAGGAAAGAACTGGTTCAAGGGTGAGAAGCAGAGGGGGTCAAAACTTTCACAAGGGTAGCAATATGTTGAGCATGGGCCTCCTTGTCTCTTCTGAGCTCTTCCCTGAGTTTCTTTGTTTCCTTTATTAGCTCATTATTGTCTTCACAAAGCTTGGCACTCTCTTTAACAGCTAACTCCAACCTCTTGCTAAGTTCTGTAACCCTACTACTCCCAGGAAGAATGACAGATCCTGTGGGTCCTCTAGCCTTAATCTCCTCAGAGCCACACTGCTTGAGGGTAACAACATCCAAAACATCATTGTGGTTTCCAAACTTAAGCTCAGGCAAGGCAATATTGAGCTTTTCAAATAACTCAGTCAACATGAAACCATATGGTATAACATACTTTGGTTGGAAGTATCTGCAGCTCTTTCCATGTGCTGAATCATCAGGCTATCAAGATTGATAGGTCAACCAATGTCAAGAAGTTCCATCACAACCATGTCTAGTAGAGTAGCTTCATGCATTCTTTCAGACCTTTGAAGAATGCAGGAGTTGACAAACTAAAATGGTATCTTGTGAAACGGAGTCATATCAGTCTTGTACACTTTCTAGAGAGCATCTAGTTCAAACTTTTGGGAGAACTTTCTGGTGACCATAATATCAGTGTAAACATCATTGTCTATGGCTGACCATTTCTTCTTCAAGTAATTTTCAAATCCCAAAGAAGGGATATTCAGAAGCAGCCCCAACTCTTCAGTATCAAACTCCATGTCAAAGTCCCCTACCTTACTCTTGAACACCTTCCCATCAAATGTGAAATTTGTATAGAACTACCACACTAGGAACAAATACTAGGGGGAAAGCTTTGACAAACATGTGCTTCCACCCCTGTAGTTCAAGTTTCTCAACCAGTTGACCCATCCCCTTCTTATCAGTATTCGTAAGAATCTTCCCATTTAGCATTTTTCTGTTCTTGAACTTTTTGATTCGATCAACTGCAGCTAGCACATTATTTCTTGTCTTACCCCTACTGGCCTTGGTGGAAGAGGTAGCAAGTCTAGTGACTTTGGCTCCCTTTTTCTTTGGTGTAGCAGACTTTGCTGGCAAGGCTGAGTCAGATTCATCTTCTCCATCCACCTCAACAACAAGTTCCACAATTGGAACCTTCTTTTGTGTCTTCTTTGCACTTCTCAACTCCTTTATGATTTGTGCATCAACAACCTTTCTTTTACTCCTTGTGAGGGGAGTTCTAGCAGGAGGAACCACTCCTTTCCTTGTTGAGACTACTATCTTTATAGCTTCCACAGTGGTCTTTCTAGACTTCTTCCCTAAGTCAGATAGTGGCATATCATCTTCATCACTGCTAACTTCTTCATCTCCAGTGAAAGGTGTTAACATAGACCCAGTTTCTTGATCTCTTGTCTTTTCACCAATTTCTTCTGAAGGGGATACGACAGTGTTTCCAATTGTCATGGAACCTTTAGATTCATCACTCACATTTCCCTCTTCTTCACTCTCGTCATCAACTCTTTCACTCTCGCTCAGCTTTTCTTGATCCTCACCCTCACTTTCAGAAGCCTCCTCTTCTTCATTCTGATTTTCTTCTTCTGCAGATTTATTAGCCTGTTCACCTGTCTTATCCTCTGTATCACTCTCCTTCTCATCTCTAGATACTCCATCATTCTCACTCTTTTCTTCTTCATTGTCTATATTTTGAGCATCATATTTCTCATGAATGTTCCCAGCTTCTTCTTCTTTTTCACCGTCATCATCTTTCTTATCCTCAGTGCAACTAAAATCAAGGCCATCAGAAACCTCCTTTTCCACCAGTTCTTTACGTCCTTCCCCCCTCAACCACATAGTCCACATCCATTAGATCTATCTCATTTCTTAGATCCCCTGCATCCTTTTCTAGTGGGAATGTCTCCGCTGATATCTTCTCACTCGTGGGTGGGATAGTATCTAGGGGTGCAACATCTATAGAAGACACCAAAATATCTAACTTGGAAGTAGGATGATTTACCTGATTAGTAGTGACTGACACTAATTCCCCCTGAATTACAGATCCCTTGGTTTTAGTGTCATTTTGCGTAGCAACCTCAAGCACTTTCTTAGCAGATTTTTTTGGATTTGATTTGACCTTTGTTGACTTAGAGGTATTTTTCATAGGAAGCTCAGGTGCATAGGTAGTTGTTTATGAAGGAAGAGGTACAGTGGAGGTGGGAATGATAGGAACAACATGAACAGTAAGAGAGGATGAGGAAGGTATATGATATCGAAGGAGAATGAGCAGGTGTGGGTGTGGGTTGTCTTGAAGGCTTGGAACTTTTCTTCGATTTGGGCTTCAAGATTTTGGGTTTTGCTTCAGCGTTAGTTGATGATTTGGATTTAGAGGGTGTTTGACTAGCTTAAGACATGGTGATCATATGAGAGACTCGAAAAAGAGAAAGAAAGGGTTAGTTCATGATAATTGCTTTCGATTCTTGCTTAGGGTTTGAGAGAAATAGTGAGGTTAGAGAAGCTGATCATAAGAGCCTTTTAAAGGAGTTACTCCTGATTTAACTGGAAGAGATAATGTGACTGAATTTGAGTTCTAACGGGACTCTTATAACGATTACTTTGACTGTAATGTTTTCAGCAGTAATTGATCTATAATTGCACAAGGATTCCCCCTTACTCTTTGACTAGAAGAAGATTAGAAGTGATGCCAACAAAATTAAAAGTCTGAGTATTGCAGTAATTTTAGAATATAAAGTCCTCATGACTTAAGACAATATGGCACATACATGAGTCAAAGAACCAACTCCTTAGCAACTCCTTATTCGTTTCTGCAATAAAGCTTTAGCACTTCATATTAGTATCATGCAACACAGTTATCAGCCAGATTTTCTAAGCAAGTGTGTGAGCTTAATACAAGCACAAAGCTAAATCAAACACATTGTACTTAATTATCTACGTCTTATTATGTTATTCCTAACCGATCACTGGGAGTCAACTTAGTGGGAGGATTTGATTAGACCTAGTTCTGATCTATTCCTTTCAAAGTGATTCCTACTCAAAGCTTTAGTAAAGATATCAACAATTTGATCTTCAGTTTTACAAAAGTTAATTGAGATATTCCCCTTTTCAACATTGTCTTTGAGAAAGTAATGTCTAATGTCAATGTGCTTTGTTCTTGTATGCTGGCATGGTCTTTTAGCAATGTTTATAGCACTAGTGTTATCACAAAAAATGGGAGCACAATCAACAAATATACCATAGTCCCTTAGTTGTTGTCTTATCCATAGTAATTGAGCATATTAGGATGTTGTTGCCACATATTCAGCCTCAGTTGTAGATAAGGCCACCGAGTTTTGCTTCTTGATTCCCCAAGACACCAGACAAGAACCTAGAAAATTAGTTGTTCCTGAAGTGCTTTTCCTGTCAACATGAAAACCTGCATAGTTAGCATCAGCATAACCAACTAGATCAAAGTTGTACCCTCTAGGATACCATAGATTTAGGGTCCCCTTGAGATGTCTTAGTATTCTTTTGACAGCCTTCAGGTGAGATTCCTTGGGATTTACCTGAAATCTTACACATAATCCTACACTAAACACTATATCAGGCCTGTTTGCTATGAAGTACAACAGTACCCAATCATTCCTTTATATAGCTTCTGTTATACACTTTTCCTTTTTTCATCAAGGTCTAGCTTTGTTGCAATGGCAATGGGGGTATCAATAGACTTAGAGGGGTCCATGTTGAACTTTCTCAGTAATTCTTTGATATATTTTTGCTGATGTATCATGGTTCCAGTAGGTGTTTGCTTGATTTGTAGCCCCAGAGATAAGTTAAATTCTCCCATCATGCTCATTTCGAACTCATTTCCATTCATCTCAGTAAATTCCTTGCACATTGCTTCATTGGTGGCCCCGAAGATAATACCATCCACATAGACTTGCACAATCAGAATATTCTTCCCTTT
Organism: Nicotiana tabacum; assembly: GCF_000715075.1. Taxonomy (NCBI): domain Eukaryota; kingdom Viridiplantae; phylum Streptophyta; class Magnoliopsida; order Solanales; family Solanaceae; genus Nicotiana; species Nicotiana tabacum. The sequence goes on along the minus strand of NC_134086.1, from coordinate 20,797,581 downwards.
GTTCCTCAAAAATAGAGTGTTGTCCACCTTTCCTCTTACAAAATTGTTGTCTAAGAGGAATTTTGAGAGCCTTTCATTCCAATCTCTAGGAGCCTATTTCAGACCATAAAGAGCTTTATCCAATTTGAACATATTGTTAGGAAATTCTTCAGTTTCAAATCCAGGAGTTTGTTTGACAAACACTTTCTCCTTCAGGTACCTATTCAAAAAGGCACTCGTTACACTGGTATAAAGTGAATTCCATGTGGGCAGCAAAGGCTATCAACATTCTTGTAGCCTTCATTCTAGCTACAGGTGCAAATATCTCATCATAGTCAATGCTCTCTCTTGATTGTATCCCTGAACCATCGGTCTGGCCTTATTCCTTGTGATATTTCCTTGTTCATCTAACTTGTTTCTGAACACCTATTTAGTACCTATGACAGTTCTGTTCTTGGGTTTATGTACAAGGTGCCAGACCTTACTTCTTTCAAACTGATTTAGCTCTTCTTGCATGGCTATGATCCAATCTGGATCCTTTAGAGCTTCTTTGATGGTCTTAAGTTCAACCTGTGAGAGAAATGCTGTGAGTGCACATAGATTTCTTAGAAAGACCTAGTTTGCACCCCTGCATTTAGATCAGAGATGATTTTCTCAAGAGGATGTGAGCTTTGATGCTTTCATAGTTTGATCTGTATACCCAGAGAAGATTAACCTGAGGGTGACCCAAAGGAGCATGTTAAGTGGGTGTGGCTTCATTAGTCTGGTCAACAGTTTGAGTAGTTCTTTCTTCTTCTTGTTCCTTATGATCACTGTCAATTTCCTTGTGCTTTTCAGATCCATCTTCATCAAATTCCTTTATATCTCAATCACCAGTGAATCATATGTCATAATCTTCATCCTGCAGACCTTTCTTAGCCAAATTGTTAGATTCATAAAAAATAACATGAATGTTTTCTTCCACACACATAGTTCTTTTATTAAAAACCTTATAGGCCTTACTATGTGGAGAATAACCCAAAAAAATTCCCTCATCACTTTTGTTATCAAACTTACCTAGAGCTTCTTTCCCATTATTATGCACAGAATATTTGCACCCAAAGGCTCTAAGGTGAGTGATGTTGGGTTTTCTTCCTTGAAGTAACTCATAGGGAGTTTTCTCATGAATGGGTTGGACCATGCATCTATTTAGCATGTCGCAATCAGTATTGACTGCCTCAGCCCATAAATTCTTAGGCAGTCCACTAGCAATCAACATGGTCCTCCCCATGTCTTCTAAGGATCCATTCTTTCTTTCTACAATCCCATTTTTTTGTGAAGTTCTAGGTGCAGAGAAATTATGGTCAATTCCATATGAGCCATAGAACTCAAGGAATTTTAAATTTTCAAATTTAGTTCCATGGTCAGTTCTTATACTTAAAAACATTACATCCTAGCTTTTGTTGAATTATTCTTACAAATACACATAAGACACCAAAAGTTTCATCTTTGGATCCTAAAAACAAAGTCCAGGTATACTTGGAGAAATCATCAATAATCACAAACACATACCTCTTACCTCATCTGCTCCTTGTTCTCATTGGTCCACATAGGTCCATGTAAAGGAGTTACAGAGGTTTAAAAGTACTTACAAACTTCTTAGATAAGGATTTTCTTAGCCTTTGCATTCTTCTCCATCATTCTGAAATTTGTTGCCACAAATTCAGAGGGGTCCTTAGAAACTGTTTCATTTTGTGCATTTTGTTTGATAGGAATCAAAGGACCTTGGATCACCATGGTCCATAGTTCATAGTCTTCAGCTGTTAGGAAGTCTTCCATTCTTGCTTTCTACTAACTGTAATATTTTCCATTGAACAGGGGTAGGCTGGTAGTTGATTGTCCTTCATTAATTCCGTATGGAGCACTCATCTTGCTTCCAAGATCTCTCTAGGTGTTAGCCGTGTAAATGAGAGAACCCGATCTAATACCAATTGTTAGTTTGAGTGCCCATATGAATTACTAAAGAACTTGGTTTTTTACCATGTTCCTTAAGCGTAAAGTAAACAAGAAATAAATAAACACAATAATTTTTATGTGAAAAATCATGCGGCTCAAAAGGTGCAAATACCACGACCTACCACGTAGGATAACCATGTGTTGTAGTTGTTCTACTGAAACCTGTGACTCATATAAAGAAGATACAGGTGAGAGGGTAGCAGGTGATGCATCAGGACTTAGGGAGTTGATGTTTTCTTGATCACTAATGTTGTGGGATATATAAGTGTCAGTATGGTTATGCGGATCATCAGGTGGACTATCAGTGAATGGTGCAATAGGAAAAATAGGTGGATGCTAGTTGCAGTAGTATTAAGAGTGAAGGGAAAGTTTGACTCATAGAAAGAAACATCTCTGGAAATGTGTATTTTCTTAGTGGCCAGACTTAGCACCTTATTCCCCTTTGTGCCAAAAGGGTATCCTACAAACACATGTGGGGTGGTTCTTGGTTCAAGTTTATCTCTGAGAGGTTTTGGTACAATGGGGTAACATAAACACCTAAAACTCCTCAAGTGAGAGTAGTTGGGCTTCTTTTTATATAGGAGCTCAAAGGAGCATTTTTTATTTAGAGGAGTTGTTGGAAGCCTATTGATGAGGAATGTTGCTGTAAGGATACACTCTCCCCAATATCTCAATGGCAATTTGGATTGAAAGAGTGGTGCTCTGGCTACTTCAAGAAGATATTTATGTTTTCTTTCCACAACTCCATTCTATTGTGGTGTGTATGGGCATGTCTTTTGGTGATTTATTTCTTTGGATTGAAAGAAAGAAGTTGCCTCATTGCTAGTGAATTCTAAACCATTATCAGACCTAATACACTTAATGGTTGTTTTAAATTGGTTTTCCACCATGCTTACAAAGGCCTTTATTATCTCTAGGGTGTTGCTTTTGCAACTTAAGAGATGTGTCCAAGTGGACCTACTATAGTCATTTACTAGAGTTAGGAAGTACTTGAAATTTTTGTGTGTGGCCACATGATAGGGACCTCACATGTCCACATAGAGTATTTCAAAAATCTCAGTAGTATCAGTTGTTCTTTGGGGAAAGGGAAGTCTAGATTGTCTGGCCATAGGACAAATATTGCACATGAAAGGTTGTTTAGTGGAAAAGGTTGTAGGTATAGTAGGAATCCCGTTTATTTTACTGAAGGGTACATGACCAAGTCTGAAATGCCACAATAGATCCACATTATCACTAAGAGATGAATTAGAAAACAAACCAGAAACACTTTCTTTATTATCACTGTTGTAGATGGAACTATTTATAATAGAGAATGAATTATGAGAGTGGGATAAACAGTGCTCGGTATTTACATCATCAGTGTGAACAGAAAAACAAGAAAGATCACAGTCTGGTTTGATACTACCTTTCTTCAGGAACTTAGAACAGAGGAAGTACAACCCATCAAACAACTTACCAATCTCCAGAGGCCTCTTCAGTGAAGGGGCCTGCAGTATACAGGAAGTATCAGAGAATGATACAATGCATTTGAGCTACTAGGAAACTGATAGACACTAGGTTAAATTTGAAAGATGGAATGAACAAGAATTTATACAGGACAATTTTAGGTGTTAGGAATACATTTCCAATTTCCGTTACCTTGACTTTGTAACCATTTGGAAGTTTAACTAATAGAGGATATGGCAGGTTTACTATGTTCTGAAGGTGAGTTCTATTAAAAGTCATATGATGTGATACCCCAGAATCTAATATCCATAAGTCAGCTTTTGCACTAAAACACTTGCACGATGGATTATCAAAATCAGTTGAAGAAGTGCAAGCAACCATACCTGCAAAGTTTACTGATGCTCCCCTAGACATGTTTGTACTGGCTGAGTTCTCTCTAGTGTTTTCTATTTGAAAATGTTGCAGCAAGATAACAATTTGTCCATATTGCTCCTTTGAAAGACTCACATTTTGACATTCTCCTTTGAGTTCCAGCTCTTCTCCTTTTTCTACATTTGTGATTGAATTTGCCATGGAATTTATTCCTTGTGTTATTATTGTATCCCTGTGTACCTTGCTTGTATTGTTGTAGTCCTTGATTGAAACCTTGAGGGTTTCCATGGAGCTTATATAACTTATCTTTAGTGTGACCTTGTCATTTGCAATAGTCACAGAAAGGTCAAGGTCTATTGTTTGTGACCTGATTTCCAGTCCCAGCTGAGTAATTTGTCTTGAAATTTCTTCCTCCTAGGTTGATATTCAATGTTGTGGAGTCAACATTCAGTTGATTCCTTGATCTAAATTCCCTTTGTTTCTCCTCTTGTATTAGAAGAGCAAATGCCTGTGCCATGTTTGGTAGAGGATTCATCATAAGTATTTTTCCTCGAACAACCGTATATACTTCATTGTGTCCCATCAGGAATTGTATCAACCTTCTATCCTGTTCTGCCTTATGCATGTTTTCTTTTGCTCCATAAGTGCACACACAACTGCAATGAGTTTTGGCACTTAAAGTGTTCAATTTTTCCTAGAGTTTCTTCATTTTTGTGTAATAGCGAGTGATATCAAGCACGCCATGACTCAAGTCATTAATTTCTTTCTGAATTTGGTACAACTTAGCCCCGTTTATCTGATCATATCGATCCTCCAGCTCCTTCCACAGCTCGACGGAGTTGTTTACATATTCAACACTATCAGCTATGTCTTTTGACAATGGGTTTAAGATCCACGAGGTGACCATATCGTCTCACCTTTCCCATTGACGAAAAAGTGGATACGCTATATCAGGTCTCTTACTATCTCCATTGATGAAACCTAGTTTGTTTTTCACAGAAAGAGCTCTGAGTACGCTCCTTCTCTAGGAGTGATAGCCAATTCCATCAAATAGAACCGAAACTAGTGTAGAACCTGGTCTATTAGAAGGATGTATATAAAGAGGGCTACCAACATCGATTATCATCTGTGTCGCCTACGTTGTGGTTGTCTCATCAATTTGATCTGTAATTGCCTTAGAATTTTGTGAAAAATAGTTGAATCAGTCTTCGTACATGTGAGATTTCTTATATTCCTCAACGAATCGTTACTGCATGTGTCCGATTCAAGTTTTCCCCAAATTAAGGTTGATGAAGAAAATAAAACCCTAGATTGCTCGCCTATCAGAAATAGTCGGACGAGATGAAGTGTGGTCATTAAAAGAACCTCCGCTCTAATACCATGTTAAGATTTCAGGTATGAAACGAGCTCCGAATCTCTTCCAATGGAGGATACTAAAGCTTCTTGAAGAAGCTCGAATAGAGAGAGAGAGAGAGAGAGAGAGAAAGGAAAGGTGTTGAAAGTTTTTATTAGACAATGAAATAAATAGTACAATGAATGTAACTACCACTAATCAATATATACAAAGTAGTGGACTAACTAATCACAATACTAACACTAACTAACTAACATTACTAGCTAGCTAAAGATGCTGACTCAGCACTATTACAGGGATAAATACACTAACTAATTCAATAGTCTTAATAGATCGTTTAGAAGTCCAAAATCAATCCTATTTAAACACGATTTGAGATCTTCTAGGAGTCTTATTCAAAGTCAGCTTCCTCTTTCATAGGACTCCTACTGTTCCAAGTATTCCACACGCTTTGGGAATTTAGTCACTGATTGAATTATCCATATCTGTTTGAGCAATGACCCTTATAACTTATAGTAGCCATCGTCCACCAAACTCGAACCTGGGTACTTTGAGATAAAGTTACTGCCTTGTACAGACGTACAAGTATCACTCAGGAGGAGATGATTCTTTCTCCTGAGGAGTAGGTTCTTCAAAACAGGTTCTTTAGAGCAGTTAAGCAGCTACGTTGTGTACCTGGTTCTTTGAACATTTAGTCATACTTTGTTAATTATCAAAACTTTAATATTCAACACTACCCTAATGCAATTGTTAATGACCGCTTCCATGACTCGAACATAGGTCACATGGAGACAATTTTACCATTTGTATACGGTCTAAATTGGAGAGCTCGATTTATAAGACTTGACCACACATCGAGCTCGATTTCGGAAGCTCGAAGTAAGAATCGAGCCTAGCTGGGATATGCACACCTCGAGAAGAAAATAGGAGACCAGTCATGATCTGCCTTGAGGATAGTACAATTTCGATGACACTCAAGAAAGAGCAGGAATTTCTCAAGAATACGTGGATCAGGGCAGAAATTAAGGGATAAGATTTGTACGAAATGGTATAAATTTGTACTAGGTTTTTATACAGGTGTACCAATATAATTCTTTACCATAATTGGGAATGTACCATATTAGGGGTTTTCCCCTCCTATATAAAGGGGATCCCAATCATTTGTAAAAAATCGTCTCATTTTTCACTGCAATAGAACATTCTACTATGCTTTTCTCGTTTACTGTGCTCCACAATTGTTCTTCAGCTTTATTGTTTTTACTTTATTGGTCATACTATATTTGATCTTAACTGACCTCAAGGCCCCCGATATAATCAAGCTCGAGGTCCCCGTTGCTCTAACAACACTGGTTTGGTTTACCAATTCTTCTTACTTAACCTAATATTACTTATATATTCACTAGTATTGGAATAATCACATATCTTTAAAACAACAAATCACCTTTAATTGTTACTCACATTTTTTGAGGTAAGCAGTTTGGCGTCCACCGTGAGGATAAAGATAATAGTGATTATTTTAGTGCTAGTTTTTTGATAACACACGTTAGTCTTTACACTTTTTCTTGTCAAAGATTCTTTGATTTCAGGCTAAGATATGTCTAGCTCAGCAAATGCGCCCGTGCATGGAAACGACGGTCTCGGATCCCATGGAGAAAACAATAGTATAGGGGTCGGTGTACCACCAATCAACCCTGAGGAAATGACAAATATGGAGCCAGTTGATAGCAGTTCACATAATGCTCTAAACGCGGACTCAGGCGTAGATCCCGTAGGGAATAAACGCAAGGAAGCTCGATCTGGTGACCAAAGAGCACGAGGAATGGAAGATGGGGGGATTAGCATCCAAGTGATATTTGAGATGCTACAGGCTCAACAAATCACCATCGCTCAACTTCAGAGGCAAAATAAGACCCTGAGCATAGCTGAACCTGAGAATATTCGACCTGCTAAACCAGAACCGGAGAGATCAATCGAAAATAACTCTGGGACTGACCCCACCATCATGAGGATGCTCGAATAGCTCGCCAAAAGGATAGATACCAGAGAAAAGAAGATTGAAGAAAATGACAAAAAGTTGGAGATATACAGCTCAAGGGTCGACTAAATAACGGGAGCACCTCCGATTTTGAAAGGAATGGACTCGAAGAAGTTCGTGCAACCCCCCCCCCCCCCCAGAGTGCAGCTCCGAAGCCTATCCAAAGAAGTTTCGAATGCCAGAAATCCCAAAATACAACGGGACCACTAATCCCAGGGAGCACATCACCACATATACTTGTGGCATGAAAGGAAATGATTTGGAAGATGATGAGATTGAGTTTGTTTTGCTAAAAAGGTTTGGGGAAACTCTGTCTAAGGGTGCCATGATTTGGTACAATAACTTACCCCCAGACTCTATTGATTCATTTGCCATGTTGGTAGACTCATTTGTAAAAACACATGCCAGCGCCATAAAAGTTGCAACAAGGAAGTCCCATGTATTCAAAATAAAGTAAATAGAGAATGACATGTTGAGGGAGTTTGTATCCCGTTTCTAGTTAGAATGAATGGAGTTACCACCAGTCTCCGATGACTGGGCCGTACAAGCCTTTACTCAGGGGCTAAATGAACAAAGTTCGATAGCTTCGAAGCAGTTGAAGCAGCACTTGATTGAGTATCCTGCCATGACTTGGGCGGATGTGCATAACAGGTACCAATCAAAAGTTAGGGTCGAGGATGACTAGTTGGGAGCCCCCTCGGGCTCAATTTATCCAACTAGGTTACTAACAAAGGAGCCAGGAAATGCAGACAAGGGTCAAGGTCGAATAAGGAAAGATATCAGCCATACATCAAGGATTGGAGGAACATTTCAAGGCGTAATGTACCTCGGAATAATCGAAGAGTAGATCGAGGTCAAAGTTCCCGAGGACTCATGAGCAAAATTGGGTTTGATAGGCACTCGGTACCGGCGGAGGCACCCCGATTATCGGAATACAACTTCAGCATCGATGCCTCGAGTATCGTCTCAGCCATTGGCAAAATTAGAGATACTAGATGGCTCAAGCCTATACACACTGATCCTTCTTAGAGGAACCCTAACTTGATGTGCAAGTACCATGGTACTCATGGGCATAGGACCGAGGATTGCAGGCAACTTAGAGAGGAGGTAGCCCGGTTGTTCAACGAGGGGCATCTTCGTGAATTTCTCAACGAACGGGCCAAGAACCATTTCCGAGAAAGGGATGCAAATAGGAAGAATGAACCTAAAGAACCTCAACATGTCATTCACATGATCATCGGTGGAGTCGACGCCCCATAGGGACCTATATTCAAACGTACAAAAGTATCTATCACAAGGGAGAAGCGGACTCGGGACTACATGCCCGAGGACACCCTCACATTCAAGAGGAAGACATCGAGGTCTTATCTCAGCCTCACAATGATGCAATGGTAATTTCTGTCGTTTTAAATAAAGTTCAAGTTAAACGTGTCCTTGTGGATCCAGGTAGTTCGAAAAATATAATTAGGTCAAGGGTCATGGAGCAGCTCGGGTTGCTCGGTCAAATCATACCAGTATCTCGAGTCTTGAATAGTTTCAATATGGCAAGTGAAACAATGAAGAGAGAAATCATCCTCCCAGTCAACGTGGCTGGAACCATACAAGATACCAAATTTCATGTCATCGAAGGTGACATAAGGTATAATGCTTTGCTTGGAAGGCCGTGGATCCATAAAATGAGGGCGGTGCCATTTACCCTTCATCAAATGATGTAGTTCCCAACAAAGGATGGCGTGAAAATAGTATATGGAGAGCAGCATGCAACTAAGGAGATGTTTGTAGTACATGATTTGGCACCGGTATCGACACCATGCACATCGAAAAAGCTAAAGGACGAACGGGTGGCCAAATAGCAATCACAACCCATACCCTTGGTTGATCCCAAGGGACAGGTGTTCGATGAACATGTGGTCAAAGACAAAAAAGAAGATTTCCTTACCCCCGAGCTTTCATTGCCCCGGAGATTGGATGCGACGAAGTCCACGATCGAAGAACTCGAGCAGGCCATATTGATCGAGCATCTTCCAGAACGAAATGTATACCTGGGGATGGGGTTAACCCCCAAACTCAAGAAAAAATTCATTCAATTTCTTATCGATAACATTGATTGCTTTGCCTGGTCCCACTTAGATATGATAGGGATCCCACAGGAGATAACTACCCATCGACTAAGTGTCGATCCCAGATTTAAGCCGGTGAAGCAAAAAAGGAGGCCTCAGTCCAAGGTAAAGCATGCATTCATCAAAGAAGAGGTAACTAAACTTCTCAAGATAGGATCCATTAGGGAAGTAAAATATCCCGAATGGTTAGCTAACATAGTGGTAGTCCCTATAAAGGGAAATAAACTTAGAATGTGTGTAGACTACAAAGATTTGAACAAAGCATGCCCTAAAGATTCTTTCCCATTGACATCGATCATTCGATCGATGCTACTGCCGGTCACGAGATGCTTACTTTTCTCGATGCCTACTCCGGGTACAACCAAATTCAAATGAACCCGGAGGACCAGGAAAAGACTTCATTCATCACGAAGTATGGTACGTATTGTTATAATGTAATGCCCTTCGGGCTAAAAAATGTAGGAGCCACATATCAACGCCTAGTTAATAAGATGTTCGAACATCAAATAGGTAAATCTATGGAAGTTTATACTGGCGACATGCTAGTTAAGTCCCTGCGCGCAGAGGACCATTTGACCTATTTGAAGGTGACGTTCGACATCCTAAGAAAGTACTACATGAAGATCAACCCTAAGAAATGCACTTTTGGAGTCGCTCGGGCAAGTTCTTGGGCTTCATGGTGTCGAATAGAGGTATTGAGATCAACCCCGATAAAATTAAAGCCATTGAGGAAATCACCATACTGAACAATGTGAAAGCCGTACAATGGCTGACCGGACAGATAGATGACCTAGGCCGATTTATCTTGAGGTCATTAGATCAGAGCCATCATTTCTTTTCCCCACTTAAGAAGAAGAACAACTTCACATGGACTCCGGAGTTCCAACAAGCCTTGGAAGAATTAAAACAATATCTCTTGAGCCTACCCCTGCTCCATACTCCGAAGGAGGATGAAACACTCTACTTGTATTTATCTGTGTCCGAGGTGGTGGTAAGTGGCGTGTTGGTTCGAGAAGAACAAGGTACACAATTTCCTGTCTATTATGTGGGTCGGATCCTAGGAGATGCTGAAACTAGGTACCCACATTTGGAAAAGTTAGCCCTTGCATTAATAAGCGCATCTAGGAAATTAAAACCATATTTTCAATGCCATCCTATATGTGTATTGACTATGTACCCACTTCGAAATTTCTTGCATAAGCCCGAATTATCGGGCAGATTGGCCAAATGGGCCATCGAATTTGGAGGGTATGATATTGAATATCAGCCTCGAACGACTGTCAAGTCTCAAAATTTAGCATACTTCGTGGCTAATTTTTCACCTGCCCTCGTACCCGAAGTAGAAAAAGAACTCTTACTAAAAATTGGTACGTCATCGGGGGTATGGACCCTCTTCACAGACGGTGCCTCGAATGTGAATGAATCCGGGCTTGACATCATTTTAAAACCGCCTATGGGCAGTGTCATTAGGCAATCTATCAAAACTTCTAAATTGACTAACAATGAGGCCGAGTATGAGGCCATGATTGTAGGTCTCGAACTAGCCAAAGGCCTTGGAGCAGAGGTCATTGAGGCAAAGTGTGACTCCCTTTTGGTAGTAATCAAGTAAATGGGGGCTTCTAGGTTCGAGATGATCAAATGCAGATGTACTTAGACAAACTTCAAGTGACATTGCACCACTTCAAGGAATTGACACTGGACTATGTACCTCGAGAACAGAATAGCGAGGCTGATGCACTTGCAAACTTGGGGTCATCGGTTGAAGAAGATGATATCGTCCCGGGGATCGTCGTCCAACTATCGAGGTCGGTGGTTAAAGAAGGCCATGCAAAAATTAATTCAAAAAGTTTAACATGGTATTGGAGGAATAAGTACATCGACTACTTGAAGCACGAGAAGCTCCCCACGGACCCAAAAAGAGTCGAGAGCACCTCGAGCTAAAGCAGCTCGATTCTCACTCGATGAAAATGAACGTTGTATAGGAGAACCTTCGATGGACCACTGGCAGTGTGCTTGGTACCCGGGGACACCGATTATGTATTACGAGAAATCCACGAGGGCACTTGTGGGAACCATTCTGGTACCGACTCTTTGGTTCACAAGGTGATCAGAGCGGGGATTATTGGGATAACATGGAAAAATGATACCAAGGAGTTCATTCGAAGGTGTGATAAATGTCAAATATTTGCACCGATGATCCATCAACTTGGTGAACAACTCCATTCAGTCTTATCCCCGTAGCCATTCATGAAATGGTGGATGGACATTGTCGGCCCCCTACCAACGACGCCAGGTAAAGCTAAATTTATTTTGTTTATGACTGACTACTTCTCATAATGGGTAGAACCGCATACCTTCGAGAAGATAAGAGAAAAAGAAGTCATCGACTTCATATGGGACCACATCATATGTTGGTTTGGGATACCCACCGAAATAGCATGTGACAATGGGAAACAATTCATCGGCAGCAAAGTAACCAAATTCCTCGAAGACCATAAAATCAAAAGGATTCTATCAGTGCCATATCACCCAAGTGCAAATGGTCAGGCTGAGTCCACAAACAAAACCATCATTCGAAACCTAAAGAAAAGGTTGGATGATGCAAAGGGGAAATGGAGAGAAGTATTGTTCGAGGTGCTATGGGCATACCAAACGACATCGAAGTCAAGCATGGGGGAGACCCCATTTTCTTTAGTGTACGGGTTTGAGGCATTGATCCCAGTCGAGGTCGGGGAACCTAGCGTCAAGTTTCAGTATACTATCAAGGACTCGAACCATGAAGCCATGAACACTTCTCTCAAGCTACTAGATGAAAAACAGGAGGCCACATTTATTCGAATAGCCGTGCAAAAACAAAGGATCAAAAGGTATTACAACAGAAGGACGAACCTTCGATATTTCGGAGTCGGGGACTTAGTCCTAACGAAAGTCACTCTTAACATTCGAGACCCAAACGAAGGGAAACTAGGCCCTAATTGGGAAGGAACGTACCATGTCCTTAGAGTCGTAGGGAAAGGATCCTACAAACTTAGCACGATGGAAGGCGAGCAACTACCAAACAATTGGAATGTATCATTGTTGAAACGTTATTACTACTGAGGTATGACATTCTCCCTTTTTCCATCTGTATTTTAAACTAACTCCTTGCAGATGTTCAATTGGAAGCATCGAGGCACCTTTCGGCTCGAAGACCTTGGGTTTTAAAGCATACGTCGCACTCTTTTCCCCTTAGATCGGGTTTTATCCCAAATGGGTTTTACCGACAAGGTTTTTAACGAGGCAACACCTATATGCTACCTAAGGAATATTCAACGAGTATTCAAGGCTTCTTTTCAATCAACCTCGAACACTGGGGGGCATCAATCTCGGAGGACACATTCTCGAAGAAAGCAATTCTTACCAACGAGATAGGGGAATGTTGTAATGAACCGTGTCCATGTAGAATAGTCAAGCCCCCAACGGCAAAACATGTATGCATGTATCAATTATTTGAAAAAGAATTCTTATTATATCAAAATACTTTGTGCCTCAAAGAAGTCTACTATTTTTACATTTAACGGCTCAGGGGCCAAAACCCCGAACGCACTTGAATACTCGGGGACTGTCATTAACAATCGACACATCGAGTCATCGAACACTCGAACTTATAAGACGTCAAAAGAGGCATACTCGAACTTATAAGACCTCAAAGAGGCACACTCGAGCTCACAAGACCTCAAAGAGGCATCCTCTCGATATTAAGGCCAATGCCATCACACTCGGCGACTAAAGGCTATGGCCATATAAAAGACTGCGGTCATATGAAAAGGCTACAACCGAAATAATGCAGCTCGGAGACGTCCAAATTCCGCTATAAAACTAAAAAGCCTTCATATACTTTAAAAAAACCGGTTAAAATCAGGCTACCCTCAACAAAAGCAAATTATAAGGGGCTTCGATATAATCAGCCCTCAAACAATGCGAAGGCTTCGATAACACCAGCCTTCGAAAAAACCTCAAAAGGTATTCGATTAACATTGCATATCAAATTACAAACAAGGTTCCAATCAATCGAACCTTCGAAAAAATCGAACGAATATGAATACACAAAATACATGCTAAGGCATACCAAAATTTTCACTAAAGTCTTTAGCCAGAAAGAGGGAAAAATTTATAGCCATTATAGAGGCCGAATTGGCCCTACCTAAAGATCCTAAGGGCCAATCCAAAATATCCTAAGGGCCAACCTAAAAGAGCCTAAGGGACAACTATAAAGAGCCTAAGGGCCGATATTTAAAAGCCTAAGGGCCAATGTTTAAGGAGCTTAAAGGCTGAAGCACACCATGCTCGAGACCTTACCTAGCTTGAACTCAAAAGTCCTTCACCCCAAACTGACGTCGAATTAACTTAAGACTCGGCTCGAACTTCTAACCTTTAGGGGTAACCTAAGGGTATTATATTCTAAGTCCAATACATCGGACTGATCGTCAACAACACCAAATCTCATTTCAAAAGTGAAGGCAAGGCGAAATTTAACACAAAAACAAAGATGAAGCAAAAGTCTTTTATATTCAAGAGATGGTATAAAACACATTTACAAAACTCCCCCATGGAGCCCTTATATAAAATTAAAAAAGAGCTAGTCTACCGTCGGGATCACTCACTCGGGGGCAACATTTATCGAAACTACATCTTCAGGGGCCTCTTCTCCCTCGGGGACTTCATCTTCGTCTCCCCGCTCTAGGAGACGCTGATAGAATCCTCATCAGTAGATAGCAGTGTAGCTGCCTCTTCTTCCAAGGCCTTCACCTTCTCAATTTTTGCAGAAAGGTCAAAGCCTTTGGCATGCACTTCCTCGAGAGTATGCTTCGAGATTCCAACCGAGCATGATTGACGACACAGGATAACTTAAGCTCAGCTGCAATGGATATCTCCCTAGCCCGAGCATTGGCAGCTGTAACATCGGTTCGGTAAGAAGACACGAACACATTAGATCGGACTTAACCTTAAATAACTCAGCGGCCATCTCAGTGTGAAGCTCCTTAAATTTACGACCCTCCTCCTTTGCACTCTGAAGCTGACTCTCGGCCGAGGACAGCTGTTCCTGAAGACTGACTTTTCAGAGGCCAAGTGATCCATATTTTTCTTCCACCCGAGGGTTACAACCTCTTTGGTCTTAAGCTCATCCCGGATCTGCTCCACCAGGTCTGCCTTTTCTTGGAACTGCAAAGGTGGAACATTAGACGCCAAAAAAATAATTACAAAATAAGCCCACAAAGGCTATATTACCTTTTCAATGAGCTCGACCACTCTTGGGAAGCCTTCACAGAACTAGCTCGAAGATCATTGAGTTTCCCCTCTCTTTTGGCATAGAGAACCTTGAGTTCATCCATCTATGACATAAGCTTCCTGAGCTCATCTTCACAACGGGCAAGCTCAGCTCGAGACTTGGAAAAGGCCTGATCAAAGATCATCGTAGACTAAGGAAGGAGGTCAGAAAAGCAAGAATCAAACTCTGAATAAAGTTGTTAACTCAAAGTTTACCTGCTTTCGAAGCTTTTCAACCTTTTCGAGGATGAACGAGGCGTCAAGATCGGGGCCCTCTTCGATCTCGACAAGGTATTTGCCGAAGATGTCATTCTCGCCATGGGATGTTCCCCCATCAGAAGTCTTCATACCTTGGTCATCCCATATTTGTCCCTCAGAAAATGACTGGCCTGGCAGAGAGTCATCTACATCAATCACCCCGAGTGGTTCTATCGGGCCCTTCTCCTGCCTTCGAGGAACCTCAGGGCTGGGTTCTCTGAGTTCATCAACCAAGTGCCTTTCAGGACGGGGCGCTTTCTTGCCACTAGTCAGTTCGAGAACCTCGCTCGAGCTCCCCCGGGAACTTCCTTTGCTTGAGGTTGAATAGCTTCGGTGGCCTCCGGCTTAGCAGCTAACGAGGCCAATGCATATAAGATCTTTCTACTCGTACTCTGTCAAATTCTAGTATAGTTTATGATATCGTCCCACAGAGATTGGAGAATCTAGCTACAAACATATAATATTCTTACTACTATTTGAGAGAATCAAATTAATGAAATTTTATTTGTTGAAAATTTAAATTTCTTAAGTTGAAATAAAATAACTCTCGGAAGATTTATATTTAAAATGAGTTGGGAATCATTGAATTCACTCGATAGCGTGATAATAATAAAATCTTAGCTTCTACACATATTTCTCTTAGGAATAACCGTTTATTGATAATACAATTATATTTTGCTCACTAAGAAATAATCAATTAACAACACTCCGCGAGGTTATGTAAATCAATTGATATATTAACTGTGATGATTAAACCGAAATAATTTTCTTGCCTGATTTGTGCTAAAAGATAGCAAAAACTTCTTGCGATTACTTTTTACTAAAAATCAATAATCTTGCCAACTACAACTCCTCCGTGAGAATTAGAATGGAAGTAAGCAAGATTACAAACTTGGAATGATAGCTTAAAAAGAATTACTCTCACTCTATTATTTTACCCAATAGTTATCATATATTAATTTTGCTTCGTGAGAATTACAAAATTGACATACAACTAACTTTGGAGAATAAATAGATAGAAGTGATAATAATTAATTAAAACGAATATTCCAGCATAATATAGAAATATAATTAGAAAGTTTCAGGTCAAGCATGTAGTAAAATTGAGATTAATATTATAACGCTATCGAGCTTCATCAACTATCCCAACAAAAGAGATTACTCCATTATGGAGTATTTAAATCTCAAAAAGAAATAAATACTTAAAATATTATCAACACTCTTAGAAATTTCAAAGACTACAAGATAAAATGATATAGATAAAGAGAGAAGTAAAGACAAAAGCTAGAGAAAAGTTGCTAATTAGGCACGTATGATATTCCTCCTTTCAACACAAACATCCTATTTATAGAAATCAAATATCATAAAGTGCCACGATGCCTCGTGTTTCTTTTGCCATGATGCGTCGTGCTTCTATTGCCATTATGCCTTGTGGTTCTTTCGCCATGATGCCTCGCACTTCTCTTTTTATTCCTTTATTTGCTTTATCATGATATTTTTATTTCCTGCAAAATACTATTAAAAAATACAGATAATTGACATATATATATATATATATATATAGATAATTGACATATTATATATATATATATATATATATTATTTAAAATAATTTATTTTTAAGTATATAATATATGAATATTTTATAGTCATCCAACTCCCCAGCACTTGAATCCTTGCTCGTCCTCAAGGCAGTAATTTTATTAATAATTGTTGTTTCTTGTAGAGTAGAAAAATTTAAAAAAATAAAATTTCACATAAAATTCAAAACCTATAAGTTTTTCAAGTCGCCAAATCTATCCCTTGTTTCTGCTTCTGCTTTTGTTTGCCAAAAACTTTCAACTCCTTTTTTGATGAACCTTTTGAGATTGATAACATTATGATCACAATTTCGAGTTTCTCAAATTTTGTCCATAGGCTTGCCCTTCATGTAAGTCTCCACTAACGTATAATCAACACTAATTTCTAAAATTAATTTAGGACTTTTTCAGGCTTGTAATGATAGGCTTAATGCTGGTAAGGTAAAGGGATATATTGGTAGTGACTTTGTTCCATCCAGCTTTATTATGAGAGCTGACTATTTTACCAAAGTAACTATGTACAACTCAACATTTCTATCATTGAGCTAAAGGTCCCGGTCTCCAATTCCATAATTAATATCACTTAAGTCATCATTTCTCTCAATAGATTCCTTAAATTCAAGCTTCTTGAACCAAGAATTTATTCTACAGATATATACACGTTGTTTTCTTTTTCTTTTTCCCCTTTTTTCGAGTGAAATAGAACATTTACTCCACAAGTATTCCTTCATCGCTTGCTTTAATAATCATTTTTTCTCAACTATAACCGGAAGGAGTAGTATCGATCTTTTTGTAGGATAAACCAATATGGTGTATCAATAAAATTGGGTTTATCCCTCCTTTTTTTTTGGGCTCAAAGTTGGGTGCTAGAAGGTAAAATATAAATATTTGTGGTTAAAAATAGTTAGGCTAAAAAGGGTATCAAAGAAAGCCTAATTTTATTCTAAAAATAGTGTTGTCTAGAATTTCGCCTTGATAGACATTTGGGGCAAATTCTAGTAGAATTTTATTGATTCTACCTGTTGAGATCATAATGCTTCTCAATTCCAATACTTTCTCAAATTTGGAGATACTCGTTCTTGCCTTCACAAAAATAAAATCACAAACTTGGAAGTTATATGGCATAATAAAAAAAATTATTTTTGAAAAATATGTAAACTTTTACTTTAAAACTTTAATATTGTACAAGAACAACAATTAAGAATAAAATAAAAGATGGATATATATATATATATATATAGAGAGAGAGAGAGAGAGAGAGAGAGAGAAACTTGAAAGAGTGTGTGACAACATAAAAGATGGATATATATAGGGAGAGAGAAGAAAAAACTTGAAAGAGTGTGTGACAACACATGTTTTTATATGTAATAGACTGACTAATTTAAGACCTTATCAGTCATTTGGTCCTGGTTTAAATATAAACCAACAAATTTACCTATGCCAACATTTTGAATTGATTCATTAAATGGTTAATCAACCAGTTACTTAGGCATACCGATCACCATGGAGTTACTCTTGCACAGGTGACTCTGTTTTTGTAGAGGCCTTCATGAGATGTTCTGGTTGTACAATAACCTGAATATTGACCAGATCAATTGATTAAGAATTTAATTACCCAAATCTATGTTGGGCTTATGAGGCTCCACTGCTTCTCCCTCAATGGCTACAGGTTTTGTATCTTAGTTCTGAGTTTAACGTCTTGAGCTCGACTTATTAATTGCAGAATTCATCAGTCTATCAAAGTAACCGATGGATGTTGTTCAAAATGTCTTCCATAGTACAATTTTAGCCTGTGACCATTTACCTTAAACTTGTCTCCTCTATTTTTCTGAATTTCAATTGCCCCGTACGGAGTAACACCTATAACATTGTAAGGACCCGTCCACCTAGATTTTAATTTTCCTGGGAATAACCTGAGTCGGCTATTGTAAAGAAGTACCTGATCTCCAATTTTGAAACTTTTTGGTCGGATCAACTTGTCATGCCATATTTTTGTTTTTCCTTTAAAAATTTTAGCATTTCCATAGGCTCCCAATCTCAGTTCTTCCAATTCATTAACCTAAATAAATCGCTTACTAGCAGAGGTTAAATCAAAGTTCAATACTTTCAATGCCCAAAAAGCTTTATGTTCTAATTCTACGGGCAAATGATAAGCTTTTCCAAAGACTAATCTATATGGAGATGTTCCAGTTGGCGTTTTGAAAGCCGTTCGGTACGCCCATAATGCATCATCTAATTTTAAAGCCTAGTCTTTTTTTGAGATTCCAATCGTTTTTTCAAGAATTCTTTTTAACTCGCGGTTGGAAACCTCAACTTGCCCTTGAGTTTGAGCATGATATGGTGTTCCTGTTTTGTGAGTTACATTATATTTTGACAGTAAAGTAGAAAATTGCCTATTGATGAATGAGTTCCTTGGTCACTAATGATGACTCGCGGTGTGCCAAATCTGGTAAAAATATTTTTTCTAAGAAAATTACACACTGTATGAGCATCATTCTTTCTTGTAAGGATGGCTTCAACCTATCTTGACACGTAATCCATAGCCACAAGGATATATTCAAAAGAGTGAGAAGAAGGAAAATGACCCATAAAATCTATTTCCCAAACATTGAATATTTCACATACCTGTATTGATTGCAGTGGCATCTCATCTCTCTTGGTGATATTACCTGTTCTCTGACACCTGTCACATTGTGCTACATATGCTCGGGCATCTTTAAAGAGTGTGAGCCAGAAGAATCCGGCTTCTAAAACTTTAAAAGCTGTTCGATTTGCTGCATAATGTCCTCCAATTGCTCCATCATGTCAGTGATATAGAATTTTATTCATCTCTTCTTCAGGTACACATCTTCTAATGATATTATCTGCACAATTTTTGAATAAGTAAGGTTCATCCCACAGATAATACTTTGCATCAGATATAAGCCTTTTTCTTTGTTGGTAAGAGTAATCTTGTGGTATCCACTTTCCAACCAAGTAATTCGCGATATCTGCAAACCAAAGTGGTTGAGTCACAATTATGTCAACTGAAAAAATAGGCGTAATACATACAGAGACACCTAAAGTTGGCACAATCTTTCACTTAGACACTTAAATTAGGCATCTTTCCAATTAGACATGTTTTTAGGCAATTTTCATACCAATTAGACACAAAACTATGACATGGCAAAGAAAGTGTTTCTCAGTCTCCTTGAGCGCGTGAATGAAATAAACATGGAATTTTTCAATTAATTAAATATTAAAAATGCATTTGACCACAAAAACCCTATTTTCACTAAATCCCCCCAAAAAACAAACTGTGTTCCATAATCTTCTCCATTTTTCCACCATATCAGCTCCTCCACTATCTTAAACCTTCCTCCTCCGTAATAATACTCCAATAAGTCATCTTCTCTTCATAAATTACCTAGCAGCAACCATTTTTCATTTATCATCACCAACCCCCAATTCCAAAATCCCACCAAAACTTCTCCTCCAACCACCATAATATTTCATTGCCATAACACCAAAAAGTAAATAAATCTACAGGAAAAAAATCATCAAGCAGAACTATCAATCTCAAACAAAGACAACTAAAAAGTGGTGAACAAATGAGACCAATATCCTAATAAATAGAATAAAATTACTTGGCCATTGTTATGTAATTTTGATGTTTTTGCGGAAATTCTTGGCTTCATTAAGGAGTTTGATAATGGGTTTTATGAACTTTAGGCTTTGGAGTTTGGATATGTTTGACGCCGCTTGCCAGACGAGATCAGAGGACAAAAATTGGACAACGAAGAGGGAGCAGAGGTGATGTCGGCGACAGGATTGGAGACATCAGCGGGTGGGGGAACGTTGCGGGTGGGGGCCGAAGGGGGTGTTTGTATTTTAGTGGAAATAACACTATATAGCTGAGGTGGAAAAAAAATGATGTGGTACGATTTATAATGGTTACTTTTGCCACGTAGACGGAGATTGCAGAACACGCGTTTGGTTAGTTAATAAGCCAGCTAAAAAATGTGTCTAATTGGTATGAGAATTCAATAAGAAACGTGTCTAATTGGAAAGAGGCCTAGTTTAAGTGTCTAAGTGAAAGATTGTGCCAATTTTAGGTGTCTCCGTATGTTTACGACGAAAAATATGTTCATCAGGAAATTCTTCTTTTATCTCATTAAACTCAAGGGGAGGATTTTCTAATCTAGACAAATGGTCAGCTACTTGGTTCTCTGTCCCTTTTTTGTCCTTTATCTCAAGGTCAAATTCTTGCAGAAGTAAAATCCATCTTAATAATCTAGGTCGAGCATCTTTCTTAGCTAAGAGGTATTTTAAAGATGTATGATCAGTAAAAACAATGACTTTGGTTCCTATCAAATAGGAGCAAAACTTATCAAAAGCAAACACTACTGCTGGTAACTCTTTTTCTGTCGTAGCATAATTCACTTGTGTCTCACTCAATGTCCTACTAGCATAATAAATGAGACGAAAAATCTTATCCCTTCTTTGGCCTAAAATAGCTCCAACTGCTATATCACTAGCATCACACATGAGCTCAAAAGGTTGGTTCCAATCAGGGGACACAACTATAGGTGTAGTTGATAACTTTTAATTAATGGTTTCAATGCTTTCACACAGTCACCTGAAAAATCAAACTTAGTGTCTTTCATCAAGAGGTTAGTCAGTGGTTTTGAAATCTTTGAGAAGTCTTTTATAAATCGTCTGTAAAAACATGCATGACCTAGAAAGCTTCTAATTCCTTTCACAGTTGTGGGAAGGGTTAATCCTGCTATAAGATTAATTTTTGCCTTATCAACTTCTATCCCTTTAGCAGTGATTTTATGTCCTAAAACAATTCCTTCCGTAACCATAAAATGACATTTTTCCCAATTAAGAACTAAGTTTGTTTCTTCGCATCTTTTAAGAACTAAGGTCAAATGGTTAAGACAATCCTTATATGTTTTGCCAAATAGTGTAAAATCATCCATAAAAATTTCAAAGAATTTGTCAGTCATGTTAGCAAAAATTGCCGACATGCAACACTGAAATGTAGCAGGGGTGTTGTACAGACCAAATGGCATTCTCCTATAGGCATATGTTCCATGAGGGCATGTGAAGGTTGCCTTATCTTGATCTTCTGGTGCGATTGGTATCTGATTATATCCTGAGTAGTCATCAAGAAAATAGTAAAAACCATATCCGGCAATTCTTTCTAACATTTGATCAATAAATGGCAAAGGAAAATGATCTTTTCTAGTGACATCATTGAGACGTCTGTAATCAATACAGACTCTCCATCCTGTAACAGTCCTGGTAGGTATGAGCTTATTAGTTTTATGTTTTTGAAATTGTCAGTCCTCGTTTCTTTGGTACTACCTGAATAGGACTTACCCATGGGCTGTCAGAAATGGGGTATATAATACGTGCTGCCAATAACTTTACGATCTCTTTTTTTCACTACTTCCTGCATTGCTGGATTCAATCTTCTTTGTGGCTGGACTATTGGCTTGTAGCTATCCTCCATGAGGATTTTGTGTGTACAAATAGCCAGACTAATCCCTTTAATATCTTCTACAGTCCACCCCAAGGCTCCTTTGTATGCTTTCAATACTTTAATCAAACTATTTTCTTGTTCTGCAGTAAGAGAAGATGAAATAATTACTGGAAATAATTCTTGCTCAAGATAAACATATTTCAAATGATAAGGGAGAGTTTTGAGTTCAAGTTTTGATTGAACTTGTTCGGATTTCATCTCTTCTTCTTCTGAATCTTTGTCCAATATTTCAGCTTCTCTTCTGATGGTGGGATTATCGTCCTGTGTGGTGCCTGATTTGATCAAACATCTTTCCATTGAATCCGGAATTAATTGATCATCTTTGAATTCATCTGTAAGATAACTAATCATGTCAATTGAAAAACATGAAGATGATGTTTCATCTCCTGAATATCTTAGTATCTTTTGCATATCAAATATGACTCTTTCTTCATCAACTCTTAAAATTAATTGTCCTTGATGAACATCTATAATTGCTCTTCCTGCAGCAAGAAATGGTCTACCTAAAATTATTGGTTCATTAGGACATTCTTTCATTTCAAGTACTATAAAATCTACAGGGAAAACAAACTTATCTACTCTTACGAGTACATTTTCAATTATTCCCTTAGGTTTCTTAGTACTTTGATCTGCAAACTGAAGAGAAACACTTGTGTCTTTTATTTCACCAAGATCTAACTTTTTAAAGATAGAAAATGACATTAAATTTATTGAAGCTCCAGAATCACAAAGTGCTTTTTCAAAATATACTCCTCCTAAGGTGCATGGAATTGTAAAACTGCCTGGATCACCAAGTTTTTGTGGTAACTAATTTTGAAGTATAGCACTGCATTTTTCCGTAAGCATTACCATAGAAACTTCTTCTAATTTTCTTTTACTTGACAAAATTTCCTTTAAAAATTTGGCATATGAAGGCATTTGTAACAAAGCATCAGTAAAAGGAATATTGATGTGAATTTATTTTAAAATCTCCAAAAATTTTGCAAAATGTTTGTCAAATTTTTCTCTTTTCATTTTTTGTGGAAAGGGAATAGTCATAGGGAGATGAGTCAATTTTTCAATAATTTTTTCTTCTTTTTTCTTGACTTCATTCTTTTCAGATGGTTCAGAGGGTATTTCAATATTCTTACCATTGTTTACCTGTTGTCTGACTGGTCTGCATAGGGTTCATCAAGCTCCGTACCTGACCGTAAGGTGATGACCTTAAGGTGCTCTTTTGGGTTTTTCTCTGTATTGCTTGGTAAGGGACCTTGAATCTTTTTTGAAACAAGAGCTGCCAATTGGCTCAATTGTATTTCCAGATTTTTGAATTATGAATTTTGGCTCTCCATCTTTTCATCAGTGACCTTAATATACTTATACAGAAGATCATCAAGACTTGAATGAGCTTGTTGAGGCCTTTGCTGATAGGACCCTGTTTGTTGATAAGGTCTAAAGTTTGATTGACCATGATTTGGATTCTGGTATCCGGGTGACCCTGTATTTGTTGCTTCTGGAAGCTTTGAGAGTTCTCTGCACCATTTGGATTGTTCTGTTGAAATCCTGGATGTTTCTATGCCATTGAACTTCCAAAAGGATACTGCTTGTAACCGATGACATTGGCATGTTCATCATTGTGATTGGTTGCTTGGCATTCATGGTTCTGATGATTTCCTCCACACATGTCACAAGCCTCAGATTGGCTTGGTTGTTGTGTATTCACCTGAAAAGTTTCAAACTTTTGTGCCAAAGAAACAATTTGTTGTGTTAGTGTATTTAAAGCATCAACCTGATTTACTGTAGCGGCCTTCTTGATAATTATACGTTCAGATGGCCATTGGATGACATTCTCAGAAATTTCATTCAACAATTGCAACGCTTCCTCTGTTGTTTTCCCATTACTGAACCTCCTGCAGCTGCATCTATCACATTTCTAGAAGAGGGTTTTAGCCCGTGATAAAAAATATATAATTGCATATGTTTGGGAATATCGTGGTGTGGACATTTTCTTAACATTGCTTTTAACCTTTCCCAAGCTTGATAAAATGACTCTGTGTCAGTCTGCAAGAAATTAGATATGTCTTATCTTAACTTTGTGGTTTTAGCAGGGGAAAAATATTTGTTTAAAAATTTCTGAGTCATTTGATCCCATGTGGTAATGGAACCTTGTGGTAAACTTTGCAACCAAGTTTTGGCATCTCCTTTTAAAGAGAAAGGAAATAGCCTTAACTTGATAGCTTCAAGAGGTCTCTATTATACTTAGCTGTTTCAACAAGTTCCAAAAAGTCAATTAAATGACTGTGTGGATCTTCACTTGCGTCTCTAGTGAATATGCAAGACTGTTGAATTGCTTGAATCAGGCCAGTCCTGATTTCACAGTTGTTGGCTTCCACTGGAGGTTTTCTGACACTAGATTCACAGTTGAAGCGGTCAGGTCTAGCATAATCCCTTAGGATTCTGTTTGCTGGCCTTGGCGCCACTTCATCAAATTGATCCTTTATTTGGACGGGTGGTGGTACTTCGCCTGGGTTGATATTTTCTACTTCCTGATTCTCCATACCTTCACAAGCTATGCTTTGGAAAGATAGTGCTTTTCCTTTCCTACGCAATCGAAGAGATCTTTCAATTTCAGGATCGTAATTGACCAACTCTTTTATAGAAGAGCGGGTCATAAACTACTCAAAATTTAAAAAAACAAACAAACTGAACTTAACTCCTAAAGTGGTAGTAGTAGTAGTACTTAGAAGAAAATAATTAAAAGAAAATGATGAATAACAAGGACAACAAAGATGACAAAAATAATAAGCGATCAAATAAAAATAGTAGTATGATAATGTTGTTGTTGTTGTTGTTGTTGTTGTTGTTGTTATTATTATTATTATTATTATTAGTAGTAGTAATATATGATAATAATAATTATATTAGTACTAATTAGCAATAGATGTTATGAAAAAAATGGTAAACAAAATCAGTTAGTAGTAACAGTAACTAACGATGAAAAATAATAATATAATACTAATATAGAATATAGTTACAAGTAGTACTAGTATTAATAATAGTGACTACTATGCTATAATGATGATAAGAAGGATAAATGATAATAACACTTGTATAAGATGTTAGTACTTGTAATAGTAAAAGTAATAGTAGTAATATTTAGTAAATATTGATAGCAAAGATAATAATACTAATAGTAAGTTCCCAAATTAGTAACAGAATATTTAGTCTGAAGTAGACTTGTGCCAATCCCCGGCAACGACACCAAAATTTTGACGAGGCCAATGTATATAAGATCTTGCTACTCGTACTCTGTCAAATTCTAGTATAGTTTATGATATCGTCCCACAGAGATTGGAGAATCTAGCTACAAACATATAATATTCTTACTACTATTTGAGAGAATCAAATTGATGAAATTTTGTTTGTTGAAAATTTAAATTGCTAAGTTGAAATAAAATAACTTTCGGAAGATTTATATTTAAAAAGAGTTGGGAATCATTGAATTCACTCGATAGCGTGATAATAATAAAATCTTAGCTTCTACATATATTTCTCTTAGGAATAACTGTTTATTGCTAATACAATTATATTTTGCTCATTAAGAAATAATCAATTAACAACACTCCGCGAGGTTATGTAAACCAATTGATTCATTACTTGTGATGATTAAACCGAAATAATTTTCTTGCCTGAATTGTGCTAAAAGATAGCAAAAACCTCTTGCGATTACTTTTTACTAAAAATCAATAATCTTGCTAACTGCAACTCCTCCGCGAGAATTAGAATGGAAGTAAGCAAGATTACAGACTTGGAATGGTAGCTTAAAAAGAATTACTCTCGCTCTATTATTTTACCCAATAGTTATCGTTTAATAATTTTGCTTCGTGAGAATTACAAAATTGACATACAACTAACTTTGGAGAATAAATAGATAGAAGTGATATTAATTAATTAAAACTAATATTCCAGCACAATATAGAAATATAATTAGAAAGTTTCAAGTCAAGCATATAGTAAAATTGAGATTAATATTATAACGCTATCGAGCTTCATCAACTATCCCAACAAAAGAGGTTACCCCATTATGGAGTATTTAAATCTCACAAAGAAAGAAATTCTTAAAATACTATCAACACTCTTAGAAAATTCAAAGACTACAAGTTAAAATGAAATAGATAAAGAGAGATGTAAAGACAAAAGCTAGAGAAAAGTTGCTAATTAGGCACGTATGATATTCCTCCTTTCAATACAAACATCCTATTTATAGAAATCAAATCTCATAAGGTGCCACGATGCCTCGTGGTTCTTTTGCCATGATGCGTCGTGCTTCTATTGCCATGATGCCTCGTGGTTCTTTTGCCATGATGCCTCGTGCTTCTCTTTTTATTCCTTTATTTGCTTTATCATGATATTTTTATTTCCTGCAAAATACTATTAGAAAATACAGATAATTGACATATATATATATATATATATATATATATATATATATATATATATATATATATATATATATAATTTAAAATAATTTATTTTTAAGTATATAATATATGAATATTATATAGTCATCAGTAGCCTTTGAAGGATCGGTGCCTCCTACTCTCCGAGTTATTAACAGGTGAGTAACTTCGTCCTCGACCTCATCTCTCTCTTCGTCCTTAGCACGAAGACGTGTAACATTTTTCGGAGTCAAGGCCACCGTATCGGCCCTAGGTTTTCGAAGCTTGGCTATTTTTGGCTTCGGGGGCTCCGCTGGCGACCCTTTCCTTCTTTTCTTGTCCTTGGCAGATTTTTGGGACTCTCCCTCGCCAGGTGGGGGCGGCCTCATCAAAAAAACATCTTCGAGGCCTACATAAGCGTAAAGTTAAGTGTATTACTGAGGAGTATTTCACCAAGGGATTTAACTATGCAAATAATAAGGACTCACCGTGGTTTTTGGCCTCCCATCGGTCTTTGGCCAAATCACGCCAGACACGCTCAGAATATGTGAAAGTGGAAGCTAGTTGTCGGACCCATCCCTGGAGGTCCGCAATCGCACCTGAATACCAATCAACGGCTGCATCATCAAAAGGGAGTTAGTTCAAAGGGAAGGGAAAATGTCTAAGTAATGAAACATGCTCGATAGGTCTGTACTTACGCTTCGTATTCCATTCCTCGAGGAACGACATCTTTTCAGCGGGAATCAGGTCGGAGGACCTAACTTGAATAAAGCAGCTCATCCACCCACGGTCTTTATCCTCAACGATTCTAGTGAAGAAAGAATTCTGAGATCGACGTTGCAATTTTATCAGACCACCTCGATAAAGAAGAGGGCTGTATAATCTGATCAGATAGTCAAGGGTAAAAGACATCTCCTTGACTTTGCTCGAAACGTACCTAATTAGGTGAACAATCCGCCAGAAGGAAGGATAAATTTGGCCGAGTGTCACTTGGTATTATCGACAAAAATTGAGGAACACTGGGTCTAGAAAGGGCAAAGAAAGATCTATGAGACCTAAGGTAAATGTGTATGTGTATACGCTTAGGTACCTTGCTTTGTGAGTGGTTATATACTCATCAGGTGAAGGGATTTTCACGTTCACTTCATATCCCCAACGACAATCTGCCTTCACTTATTTGAGGTCTGTTGTTAAGCTAATATACCGAGACATGGGTTCACATCGTCCTGGAACCGAAGCAGGCTTGTCGACCTTGAAATCAGAAGATGTATCACAAAGCCCAGGGGTACACTCCTCAATACAAGGAGGTACCACCATTTTGTTCTTTGATGGGCGTGAAGACAAATAGGCTTTCTCTTTTTGTGGAACTATCTTAGAATTTTTTGCCATTTTTGTTGTGAAAATTCAGAAGAAGGAGAAAGGACTGGTTAATAAATGGGCACAAGGAAAGAATAAGTGCAAAAAGGATTTGATGGTATTGTAAAAGTAAAAGTTTGAAGAATGAAGGATTGAAGTATTTATAGAGGCTGTCTAAGCATGTTGGAGAAGCTAAATGGACAACCAATTATCGCGCCCCCTTTTTCCCTTCGTGGAGAGAGGTCTGGGTTTCGATATTTACGAGGTGTAATAATTCATTTTCTTTTGGGAATTGGGTATTTGAAGAGTCGCCACCTAACGAGTTATGGTGCATTAGGGCACCTACAGTGATTAACTCTTGGATTGGTTTGCATTACCAGAGATTTAGGGTAAGGGCTCGAAATTACCTCGAGGGGAAGGTGTTAGGCACCCCTTTTGGTTCACAACTGTGGGTCCCGGCCGAACTTATATTCGCAAATTATTCCATTACAAATAAACAGTTGAATCAAATAGGTTTCAAGTAAAGCACGTTGGATAACTCAAACAATAAGATAAAGATTTTTTGAACAAGTTGTATAAAACAAACTTTTAAACAAAAAAACGAATTTTGGAAAGGAGGAGTCCTAGGTTGGTTAGCCTATAGGATCTCTCCACACAATGTCCGGTAAACACTGCTCGATAAGGGGCTACATGTGACATTAGCGCGTAGTCATCATATCTCATATCTACCTTTCCCATCCCCTTAGTGGTCATTTAAAATGAGTGTTTGGTTAGAGATCTCTATTGCGTGTTGTTACCCGTCCCTTCTTAATGGTCATGGAGGGATTTAGGACCTCTACCTATAGGTGGTTCAAGACAGACCCCTAAGGTTTTAAGGTAAAAATAATAAGGCGACAAGCAAGAAAAATTAGGACTCTTAGCAAATAAGAACAAAAGGGAGCAATTAGAGGCTCAAAGTTTCCTCCTCAAACAAGGCAGATGAATAACACAACTCAAATACAAATAAGGGCATTTTGTTTAAACAGTATCCTAAGGCATGATGTCTAAGTGAACATACAGAAACAAGGGAAATTTTATAAACTCAGAGGTAATGACCATATCAGTAGCCTACTGATTTTAAAGCTCGTTAGAACAACATTAAGTCACATAAACAATTTCAGAATCGTAAGTTTTGAAAATGCCCTACAGGCTTGCCTATACGCGAAACACTGATGACTACATTTTATATAGTGAAACAAGTCAGGCTTTGAAACGAACTCTTTAATCCCTATAGGCATGCTGTCTAGTAACAGATTAAGGCAGTATTAAAGAACTCGTTTCAAGGAAATACAAACCACTTCAATTAAATCAATTTAGAAGTGAGCCAAACGTTAACTGGATTTATTTATTTAAAACCAAACTAGTTTAGATCTATAGGCAGAATCTGATGTTGTTCCCTATAGGCATGATATATAATTTCAATACTGATTTTAAAGACTTACAGGCATGATGACACATGGAAACATACATAAACATTTGTTATAACAGAAGTCGGATTTGGATTATATCCTATAGGCATATCATCTACTTGTGAAACTGATTTAAGACCCATTAAAAATGATTTCTATTATGGAATCAATTGAGACCTATAAGCATGATTTCTAACATGACAAGATACAAAAGTCCTATAGGCATGATCTCTACTTACAAAGGCAAACACAACAAATTGTAAAGTCCTATAGGCATGGTTTCTACCCTTATTACCCCACAAACATGTAGCTACCCACCCTTTCACTAATTACCCCAATATTCATTTACATGTTATTACAGACCATATGAATGAATTAGATAAGTAAATAAGAAAATAAGAAGTTATTCTTGTCACGACCCGGATTTTCCACCATCGGGTGTCGTGATGGCGCCTACTATCGGAGCTAGGCAAACCAAATATTTAAAACACCTTTCCTGCTTTCTTTCAAACAATATAATAAACGAGACAAAATTTAAGCGGAAGACTTTAAATCTAAAGCAACTGAAAACCAAAAGTGTGGAAGTTTAATACACATCACTACCCAAGGTCTGGTGCCACTAGCTCACAGACTACTACAGAATACTACAAACAATGTCTGGAAGGAAATACATCATGTTTGTCTGATACAAGATGAACAAACGAAAAACATGGAAAGGGACTTCGGCCTGCGAACGCCAGCTAGGCTACCTCGAGAGTCCCTGGACTGAAGACAGCTCCCAGAAATCCTACTGCTATGGTCCGTAAGCTGCTCCCTGATCTGTGCACAAAAATTTGCACATAGTGTAGCATCAGCACAACAGACCCCATATGCTGGTAAGTGCCTGGCCTAACCCCGGCGAAGTAGTGACGAGGCTAGACAGTACCTACCACATTTAACCTATACAGATATATACAACAAGTGCAAGAAAACAATAACAAGATAATACAAAGTAAAACTGGGAGGGGACATGCTATCGGGGAGTAACAGATAAAAATGAAATATCGAAAATAAGCAGAAGAGACTCCGGTTCCCATGATATATATATATATATATATATATATATATATATATATATATATATATATATATATATATATATATATATATATATATATATAAGTGGACGGCGTGCCACACGATCCCATAATATCATATATAAGTGGACGGCGTGCCACACGATCCCATAATATCATATATTAAGTGGACGGCGTGCTACACGATCCCATAATATCATATATAAGTGGACGGCGTGCCACACGATCCCATAATATCATATATAAGTGGACGGCGTGCCACACAATCCCATAATATCATATATAAGTGGACGGCGTGCCACACGATCCCATAATATAGTTCATAATATCTGACTTCATATAGTAGACCCCTTCAGGGAAGCATAACAACTCAATACCTTTAACCCGGCAAGGGTACAACTAACAGCCCAAAATATCCCGACAAGGGAGAATATATATATCAGTCTACACATCCTGGCAAGGGAGTATTCACAACACATTCTCCTTTTT
This sequence comes from Nicotiana tabacum, assembly GCF_000715075.1. Taxonomy (NCBI): domain Eukaryota; kingdom Viridiplantae; phylum Streptophyta; class Magnoliopsida; order Solanales; family Solanaceae; genus Nicotiana; species Nicotiana tabacum. Next base: position 20,766,818 of record NC_134086.1, on the reverse strand, counting down.
AAATCCATTCTTCCTCAACTAACACATTCATGTTCGAGCTAACGCTCCAAAAGTACACCAATCGCAATTTTACCTCAACCGTTCATATTATGTGAAACTCATCAAATAAACAAGGAGCTTGTGTCACATTATTCGAATTAAAAGCAATCAAGACTCACGGTCGTGCTAGACTCCGGTGCATAGATAACCGTCACCATGCCTATACACTGTACTCCAAATTAGCAAGTAGCAAATATCATCCTAATCATATTCCCTCAAGCCAAAATTAGAACAAACACTTACCTCGAATGCTCCAAACTCAACTCACACTTCTAGTATAGCTTTACCTCTTGATTCCACCACCAATCCGCTCGAATCTAGTCATAAGTTACTTAATCACATTAATAATTACTAAATGAATCATCCCCAATGTATGAAAAATAGATTTTTCAAGGTTTTTCCCAAAAAGGTCAAAAATACCCTCGGACCCACATGGTTGAAACTTGAGGTTCGGACCAAAACCCGGTTACCCATTCCCCCATGAATCCAAATATATGATTTGTTTTTAAATCGGATCCCAAATTGAGGTCCAACCTCTCAATTTGTAGAAAACCTAGGTTCTACCCAAAACACCCAATTTCCCCCATGAAAATCTTTGTTTTGAAGTTGAAATCATGTTAAAAGATGTTAAGAAGTGAAGAAAATGAGTTAGAAATCACTTACCAATCGTTTTGAAGAAGAAAAGTTGTTTGGAAAATCGCCTCTTAGGTTTTGGGTTTTTGAAAAGTGGAAAAAATGACTGAAAATCCCGAATTTATATATATGCTGGGGGCTGGTGCGGACCGCGCAGAAATGCACTGCGGCCGCGTGGCTGCCAGCACGGACCGCGCGGAAATGTATCGCGGCCGCACCGAGGGAGGGAAAAAGTGGGCTCTCTCTGAACCCACCCAGCTCGGACCGCACTGATTTGGTGCGCGGCCGCGCTGGTCGACCCTCTGAACCCCACCACGCGGACCGCACAGAAAATCACCGCGGCCGCGTGGCTGCCAGCGCGGACCGCGCGGAAATGGCCGCGGCCGCGCTGGGCCTGCAACATCTGAACCTGTATATTTTTTTTCTAAGTCCAAGACCTCCCGGGCCCCATTCAAAACTCACCCGAGCCCTCGGGGCTCCAAACCAAACATGCACACAACCTTAAAAACATCTTACGGACTTACTCGTGCGATCAAATCGCCAAAATAACATCATATACATAGGATCAAGCCTCAAACACATGATTTTCTTTCAACTTTCACAAAAACTCAACTTCCCCATTTTAAGTCCGAAACATATCATATGACGTCCGTTTTTAGCCAAACTTTACAGATAGTGCTTAGAACATATTCAAGACTCGTACCGGGTGTCGGAACCAAAATACGAGCCCGATACCACAGTTTTCTGATCAATTTTCTTCTTCATTTTCCTTAATTAATTTCAGAAAACAATTTCACACAAAAATTCATTTCTCGGGCTTGGGACCTCGGAATTTGATTCCGGGCACACGCCCAAGTCCCATATTTTCCTACGGACCCTCCGGGACCGTCAAATCACAGGTCCGGGACCGTCAAATCACAGGTCCGGGTCCGTTTACCCAAAATGTTGACCGAAGTAAACATTATGCATATTAATACAAAAATTCATCAAATGTTTCACATAATTCATATATTCTAACATAAAAACTTTCCGGCTACGCGCCCGAACTGTGCACGCCAATCGAGGCAACTAAAAGCGAGGTTTTCAAGGCCTCGGGAGCACGGAACGAGGAAGAATTACGGTGATGACCCCTTGGGTCGTCACAATTCTATAGGGAGCCTACAGATAGGCCCAGATTTCCAAAGCCTCCAATAGCCTCAAATGCCTCAATTCCATAGACAATGTCATAGTCTAGGTGCACCAAAGTTCCCTAAGGATCTCAAGGATTTCGGGCAGTGCTTATACCTATACTTGCTAACCAAAATTGAATAAGTGCAGTGTGGAAGGGCCAGCCTTAGTATGCTAGAGTTCAGAGGGTTATTAAGAGGATCCCAAGGTAGTACACATACTGGAGGGGGACAGAACTTATTGACTTAAGAGTAGAGTGAAAGTGCTTACAAGTTGAAAGGTTTTAATGGGATAATTGTATAAAAAGGAAGTTTGTTTGAAAAAATTTAGTAAACAACAGAGACAGTTTGAAAAGAGAGTGGAGTAGTAAACAACAGTCCAAACACAACACCCTTAAGACAGGTTAATACACAGCCAGAAGTCACATAACCAAAGCAAATTCAGTAGTCACAAATAGGGGTCAAGGGATTTGGGGATACATAAAACACATGATAACAAGAAAAGGTCTTAGGAATTGGTACAGACATGTTACAAACACAACTGATCAGACATAGTCACATAACAAGCAATTCTTAAGGGGGTTCAGTATAGGATCCACATGATTCAATCCCAGAACCATATAAGTTAGGAGTGAGGACAACCTAAAGGAGATTCATATCAGAGTCCAGATACTGCAAGATTACACGGAGACAGATTACATAGAAGGGGTAACATGCTCATACTGATTCTAAGGAAGGGGAGTTCATAACATGCTAATCATGTAAGCATATTAACTGCAGGTTTCACAGCAAAACCATAAGTAAAAGCAAACTAGAAACAAGATGAATTGAAGCAATAAAAGGACCATATTGTTGTTGGAACTTTGAATTGAACTAGAACATACTAGTAGAGGAGACAGTAAACAAAAGTGAAGGAGCAGGAGAGCACAGTAGTTAGCCTTGGCTTGCAGCCGGCTAACTTAGAATAGTAGCAAGTAGCACAAAAGAGAGAGAGCAGAAAGTTTAAGTGAGAGAGAAAGTGAGCTTTTGAACCGAGTGTTCGTGTGTTTGTGTTAATGAGGGGGTGTGTATATATAGTTTGAAAGCAGGTAGGAAATAAGGTAATAATCAAAGTTCATCATTAATTGGGGACTCAGAATCAATCAGTCACAAAATCAAGGTAAGTAGTCCCTTTAATTGAGGAGTCAGCTTCAAACGGTAATAAACATGTGGCAAATAAGGAAGGAAATCTTATAAAGCTGAGCACAACAAATAAGGAAATATTTTCTGCATAGTACAAGTACACAACATGTAATAGAGGCTAGGTTCAATATATTTCAATCAAGGAAAAGACTTAAGAAACCAATTAATAGCATAATTGACCGTAGAATAAGGTCAAAAAATATTTTACAAGGTTAAAAATCAGTAAAGATATCATGCGAAATTAGTGAAAGATCAATCATAAAGACTCATGGATTCAAAAGTAGAAAATAGCACTGATTTAGCACAACTTTATAAGAATAAGCACATAGTAAGCAAAAACCAGAACTCTAAGAGGCCGAGTAGGACAAAAATCATATATAAATTAGGGGTTCATGTAGAGCATAGTCTGAATTAGTTGAATAAGCATGATACAGGTAGGAGAAGTGAAGAATCAGAAATATTAGTGAACAAAATAGGGTAAAATTACACAATAGGCAGGGATAACCATAATTAGGAACCTTAACAAGCAATCATAGGATAAAATCACAGAATCATAAAAACATATAGATTAACTGAACACGTTATCAAAACAAAACTTAGAAACCCAAGATTAGAACTAAGAAATTAGGGTTTTCAACATAGGCAAGTTTAAGAGGTAGTAAAATCATAGAATCAGTCGAAATATGCAAGAGATAGAAGTTTAAACATAAAGAATCGGTTTAAACACGGTTTTAGAAGAAGTTCCAAAAACTCTAATTTAGAAGAAGGTGAAAACACTTTGAAATCGATGATTCTTGTAAAGAGTTACAAGGATAGTGTAAAACATCAAAGAAACAGACTCAAATCGTTTAAAATCGTACAGATCTAGGAGATGTAAGCAAAAATTAGGGTTTCGGAAGAAAACCAAGTAGAGATGAAAGAACCTGTCTAAAATCTCAAGAATCGTAATATGTACAACATGATTTCGCTTGAAATCATACCGAAGTAGCCAAGAACAGACCAGATGGAAAACCCTAGATGCAAGTCAGCGTGGGTCGGGGCCCTTGAAGGCCTCAGAGAAGGCGAGCATGGCAATAGAGGAGCTTTTAGAGGCTTAGGAGTTGAAGGGAGATTACCGGAGAAGACCGAAGAAGGGAGTCGGTGGTTGAAGGAGCTGAGGGGTTGAGAGCAGAGAGGAGATTAGAGAATACAGAGGCGGCGGATTTGGGAAATGAGATATGGTTAGGGGGTCGTTGGAATTAAAAATGGTAAGAACGAATGAGGGTCGTTGATCTTTTAGATCAACAACCAGGATTTGACGGGTCTTGGGTCGGGTCGGCAGGTTCAGGGTTTGGGTCGGGTATTTTTAATGTGAAATTGGGCTGGGGTTGGGTTTAAATTGGGCTACAATTGAAATGTAAATCTGGCTATATTTTAAATAGCCAATTTTCCATATATAATTTATAATAAGTGATAAACAATTTCTAAAAAAATAATTTCAGGTACTAAAATGGTTTAAAATAGATATTTAACATTTTAAAAATATATGAGATCAATTTCATGCATATAAATGTAATTATACATTAATGAGGATAATATTGCAATTATATGAAATTTAGCTTTAAAAATACGAAATGCAATTATACAAAATGCATAAAAATATTTTAACCATATTTTGGCATAAATATAGAAATTAAATGACTAAATTACCATAATAATAATTTGAGGGATAATTATTGGGGATTTTATGAATAAAAGGGAAGGAAATAAATCAATTTAAATCCTTAAAATTATGGAAAAAATTATAAAAACCTTGTGCATGCTTTTATATGCATGTATATGCTATTTTGAAGGTATTTATACATATAAAAAATATAGAAAAAATTGGGTATCAACACCTGCCCCTCTTTACCTGGAAATGATGAAAGAGTTTTTGGGTAAAGAAATGATGACCAATTTTGACCGGACGAGATATTTTGAAATAGAGTCCAAACTCCAGTCTTCGAGTTGCCTACATATCCCCGGTTTTACAGGAATCAGCCCATGTGTAGTTCTGGATTCATCCGCGGAGTATGCCGATGAAATTACTACAAGAATGGACACACGATGCGGAAGCGGCTACGATGAGTGGTTAAAGCTCGGGACGGTTGGAGGGAACTGGAGCGAGATTGCTCCTACTAGGATAGCATTTGCTTACTGGTTACCTGTAGATAAAAGATGCTACAAACGTATTTGCGAAAATTTAAACATGATGCAGATTCCCTTTGGACCATGAAGGTTGTCTTTGGACGGTTAAAGATGATGCCCTTAGACCATGACATCATGTGCCATGAATTTTTTAGTGAGGGATTCACAGGCCATGAAATAATTTTCTCAGGCCATGACAATGGTGCCTCCGAACCATGACGCCTTTGAATAATGATATGCAAGTTTGAGGGATCCTCAGGCCATGGTATAATGTCTTCCGGCTTTGAAGATGATGCCTTTATACTATGACGCCTTCGGATAGATTGGCGAAATTTCAGCCCATGATGTGCAATAGTCATGACGTTATCAAGACAATGATTAGTCTTGTGAAATGGAGGGTAGAGCTTAGCCCGATTGAAAAGCAAATAGATAGTACTAGAAATAGAGAAATATTTGTGCAAAAAGGGACAGTGCTTAGTCCCATGAAAATGTGGAGGCAGGGATTAGCCTCATGGAGTCAAGGATTAGACTCATACACGTATGGAGGCAAGGATTAGCCTTGTGCAAATATGGAGGCAGAGATTAGCCTCATGCAGATATGGAGGCAGGGATTAGCCTCATGCAAATAGGGAGGAAGGGATTAGCCTCATGCAAATGTGGAGTCAGGGATTAGACTCATGCAAATAGGGAGGCAAGGATTAACCTCATGCAAATGTGGAGGCAAGGATTAGACTCATGCAAATAGGGAGGCAAGGATTAGCCTCATGTAAATGTGGAGTCAGGGATTAGACTCATACAAATAGTAAGACAAGGATTAGCCTCATGCAAATAGGGAGTCAAGGATTAGACTCATGCAAACATGGAGTCAGTGATTAGAGGCAGGGATTAGCCTCATGCAGGATGGAGTCAAGGATTAGACTCATGCAAACAGGGAGGCAAGGATTAGCCTCATGCAAATTAGGAGGCAATGATTAGCCTCATACCAATATGGGGGACAGGGATTAGTCCCTTGCAAAGAGCGAGCAACAAATAAGAGTAGTGTATGTCTTAGCTGGAGATGTATTCGATGTCTGATGGCCTGATTGATAATGAATTATCTTTGTGTATACATGCTTTGTGAGTGCTAATGTTACGTCAAATGTGCCTGCGTTCAAAGAAAAATTGTACGTTTTGTGGGAGGAAGGTTGGTTCGTGCTCCTATCGACTGGCTTTTCTTTGCTCTGTTCTGAAAGCCATTCGAGTTCCCTTGAGTGACACTTGACTGTCATTAAAAATAGAATTTTCGAAAAATATACAATTATTGATAAAAATAGAGTTGTTTTGGAAATGTATTGATATATCAAGTAATTTTGATGAACTAGTGACTGTAACACATCTCAAAGGCATTGCAACTATCTTATATTGGAATTTTGAGGGTCCTCCTCAAAATTCTTCCCTAGTTTGGTAGATGATCCTTCGGCTGTTTGTGGATAATGGATCTTGCTAAACCTTCTTCAGAATTTTGAGAATCCTTCTCAAAATTCTGCCCCAGTTTATTAACTGATTACTGACCGTCTAATACATGTTGGAATTGACTGGACTTGCTCCAGAATTTTGAAGGTCCTCCTCAAAATTCTGCCCCAGTTTCTGCTCTTGGGGGAAATGAAAATTTTATTATGATATGACCGAACCCATGAGGCTGCATGCGTATCCCCTCTTAAACGGGAATCAGGTCAAGTGTAGTTCAATTACATCAAATGAGGAAATGTAAAGTATCTAAGCATAATATCTCTTGATTGCGTTTGAATTGATTGGTTTTGGACAGATTTCTCCATCCATTTTTGCAAGTATGAGTGCTCCTCTTGTCAGTACCCTGTGAACCATGTACGGACCTTGCCAGTTGGGAGAGAATTTTCCTTTGGCCTCATCTTGACGTGGGAAGATTTTCTTCAATACCAGCTACCCTGGTGCGAACTACCTTGGTTTGACTTTTTTGTTGAAAGCTCTGGATATTCTATTCTGATAAAGTTGGCCGTGACACACTGCGTTCATCCTCTTTCCATCTATAAGGGCCAATTGTTCATAGTGGATCCTTATCCACTCTGCATCTCTAAGTTCAGCTTCCTGTATGATTCTTAAAGAATGAATCTCTACCTCGGCTGGGATGACAACCTTGGTACCATAAACTAGCATGTAATGAGTTGCTCAAGTTGATGCGCGAACTGTAGTGCGGTACCCAACAGAGCAAAGAGTAGCTTTTCGTGCCACCGTTTGTGATTCTCTACCATCTTCCTTAATATCTTCTTAATATTTTTGTTGGCGGCTTCTATGACTTCATTCATCTGAGGTCTGTAAGCTGTGGAATTCTTGTGCTTGATTCTGAAAGTTTCACACATAGCTTTCATCATATACGATACGATCCGACTCGGTAACTCTGAATCGACAGACGATACGATCCTTGACAAAATCTGCGATGACTTTCTTGGTTATAGCATTGTACGATGTAGCTTCTACCCATTTTGTGAAGTAATCAATGGCTATCAGAATAAACCTATCTGTTTAAAGTAGTAGGCTCAATCGAACCAATAACATCCATTCCTTAGGCAGTGAATGGACAAGGTGAGCTTGTTGCGTTGAGCTCATTTGGCGGCACTTTTATCATATTGGCATACACCTGACATTGAAATCATTTGCGGTCATACTGAGTGCAATTCGTCTCTATGCTCATCCAAAAATAACCGGCTCTGAATATTTTCTTAGCCAAGATGAAACCATTCAGGTGTGGACCACAGGTCCCAACATGCACATCCTCAAGTAGCTTAGAAGCTTCCTTTGTGTCAACACATCTTAGCAAACCCAAATTAGGATTTCTTCTATACAAGTTCCCTCCGCCGTGGAAAAAGTGATTTGATAATCTCTGGAGCGTGCGTTTCTGAGTGTGATTTGCATGCTCCGGGTATACTCCTTTTGATAAGTATTCTTTGATGTCATGGAACCAAGGCTTTCCATCTACTTCTTCCTCGACATGAGCACAATATGCCGATTGATTATGGATCCTCACCGGAATGGGATCAATATAGTTCTTATCTGGATGTTGTATCATAGATGACAAAGTGGCCAATGCGTCGACAAACTCGTTCTGAGTTCTGAGCACATGTCAGAATTCTATCTTTGTAAACCTCTTTCTCAATTTCTGCACATGGTGCAGATATGGAAATATCTTGGAATTCTTGGTAACCCACTCTCCTTGTACCTGGTGCACGAGCAAATCTGAATCACCGATCACCTGCAGCTCCTTAATGTTCATGCCAACTGCCATATTAAGCCTTAATATGCTGGCTTCATACTCTGCCATGTTGTTGATGCAGGGAAATCTGAGTTTAGCAAATATCGGATAATGCTGGCCCATTTCTGATACTAACACTTCTCCAATGGCTACTCCTTTGAAATTTGTGGCTCCGTCAAAGAACATCCTCCAACCGTCATATTCTTCGATAATGTCTTCTCCTATGAATGATACTTCTTCATCAGGAAAATATGTTTTCAAAGGTTAGTATGCTCCTCCTATCGGATTTTCAGCAAGGTGATCCACCAATGCTTGTCCTTTGACCGCCTTTTGACTCACATAGATGATATCGAATTCACTCAATAATATCTCCCATTTAGCCAACTTTTCAGTCAGCATAGGTTTCTAGAATATGCACTTCAGAGGGTCCATCCTGGATATGAGGTATGTAGTGTAGGCATAGAAGTAATGCCTCAATTTCTGGGTTGTCCAGGTCAAAGCGCAGCAAGTGCATTCAAGCAGAGAATACCGTGCTTCATACGGTGTGAACTTCTTACTCAAGTAATATATGGCTTGCTCCTTCCTTCCTGTCTCGTCATGTTGTCCCAAAACACATCCGAAGGCTCCATACAATACTAATAGATAGAGTAGCAAAGGTCGCCCTGGTTCTGGGGGGACCAGAACTGATGGTGTGGATATGTATTACTTGATCTTGTCAAAAGCTTTCTGACAATCCTCGGTCCAGCTTGTTTCGGCATCCTTTCTTAGCATCTTGAGGATGGGTTCACATATAACTGTGGACTATGCTATGAAGTGACTGATATAGTTGAGACGTCCTAAGAAGCTCATCACATCCTTTTTGCTCTTAGGTGGTGGTAACTCCTAAATAGCTTTGACTTTAGGCGGATCCAGTTCGATCCCTCGATGACTGACAATGAATCCCAGTAACTTTCCTGCGGGAACCCCGGATGCACACTTTGTGGGGTTATATTTCAAATTGTACTTCCTGAGCCTGTCAAAGAACTTCCTCAAGTCTGCTATGTGATCTGTGGCCCTCTTGGATTTGATAATAACATTGCCCACATACACCTCTATTTCTTTGTGTATCATATCCTGGAAGATGGTTGTCATGGATCTCATGTAAGTGGCCCCAGCATTCTTCAAACCGAATGGCATCATCTTGTAATAATATACACCCCATTGTGTAATAAAAGTTGTCTTATCTTTGTCTTCTTCATCCATCCAGATCTGGTGATAACCCGCGAAGCAATCTACAAAGGATTGGAGCTCATGCTTGGTTCAATTATCGATCAGGATATGTATATTCGGCAGTAGGAAGTCGTCCTTGGGACTTGCTCTTTTTAAATTCCGATAGTCAACACATACTCTGACCTTCTCATCTTTCTTCGGAATTGGCACAATGTTAGCTAACCAGGTTGGATATTCAACCACCCTGAGAACCTTGGATTTGATCTGCTTGGTAACTTCCTCCTTGATTTTCAGACTCATGTCTGGTTTGAATTTCCTGAGTTTCTGCTTGACTGGCGGACACATGGGATTAGTAGGCAACTTGTGAGCTACTATGGAAGTGCTCAAATCGGTCATGTCATCATACGACCATGCGAAGATGTCCTCATATTCTTTTAGGAAACGAATGTACTCTTTCTTTTTTGTTGGCGACAACTGAATGCTGATGCGAGTTTCTTTGACGGTCTCGGCGTCTCCCAAATTTACTGCTTCTGTCTCATCCAGATTGGACTTAGGCTTATTTTCAAAATTTTCAACCTCCCTGACGATTTCCTCGAGTATCTCATCTTCTTCCTCTGAGTCACTATTCTCATGTTACGTTGCCTCATTACATGTCATAGTCACTGGTTCATCAGGAAAAGTAATAATAGCGTTGTGGAAAGAAAAAGTGTAAAGATAGTAGTGAATAATAAAGAGCAAATGCATTTGATTAAAACTTGAGAAATTGTTCAAACAAAGCACGGCTCGATGAATCGAGCATTTATTTTGAAACAATTAAAGATTAAAATGAAACTATAGGAAATTTTAAATGCCTAAAACGGCTATAGAAGTAAATCCTGCCAAGCTACCCAGGGACTCGGGGGGCTCGGGATGGTGTGGCGGTCCAATTTTTGAGAACAACTCCCTTCACCACAGTCTGAATAGTGAGGCCTTCTTCTTCCTCCTCCTCAATTATGGCACCGCGGTCCATGTCCTCATCTTCCAAGAACAAATTCTTCAACCCAGCTAGTGCTTCTTCTGCAGTCCCCCATATTGTGTCGGCCTAGTGGAAAGCCTGTTCCAAACGTGGCACCGGTTGCTAAAGAGGGTAATATGGTCCACGCCATGGAGGCTACCAATTCCTGTATTTTTGCCATATGTACTGGTATCCGAGCCCAAAGGTGGTACCATGATTTTTCAGTTGTATTGGTTTGGTGATGCCTTAGAGGTTCCTTCCCAACCCTTTGTCGGGTTCATATCCAGACCATGCTAGTATGCTTTCTATTTTGTCACTCCACCACTTATCCTTCTCGGCGACATTGACCCATTCAATGTGATGATAGGTTTCCCCTCCTAGCCTTATTCTGTGTCCCATGGCTAGGATGGTTTGACTGGTGTAGATGGGGTTACTCCTATCTCAGTGGATGATCACCTTCTAATGGTTCCATTCGAATTTCACGGCTTGATGTAGTGTGGAAGACACGGCCCCAGCAGTATGAATCCATGGTCGGACCAATAAAAGATTATATGAGGCTGGTACGTCAAGCACCTGAAATTCAACGTCAAACCAAGTTGGCCCCATCTGCAAGCAAAGGTTGATTTCCTCGATCGTTGCCCTCTAGGACCCATTGAAAGCCTTCATATTCATGCTTCCTACCCGTATCTCATGGAAACCTTTGTGTAACCTTTTCAAAGTGTCCAATGGACAAATATTTAGGCTTGAACCTCCATCAACCAGGACCCTAGCAATGAACTTGTCTTCAAATTGCACTGTGATATGCTATGCTCGATTGTGATTCAATCCCTCGGGTGGTAGCTCATCTTCGTGGAAGATGATCATATGACTTTCTAGTACTTGCCCAACCATGTTGGCCATTTCTCCACCAGTGATGTTATTGGGTACATAAGCCTCGCTCAGTACTTTCATCAGAGCGTTATTGTGTGCCTCTGAATTCTGCAATAGCGACGGATAGATATCTGAGCAGGGACTTTGTTCAGATGGTCAACAATAGAGTATTCCTTTGCCTGCACTTTCCTCCATAGGTCATCTGGCCTAGTCTCAATGATAGGCTACCTAGTAGTGGCCTCCTTACTCGAACCTCCCAGGTGTTCAGGGGTATAGACTCTTCCAGTTCTAGTCATCCCTTGCGCAGCGTCAGATTCCTCTACCTTGGCTTTCCCTTTCCATCGAGCCTCGGCAACATAATCCCAGGGTATTACTTTTGAGTTGAAAGGGGGTATGGTTGATACCGTCATAGTAAAAGGTGTGACCACTTATACTTCAAAGGGAGCGGAGGTGGCTGCGGGCGGAGCCACTTCCACCTCGAATGGAACTGATGTAGTTACCTCAACATCAATAGGTGCCTGAGTCTAAACCACAATAGGAGTAAGTGTGACTGCAACTTTAAAGTAATTGCCTTCTCGAATAAGCCCGATCGACCCCTCGGGGTCCCATTCTTCATTTGTCTCTATCACATGTACACCATCACCTCTGTGATTAGGGAGGGGATTATTGCGGACATTAGGTGTGAATTCCTTTGCTTGTATGACCTTGTTGTCAATTAGCGTCTGGATTTTATCCTTCAATGTTCGACACTCAGTAGTGGTGTGCCCTTTTATACCGAAATGGTACACATAAGTTTTGCTTGGATTGACCCATTGGGATGGATTTTCTAATGCCACAGTGGGAACAGGAGTAACATAAACTGTGGCTTTCAAACTTTCATATAGTTGATCGATGGGCTCAGCAATGGCGGTGTATTGTCTGGGCGGCTTGCGGTCGAAGTTGGGTCTTGGTCTTGGAAAGTTTTGGTGAGTTGGAGGCGATTAGAAATGGGATAGTTGGGAGTTATAGGTGTGATGGACAATGGCTGGTTGGGAATATCTGGGAGATGAAGGTTGATATGTAGGCGGTGATGCTTGGTATGTAGGTGGAGGTATTTGATATATGGCTGGAGGTGTCTGATAGGTAAGTGGAGATTTTGGGCGTTGGGCCACCATTACCGCCCCAACATCTCTCTTCTTCGATATGCCACCTGATTGTAGTGCCTTATTAGTGGCTTACAGTGCCTCGAAGTTCGTTACCATCCTGCTCTTGATTCCTTCTTCGATTCTTTCTCCAAGTTTGATGATGTCAGAGAATTTGTGATTTTTGATAACCATCAACCTCTCATAATATTGTGGATCATGTGCCCTGACGAAGAATTTATTCATTTGTTCTTCGTCCAAAAAGGGCCTGACCTTGGCCGCTTCCGACCTCCAATGAGTAATATATTTACGGAAAGTCTCCGTAGGTTTCTTCTTAAGATTCTGAATGTAGAAGACATCCGGTGCATTCTCTATGTTGAACTTGAATTGGTCCATGAAATTCGACACCATGCTTACCCAATTGGGCCATGTCTTGGGATTTTGGCTGATATACCAAGACAAAGCGTCCTCAGTAAGGCTCCTCATAAAGAGCTTCATCCGGATCTTTTCATCTTTCCCGACCTAGACAAGCTTGTCACAATAGGTCCTTAGATGAACCCTGGGATCACCTGTGCCATCGAACATTTCGAACTTGAGAGGTTTGTACCCCTCTGGTAGTTCGACATCCGGCTGTATGCACAGATCTTCATAGTTCAAACCTTCTATTCCTTTGTCGCCTTCAACACCTTGAACTCGACTTGTTAACTTCTTGAGTTCTTCAGCCATGTTTTTAATGAGAAGGTCCTTCTCGGAGGATTCCGGTGTATATGAGATTGGTTGGATAGAGTGAGGTACAGTTTCCACATATATAGGGTTGCTTTGATGGGTGCCAAGAACTTGGGTACAACGATGGTCATTGGTGGAGTTTTGTGGATCGGGAATGGGTTGTGGTATGTTTTAGGGAGTGTGGTAAGTGGCAGTTGGTGGGTACTGAATTAGTTGATGATGATGTTGCGATGGAGTTGGTATTGGCAATAGATTGATATTTTGGGGTGGAGATGCATATTGATTTGATGCGGTAGGATTTTGTGGATGTTGGTTTTGTGTGTTCTGAGGAGGTGTCGGGTTCTTTGTGTTTTGTTGGTGGATATCTGGGACATTGAGAGTGAGTGACAAGTTTGCTAAGTTGCTAACCTGCTCAAGTTCTCCTTGCAATTCCAGTATCTTTTGTTCCAGTCTCAAGACTAGATCATTTGGGGTCGGAGTACTACGGCCATCTAAAGTCTTTGCGTTCTCAATATTCTCCTTTCGGATACTACTAAAGTCGTCCATTTTTGTCTTTCCTTTTACCTTTGTGTTGCTTGGAGGAGGAGGAGGTATAAGGCCTCTAGATCTAGTGTGATATGCTGATGAGGCCAGTATGAGTGAACCAACCTAAGGGGATGGGAATAACAATAAAAAAATAAGCAAAAAACAAAAAAGGTAACAAGTCAGTGAGGATCCTGAAACGTTTGCAGTATTTAAACACATATTGCAAAATGTAAACTCGTGTCCTATTTGGGGAACATCGTTGTGCCCGAGGTAGGCCTAGAAACAAATAAACTTGGAGAACTTTTAATGCTAATAAATGCTTCATTTCATAATATAAAAATAGTCGAATCTCAAAACAACACTAAGATAATAATAAACTAAGTCACTATTGGCACTTGGCCTTATTACATTTTAGGAAAAGCAAGTGAATCTAGCCTATTTGGTCCCAGAAGGACCTTCCCCAGATTCGATCTTCTGGACTCCATCATATAGATCCCCCAGCTGGCGCAGTCCCAATAACAAGTAGGCTTTGTCCAGATGTCCTCCTTCAGCTCCTTCAGTGTTCTGGTAATTTTCAATCCTTTTTATGACTTTGCCTTCGAGCTCCACTATTCCTCGCTCCAGATATTCCAGTTTCTTGTTGGAAGTGATCGCCATTTCTTTTCACTCCTCGATCAACCTCACATTCCTCTCATGTATTTCCCGGTGGTCATTCTCGGAGTTGTAGACCCTATTGCGTAACTTGTTGCATTTGACTTGAGCTTCAGCTTCCTCATCTATGATTTTGTTCCCTCGACCGGTCCCTGGTGTCACCATTCCTTTCAGATTGTCCTCCAACCATGCCAGGTAGAGAGGCTCGCACCCTGCATGATACCTGTATGGCTCAACGGTGCTTTTCTCCACAATGATTTTGCAGCGCCACATGTACTGAGCTTGGCACTTGTAAGGGATGTCGTCATCTTGGAAGTCTGCCCTGAAATGACTTATTTTGACAACCCTTGGTACAACTTGTTTTCTGCCTGCTTGCCTCATAACTCGCATAGGGACATATGGATATATCCCTCTCAACCCAATCAGCACCAAGAGTGGAGCATCCCTGGACCTGATAATAAACTCGTCTGTTGGGAACCATTCAAACATCCACTGCACCTGTTCCTTGGTCAGATTGTCGAAGAACTCTACCCATTCTTTGGCGCTTTCCGGCTGAGCGAATCTGTATGGAATGTAAGTCATCTGCTTAGGATAATGGAAGGTAATATGGTCATTCCAAGCCCTTCGCGAAAATTCTTGGCGATAACAACCCTTTTGGAAATTCTCCAACAACCATAACTGCAGCAACAAATTAGAACCCTCGAAATGCTCGACCCCTATTTGACAGTGCTCCAGAGCCTTGTAGATGTCGGCTATGATCATGGGGACTATGGTATATGTCTGTCCATTAATCCCTTCCATAAGAGTCTTGGCGACCATGGCCAGCCTAGTGTGGATTCTTCCTTTTTTCATTGGGAACACTATCAGGCCCAGGAAGCACACAATGAATACAAACACTTTACGGTGGATCTGACCCAGAGAAGTGAGAGAGATCTCGTCATGGTAAGTACAGAAAGACTTGCTATGGCCATACCTCTCGTACATGTATTCGAAAGGTATGTAAGATTCTTTTAAGCACATTAGGTCGACATTCTTCTTCAGCCCCATCATCTTCAAAAAAAACCCTGCCCGTATGGTTTTTTGGTACCAATAGCCCGAGACTGTCCCAAGTCGATCCCGCAAGACCTCCAATTTCCTCTAGAAGCGGTGTCATTTATATGTCACTGAAATGAAACACAGCTTTTTCGCTATCCCATAATAAAGTGGAAACTTCGATCAATTTGTTGTTTGGCTCAATATCTAGCAAGGAAGGCTGGTTACTCAGGTACTTTCTCACATGTTTCTTATCACTTGAGGAAAGGTCCTCCCACCAATCTAGCAGCAATGGTGGGAGGCTGCTAACCATACCAAATCTGGGGACCTCGTTCCTCATTTTCTGCAAAACAAAAGGGTTAGACCTTACCCCCACCAGACTCGACTATTTATACATTTATTATCAACATATCAGAATTTAGCTCTCCAAATTAATGCACAGAACGTGGTTGTGTCCGTTGAGATTATGGAAAACCCGATGGACTTTGGATAAGGCTTATTTTAAAGGATCATTATGTGGACAACATAACTGATCCGACTAGGTTTGACCATAATGCATGCACAATTTTAACTAGAGTAAGGTTTCTATGGGGTTTTAGGCTGGTACCCTCAAGTGGACAACTCGAGGGGGAAGGCACGGAACCGTCGACTGCACCGCTGATCAACTGGTTTTACTGCAAATAAGCCTTTCCGAATTTAAGGGTAGTAAATAGGAAGAGCGCATCCACTCATTAAAGTGTTGCTATAGAATTTGATACGCACGAGTGGAATATGATGTGAAACATGATATATTCAACAATTAATAACATGTAGTCAAGTACTTACACGTAGGAAAAATAAATACAGTATTTAAATAATTGAAATACAGTTACATGAAAAATAAAACAAAGAGACAAGTCAGTTTCAGGGATAAAGAATCATAAATGCTTAAAATGAAACGAATAGTTAAATTCAAATAAGGGAGAAGGGTACATGATAAAGCATGCTTGGACTAATTCATAAAATAAATTTGTTATGGTAAGAGCCTAAAGGTATCCCCAGCAGAGTCACCATGCTGTCGCGCCTCCTTTTTTCCCTCCATAGAGAGAGGTCCGGGTTTCGACATTCACGGGGTGCAATGACTCATTTCCTTTTAGGAATTGAGTATTTGAAGAGTCGCCACCTAACGAGTTATGGTACATTAGGGCACCAAGAGTGATTAACTCTTGGATTGGTTTGCATTACTAGAGATTTAGGGTAAGGGGTCGAAATAACCTCGAGGGGAAGGTGTTAGACACCCCTCTTGGTCCACAACTGTGGATCCCGACCAAACTTATATTCGCAAATTAGTCCATTACAAATAAACAGTTGAATCAAATAGGTTGCAAGTAAAGCACGTTGGATAACTCAAACAATAAGATAAAGATTTTTTGAACAAGTTGTATAAAACAAAGTTTTAAACAGAAAAAGGAATTTTGGAAAGGAGGAGTCCTAGGTTGGTTAGCCTATAGGATCACTCCATCCAATGTTTGGTAAACACTCCTCGATGAGGGGCTACACGTAACATTAGCGCATAGTCATCATATCCCATATCTACCCTTCCCATCCCCTTAGTGGTCATTTAAAGCGAGTGCTTGGTCAACGATCTCTATTGCGTGCTGTTACCCGTCCCTTCTTAATGGTCGTGGAGGGATTTAGGACCTCTACCTATAGGTGGTTCTAGACAGACCCCTAAGGTTTTAAAGGTACAAATATTAAGGCGACATGCAAGAACAATTAGGACTCTTAGCAATAACAAAAGGGAGCAATTAGAAGCTCAAAATTTCCTCCTCAAATAAGGCAATGAACAATTCAAACACAAATAAGGGCATTTTGTTTAAACAGTATCCTAAGGCATGATGTCTAAGTGAACATACAGAAACCAAGTAGTTTATTTTATAAACTCGGAGGTAATGACCCTATCAGTGGACTACTGATTTTAAAGCTCGTTAGAACAACATTAGTCACAGAAACAGTTTCAGAATCGCAAGTTTTGAAAACGCCCTACAGGCTTGCCTATACGCGGAACACTAATGACTACATTTTATATAGTGAAACAAGTCAGGCTTTGAAACGAACTCTTTAATCCCTATAGGCATGCTGTCTAGTAACAGATTAAGGCAGTATTAAAGAACTCGTTTCAAGGAAATACAAACCACTTCAATTAAATCAATTTAGAAGTGAGCCAAACGTTAACTGGATTTATTTATTTAAAACCAAACTAGTTTAGATCTATAGGCAGAATCTGATGTTGTTCCCTATAGGCATGATATATAATTTCAATACTGATTTTAAAGACTTACAGGCATGATGACACATGGAAACATACATAAACACTTGTTATAACAGAAGTCGGATTTGGATTATATCCTATAGGCATAACATCTACTTGTGAAACTGATTTAAGACCCATTAAACATGATTTATATTATGGAATCAATTGAGACCTATAAGCATGATTTCTAACATGACAAGATACAAAATTCCTATAGGCATGATCTCTACTTACAAAGGCAAACACAACAAATTGTAAAGTCCTATAGGCATGGTTTCTACCCTTATTACCCCACAAACATATAGCTACCCACTATTTTCACTAATTACCCCAATATTCGTTTACAAGTTATTACAGACCATATGAATGAATTACATAAGTAAATAAGAAAATAAGAAGTTATTCTACAAGGAGCCTACAGATAGGCCCAGATTTCCAAAACCTCCAATAACCTCAAATGCCTCAATTCCATAGACAATGTCATAGTCTAGGTTCATCAAAGTTCCCTAAGGATCTCAAGGATCCCGGGCAGTGCTTATATCTTGACTTGTTAACCAAAATTGAATAAGTGCAGTGTGGAAGGGCCAGCCTCTGTATGCCAGAGTTCAGAGGGTTCTCAAGAGGATCCCAAGGCAGTACACATACTGGAGGGGGCAGAACTTATTGATTTAGGAGTAGAGTGAAAGTGATTGACACAAGTTGAAAGATTTTAATGGGAAAACTGTATAAAAAGGAAGTTTGTTTGAAATAATTTAGTAAAACAACTGAGATAGTTTGAAAACAGAGTGGAGTAGTAAACAACAGTCCAAACACAACACCCTTAAGACGGGTTCATACACAGCCAGGAGTCACAGAACCAAAGCAAATTCAGTAGTCACAAATAGGGGTCAAGGGATTTGCAGATACATAGAACACATGATAACAAGCAAAGGTCTTAGGAATTGGTACAAACATGTTACATACACAACTAATTAGACATAGTCATAGAACCATCAATTATTAATGTTGTTCAGTATAGGATCCATATGATTTAATCCCAGAACCATACAAATTAGGAGTGCAGACTACCTAGAGGAGATTCATATCAGAGTCCAGATAGTGCAAGATTACACGGAGACAGATTACATAGAAGGGGTAACATGTTCATACTGGTTCTAAGGAAGGGGAGTTCATAACATGCTAATCATGTAAACATATTAACTGCAAGTTTCACAACAAAACCATAAGTAAAAGCAAACTAGAAACATGATGAATTGAAGCAATAAAAGAACCATATTGTTTTTGGAACTTTGAATTGAACTAGAACATACCAGTAGAGGAGACAGTAAACAAAAGTGAAGGAGCAGGAGAGCACAGTAGTTAGCCTTCGCTTGTAGCCGGCTAACTTAGAATAGTAGCAAGTAGCACAAAGGAGAGAGAGCAAAAAGTTTAAGTGTGAGAGAGAGAGCTTTTGAACCAAAAGTGTTCGTGTGTTTGTGTCAATGAGAGGGTGTGTATATATAGTTTGAAAGCAGGTAGCAAATAAGGTAAAAATCAAAATTCAGTAACTATGGGGACTCAGAATCAATCAGTCACGAAATCAAGGTAAGTACTCCCTTTAATTGAGGAGTCAACTTCAAACGGTAATAAACATGTGGCAAATAAGGAAGGAAATCATATAAGGCTGAGCATAACAAATAAGGAAATATTTTCTGCATAGTACAAGTACACAACATGTAATAGAGGCTAGGTTCAGCATATTTCAATCAAGAAAAAGACTTGGGTGGTGAGGCTAGGTACAAGTACACAATATGTAATTGAGTCTTGATGATTTTGTAAAATAAATAGATTTACGGGAACGTAAGGGAACTATAAAGTAATGTTCAGAACAAGGATATTCAGGTGGTGTTAGAGAAAAAAATTGAGGGAGAGAGTAAAATGGGGTTGGGTGGTGAGGTGGCATGCCACATGGCATCCACCTCAGCAAAATGTTAGGCCATGTGGGATGATATTGGCCTTTGTGGAGGGCCTTAACGATAGAGGAGTATTTTTATACCTATTCTATAACGTCAAGGGTTGTGATGGACTGATAGTATAACGGATGATATAAACAATCCTTTTCATATAGTAAAGAAGTATTTCTGACTCTTTTCCGTTAAAAATATAAGTATCTGGCTAACAAATAACATCGCATGTGTGAGCTTGCTCTATTGCGGAAAATAAAGGTTATAGAATGTTGATGATCAACGTAAAATTAATCAATTTAAGATTGATTTCGTAGAGTATTAGATTAATTATGAAAAGCATAAAAATGCTGTCCGGTGAGTAAGCTTGCTAATATTCAGTCTCACAAATTTGTATAAAGAAAAATGAATATCATGTACGACATATCAATAGTTGTATAAGGATGGATACAGTGTTTTTCCTAAACAGAATCTGTCGGCTAATTTGCCATAGAACTTAAATGGTTTAGGTGAAAATATTCTAAATTGAGGGGCCTAGATAGCTAACTTCCAAAAGTAAATTATGTTATATTTGACTTGCATTTTCAATGTGTCAATAGCTCATTCTTATCTACTTGTTTTTTCAAAGTTTGCTTTTTGGCTTTTTTTCACCAAACACTGACCTTTGCAGGAGAAAATATATAATCCCCAAAAGAAAAGTAATAATTAATCAGAAACTCTTCAATTGTTCAGCAGTCAAAATTTGAGAATTTTCTTTACATGGGATTGATTTCTGCCATGAAGGAAAGAAACAAAACATCTGATTTTGACCGTATATGCATTGTTTTTTTATTTACTTTTATTTGATTCAAATAAATCCAAAATTAAGACTTGTAGATTCGTAGTTAACTTTTCATTTATATATTATTGTACTATTAAGATATTTTATATTCAGTACTAAAAAAGAGAAATTAGCGACAGATAAATTTTATAGGTAAATAAAAAAAATTATCGCTAATTCTATTTAGCGATAGATTAACGACAAATTATCAAGAAATTCTATTAGCTACGAACGATGAGTTGAACAATTTTACCACTTTAGAGAGAGAGAGTAATTCCATATAAGTAGACTTGATTTCTCAACGTGATGAGATACAAATACAATAATACTAATTCCAGAACATTTTAATTAATTCTTGAAACAGTCGAACAGTGCACGTCCTGTCTTAGGTGTTGCAACTTCTTTCCTCAAGGATAATGACAATTACCAAAAGCTGCATAGATTTAAAAAATTTAGAAAATAATTAGATAAAGTACATACATTTCACACTTTTCTTCTTTTTTTTTTTTTTTTTTTTTTGTTGGGAAGGGAAATTAAAATTAGGATAAGATTTTACTTACAAGGATCAGAGACAGCAGGTGTTCCAATATCTGAATTGCATATACCTTTGGCCTTATAGAAAAGATCAAGTGCATAAGAAGCATGATTTCTCAAAGTATTTGGTTCAAAACATGCACCACCTGGACGTATTGGACTACAATCTAATTGTGAACATGTAGAATCAATAAATCCTTGTAATTTGTCTGGAGGAGCTGATACAATTGCTACACACCATGTATTCCCCTGTATACATATGCAATAATTAATCTTTTGAAGACAAATATATATACGCATAGGCAGAATCAGAATTTTAACGTGACGGGACACCACTATTCTGCTCAATTAATGGCGCTTAAAGGCTTTTATTGTTTAGGGTACCCAATTATTTAAAATCTTATTTTCAATGTGTGTGTATATATATATAATTGCTTATATTTACGAGGTCCACTAACCCCTCAACACTACACATAGGTCCGCATCTGCAACAGACATATATAGAAGTTGCTCTAATCAACAACAACAACAACAAAAAAACCCAGTGTTAATCTCACAAATGAGGTTTTGGGTTTGGGGAGGGTAGAGTATACGCAAACCTTACTCCTAGTCCTGTAAAAGTAGAGAGACTATATATTTCTGATAAAGCCCCGATCCAAGGAAAAACATAAAAAAAGAAGCAGAAAAAACAAGCAATAACAAAATTCTTTATATATTTTTTCTTTTAAAAAAAGAATGAAATTCTTACTTTCTTTTGGTTAGCCCATTCAGAGATTCCAAGACTGCAGGCAAAGAAGAAAAAGAAAGAAACAAGAAACAAAGAAATGCAGACTTTTGCCATGGATTTTCTTATGCAAATTATGCAAGTAATACCAGAGGCAGCTAGCATATAGACCGCTGAGGTTATATAATACTAGAAAAAATAGTGTCAGTTACTAGTGCATTGTTGGTTATCAAAATGAGTAAATCATGTAATCTATAAACTAATTACTAGTATAAAGCTCTATGGTAGGTAAAATTTAATCTCTATATACCGGTAATGTAAGGGAATATCTTATGCTATCAAATCACCTAAGGATAACTACAAGTAGTTATCCATAATTACTTACTGAATTAACTTCAAAAATAAGATTATATTTCTTGTTATAATAAATTATGAAATTCTTCGCCGAGATCGTTTTGTACAATGGTGAGATATCTCAGGATATCGTAAGGGTGAGATATCTCATGGATTAGTAATCCCACCTTCTATATGGGATAGCTACTCCCACCATTTTATGGGTCGCTTGGTACAATGTTAGTATATCAGGATATTCCATGGGGTGAGATATACCATGAGATTAATTATCCCACCTTCTATATGAGATAACTAATCCTACCATTTTAGGATTCGTTTGTTACATGAGATAAGAATAATAATCTCAGAATAAATTAAGTTTGGGATTAACTTTATCACATGTTTGGTATGCGGTATTAGCAAATCCGTCGATAACTTTTACAATAAAATGGTGGGATTAACTATCCCGTATAGAAGGTGAAATAGCTAATCCTATGGGATATTGTATTGGTCAAAATCTGACCTCTGCGGTCAAGCTGACCAACATCTCATCCAAGCGGCAAGGCTGCGAAAGACGACATGGTCTATTTCACATCCCGTACTCACGATACCCATTGAGTCAGAAGAAACAACGCTCAGAGGACGACCAAGACGGACATAGTGTGAAAGAGCATCAGACCAAGTACATAACAAAGGTCCCATGACTATATATAGTAGGGGAAAACCTTCGGTAAAGGGGGCGATTTTTCACTTCTTCCTCTCTCCCTAGTCCCATCTCCTGTAATCTTCCTAATGAGAAGAAGAACGAAGCATCCTCCAAGAAAAATATGTAAAAGGGCCTCCTCTATTGATTAATGGGATCCACAACGAAAAGTTTCAATAAGATTGGTTACCTCTATCTCATTTTATGTCTTATTTTTCCAACTAATTTATTGATCTAGAATTCATTATGGTTAACTAAGATTTACCCCTTCATTTTTTTTATTGATTTGTCAACCATGGTTCCAATATCTTTTGAGTCAAACAATTTGGCGCCGTCTGTGAGGTTTTCTTAGTGAAATTTCCTAGTCTCTTCCAGATCAAAGACGAGAAACACGATTACCTACCAAAAAGAGCGCTAAGGCAAAACCCAACCCATGCAGGGCAAAGGCGCAGCATAGGAGGGGAAAGAGAGATGAACAAAGTCACCGAATTTAGGAATCATCGCCACTTCAACCGCCGCAATGCCAGACAAAATGAGCAACGTAGCAAACCTACTCTCATCCACCGATCCATTGGATTGGGGCAAAGAAAGTATCATTTTGACTCACCTTCTGTTCTTTGCTCAAGCAGGAACTCAGGCACCGCACGGGCGAGCGAGCAAAGAAACATCTCAGTCAGAGAAGGGGAAACTACTACACGACCACCGAAATATCGCCCACCGATGATATCTCCAGACCGGAAAGTAGGAATTAGACAAGAAAACTCCAATGTGTGCACAGAACAAACATACGCGAAACGGCAACGTTTCATACTCCCCGACATTTCACTCTCCGATGCAAACAATATCAAGCGAACTGGGACTCCCCCAAAGGATACCTGATCCTCCAAAAACTGGGACTGACGACGAGTTAACATTTCGATAAGTTCGAAATAACACCCTTTAAGGCCAAGGGCCTTAGCCAAAAGGAAGAGTTCGACCTTGATCGAATTACGACTGATTAACATTTCGACAAGTTCAAAATAGCACCCCTTAAGGCCAAGGGCCTTCGCCAAAAGGAAGAGTTCGACCTTGATCGAACAACGACGAATAACATTTCGACGAGTTCGAAATAACACCCTTTAAGGCCAAGGGCCTTCGCCAAAGAGGTCGACCTTGATCGAACGACGATGGGCTAACATTTTGATGAGTTTGAAATAACACCCTTTAAGGCCAAGGGCCTTCACCAAAAGGAAGAGTTCGACCTTGATCGAACGACGACGGGTTAACATTTCGACAAGTTTGAAATAATACCCTTAAAGGCCAAGGGCCTCCGCCAAAAGGAAGAGTTCAACCTCGATCGAATGACGACGGGTTAACATTTCGACGAGTTCGAAATAACACCCCTTAAGGCCAAGGGCCTTCGCCAAAAGGAAGAGTTCCACCTTGATTGAATGACGACGGGTTAACATTTCGACGAGTTCTAAATAACACCCTTTAAAGGCAAGGGCCTTTGCCGAAAGGAAGAGTTTGACCTTGATCAAACAACGACGGGTTAACATTTCAATAAGTTCGAAATAACACCCTAAAGGTCAAGGGCCTTCACCACAGAAAAGAGTTCGACCTCGATCAAACGACGACGGGTTAATATTTCGACGAGTTCGAAATAACACCCTTTAAGTCCAGTGGCCTTCACCAAAAGGAAGAGTTCGACCTTGATCGAACGACGACGGGTTAACATTTTGATAAGTTCGAAATAACACCCTAAAGGCCAAGGGCCTTCGCCACATAGAAGAATTCGACCTTGATCGAACGACGACGCGTTAACATTTCGATAAGTTCGAAATAACACCCTAAAAGCCAAGGGCCTTCGCCACAGAGAAGAGTTCAACCTCGATCGAACGACGACGGGTTAACATTTCAATAAGTTCGAAATAACAACCTAAAGGCCAAGGGCCTTCGCCACAGAGAAGAATTCGACCTCGATCGAACGACGACGGGTTAACATTTCGATAAGTTTGAAGTAACACCCTAAAGGCCAAGGGCCTTCGCCACAGAGAAGAGTTCGACCTCGATCGAACGACGACATGTTAACATTTTGATAAGTTCGAAATAATACCCTAAAGGCCATGAGCCATCGCCAAAGAGAAAATTTGAAATATTCCTAAGGCCAAGGGCTATCAGAAAATATAAAAGGAAAGAAACACCGGGACTCGCCATATGTGAATCTATCTCGCACCAAAGTCATGAAAAGCAAAAACATAGAAACAGTACAAGGCAAATAACAATGAAAAATTCTTCTTTATACAAAGTCACTGCGTAAACAGTCACAGATTACATACGGCTTGAATCAATAGTCTAAAAAAAGAAGAAGAGAGAAACACAAAAAAAGAAGAGAAAACAGACAAAGACAGCTATCTTTTCACTCGACGTCATCATCGTCGCCCTCTCACTACCATCTTCAAGAACTTCTCCCTAGACATCCGTGCCCTCATCGGCCTCCGGAGTCGCAGAGTCATAACCATAGTTGACACGAGCCTCTCGTGCCTTTGCCAGTGCTCCTTCATATGCGGCCTCACTAACATTGCCCGCCTCCCATAAACTCTTATATATATCCCGCTAAGCTTCAGCATGAACCCAAAGCTCGTGTAAGCGGCGGGGAACAAGGGCGGAGGAAGACTCAATTTGAGCCAACAATTGCTCATTTTCAGCCTCCAGAGAGGCGCCCGATCTCCTAAGGTCGAAGCTTCCCGGTCGATATCACCAATGCGTTCTTCAAGACTCGCCTCCATTAGCGTGGTCGTCGCTCTCTCCAACTTCTGCTCGAACTGGAGGATGCGGATAGTGTTCTTCAGGGCCGCTGCCCTTGCCGAAGCTGAAGACCAGGTGCTTTCGATGCTCTCCAACCCGACAATCTTTTCTCTAACTCAACCAACTTTCCCATCCACTCCGTACTCATCGCCTCGACCTTGATAAGATTCTAATCCATTTCGACCTACATTGACCTCAGTCTCCCCTGCAGATAGTCACACTTTGCAGCTACCCCCTTGCCTAACTCAAGCTCTTCCCACTTCGCGCGAAGTTGCTCCTCGAGCACACTATTTATACGAACGGCCTCCATCAACTGCTGGTCTCTCTTCTCCAATTCCTCGCTGAGGTATTGAGCACCGAGATTCTCCCTCAGCTGCTCGTGCAACTCGCGACACTTATCGCGATAGCGTCGATATTTCTCCAACGCCTTCAAGAAAATCTTAGTCCGAATGCCAGCCCTACGAGCACTCTCAATTTCCAACATGCACGTCTGAAAAATGAAAAGACGAGTTAAGATCGTATCATCCAGAAAAATAAAAGAAACATGAAAGAAAGGCGAAATGTACCCTCAGGCCCATAGCGGCCACTTCATTCATCAAGTTGCTATCAGGAATATTCCGGAGAGCCTCGTTCTCGGTAGTGGAGCACAAAATGTCGAACTGCGGCACCGGATCCTCTGTGGCCCCCAAGGAGATTAACATCTGAAGATATCTCAAGAATACGGGCCGGACCTCCTGCATGAACCACCGAGTGGGTGATACCCTCCTCAAACATCCTAACATCATCAGGATCAAGGTCCAACTCGGATTCATAGTCGTCGACCACAATGCCCTTTCCTCTGTGAGTAGCTGAGGAGGAAGCACGACCAGGTACGGAGGACGAGGGTACGTCTGAAACCACAACGGCGGCCTCCGAAATCTGGCCCCCTGTCACGACAGGTTGCTGATCAACGACAGTGGTAGGAATCTCCTTCGACGGGGCAGATATGACGACTGGCTCCATCTCTACGGGCGGAGTGGTATCAACCCCCACCCCAAATCCTTTCAAGGGAGAGTCGTCCAGGTGTATTACAATTGGAGGGGTTGCCTCGAACTCCACTCGCCACCTCTTGGACGACCCTTCTTCTTCCTCAGCGTGAGGAGATTCACCCGTCAGACGAGCGACACGAGTCAGAACCTCAGTCTGAGAAGTGGCGTCCGCAGGAATAACCACAGCCGCAGACTCAACTGAAGCAGCCCTCGACGAAGACCGAGCAGTAGGTGCTGCAGCAGGGCGAGTAGATGATGCAAGCTGACGAAAAGTTAATGGAGGAGCCCTCGCTCTCCGCACTCTCCCTGGCATCGACAAACAACACATAAGAAACTAAGTAAAAAGAGAGGAAAAATAGCAAGCAGAAACGACATCTCACCTATAAGGGGCCTGCATCCAAATTTTTCATAAAAGGCCAACCATGTGCGAACCCCCGCCGTATAGGAAAGGATGGCACTCACCCACTCGAGGATACCTTCAATAGATAGAGGGGGCAATTTCTCAACTGCAGAGACATAACTGGGTTTAGTACTGTAACAGAAAGCGGTCGGGCATCTCACCGACTAAAAACATAAGAAACTTACGCGCAAAGTTCCACTTCTCACGGAACCCCATTGGATCTGCCACAATGTGCTCGGTCCGCACATAGAAATAATTCTCGTAGAAATGACGGTTAGCCCTGTCTTCCATTTTCACCACCAGACTCTTCGACCTCTGGGGACGCATGTGAATCATCGTGCCGCGAATGAGTTGAGCGGCGAAGATATTGAGCATGCGATCCAAAGTGATCTCACGACCGGCGAGTTCCGCGAACTTGAGAAACATAAGGAATAACTTGTACAGGTACGACAAAAGTTGGACGGGGCATACCTCGTAAAAACGGTAGAAATCTACCACCAAGAGAGGGAGAGGAAGTGTGTATCCAATAAGAAAGGTGTAGGCATAGAACACGCAGTACCCGGGCGGTCAAAATGGACTATGTTGTTCCCTACTGCCGGCCGCATGTCAACGTAACTGGGGATTCTCCACCTAGTTTTCAACTCTGCAATGTCTTCCTCTTTTATAACAGAGGGGATAGGTTTCGGCTCCACCCCGGCGCGACTGCAAAAGTCGGTCCATTCTCTCTCAGGACGAGGCAAGATCTCGGCTACCGACGGGACCTCCTCATCTTCCACCACCTCTACTCCTCCGGTTGCCAGAGCAGCATTTTTTGGCGCCGAAATTGTGATAGTCAGGTCAGCGCGAGAAGAATCACCAGCCATTATGTCAATTTGGTGTAGTAAAAAGACAATGGAAAGGAAAGATGAAAGTTTTCGATTAACTGGGGGCAAGTGAAAATTTGGAGTATCAGGAAGAAAGTATTCGCAAAATTCTTTCAATTAAAGGGCAAGGAAGTGTGCCAATCGAATGGTGTGTTCCTTCTATTTATAAGAGACATAAATCCCCCCAAGCACGAAACCCAAGAGTTGCCAATCGAATCTGATAGGTCACGAAACGTCTCAATTCCCTAGGAACGTATGTCATAATGGCGGCAACCACGAAACACGGTTTCAATCCAAACGACATTTCGGTTCCGAAACTACCACAACGGTCCAAGGATATCGAAAGAGCGTCGTCACCTCACTTAAAACCTAAGGAGTATAACCAAGGGATAAGTAGTCAGATTTCTCTCGGATTTGTAGCAATTATGATCCGTCTGCCTGGCCCGACAGAGGACGACCCCGACAGACGGAGGGACTAATTGTATTGGTCAAAATCTGACCATTGCGGTCAAGCTGACCAACATCCTATCCAAGCGGCAAGGCTACGAAAGACGACATGGT
Organism: Nicotiana tabacum; assembly: GCF_000715075.1. Taxonomy (NCBI): domain Eukaryota; kingdom Viridiplantae; phylum Streptophyta; class Magnoliopsida; order Solanales; family Solanaceae; genus Nicotiana; species Nicotiana tabacum. Next base: position 20,738,250 of record NC_134086.1, on the reverse strand, counting down.
CTATTCCACATCCCGTACTCACGATACCCGTCGAGTCAGAAGAAACAACGCTCAGAGGACGACCAAGACGGACATAGTGTGAAAGAGCGTCATACCAAGTACATAACAAATGTCCCATGACTATATATAGTAGAGGAAAACCTTCAGTAATGGGAGGCGATTTTTCACTTCTTCCTCTCTCCCTAGTCCCCTCTCCTGTAATCTTCATAATGAGAAGAAGAACTAAGCATCCTCCAAGAAAAATATGTTAAAGGGTCTCCTCCATTGATTAATGAGATCCACAACGAAAAGTTTCAATAAGATTGGTTACCTCTATCTCATTTTATGTCTTATTTTTCCAACTAATTTATTGATCTGGAATTCATTATGGTTGACTAAGATTTACCCCTTCATTTTTTTTATTGATTTGTCCAAAATGGTTCCAATATCTTTTGAGTCAAACAGATATCTCACCATTGTTACAAACGATTAGTGTAAGAGTTATCCTGTGGCTAGATAATAGCCCACACTAAATATGGGATAAATTAATCCCAAACTTTATCCCGAAACTATTATTCTTATCCCATGTACCAAATAATCATACTAGTGTTTACATGTTAAATCTATTTTTGTAATGATTATTGAAGCGACGGAATCGACTAAGTTATTTAAAGGCCAATGACTTAAAAACTAGAGATAAAGAGTACAATCTAAAATATGCTTGGCACTAAACGGGATGAAAGTTATTTTCAGTAATACACTTTACCTGTACGCCACTCTTTGTCATTTAGAACAATTATGATTTGATAAAAATCATACTTAATGAAGAATGTCATGGCTATAAAAAATATGTAAAAAAATACTTTTTTCCAAACGAAGCGAAAGAATTTAGTAATTAATATTGTCGCACAATTTTTAGCATTAAGAATAGTCTAAATTCGAAAATATTAGAAAAGTTTACTGTATTTTATAATCACATTTATTTATTTATTTATTTAAGACCTCTTGTATAATGTATGCGCATAACTTTAAGGAGCCCAACAGTATAATATTTTTGATATTTTAGGTGCTCTCATTCATATATTGCTAATGCACGTATTTATATTTCATATCATCTCCTATAATATTATCCAAATTTTGCCTGTAACTAATTTTATGTGGCAAACCTCTATGGTAATTTAATGTTGTAAATTGTATGTCACTGTTATTTTTTGTTATGCAAAAAATTGAAAGCATGAGAAATTGAGAGTACAACAAAAGTACTTAACTTTTTAGATTGTCTGATCTACGATCCAAGTATGTAATAAAATAAACAAAAGACGGCCACCGAAAAGTGGAATGATGTTAGATACTATAATTAGCATGAAACCAAATCTAAAAGTTTGTATGGCACTGTCATGTTATTTAGCAAGAGACCTAATACAAAAAAAAAATTAAAATATAAACCAAAAAGGAAAAATAATTTTAGCATATTCTCTGGCAAGAACAATCAAGAATCCAAATTACTGTTAAAAGGTACGTTATGCGCTGGTCCGGCCTACCATTCTACGCTACTTAATACATTATATTTCTAATGTTTCCACGGGTCGAAGCGATGATCACAGAAATACAACTTTACTAGCCTCACAATTCTTACATAAATGGAAAGCTGTTAATCCTTTATTATTTTAATTATTTTTCATTTATTTCTATTCTTAGTTAGTTGGTGGTCCTGCAGATGACATTTTTTTTAAGTATTATTCTTCTAGAGAGGTGATTATGGGCTGTTTGTCTTGAAGCCATTCCACTTGATCACATGAAGTCTAATCTTTAACTCACTATCTTTTTCTTTTTGCATCTTAGCTAGATTTAATACCCCATGTGGGATGTTTCCAACAGTTGTTCTTGAATTTTGTCTTCTTTGATTTTCTGCTTTGGTTATACCAATCTCAGTACTAAAATTCTGTAGTACATCTTTTATTAATCCCTTATTGGTCCTCTTCTGACATGTTTCTACTTGACCTTTTTTTTTGGGGTGAATTATTGATATGAGTGAGATTCTTGATTTCTTGAGTATTATTGCTAGTCTTTAGTTGGGTTTAAGCAAAATATGATTTTTAGCCAAGTATGATGGTTTTCTTGGGAATATGATGAAAAATTGTACTGAATTTTGAGCAAGATGGGATTTTTATGATATTTCAATATTTGGGTTGAAGAGTTAGAGTTTCTTGAGTATTTGGCTTTAGTTGGGTTTTGACAAAATATGATTTTTACTAAGTATGATGGTTTTCTTGGGAATATGATGAGAAATTGGACTGAATTTTGAGCAAGATTGGATTTTTATGATATTCCAAGATTTGGGTTGAAGAGCTGAAGTGAAGATACTTAGTTGAGGATTATTTGGTTTTTGTCCAACTTTGTAGGATCTGTGGGAATTGAGTAGTTGGAAATGGAGAGCAATTCTAAGACAATTGTGTGGTTTAGGAGGGATTTGAGAATTGAGGATAATCCAGCTTTAGCAGCAGCTGCTAGGAATGGGAGTGTATTTCCAGTGTTTATATGGAGTCCTAAAGAAGAAGGGCAATTTTATCCAGGTAGAGTTTCAAGATGGTGGCTGAAGCAATCTCTTATTCACTTGGAACAGTCTTTGAAATCTCTTGGTGCTGAACTTGTGCTGATCAAAGCTCAGAGTACACTTTCTGCTCTCTTGGACTGCATCGAAGCTGTTGGGGCGACAAAAGTTGTGTATAATCATCTATATGGTGAGTTGTAACCTTCATTTGGCTATTGCAGTTAGAATTAATGTTTTTGATTCTATGGACAAAACCTCTTGTTTTTGTTAATTTTGTATTATGAGCTAATTTGATAGATCTAATCCATTGAACTGTCAAAAGAAACAGTTTCCAATTAGCTTTGTTGTTGTTTAATTATGTGGAAAGGATTGAAGTTTTAGACATATTGGAGATATTATACTTCTGAATTTACTGAAAGAACATGATTTTCTTTCGCGGAAAGCAGATCTCTTTTGGGGTTTAAGAATTCCAATCTGTTAAAAAAGCACTAATTGTACAGAGAAAAGAGAACAAGAGAGAAAGCTCGGAATTGTTTAGTTAGCATAGCAATATCTTACAGGCCATAGTTTTCATAAGCATCAAAGCCACTCTGGATTATCTGATGTAGTTAATAGAAATAAATAGAAGCGTCCTGGCACAGCTTCAAACAAAGAGGTTGTGCTGTTCACTTCATTGAATTGACTCAACTTACTTAAGATTAAGGATAGGGGTGGGGCGGGCAGTGAAGGCTAATTTATATAATACAGTAAGAGAGGCTTCTAAGACCAAAATCTATTTATGTGCAGATCCTAGTAGACTATGATTAGTAAGTTAAATTCCTCTAATGAATCAGTGCTTATGTTGGAATAAATGCTATCTTTGATGTGAAAGTGCCTTCTGTAGTCTGGAAATGCTCCTTAGGAATGTTCACAAGTCTAAGTGAAAATCACATTTTGATTGGACTTGGATAACCCTTAATAGGAGGGTATGGAGGTCGAAGATTAGGGTAGAGGAATATTGGGTAGTAAAGAATATTCCCTTAATACCGGTTGCTTTAGTATTACTCTAGTTGTGGCATACTCGTGGACTCATATACTTGATATTGCTTGTGTTTCCGTTTGTTAATATCCCGTTGTTGGCTGTGTTCCCTTTCCATGACTTGTTCATTTTATATATTGCATTTCTTTACTACTGATATTGTGCTTACTTGAGCCGAGGGTCTATCGAAAACAGCCTTTCCACCTGCACAAGGTAGGGGTAAGGTCTGGGTACACACTACCCCGGGACCTCACTTGTGGGAATAAACTGGGTACGTTATTGTTGTTGGTGATTGGACTTGGATAACCCAGAATTTTTACTCCATGGAAGCAGAGCTGTTTGTGATTTATCTTTTTTCTTGCAAACTTATTGAAGCTTTTGGCTTTTGGTTCTTTACTTCTTTTCTTTTGCTTCGCTTTGTTGTTACTCTATTTCGCTAGTAAATGAAGGTTACACGACATAAAAAAGTAATGTTCTCAGCGATGTTAAAGAGTCCATATGAATAGACTATGACCTTCAACAAAAATCTGGCGCACTTAACTTGAACTGACACCATTCTCTTGGAAGCTGATTAAATTACCAGGTAGGTGTTCAGAAATGGTCGAATATACTAAACCGAGTGAAATGAATCTATAAGGGCTACACACAGCACCTTAGCGGTAAATAGAAGTATTTTTGCTTATGTTCCGAGATACTGCAGGCGTCCTATTAAGGAGCCGAGATATTCATTGCAATTTTACCTTTGCCCTTCATTGAAATCACATGGATGCAATTTTCACTTAACAATTGAAGGCTTAAGAAATGTAAGAGGTGCCGCCTATTTTCTAATGCTAACAATTCCCTCTTATGGGCTGAATGTATAGAAGCATCATTCAAATTCAAAAGGAGTTACAAGTTGAATGAACACCGAGGCACTAAATGATCTGATGTAGTCGCTTTGCGAGCACTTGATTTCTGGTATCAAAATTGATAGGTCTTATCTTTACTATGACACCTGCTGCATCTTTTAGATTTTATAGGGGAATACAGATTTCACTTGGTACTCAACCAAACAACCATAAAATCATTTGGAGTTCATTGCATAACTTGTAGAAGCTTTCTCTGCTCTTCGTCTCCTTTCATTTTTGTTTGTTGGGTATTGTATAATTCTTTTAATGGTCGCTTGGGTTTCCTATGAGTTGGTTTGTCTAATAATTTCAGCCTCTCCTACCTGACAAACATATATTACCTTTTCCAGTATGGTTATTCAAGCCTTAATTCTGCTCCGTTAAGAATGTGAAAAATATGATATTAGTTTTAAAATCTACTTTTGACTGGAGAAGAACCTAATAGCACATCTAAACTAATTCTTAGAAGGCTAAACGGTACTTGAATATTTGAGTTCCATGTGCATGGTATCTGATTCTGAGGAAGTACATGACCAATTTCCTGTTTGATTTAGATCCTGTTTCACTTGTTCGTGATCACAATATCAAGCAAAAGCTGGGGGAACTTGGCATATCTGTTCAGAGCTACAATGGGGACTTACTGAATGAACCATGGGAAGTCTACGACGATGATGGAAAAGTTTTTACTACTTTTGATGCATACTGGGAGAAGTCTTTGCGTCTCCAAAAAGAACCCGTTTCTCACCTTCCGCCTTGGAAATTAATTCCAGCTGCAGGTATGTCTGAAGAATAGTTAATCGCATTTTTCTTGAACATTTGGAAATACACTGAGTATCACTACATCCATTGTTCGCCATCTCTTGGATGTCTAGTAAAAATATGGTTAATACTGATATTGAACAATGTTTACCATTTCTTAGATGCTTTATATTTTAAATGCACACGTATCATAAACCTATAGAAAAACCTGATAGTTTTCATCTCTCATTGACAGGATCAGTTAAAATGTGTTCGGTTGAGGAATTGGGACTGGAAAATGAGTCGGAAAAATCTAGTAACGCATTACTGGGGAAAGGATGGGCACCAGGTTGGAGCAATGCAGACAAGGCCTTAACAGAGTTTGTAGAGAACCAACTACTTGCTTACTCAAAGGATAGGCTGAGAGTCGGGGGAAACTCGACATCCCTTTTGTCTCCTTATCTTCACTTTGGAGAAGTAAGTGTGAGGAAGGTTTTCAACAGTGTGCGTTTGAAGCAGATACTATGGACCAAAGAGGGGAACTCTGTTGGAGACGAGAGTGCTAGTCTTTACCTTAGAGCTATTGGGCTTCGAGAGTATTCCCGCTATATCTGTTTTAATTTCCCATTTACTCATGAAAGATCATTATTGAACAACCTGAAGTTTTTCCCTTGGAATGCTGATCAGGCCCGTTTTAAGGCATGGCGACAGGGCCGGACTGGTTACCCATTAGTAGATGCAGGAATGAGAGAGCTTTGGGCAACTGGATGGATTCATAATAAAATACGAGTTATTGTGGCAAGTTTCTTTGTGAAGTTTTTACTTCTGCCATGGCAATGGGGGATGAAGTACTTTTGGGATACACTTTTGGACGCGGATTTAGAAAGCGATATTATTGGCTGGCAATATATCTCTGGTAGCTTGCCAGATGGTCATGAACTTGAGCGCCTAGATAACCCAGAGGTATGTTTCTTGGCATGGTTTTGTTTTTTCTAGTCCATTTTGTGGCAGAAGAGACTGCATAATCATGCCGAACCCAAGAAAAACCTTCATTTTCCCATTTTTCAACTTGACATTTTTGTGCACTATTGGGTCGATAAATCAATCATTTTCTGGAACAAAAGTTAATTTCTTTTCTTCCGCTAAAGATATTTATAGCCATACATATATTCTGCAAGTTATCAAGAAACTAACATAAATATTGAGGAGCAATAACTTGATGCATGAATAGCAACAACAACAACAACTGTGCCTCAGTCCCCATACAAGTTGGGGTCGGAAAGTCATCAGGAATTGGCTAGTTTTACGCTAGCTGCCAGCCTACCGCAACCCTCCTCCTTTATCCAGGTTTGGGATCGGCAATGTGAGCAAGCTCATATAGTCGGAGTTTGATGCATGAATAGCACAAAAGAAAATTGGGAGTCAGAATTTTCAAGTCTTGTTAGTTGCTTGTGATGTACGACTACTGAAGGAGAGCCTTGGCGTAACTGGTAAAGTTGCTGTCATGTGACCAGGAAGTCACGAGTACGAGCCGTGGAAACAACCTCTTGCAGAAATGCATGGTAAGGCTGCGTACAATAGACCCTTGCGGTCCGGCCTTTCCCCAGATCTCGCGCATAGCGGGAGCTTAGTGCATCAGGCTGCCCTTAAGGCTATGTACGAGTACTCTAATCGAAAGAAGAACCTGTCCTGTTAAGTACAACTATTTTAATTGAGAAAAGAAACTGAATTCTCTTTTTTGCCTAGCTATAAGCATGGCGTATATTTGGGGAATCTAGTTGATGAGTCCAAAGCTTATTTAGTTTCATCAACTCTTCATGCAGGTTCAAGGATTCAACTACGATCCGGAGGGTGAATACGTGAGGCATTGGCTGCCCGAGCTAGCAAGAATGCCAGCTGAATGGATCCATCATCCTTGGGATGCACCTCTTACCGTGCTCAAGGCTGCGGGGGTGGAACTCGGAATGAATTATCCAAACCCTATAATTGATGTAGATGTTGCGAGGGATCGTCTGATGCAAGCTATATTTATCATGCGAGAAAAAGAAGCAGCTGCAAATGCCGCAGATGCAAATGGAACCAACGAAGTTGTTTTTGATAACTCTGAAAATGTTGGAGATTCGGTCAATCCAAAGGTTGTAAAGGGAAAGGTGCCTTGCCCGAGCAGTTCATCTTATGATCAGAGGGTGCCATCAATGCAAAAGGGGAGCACAAATAAGAAGAGACCAAACCCGGTCGAAGAAGAAAAGAAGTTCAAAGATAATTGGCTTAGTTGCAAGATCAAGATTGAAGGGAAGATCTCAAAGGCGGATGATGACTTGTGCTCGACTGCAGAATCCTCTTCTATGAAAAAGCAAATGACAACCAGCAGAAATTCATTTTCAGTACCTCAAGCAATTTCCATGTCTTACGACATAAAATCCTTTGATGGTGAAGCATCATCACACGTGAAGCTGCAAAATGAAGAAGAGATTGACATGGAAATCAATTCATGCAAAAATGGTACGACACAAACACCCTAAGGTCGACTTTTTGTTTGTCCTATTTCTCCATTTAGAACAGGAAAGCTTCATGTATTTCTACACAATACTTTCATTCTGTTCAATCTTTTGTCTTGTCTCTGTTCGAGTCTTCACCATGACGAACCTGTCTTCTTTCCGTATGCAGGAGCTATTGCAGAATGATTTCTTCACCATCTCAAATGGCTGTCTCTTTCGAAATTGTTCAATAGGAGATACAAATATAGTCAAATCAGCATATGCAGTGGAACGGCGATTCTGTTAAACATGTCTTGTAAATAACTACCTGGTAATCGTTAGCGGGGTTGTAGTTTGTTTGACATAGTAACGATAGAACTCAACTGAAGCAGCTCAGATTCATGGTTGAATCTCTACTTTGTTTAGTTACATATATAGACCATGCATTTGTAATCTTGAAATTGAATTTCTCTTGTATTTCATAGTAATAAAAGATGAAAGAGGTCATCCAGTTTTGAGAAACTATAACACAGTCTACTGTGGATATGATGTGCTTGTCTATTCTTATAATTCACAGATTTTTGCATATGTATTTGTGGTTCGGCCCTTTCCCCGACCTACACATAGCATGAGCTTAGTGCACCGGACTACCTTTTTTCTTTCAGCGGTGAAAAATTGGCACTTGATCTGACTAGGCAAGGGACATACTAGGTTTAGAAATTTGTAGCATTTGACTAGAATGTCACTGAGTAGTCAGTAGCCTTTTATACAACTGTTTATGACGAGTTCTCGAAGCACTCAACTAGGGGTGTTCAAATCGAATCGAAAAACCACATCAAACTAGGGGTGGCAAACGGTCGGGTCGGATAAAAAACGGGTAATGCAAAAACGGATAAATTATCCGACCCGACCCATATTAATACGGATAAAAAAAGGTTAACCGGTGGATAATATGGATATACATATTATCCATGGCTTCTTGAGTATGATCACGTTTGAGAGAATTCTTAATCTCCCACACTTGAAAAAACCCACAATTTGAGGCTTTGCAAATGTGAAAATTAAACACTTTAGTTGTCCATTGGTTATCCATTTTTTAGGTGGATAATATGGTTCTTATTCATATTTGACCCGCTTTTAAATAGTTCATTATCCAACCCATATTTTAATGAATAATATGGGTGGATAACTATAATTTAAATTCATTTTGCCACCACTATACCAAACCAAAAAGTCAAACCAAACCGATTAAAAAATCCGATTACGTTTGGTTTTATTTGGTTTGGTATTGAGTAAAAAAACCCGAACTAAACTGACATATAAATATATAATTTTTATATACACTTTTAAGATTTATATAAATTTTTCTTTAAAATATGTCTAGAAATATTTGGGATCCTCTTATGGGATGTAATATTTAATAGAATTATGAAGAGCATTCGTTTTTATTTACTTTAAATAATGGGTTGTTTCACTTTCTTATCAAGTGTTATTGAAATGCATCAATCAACTCTTTGCTCTTCCATATTCATATATCAAGATTTCTTATATCTTTTTTGAATTTGAAATGGTATTTCAATAATTTAAAATTAAATAGAACATGTCATTATTTAGGCATCATATTGATTTTTAAGTTTAATTATTAAACTCGGTTAACCTTGAAAACGTACGTCAACGAAAGTTTATTGTTAGACGACTAAGAAAATAACTATTATGTGTTACTAAAAATATTCTTCCATAAAATATTTTAATAGATCATATGTTTATCAATTTTTTCAAATTTTACTAGACATATATTCACTTATCAAAACTTAATTATCCATGAGTTTAATAAAGTAAAATTAAAATAATATTCATGCAACAAAAAAAAAACCCTAAAAAACCTGACAAAATCAAACCAATCTAAACTGATAAAGTTGGTATATCAAAACCGAACCAGCCCGATTGATGTACATCCCTACGCTAAACTATGCATTTGTTGAAATGTTTTTCTGAAGTCTCAAAATGGAATGAAAAAAGTCTCCTACTTTCTGACACTCTTTTGTTGCTTTTGTTTGATTAATTTCATGGATCTAAAAATAATAAGATGTTATGAGAAAAATCAAAATATGGTGGATGTCTACTCTTTCTTCATGATCTTTCTCTCAAATGGTTAATGACATATTCAATGACATATTTTCTATGTTCAATGACATATTCCATGACATATTTTCTTCACTTTTCATGCCTATATAAAGGCCTTGTAATAGATAGGAAAATACACACAATTGAAGAAGAAAATCTCTTCTTTCTCTCTATCTCTATTTCTTGTTCATGTTTTACTAAATTGCTTTTATTTCTTGTTCATGTTTTACTAAATTGCTTTTATTCCATAACACGTTATCAGCACGAGTCTCTAACCAATTCTATATATATCTACAAAATTGTCCTACATCCAGAAAGATATATATATCTACAAAAAATTTCCTACATCCAGAAAGATTACAATTAGAAGTCATACATATCATCACATGGTTAAATGTAAAGAGAAACTACATATGGTAAGTAATGAAATGTAAGAAGGTATGATTATCTTATACTTGTCATTCCTTTAAAATCTCATATGCACACAACTTCGTACTACACCTGTATTGCATAAGCATATATTAATATTACATCTTTTATATCACATGAATGAGATAAAAATTTTGAAGTTCTATATGTTAAAATCATAGTAGCAGTTAATTGTTGATATGATGCATGTCATGATAACCAAGGATATTTTATATAAATTGTCTTATGCATATTTATGTGTTAACTATCTTCAATCTGTCCTGCCGTTTTTAACATTTTCTTTTACTTTGATGAATATTTTTTTCTTTTGGATTTTTACACTTGCATATAGTACCAAAAAAAGGAATAAAAAATAAAATAAAATTGGTCATACTGATTAAAAGCATAAATCATCTTGAAGAAAACAAGAAATACTTCACATCTTTATCTAGGTTGATTAATTACTTCAAAAGCTATTGAGAAAGTATACTTCATAATTTATGGTCATATCATTTGAAAGCAAACAATGATTAGTATGACTACTGGAGGAGGTATTTTTGAGTATCCATGACCTACTTGATGCTTGCTACTGACTTACCATTTTTAAGTATTTTATATGAATGATGCACAAGCTACAACTGATAAGTTGTTACCTATAATGTCACTTTTTAGGTAATATAAATGCTGAATTTATGTATTAGTACTATGTATGTGTTGTTACCTATATGGTATACTTTTGATAAATTTATTCACTAATTGCTTGGTTGAACTGAGTGAACGAAAGTCATGGCGTTAAATCAAATCCAATAGGTAGGGTATACCCCGAAAACAACAATATTTTTGAGAGAGACTCAATAAATATTATGACAATGATTTTATGATCCTTTTAAACTCTAATAGAATTTAGAAGAAATATTCTGACTACAAACGATTGTATTCATATAGATGCTACAAATAATTAATAAAGCTTTACGCTGATTTGAGATTTGTACACTTATTTAAGAAAGCAAATTTGATTTGCTAAGTTGCAAATTAGTTGTGTATAACTTTCTTGGCATGTGATTGAAATTAAGGCTTGAGAATGAATCTCAATATTGTTTAGCCTATTATGCCATTGATTGGGGATAAGACATCGGGATCAAGTCCTGATGCTCCATAATGATAAGAGTTGGGTTTGAGTCCCAATTTATTATGGCCTAACATGCCTTTATATTGGTAAGACATTGGGTTTGAGTCCCAATGTACCATATTGATGATATAATGATGACTAAAGAAAAATAATATATTTTTCATGAAAAGGCATGAAAAATGTCCCACTTGATTTGCTCCATTCTTGAAATGAGCAGTGCATAATAAGTTTCAATGAAGACAAGTGGTTGAACAATGAACGTGGGCGTTCCAAATATCAAAATAATAATAATAATAATCACTATGATTATAAAAGGAGAACAATAAGCGTTCTCAAAATAGTCCTTCAAAATGTGAAGGCAATGCTTACCATTAAATTGATATGAAAATAATAAAGCACGTCGCTAATTATGATCCATTCCTTGAAGAGAATGTGACTTGTGATAAGCATTGAGAATGCAAACCCATTCCTAAAGTTGAATGTGACAATATGTGATAAAAGCAATGAATAAAGACATGCAATTCATGATTATATGAATACCACACAACTCACCTCTAAGGGAGATTTGAGTAAAATAAAGAGAATAAATATTATTGTGTGGTTACATGAATATGTCATCGGTCGCGTACATGTGATATGCCAAATATTATTTTGTCATGCCTTATAAAAGTTATTAAAGGCAAAATTAAAGCAAGAAATAATTTTGCTTATGATGATTTTGACCATGACAATTTATTATGATATAATTTTCTCCGTGAAGGAGACATTTACCATATGAATGGTATGATAAAAGATCTTGTAGTACAAAAGTTGTTAAGAACTCTGGAAAAACTAATTTGTTACTACCCGGATGAATAAGCTTATTCATGACATTGATATTGTAAAGTCTCAAAAGAAACTTTTTGAGTTTCAAATATATAAGTCAAAGTGATTGGCATATTGAGACTATAAATGAAAGGAATATTGAATATCTTCATATTTCTATAATCATACCGGGTAAATATGAAAGGTTACCCGATCTTCTTTCTATTTGTACTATACAAATATAAGCATGATGTTGGAATCATATGCCACAAGTAAACTAGAGATTTACTAAAATAAATATTAATTGGCATGACCGGTTGACCATATCGGTTCAATTATGATGCAAAAAATTAATTAAGAATTACATTGAGACATATTGAAGAATAGAATATTCTTCAAGAATTCTCTTGTGCTGCTTATTCTCATGATATACCAGTTAAAGGTTGGGATTGAATCCTTTGATTTCTGGAAGGAATAAAAGGTGATATATATATGGGCCCAGTCACCTGCCATGTGAACCGTTTACTATTATATTATTTTAATAGATGCATCTATTTTATGGTCACGTGTGCATTTGTTATCAACTTGCAGTTTGGTTTTTGCAAGATTGCTTGCTCAAATTATTAGAGCACAATTCCAGAATATAAATTATGATGATTTATCATAATAATACTGGTTTAAATCCAAGTTGGTTTAGCAGAAATTGTATGCCTCCAATTATAGCTAAATCATTGGTTATGAGAACAAAACTCCCAAAAACGAAATTTGGTATGAGATTTATTATTTAATATACAGCAGCACGTGTACGCATCTAGCCAATTGTAACGACCCGACCGGTCGTTTTGAGCTCCGGCACGTCATTCAGCAGTTTGAGGCCATGAGCGGCTTCATCTCAGGTATATTGACTTGTGTGTATGGTCAGAATTAAAATTCAGGAAGTTTGGAGTCAAATCTAAATGGAAATTCTCATTTTGAAAGCTTAAAATTGAAGAAATGAACTAGGATAGGAATTTTGAGTAAATGACCTCGGAATTGGGATCCGAAGGTTCCAGCAGGTTCGTATGATGATTTCGGACTTGGGCGTATGCCCGGATCGGGTTTTGGATAACCCGGGAGCGTTTTGGCGCATATTGGGGAAGATAGCATTTTAGAAGAAATTGCATCAGTTTGGTTTAAAATGCATTTCAGTGTTATTAATGTCCGTTTGGAATTCCGAGACTGGGAGTAGCTCTGTATGGTGATTCTGGATTTGGGAGCGCGATCGAAAGTGAATTCGGAGGTCCGTAGGTCATTTTGGAGTCATTTGGCTAAATATAGAAATTTGAAGGTTTTTGAGAAAATTCGACCGGAAGTGGAAATTTTGATGCGATTCCGAAAGTTGGGGCAAGTCCGTAATGTCGAATGTGACTTGTGTGCAAAATTTGAAGTCATTCCTGAATGATTTTGGTAAGGTTTGAGACACTTAGTCTCTTTTAAGGAAGCTTAAGTTGGAAAAGTCAACCGGATTTTGACTTATGTGTTAGAGCGCTCGAAATGCGAATTTTATGGTTCGGATAGCTTTGTTAGGTGATTTGGGACTTAGGAGTGTGTCCGGAATATTTTTGTGATGACTGGTGTAGAATTAAGCTTGAATCGGCAAAGTTAGTATTTTGGCGAATTCCGGTTGATAGGTAAGATTTTGATCCGAGGCTCGGAATGGAATTCCGAGAGTTTCTGTAGCTTCGTTATGTTATTTTGGACTTGTCTGCAAAATTTGAGATCATTCAGACTAGTTTTGACGTGTTTCGACATCAGATGTGAAAATTTGAAGTTTCAAAGTTCATAGGCTTGAATCCGTGGTGAATTTAGTATTTTTGCGTTGTTTTTGGTGATTCGAAGGAACAACTAAGTTTGTGTCATATTATGGGACTTGTTAGTATACTTTGTTGGGATCCCATGAGGCTCGGACAAATTTTGGAAGAGTTTTTGGAAGATTTTTGCCGTTTTGAGCATAAATGTAATGATCTAAAGGTTCATTTTTAATTCTAGAGATCCAAATTTGATTCCGAGACTTGTGGAATTTTGATAATGAATTATAGGACTGATCTGGAAATTTTGGTCTAATTTCATCAAGTCGCGATTAGTTTTTTGACGCGAAACATGAGTAATTATTTAACGAGCAAAATGGATATCGCACTGGGAAAATGAGCTCCGAATTGAGTTTCGATTGAAGGGTTGTGTTCGTATTATTATTTGTGACTCATAGGAACAAGAATCGTCTAATTCCGAGTTTGTATGATGGAGTTGGAGCCATTTTAGTGAAAAATGGCTGTGCTGCAATTTAAATTGGCTGCTGGTGCATTTTTTTAGCAGCAGTGAACAGTAACCCGCGCGTGAACAGTACCGCGCGGGTGAACAGTAATTGCGAAAAATCTGGGCAGTGAGTTTATATCCGATTTTGGGTCATTTTCCACCATTTTCAGTCATTTTGAGAGCTTTTGGACGGGGATTGAAGGGAGTTTCAACTGAGATCGATTGGAGGTAAGTTTTATGAGTTAAATACATGATTTTATTGAAGAATCATCCTTGAAATCCATGAAAACATAGCCAAATTATAAGAAATTAGGGTTTGAGATTGAAATTCTAAAATGAAGATTTGAGGGGTCATTTGAACTCCGATTTTGGTAAATTTTATATGTACGGACTCGTGGCGAGACGAGGAATCCGGTGATGTAACTTTCGTAATTTTTCGAGAAGTGGGCCCGGGGCTCGGGTTTTGCAAATTTCGTGATTTTCGATATTTTTCGAGTCTTTTTGATTGAGTTATATTCCCTTAGCCTATTGTAATATATTCCTTGTGGTTTTGGCAAGATTCGACGCGCGAGGAGGTCGATTCGAAGGAAAGGGCATCGCGGAGTAGACTTTTAGCCGTCTTGAGGTGAGTAATAGATGTAAATGTTGTTCTGAGGGTTTGAAACCCCGGACTTTCACATCGTAACGCTATATTGAGGCGTGACACGCACTCTATGGCGAGTGCGGGGTCGGATACTATTGGGGATTGTGACTTGGTCCATCCCGTGTGATGTTTATACTATACTGGTGATTGATACACATACTTCATTGATATTACTGGGCTTGATGCCATGTTTGGGGCCTTGTGCCGATTTGTAAAATCCTTCGAGGATTGATATTACTGCTTAGCAAGATTTGCATATCATTTAATTTCAGTCCAAGGTTTTAAATGCTGTTTTGCAAACTCAGCCATAATTCTACGTGTTGAAAACTTAAATGATATTTTTAAATGTATTCTGGGCTGGGAACTTCTGTTTTGTAAATGCCCAAGGGGCTTATTATATTATTTTCTGGACTGATTATAAAGTGACTTGAAATAGTGGTAACAATGACACTGTGTAATATACTTGAAACAGTGGTAACAATGACACTGTGTGATATACTTGAAACAGTGGTAACAATGACACTGTGTGATATACTTGAAACAGTGGTAACAATGACACTGTGTGATATACTTGAAATAGTGGTAACAATGACACTGGATGATATACTTGAACAGTGGTAACAATGGCACTGTATGATATAAATTGGTCAGGTAACAATGGCTGACCGGTCAGGTAACAATGACTGAACAAGATATTGCGCTTAGGCTGTAGGAGCCCTTCCGGAGTCTGTACACACCCCCAGTAAGCGTCGTCGACGATAAATAAATATGGATGGCTCGGGCTGCACGCCGCAGTGGGTACTGGAATGTACCATCATATGCATTGCATTGCATTCATGTATTTGTATTTATACTGGTGTTTAGCTGCTCAGTTCCATATGTTGCTGTATATTCGGATTGTAGCTTACTTTGTGTATTTACTGGATTTTCTTATCTTCGGACTGTAGTTACTTTTATTACTCACTGGGTCGGAGTACTCACTTTACTCCCTGCACCTTGTGTGCAGATCCAGGGCAGTCTCAGGCTCAGTAGATCCAGTTGATCAGCAGATCCAGCCTCTGGGAGTATCGAGGTAGCTGCACGGCATTCGCAGCCATTGATCTTCTCCCTCCTATCCTATCTCTTTATTTTCGCATTATCGGACTTTAGATATACCGTGTATTAGGATGATATTCTGTATTCTAGAGGCTCAGATTCGTGACACCGGGTCCTAGTGAGATTATATTGTGTATTTTGTTAAATTCTTCAGTACTTTAATCTTGCTTAATTGATATTTCTTTCCGCTATTTTTGATAAATTGGGTTAAATGTTGAATAATGGTCGGGCTTGCCTAGTAGTGTGTTGGGCGCCATCACGACCAGGATTTGGGTCGTGACACCAAGTTATAAAAATTTCTCCCTATCACAATCGGTTCAGGGTCAGGAACCAAATAATTTCTATATAGAAATATGGATGTGCTATATGATTTAATTATGCCACCAAAATGCACAAAGATGAGTTCCCAAAGATGGTTGGGAAATGTGTTGGTGATCCCAACATCAGGGGGAGAAAATGGCCAGCTGAAAAAGTGATACGTGAAATGAATTATTATGAATACATATAGATCCTCGTACAAGAAAATATAAACTTGAAGTTCAAGTGATAATTCATTTACAAATTATTGCCAGACGCATTTGCTGACCCAAAGCTAAATATTATATTTCAGCTACTAATGCTCCAAATAGAATAAAGTCCATGAGGGACAGAGTCTATGGCACGCATGAAGTGTAACAGACCAATCGGTTCCAAAGATAAAACTCCTTGAAGAATGAGAGGGGAAAATATTCAAAATGGTCATAATAAAGAGGCAAGTGCTCTAGAAGAGCACCACGACATAACACTTCGTAAGACCTCATGTGAGAGGCTCAGGTACCTGAAAATAATGAAATAAAGAGATCTCAATAAGTTATGTCTTTATTGGGTAATAATGGAACCGACATAAAATGATTGTCGACGATATTGTTAATATAATGTAGCGCTCAATATGATTAATATTGACGAGGATCTTGAGATCAAATCTGTCATGAAATTTGGACGGATAAAAGATTGGCCAAATAAAAAATACGCAATGAAATTGACTTCACTTGAAAAATGTGAAGTTGGACGGATAGTCCAATACCTGAAAGTATAAAGTCAATTGAGGTATAAATGTGTTATTGTGCGAAAGGTTCAAGTCGATAGACATAAAGACGACTTGTGGCACAAGAAAATTAATAAATATCCTCACATTGATTATATGGAGACATGTTCTCTTATAGTGGATATAGTCACTTCAGGTTTTAATCTGGCAATATATGAAAAACTTGATATGCGTATTGTGGATATCATTGAAAGATTTAAATTGTCTTGGAGCATATTAAGGTTTCCAAGAAATTTATTAAATAAGCTTCAAAAATCCTTATACGGATTGAAACAATCAGGGCCCATGTGGTATAATCGCCCGAGAGAATACTTGTTGAAAGAAGGGTATAAGAATAATTCAATTTGTCCTTGTGTCCTTATAAAAGGATATGGATTTGAATTTGTTATAATCGCCATGTATGTTGATGATTCAAATATCATTAAAACTCTCGGAGAGCTTCCTAAAGCAGTAGACTATTTAAAGAAAGAATTTGAAATGAAAGATCTTGGAAAGACAAAATTTTGTCTTGGTCTACAAATTGAATATATGAAAGATGAAATTTTTGTCCTTCAATCAGCATACACTGAAAAGATTTTAAAGAGCTTCTATGTGGATAAAGCACATCCACTAAGTACCCCGATGGTTGTGAGATTACTCGATATAAATAAAGATCCACTCCGACCTTATGAAAATAATGAAGAGCTTCTTGGTCCTAAAGTACCCTATCTTAATGCAATTGGTGCGCTAATATATCTTGCTAACACTACAAGGCATGATATAACTTTTTCAGTTAATGTCTTAGCAAGATATAGCTCCGCTCAAGGAGAAATTGGAATGAAATCAAGCACATATTGCGTTATCTAAGGGGAATTACCGGTGTGGGCTTATTTTATGGAAATGATTGCAATACCGATCTTGTTGGTTATGTCGATGTGGGGTATTTATCTGATACACAGAAGGCTTGATCTCAAACATGTTATGTGTTTACATGTGTGGCACTATCATATCTTGGCGATCGACGAAGCAATCAATCGTGGCTACTTCTTCTAATCATGCTGAGATAATTGCTATTCATGAAGCACGTCAAGAATGTGTATAGTTGAGGTATACTATACATCTTATTCGAGATAAATGTGGTTTGAAGTGTGATAAACTACCCACAGTTTTGTATGAAGAAAATACAACA
The DNA here is from genome assembly GCF_000715075.1 of Nicotiana tabacum. Lineage (NCBI taxonomy): Eukaryota > Viridiplantae > Streptophyta > Magnoliopsida > Solanales > Solanaceae > Nicotiana > Nicotiana tabacum. The sequence goes on along the minus strand of NC_134086.1, from coordinate 20,719,853 downwards.
TGCATAGCCCAATTAAAGGGAGGATTCATAAAGGAGTTAGGACAAAGCACATTTCACCTAAATTATTGTTCACACATGATCTTCAAAAGAATGGTGATATTAATGTGCAACGGATCCGTTCAAGTGATAATATGGCTGATTTGTTCACCAAATATCTATCGGCGTCAGCCTTCAAGAAACTAGTGTATAAGATTGGGATACGAAGGCTCAACGATGTGAACTAATGATCTCATCAGGGGGAGTTAATACGCGTTGTACTCTTTTTCCCTTACAAGGTTTTATCCCATTGGGTTTTCCCTGCAAGGTTTTTAACGAGGCAACCAAAAGGTGTATTTCTAAATATGTGTACTCTTTTTCCTTCATTAGGATTTTTTTCCCATAGGGTTTTTTCCTAATAAGGTTTTAACGAGACACATTATTTATGGACATCCAAGGGGGAGTGTTATGATAAAAATCAAAATATGGTGGATGTCTACTCTTCCTTCATGATCTTTCTCTCAAATGGTTAATGACATATTCAATGACATATTTTCTATGTTCAATGACATATTCCATGACATATTTTCTTCACTTTTCATGCCTATATAAAGGCCTTGTAATAGATAAGAAAATACACACAATTGAAGAAGAAAATCTCTTCCTTCTCTCTATCTCTATTTCTTGTTCATGTTTTACTAAATTGCTTTTATTTCTTGTTCATGTTTTACTAAATTGCTTTTATTCCATAATATAAGAAAATTATTTCTTCTGGTTTTTGTTGACTCTTAAATTCTACTAAATATTTTGAACATGAGTGTGCATATTGCATATGCTCTCCAAATATTTTGTTTCTTTATTTTGAAAAACGAAGAAGAAAGTGGTGCTTTATACATTGACACATGCTTTTTGTCCTTAAACATAGTAGTATAATTTTTCAATGGTGCCCACCATTTTTGTCACTTTCAAGTTTCACCTAATTGATTACCACTGAAATCCTTACGTTAATTTATTTAAATATTATCCTAATGGGACAACAAGAGAAAACTCTAACTGGAGTCTGGTATTATCTTTACCTAATTTTCCCAATAATTCATTGAGACAACTGAAAATGTTGTTTTTTTAACTTATCTATTTTTTCCTTTTGGACAATCATACAAAGAACAATATAAGTCTAGTCTAAAATCATTTTTTAATAAATCAGACTTTTAATATGTGACTATTTTAACATTTTAAAAGTATCTTTGGAATTTATAAATTTGGCAGACACTAGGCGTAGCTGGCCAATGTTTTTGATTTGACCACCATAGCAAAATATATGAGTCACCTTATCTGTACAAATTGTACTTCATTGTTTGATGTCAAATACCTAAGACAATAATTATGGTCAAATCGCCCTCCCATAACTATTTATTTTATTATAATAATCTTATTTGAACCAATTTACCTATACTACGATTATTCTGAGAGATACTTGCTATTTTCGATACTATGAAAGATATCGCGTCCTATAGGCTATACATAAACTAAATAAAACAATCGTGAAGCAGTAAAATACGATGAGATTTATACAATTTGTTACTTATTGTAACTTGTAAGAGTAATTAATACGTATGTTAACCCTAAAAATTGGATAACAATTACATTATAATAAGGATACATGATTTCACCTAGAAGATTAATAATGGAAATTGACAATAAGATAAAGTGAATCAGTGTTTGAATGGAATTCAGCCCTCGAGCTTGAATACCCTCGAACTGATTGGTGCAAGAACACTTAAATATAACAAGCTGATGGACAAGAATATGAGCTACAGAGAAAGTGTTATATTGCTTTGATATGTGTGAATCCAAGTGCCTTACAAATGATTGGAACTCCTCTTTATATAGTAGAGAAATTCTAATTATGGTATAATAACTCTAATTACAGAAGAAAATCCCATGATTAGCTAATTAATCGTCCGTGATTTGATCCGTTCTGAGATCTCCGCCATGATCTTCGACCGGTCATGGATATCTCGCCTTTATGTTATTATGCTACCTTTGATCTTGCTCGATGTCTGTCTCATTCGATCTCAATCACTACCAATCTCGTTCTTGACAGGTACCTCGAATCTTCGAACTCGGTACCTTGTCCTCGTGCCTCGATCTGATCTATTACGGGATCGATCTTTGATCTTTTACACCAGTCTCGATGAATCTGTAAAATCGGGTTAACTGTATACAGATAGTCCCATCGTTTTTGGAGTGTAATGACAAGAAACGAATTGAGCCTTCGATACTTGACCTGCCATGACGTAATTCCCGTAACGTAAGCGGCAGACATGATCAAAACGTCTCATCAGTGCGGTTCCCCAGGCACTTAATGCATGCCAGTTGATAGTCGGCCACTAGTGGTTTCGAATCGTCGCCGTGAAACCCATAAATAGGCCTTCTTCTCATTGATTCAAACTTTACCTTAAATTTCTTCTAGTCTCCAAAGCTCTTTATATCTTTTAAGTTTTTCCGTTCTGCCAAATATTCAAGTTTTGTTGTCAACCTTCTCTCAAAACACCAAGTCTTATTTTCTTCTTCCTTCTTCAAACTCAAACCCAAAATGGCCAAAACGTCAAAAACTGTGCCACAAAAATAAAAGCTTCCTCATCTAAGTCAACCGGAGAACAACCGGCGGTGGAGCCACTCCCTAAAGAATTCTTTCCTCCACCGCGTGTCCTTAACTCCGATTTTTGAAAAGACCTCCTCGATTCGGGGCCAATGTGAACCAATGTCGAGGTACATATCCACAATCACCAGGGGCCTTTTAATACAAGTTAAAAAGAACTGCAACTGGGTAGACAAGCACGTGGTGGTTCCCTCGTCCGAAGAGTCAATCACTACGCATGTGAAAAAGTTTTTGAGTATTTACACCCACCCTTTCACATTGGGGTCTCTGGATCTGATTATCGTGGGCTTCTGCAAGAGGCACGAGGTCACCCTTGGCCAAATTCATCCTTCTTTTTAGAGGATAGTAATAGTGCTCCGCTTCTTTGTGATCCAAGTTGATGGACTTCCCTTTACCCTCGACCATGTTATATGCTTATACAGTCCCCGACTTTATCGAGGAGGGCTAATAAAGCTTCAACCATCGGTCCTCCAAATCAGTTTTCGCGAGCATGGATGAGGACAAAGGAGGTTGGATGGGCCGATTTGTCTGAATAAAGACCTCGTACCTGATCACAGCTGAAAGCATGCCATTTTCAAAGAAATGGAACATGAAACGTGAGTATAACTCTATTTCTTAACTCCTGCTTATTATCTTAGCTTTTTCTTCCTTCCTTATTGGCGTTTCATTTGGTGCAACCGTTGCCTGGATGCCGGGTGCAATTACCCATCTTGAGAACTGGGTCAGGAGCCTAGTGTCGACATTGAAACACGTTGAACGCGCATGGCACGAGTTGTCAAAGGGTCAATAAGAGGCCCGAAACCACGGTAAGTTTTCGCTTGTCTCGACAATTCTGATCGTTATCCGAATTTTCCCCTGATTTTACTTGTCTTTCTTTTGCAGGTCTTGGGAAGGATGTGCCGATGAGGCCCCCATCAGGTGACGCAGAAAATCTTCCCTAGTTGCCTGTTTCGAAACAGAATAAAGAGCGAAAAAGGAAAGAGACTTCAAGCTCCACGACGTTTGACAAGAAAAAGCCCAAAAATAGGCAGTCTCGTAGGGGGAATGTCATCCCTTTCACTATGGACTTAGTCCCCAGGCTACGAGAGGAGCCCGAAGAGGGTGTTCAAGAAGAAGAAGATAAAGATAATTCCGAGCTGATAGCCTGTGCACGCACTAGTACCAGGGCTCGGAAGGCTTCAGAACCAGTGGAGATTGACGTTGATCGGCCTAGGCCTGATGAGGTCGGAGTAGACATGTTATTTTTGACTTTACCCAAGATTTTTATATTTTAGCATGTAAATATTTAATGTAGGCCTAATATAGCTATTTCAACTATTTTTGACTCCTTTACTTTATTTTCGTCATAAAAATGAAAGATTACAAAAAATATTTTAGCTTACGTATCTTTCATAAATTTAAATAAAAATATACAAAAATAGTACCTTATTTTTTATCTTTACATAATCTTGAAAGTACAAAAAATATGTTGCATTCTCATTTAGGATTTAATTTTTGCATTTTTAAATCAGTTAGTAATTTATCTGCTTTAAAAAATTGAAAAAATCACAAAAAAATGTATTTTGCATTTTTATTGTTTAATTTCAAATTTTTGTAATTTTATTTTAATTTGGTATTTAATTAGGTGTGGTAATTATTACTCAGAGATAATTAAGTTAATTTGGTAAAATAATTTGGTTTAGGGGTTGTTCAATAAGGGTAATGTTTACCTAACTTTAGGAAGTTTCTACAATGGTAGGGTCTAGGAAATGCACTACTAAATTAAATAAAAGCACTAAGCTAGTGTAGATAATTGTAAAATGGGAATGAGTAATGGAAATAGCACTAACTTAATGCCCATTTAAGGGCTGAAAATCATGGTCAGAGGGGGAGAACATTCAAAGAGGGTAGAAGGCTTGGAAATTCGGAGAGGAGAAGAAAAAAGAAGGGGGCGGAGAGTGAGGTATACACTCGATATACACTCTGAATACACTGGATATACAGGGGCAGAATTCATTTTGGAGAGAGTAAAAAGATAGAACCAAATTTTCTGAAATATTGAGGGCGGAAGAACACTAGAAAGAGTTCAAAGCTAGAAAGAGAAAACAAAAAGAGATTTCCGGACTATATTTCTTCTCCATTTTTACTGGTTTTCTCCGTATTGCTGGAATTTCTGGATTGAGGTGTTGAAGCTATTTGTTGGGCTTTCTGCTGTTGTATTTTGCTGTTTGCTGTTGCTGATTGCTTATCCCATTTTTCTGTTCTACATACTAGGTACATGTCCTGAAACTCGATGTATGTAAATATCCAGTTGAAAATGAATGAAGTGGAGGCCTAGTGTAACTGTTTTCTTGCAAATTGAATAATGGATCTTTAATTTTCAGAATTTGTCGATCTTTTCCCATTAGTTGGTTGGGAGATGTATAATCTTTCATGTTAATTCTAATTGGACTAGTTCGAATGACTGTTTGTAATCTCACCTAGATTTCATATGCTCAAAGGAAAGAGATGAATGAACTCATATTAATATGTTAAGTTACGTCCCTATTTCGGTAATTCGAGCGGCCACTGGATTTGCATTGTATTTGACTATTTTGCATTGCCTATGGCAATTGAGAAATGAATGTTGGAAGTAGATTTGATCTAACTTTCATGCGTGAATTAATATGTATATAAGTTTCTTTAAGAGTTGAATCGTCTAATGATTTAGACGCGATTTAAGGTATTAAAGTGATTATGTACACGTTCGCGTGACATAATTACTATTCTAAGAATCAATTCGGAGTATGCGTTCGCGTAATTTCGAACCAAATTTCTCAATAATAAAATGATTGCTAATAGGCCGCTAAATTAATTTTAGTTCATATAGCTTGAGGTGTGCCATCAATAATTTAATCATACATAGCCCTCGTATTAATTTTGATATAAAATGGCAAATGTTCGTAGTTTGCTTTTGGAACGTTTAATATACTATCGTGCTTATGGACACGTTCGCATGACATAATTACGATTTCTAAAAACAAAATCGGAGTATGCGTTCGTGCAACTACGGTCAAATTTTTTTATAATAATAAAGCGTTACTAATTTGGGACACATCTGCGTGACATAATTTTTGACGCACCAAACAAACGGGTGCACGTACGCGTGACCTATTTCAAGATAATTTTCTTAATCAAAAAGCGTTTAAAGTTAAAATTGCACATAGGTTCAAACTGTTCTAAATCAAATAATTAAGCCGGATATAATAGTTAAGCGACCGTGCTAGAACCACGGAATTCGGGAATGCCTAACACCTTTTCCCGAGTTAACAGAATTCCTTACTCGGATTTCTGGTTCGTGGACTCTTAAACAGAGTCAATCCTTTCCTCGATTCGGGATTTGAACCGGTGACTTGGGACACCATAAATTATCCCAAGTGGCGACTCTGATTTTTAATAAATAAATAATCCCGTTTCGATTGTTCTTTAATTGGAAAAACTCCACTTATATACCTTCGTGTGTGTAAAAAGGAGGTGTGACAGCTCTGACGACTCTGCTGGGGATCGAACCCAGAATCTCTGGTTCAGGGTTCAAGAATTTGAGATTAGAATAATTGTTATATTTGGCTTTATTTATTGTCTGGTTTTATTTACATGGTTGGGCCTAATATGTTAAATGTTGCTTTTACCGCTTTGATATTTGGTTAGACTGTATATAAATTGTTACGAAACCCTCCTCTCTCTGAGTCTTCTAAATCATCTGGGAAGTGTACACTTCGTGTGACTTCTTTTCTGTTAGAGTCATATCCCAATTTTAGAACGAGGTTCGGACAAGTTGCAAAACCAGTGAAGCTTCTGTATTCCCGGTACGCTGCCCCTCCCCTCGGCTCGAGTTGTCCGCTCGGGTAAGCCTAGTCTAGAAAAAACAAACCCAGGTTTTTAAACCTAGTATAACAATACCTCATGCCAGATCCCTAGTAGGAACGCTTGTTTGCATCATGTGCATTTTGACTTTGGGAACTCAACACAGGGGTTGAGTCCGCCTAGGACAGGTGTACCCAAAATAACAGACCATCTTGATGCATCCTATGTGCTACATGTTGCATTTCTTCGAGGGTAAAAGGGTCATTTGGCGGACTAATGATAGTTGAGGGCAAATGAAAAAAAATGAAAAAAAGAGAGGGTGAAGTGTGAAGATAAAGCGAGTGAGGCCTAATTATGTTTTCTGTTACATTTTGTTAAGAGAAAAGAAAAAAAAAGAGCTTGGAAAATTCAAAAGATTTTTATACTTTTTCATCATTTTTCAAAAATCAAAAATAAAAAAAAAAGGGAAAAAGAAAATAAAAAAAAAGAGTTTACATGTTTCATCATTTTTTCAAAAAAAAGAAAAAAGAGAAAGAAAAAAAATATATTTTCTCTAAATTAGTTGTTATTTTTTACTTCTCACCCGTATCCTATCAGCCCGAACTACGCGAACCTGATTCTCGTCTCTCGGAGCGAGATACGTAGACAACCCACATAGGGTCCGGTATTCCTAGTAAATCTTAGGTTGTTGGCTTTGCGGGGTCTTAGCCAAATTTTGTACTTCTAGCCACCTTTTGGCCAAATAAGCCATTTTGTAAAAATAGCCTCAATCATGTCTTGCATGTGTCCAGTAGGGAGTGTTATTGTCTCACATAGTGTTGGTTTAAAGTTTTCTCATACAGGTGTGAATTTATTTACCGGAGTTTGATCATGACAGACACTCCGTGACCATCCAGTCAGGATCTCTCAATCAGGAGTTGCTTAAGGAGATTTATTTTATTTTTATGTTTTGAGTCCGTTCTTCATTTTATGTTTGTCTTTTACTTTCTAGTTTTGTACAATAATGTCAAGTCTTTTGTTATTGTATTTTCTTCTTTATATTTGAAAAACATGTGTTGTAACTCAAAAATCCAGAAAAAAGAGATATTGCATTTTATATTTCCGTTATAAGTTTTCTTTAGATTACTAATTCTAGAAATGGGAAAAAGAAAAATTTTTGAGGTTGTTTTTCCTTCAGGCAATCAATATCTAGGACTTAAAATGAATTGTTTTTATGTTTCCTTAAAGTATGTTAGGACCAAAATTCCAAAACAAAAAGAGAATTTTCTTTTAATACTTCTTTAAAAGCCTTATTTAAGGTGTTAATTCAAAATCTAAAAAGATTTTCTTTTGAGAAATTTCTTTGGGAAATTAGTGAAAAATGAATTTTTTTTATTAGGATATTGTACATAGAAGAGAAAAAAAAGACAACATACTTTACCTTTGATTTATTTTCGGAGTTTCTCTTTTAGGCAATCAAAATTGAAATCAAAAATATTTTTTTTGCTTGTTTCGAAATCTTGCGTCAAGATATCAAATGAAAATTCAAAATATTTTTTTGTGGTTTATTCTTTAGATTTTCTTCCTAAAAAAAAAGAATTAAAAAAAAAAAATTTCTCTTCTACGATTTTCCCTTAATAATTCCCATAGAGTATTTGTTTCCAAAAGAGAGAAAAAATATGTGTTCGTTAAACTTGAGTTTGGAATAGGTTATAGAACATTCAGTTTAGAAAATTCAAATTCTTTTAGTTCTTTTTCTCATCAGAGTAGTCATTAAGGTAAAAAAAAAAGAAAATCAGTTTGTTTACTTTATTCCCGATCTTCCATAACTACGCAAAGATCTGATTCATGCGGCGTCATGATACGTAGGCAACCTACATAGGGTTCGATCGAATCATTTTATTTTTTTTTTAAAAAGAAAAAAAAGAAGGAAAAAAGGGGAAAAAGAAAAGAAAAAAAGGTGAAATTATGGGACTTGAGAAATGAGAGGAAAGAAAAGAGGAAGGAAAATGATCAAGTAAGTGCTAGATAAGCAAAGAAAAAGGAGGTTGAAATGAACAAATTGGGATGATGCCAAGTGACCTTATGACCCTCGAAGTCATTCTAGAACTGTTAATTGTGGCTAGGTGCATTGCACGCAATATGATATTTTTGTTGTTAAATGTCCTAACGCTAACGTGATGGCCTCATTTTGTTATATTCATAGCAGAAGAGTGATTGGTTTGTGATTTTTAAAGTGGTAGCTCTTCTCTACAACACTAAGTAAAAAGGCAATGGCAAACAACAACAGAACTGAGTTGGTTGATACCGGTGCCCGAAAGTAGTTGGTTGAACAGGACAATGGGTTGGTTGAAGAGGTATAGATGTTAAGACAACACATGACAGACATGTATCAGGCTTGGATGACGGGGAAGACACCACCCCCGCCACCACCTAGCTTCCTAGATGCTGCCCTTACCCAAACTCCGGACATAATGCCAGATGATCCTCCATACTCTCCAGATCTACCCGCTTATCACAACTTTCCCAACCACCCTAGTAGCTCCATCACTCGTCCTCCAACTATCTTTTCCCAAAAGTGCCCTCCTGTCATATCCACTATTCCCAACAATGAATATCCACTCAAAGCTCATGACCAAAACTACCCCGTAGAGGTTGCCTACAAGGTTCCTGACTCATACAAGAAGAGCCCTCGGGATAAGCTTCATGTTGAAAATGAAAGGTTCACAGGAAGAGAAGGGAAAGAAGGGATACCCAGGAGGCTGAAATGCATAGAAAAATCCTTGAAGAACAAACAAGGAAGGGAAGACCATGGTAGCATGGCTTACAAAGAACTGTTTGTGTCCCCTGACGTTTGCCTGCCCGCGGGGTCCAAAGTGCCAAAATTTAACTTGTATGATGGGTGTGGAGATCCAGTAGCCCACCTGAGGGTCTATTGCAGTGAAATGAGAAGCGTTGGAGAGAAACATGTCGTGTTGAGGGCATATTTCAGTAAGAGCCTAACTGGGGCAGTTTTGGACTGGCATATTCATCAAGATGTTGGTAAGTGGCCTACATTGGGAGACATGGCTCAAGATTTTGTTCGATACTTTCAGTACAGATCATGCGTTACCCCAGACCGCTCCTCCCTATCTAGAATGGAAAAGAAGCCGGAGGAAAACTTTAGAGAGTTTGGGCTCAGATGGAGGGAACATGCTTCTCGAGTCAATACTCCGATTGGTGAAGAAGAAATGGTTGAGATTTTCCTACGAGCCCAAGGGCCCACCTACTTCAGGCAATTGATCCCGGCCTTGGGAAAGCCTTTCAAAGATGTGTTAAAAATGGGGGAGCTAGTAGAAGAGGGAATCAAGTCAGGCAAAATCATGAGTTGTTCGAAAGACATTCAGAACATCCCAGTAAGCTTGGGTGGAAGAAAGAGAAACAGAAAAGATGATCCGATGGGCTTTCCCGATCAACACTTCCAGCCTCGACATCGTCCCCATGGATATACTGATGCACCTGGTGATCATCCCCAATTCCACTTCTCTCCACGGAACTCCCAAAATCGTATATCACTCTCTCAGTACCCAGCTCCACAAAATGGCTATCCACCCATACGAGCTTATCGAAAACCCCCTGGATCAGGTTTCCGGCCCAATCAAGCATTTAAGAATGAGAGGTTTCTAAAAAAAGAAAAGGCTTTCACCCTATTGGGAGTGTCATACGCCAGTTTATTCCAAAAGTTGAAGCAATTGGACATGTTGAAGCCGATCCAGATAAAAATGCCGAACCCCCTGTCAAAGAAGTTTGATTTTTCTCAAAGGTGTGCATATTTCTCAGATGCCCTGGGGCATGACATAGAGAAGTGTTGGAATCTGAAAAATATGATTCAGAAGCTTATTGATGCTGGCGACATTGTCGTGCAAAATCAGATGTAGCAGACACCAGCCAAAGTCCATTGCCTGTGCATAATGAGACGCATATGGTGGGTATGATTTATTTTGAAAAGGAATGTGAGAATTCTTCTGAGAGCCTCGGAGGCTCACATGCTACTAAGCTTTCAGCGCTGTCAGATGTTGATATTAAGAACGAGCCGGCGGAAGGAACCCAAAAGCAATTTGTTAAGAACAATGTGATGAAAACGTGTGAAGTTCCTAGTATTGTTGATGCAGAAGTCAGTAGCTAAGATGTTGAGTTTGAGGATTAGAAAGATGCTCTTTTCTTGGTGAGCCAGGGAGGAGCTTTGGTGGCTTAGTTTGTTGTCATTTTTGTTGTCCGGGTTATTTCAAGGTTGTAATCCGGATATTGTCTTGTGACTCAAACCCTTCTATCCTTTTATTTTGTCTAGTTCCTTTAGTCGTAATATCTCATTTAGTGCTGTCTAGGTTTGTTCTAGGGTTGTATCCCTGTTTGTTTTTTTGTTTTGTTATTCGAACCGTTTCACCGTCTGTCTAATGCAATGTCCTATCTTTTGTTATTTCCAGTCATTTTCTTTGTTTAGTTCTTTTCTATCCTTTCATTTTGTCTTTTGTCTAATGCTGGTTCTAGTGACATGACAGGCATGCAAAATTCTAGGCTTGGTCTTAAAGTCAGTTTAGTTATGAAGTAATGGAACAATTTTGAAGATGATAGGGACATTTGAGGGAAATAAGTAAAGGCATTTTGAGATCACTTCCAGCCCGAATTGTGTAAAACTGGGGCAAGTAGAACGTAAAGAAAACCCTACTAAAATACATCATGCCGCATCGAGTTGAAGCTAAAGGCAAGTTTGCCCAAATTGACAGGAGTCGTTCGTGGTAATGAGGGTGAGAGTGTTGTCCAATGGTGCTTTATATTTAACAAATGTAGAAGGGGAATGTGTAGATATGGTTATCAAGTCTGGTACAATCAAAAGATGTTACGATTGTTTTCCTTGGTTTGTTTAATTGTATTGTTTGTACTTGGCATGTTTTGAAGATTGGAATGACGAAGGCATTTTGTTTTCCTATCTAAACACCTTATCCTTCGTTACCCCTTTGAGCCTCATTTATTTTCTTTCATACCCCTCTTTCCGAATCAGTAGCAAAGATCAGAAACACAAGCGTGAAAGATAAGTAAAGGAAAAGGAGAAAAGAATATAACGAAAAGGGAGAGAAGAAAAATGAAAATTGAACAAAAAAAAAGAAGAGAAAAGAAGAAAAATAAAAAAAAAGAGGAAAAAGAAGAAAGAAAAAAACAACAACAAAACAACAACAAAAAAAGAAAAAGGAAGAAAGAAAAGAAAATAGAAAGAGAAAGAGAAAAGAAAAATCACAACAACAGAGCAATTCCTATGTTATGAACTACGTTCGACCTGATTCCTTTTAAGGATACGTAGGCAGCCTCACGGTTCGGTCTCATCAAAATAAAAATCCAAAAGTTCCCAAGCAAAGAAACTGGGGCAGAAGTTGTGTTTGCTGTAAGAAATCTGATTCCACAAATTGTAATTTTAAACTCATGTCGAACTGTTTTGAGCCATTGATACCCTTTCTTTCTAAGCCCATCCAAAATCCCATATTACATTCCAAATAAAGACCTTCCGAGCAGTCTTCAAGAGATTCCAAGTTGAGCAAGTAGAGGCGATTCATATAAGGGTAACACTCTGGTCCAAGCAGGAAAAGTAATGAAAATGAGAGAGTCTTATTGGTGAAAACCCTCACAGGCACTGTAAGGCTATGAGAGTTGAGAGAAATAAAAATGAGAGAGTCTTATTGGTGAAAACCTTCATGGGCACCTTGAGGCGACAAAAGTTGATAGAAAGAATCAAATGAGAGAGGCTTGATGGTGAAAACCCTTTAGGCACTACAAGTCGAATAAGGATTGTAAATCAGATTGGATGATCAGAGCATTGAAGCCCAGTTTCACGGCTTAGAGGGTACAAAAATAGTTGAACATCAGACTTGCTTGATAGAATAGGCCACAGGTGCATGTCATGGTCGTTAGAGTTGGTATCCAATCTGATAGGTTTCTCATTTGTAGTTTTCTTGTTAGGAATCATCTCTTTCCCTTGTCCTTACTCTGTTTCTTTTGTCGTGTTTACTTCCTTTTTCTGAGTCTGGTTGGTCCAAACAAGTGAGAAATGACTTCAAAATTTGCCACCAGCTTTCCAAGTGCACAAAATGATATCTGGCTAGCACATCAAAACATCATAAGTCAGTAAAGAACAACAAGCGCACTGAACTGGTAACAATCAACTTGCTTTGGGATCCTTGTGAAATACAAAGCTTTGGTACATATCAATCCATAGACAATGCAACAAATAGAGGGTGTTAGGTGAACGGATCAAATGTATCTTCTATGTTAAGATTGACAAAAGTGGTTAACTAGTGGCAAGCGATGTCTTCCAAGCAGAAATCAAAGTTATCATGGCAAGCGAGGGAGCAGTAGACCTCAAAGCCAGGGCCAGTGGTTTAAGCCAAGGAAGAACAACATATACACCGAGTTGGTAACAATCAACATGCGTTGGGATCCATGTGCAATACAAGGATAAAAAAGGGTGGTAAACCAGTGACAAGCAAGATCTTCCATGCAGAAATCAAAGCTATCATGGCAAGCAATGGAACAATAGACCTCAAGACCAAGGCCAGTGATTTAAATCGGGAAAGAACAATGTGTACATTGAAGTTGGTAATAATCAATATACCGTGGGGATCATGTGAAACACAAAGGTTTGGTAGATGCCGGTTCATGAGCAATGCAACAGATAGAAGGTATTGGGTCTGAACGGATCAGAGGTATTTTCTGTGATAAGGGTGATAGAGAAAGTGGTCAGTCAATAAACAAGCAAGGTCTTTTAAGTTGAAATCAAAGTTATCATGGGAAGTGAAGGAGCAATCGCCTTCAAAGTCAATGCCATAAAGCAACGACCATATTTATAAACTCACAAGTTTTCTTTGTTTGAAACAGGGACAAATATTGTGTCCAAATCAAAGCTTGGAAGATTGAATTTTTTTCAAATGTCATGCCCAAACTTTGTCAGCACAAAGGTAGTTTGAGAAGGGGAAAGGAAAATTTGTTTGATCTGTAGGAACTCTCCATGAGAAAAAGCATGGTTCAGAGGCAAGGAATTTTGTTCGTCATGCAAAGATCCTCCAGAAAGAAAGCATGGCTCAGGTAAGTTCATTCTCGGCTCTTCAGGACCCTCCTGGATAATGAGATTTTGTTTTAAGTGTTCAGGACCCTCATGGACAATGAGATTTAGTTCTAAGACCTTCATAGAAAATAAGATTTAACGTAAGTTTTACCTTTAGGAAATATGATTTAGCTTTGAAGTTGTCACTTTTAAGGTGAGATTTAATTTGAAATTTTCAGGACCCTCCTAGAAAATAGGACTTAGTTTAAAATTCAAAATAATCATGAGTAGCGGAATTTGGCATGAGTGCACCCTAGAAGATTATAAGTGGAACTTTGAAGTTTGTATGTTTGAGATACACTTTGGACATTACGCCATGAGAACAAAGATTCTGACTTCTCTTCTTTCCCAGATTAATGATTATGATTTTCTGTTTCCTCAACGTTTTCCCCAAGCAGAAACGCCATCTTTTTTTTCCCAATTTAGTCGAAAATTCTCAGGACCCTCCTGGAAAATGGGACCTAGTTTTTTTTAAAAAAAAAAAAAATCGATAAGTAGCTTGAATATACCCCAGGGAATATAAGTTGGTTTCAAAGTTTGCATGTCTAAGATAGGATGTAATTAGGAGTTTTCAGGACCCTCCTGGATAATGGGATAGCTTTAAGACCCTCTTAGATAACAAGATTTAGCGGAAGTCACACCTTTAGAAGATATAACTTAGATTTAAAATTGTCGTTTAGGTAAGAATTGTCAGGACCCCCTGGATAATGGGACCTAGCTTTCGAATTCTTAGTAATATTTGGTAATATGATTCAGTTTAACACTCACATATGTGCCCAACCTCCAAACGGGGGCAGAAAGTTTTCTTTGTTTTATCTGTTTCATTGAAGTCAGGAGCCCGCCTGGAGAGTAGGGAATACTTTCAAGCGCAGCAGTCAGGAGCCCGCTTGGAGAGCAGGGAATACTTTCAAGCGCAGCAGTCAGGAGCCCGCCTGGAGAGCAGGGAATACATTTCAAGTTAGCAGTCAGGAGCCTGCCTGGAGAGCAGGGAATACATTCAAGTTCAGCAGTCAGGAGCCCGCCGGAGAACAAGGGAGTAAAATTCAAGTTTTAGTTTTCAAGTTCTTATTAATATTTGGTAATGTGATTCGTTTTACACTTACATACGTTCCCAGATACCCAAACTGGGGCAGAAAAATTTCCTTTGTTTTCGTCTATTTTGGTTGAATTCAGGAGCCCGCCTGAAGAGCAGGGAATACATTTCAAGTTAGCAGTTAGGAGCCCGCCTGGAGAGCAAGGAATACATTTCAAGTCTAGCAATCAGGTACCCGTTTGGAGAACAGGGAGAAGCAGTTCAAGTTTAGCAGTCAGGAGCCCGCCTGGAGAGTAGGGAATACATTTCAGTCTTTACATTTTTCATGTTTTGAAGTTGGGAGCTCGCCCATATAACAGAGGAATACATTGAAGTTTGAATTCAGTAAAGCGGAGGGTTACAACAAAAATCCCTAGCAAAAATCAAAAGGAAGACTACAAGTCGAGCCAGAAGTAAAGAAACAGCGGAGGAAGCACAAAGCAACAAGACAACATCAGTCACAAGATCAAGTTTGGAAATAATTCTTTGTAAAGCATAGATTATAGCTTAGTCTAGCTTCTTAATTTTGTCATGGTGTAATAAGGAGGTCAGTAGGCAGTATTAGCAGCAGCAACAGCAGTAACAGTAAAACAACAGCTTTATGGTAGTCCCAGCTACCGAAACTTTCTGAACTACATGTGACCTGATTCCTTTATAGCCAAGGATATGTAGGCAGCTCAGATACTAGGGCTCGGTCACATTCTCCTTCCCTTAGTTTTTTTGTCTCCTCAATAAAAGGGTCGGGTCAAAAAACATGTCTAGTCGTTCTTTGTCTGAAAATACTTCGTATTTTTAGTCAAAGAGGGGCAGCTGTAGACATGTGATTTTTGACCTTACCCACGATTTTTATATTTTAGCATGTAAATATTTAATGTAGGCCTAATATAGCTATTTCAACTATTTTTGACTTCTTTACTTTATTTTCGTCATAAAAATGAAAGATTACAAAAATATTTTAGCTTACGTATCTTTCATAAATTTAAATAAAAATATACAAAAATAGTACCTTATTTTTTATCTTTACATAATCTTGAAAATACAAAACATATGTTGCATTCACATCTAGGATTTAATTTTTGCATTTTTAAATCAGTTAGTAATTTATCTGCTTTACAAAATTGAAAAAATCACAAAAAATGTATTTTATATTTTTATTGTTTAATTTCGAATTTTTGTAATTTTATTTTAATTTGGTATTTAATTAGGTGTGGTAATTATTACTCAGAGATAATTAAGTTAATTTGGTAAAATAATTTGGTTTAGGGGTTGTTCAATAAGGGTAATGTTTACCTAACTTTAGGAAGTTTCTACAATGGTAGGGTCTAGGAAATGCACTACTAAATTAAATAAAAGCACTAAGCTAGTGTAGATAATTGTAAAATGGGAATGAGTAATGGAAATAGCACTAACTTAATGCCCATTTAAGGGCTGAAAATCATGGTCAGAGGGGGAGAACATTCAAAGAGGGTAGAAGGCTAGGAAATTCAGAGAGGAGAAGAAAAAAGAAGGGGGCGGAGAGAGGGGTATACACTTGATATACACTCTGGATATACTAGATATACATGAGCAGAATTCATTTTGGAGAGAGTAAAAAGATAGAACCAAATTTTCTAAAATATTGAGGGCGGAAGAACACTAGAGAGAGTTCAAAGCTAGAAAGAGAAAACAAAGAGAGATTTCCGGACTATATTTCTTCTCCATTTTTACTGGTTTTCTCCGTGTTGCTGGGATTTCTGGATTGAGGTGTTGAAGCTATTGTGTTGGGCTTTCTGCTGCTGTATTTTGCTGTTTGCTGTTGCTGATTTCTTACCCCATTTTTCTGTTCTACATACTAGGTACATGTCCTGAAACTCTATGTATGTAAATATCCAGTTGAAAATGAATAAAGTGGAGGCCTAGTGTAACTGTTTTCTTGCAAATTGAATAATGGATCTTTAATTTTCAGAATTTGTCGATCTTTTCCCATTAGTTGGTTGGCCGATGTATAATCTTTCATGTTAATTCTAATTGGACTAGTTCGAATGACTGTTTGTAATCTCACCTAGATTTCATATGCTCAAAGGAAAGAGATGAATGAACTCATATTAATATGTTAAGTTACGTCCCTATTTCGGTAATTCGAGCGGCCACTGGATTTGCATTGTATTTGACTATTTTGCATTGCCTATGGCAATTGAGAAATGAATGTTGGAAGTAGATTTGATCTAACTTTCAATGCGTGAATTAATATGTATATAATTTTCTTTAAGAGTTGAATTGTCTAATGATTTAGACGCGATTTAAGGTATTAAAGTGATTATGTACACGTTCACGTGACATAATTACGATTCTAAGAATCAATTCGGAGTATGCGTTCGCGTAATTTCGAACCAACTTTCTCAATAATAAAATGATTGCCAATAGGCCACTAAATTAATTTTAGTTCATATAGTTTGAGGTGTGCCATCAATAATTTAATCATACATAGCCCTCATATTGATTTTAATATAAAATGATAAATGTTCGTAGTTTGCTTTAGACACGTTTAATATACTATCGTGGTTATGGACACGTTCACGTGACATAATTACGATTTGTAAAAACAAAATGGGAGTATGCGTTCGTGGAACTACGGTCGAATTTTTTTATAATAATAAAGCGTTACTAATTGGGGACACATCCACGTGATATGATTTTTGACGCACCAAACAAACAGGTGCACGTACGCGTGACCCGTTTCAAGATAATTTTCTTAATCAAAAAGCGTTTAAAGTTAAAATTGCACATGGGTTCAAACTGTTCTAAATCAGATAATTAAGTCGGATATAACAGTTAAGGGACCGTGATAGAACCACGGAATTCAGGAATGTCTAACACCTTCTCCCAGGTTAACAGACTTCCTTACTCGGATTTCTAGTTCGCGGACTGTTAAACAGAGTCAATCCTTTCCTCGATTCGGGATTTGAACCGGTAACTTGGGATACCATAAATTATCCCAAGTGGCGACTCTTATTTTTAATAAATAAATAATCCCGTTTCGATTGTCCTTTAATTGGAAAAACTCCACTTATATACCTTCGTGTGTGTAAAAAGGAGGTGTGACAGTCGGGAAGGAGACTTCGGCCCAAATCCTCGAGACGGAAGGAATCGAAGGAGTTTTGCCTCGGGGCAAATAGGCCATTGAAGAGGCAATGGATGCCGGCGCAGAGAATGAGCTCGAGGCTCCCCAAGATGGAGGCAATGCTTCAAAAGATCCTCGGGGGCCAATAGAGATTGGGGATTCCCTCTTGTTCCCTTCAGTCTCCGATTCTTTGATACACGATACTCAAGCCGTGTAAACTTGTCATCGGGAAGGAGCTCATGGAGAGGAGGATCTCTTTCATAGTTTATTTGCCGGGATAGAAGACGTCTCTGGTTCGGGCGAGCCGGAGGTTACGAGAAAATGCTCGGGTGAGGCTTCCTCGAGTTTCAAATTGACCGACCAATTCCCGGCTCCCATTATCGATCCTGGGTGCAAATGAACTATCATGATCTCTGTCCTGGAAGATGCTTGTGTTCTTGGTGCCCCCGTAGAGGTGGCCAGTTATCTCCGAGGTTTGGTCACAGAGAAGGATCGGGCCCAGATGGACGTGGTAGGAGTGCCCAATCTTTTCAACGAATCTCAAAAAGCTTTAAATCGAATAATCTCTGATTCTTCTATCCATTTTTGTACTTAAGTTTTTCTCCATTAGTATAATTTTTCCCTTCTATGTTTACAAGCTTCGGTGCTTCACCATGAAGCTTTTCTCCGATTCCGAGGGGAACTGAGCCGTTTTGAGGCTGATATCTAGAGGCTTACCAAGGAGAAGAATGCTTTTAAACTTTCAAGTGGTTAAAAAGAAGAAGAAATCAAGGGCCTCCGAGCTGAACTGACTACGACTTAGAAAGAACAGAGCGGACTGACCGAGCAGGTAAATAATGTCTTAGAATCTCATGGACTCAGTTTGGGAGATGTGGCTAACAATTCGATCTCACAGGTCCAACAACTGCACGTAACGATCAAGTAACTCCGTGGAAAGGTAGATGTGGTGAAGCGGAAACCATAGCATAGAAGCAAAATATGGACCGCCTTGCCTCTGAGAAAGAGGCTGTTCGAGCTCAGTTGTCCTCGGCTGAAAGCCAACTCCAAGGTATGAAAGAGAAGAACTTGGCACAATCCAAGAAAATCGAGGAGCTCCAGGCTCAGTTGGTCACAGAACTTGTAGTGGAGAAATCCGAATCTGAAACGGCTAAGGACCATGTTGAGGCAATCATGGCTGTCTACCGATCAGACGCCAAAGCCGCTCAAGCTCGAGCAAAGGAAGTTGCTGATACTGCTCAGACTCGAGCATATTGGGCTGCCAAACTTGCCAAGTGTCAGTCTCGAAGGGACACTCTCTGTCACAACCTCGGTTCGCCCTTTATGAACCGTCATGATGTCACCTAGTCCCTACGACTAAGTAAGCCTAAATTGTAGAAAATAAACCAATTTGCGGAAGTAAAACAATTTAAAACAGAATTAGAGTAATAAGACAATGTATAAAAGTGCCGCTCGACATACACAATATTTAACTCTCAAACCAATACATACTTTTCAAGACCCAGAAACCCATGAATCACAAGCTAAGGATCACTACACAGTACTCTAACTCCAGAATATCTAACAAGGAAAAGAAATATAGAAGGGCAAATGTTTAAAAGCTAGAATAGAAAGGGACTCCTCGGTTTGCGAATGCGGCTGATACACCTCGAAGTTGCTGGAGCAGTCACCTCGCCACAAGGGTGATATGGCTGAGTCACAGTACCTGGATCTGCACAAGAAAAACATGCGCAGAAGGGGCATGAGTACACCACAATGGTACTCAATAAGTGCCAAGCCTAACCTCGATCGGGTAGTGACGAGGAAGGTCAGGGCCTTGCTGAGGTTAAATAAAGTATAAAGTTTGACAGTGTAGAACATAACAGTATAAATAAATACAGCAGTAAAAGTAACACAGGATATAAAAAGGGCAACAACAACTATTACAAAGTCAAGGCAAAACACAGAAAGAAATGCGACTTAACACCAAAATAACAACCGGGGATCTCCCAGGATACTGTCTTGTAGTACCATATGTACATATCCAATGGATCACCCGATATCTTGTCCCGTAGTCCAACTCATAGTGCACGGGGATCTACCGGAATCCCGTTCCGTAGTCCCAAATGTAAATACCCAGTATTAGGGGAATCTACCGGGTGCATTCCCATAGTTCATATAACTGTGCAGAGGGATCTACCGGAATCCCACATCCGTAGTCCCAATGTAATACACAGCAACAATAGGAAAATATTTAGAAATAACAATTTCATAATAAGGTGAACAAGTGATTCTAGTCTAGCATGCTGCACATAATTCAGGTAAGGCAGTTTGAGCAAGTAAAGCAATTAAGTCACTTAGACATGCTTTCCTAAGCTAACAACATGCTTAATAGTGCAAATAATAAAAACAGGAAAGGAAACATACTAGTAATTACTTAAAGAAAACCGAATTTCCAACAATTAGCACAAGTACGCACTCGTCACCTCACATACAAGGCATTTCAATTACCAAATATACCAAATCCTAAGGGGAAGGTCCCCCACACAAGGTTAGACAAGCCACTTACCTCGAACCGGCTAAAAATCAACCCGAAATCATGCTTTTGCCACGAGTACTCGACTCCAAATGGCCCAAATCTATTCAATTCAATTGCATAATGTAAATAACACTTCAAGTAACTGATTCTATAAAGAAATTTTAAATTCTAACTAATACGCGAAATTAGGTAAAATGACCAAAACGCCCCTCGAGCCCACATCTTGGAATCGGGTAAAATTTACATTTTCAGAAACCTCGAACTCTCACGAGTCTATACATAACAAGAACACTGAAATCGGAGTTCAATTGGCCCCTCAAATACCCATGTTAAGATTTGTTAATCTCAAGCCCTAATTACCCATTTTCCCCAAATTTCTCACTATCAATTAGGTCTTTAATCACATATAAACGAGTTATGAAGTCAAAAATGTTACCTCCAAGTGATTCCCCCTGAATTCCTCTTCAATCGTTTTGAAAAAGCTTCAAAATCGCCCACAAATGGAGGAACTTAGGCTAAAAATCGCGGATAGGCCTTTTAAATCATTCTGCCTAGGCATTTAAATCCTTCTTCGTTAATGCGGTCAAACCTCGCGTTCGCAAAGAACAAATTGACGTCGACCATTTTTCCTTCTACGTGAACTCGTCCCTCGCGAATGCGAAGGCTCAGCTTCCCAGCCCATCGCGAACGCGACCTCCTTCTCGCGAACGCGTAGTTCAAAGACCCTAGCCCTTCGCAAACACAAAGGCCAAACCTTCAGCTCCACATCCTAACCCTTCGCAAATGCGAGGGTCCACTCGCGAACGCGAACAACAACTGGTCTGCAACACACACAACAGAGTTTTGCAACTTCAAACATCATGAAATGGTCCGATTGACCACCCGAAACTCACCCGAGACCCCCGGGACCTCAACCAAACATACAAACATATCCTATAACCTCATTCAAACTTGATCCAACCTTCGGAATACACAAAACAACATCAAAACACCTATTTCGCATCGGATTCAAGCCTTAGAATTCCAAAAACTCTAAAAATACACTTTCGATCAAAAAGTCTATCAACCCTCGTCCGAATGACCTGAAATTTTGCACACACATCACATTAAACACTACGGAGCTACTCCAACTTCCGGAATTCCATTCCGACCCTCAGATGAAAATCTCACTATCGAACCGGAAACTTCAAAAGTTTAACTTTCGGCATTTCAAGCCTAAATTAGCTACGGACCTCCAAAACACAATCTGAACACGCCCCTAAGCCCGAAATCACTCAACGGAGCTAACAGAACCATCGAATTTCCATTCCGAGGCCGTCTTCACAGTGTTCCGACTACGGCCAATTCTCCAACACTTTAGCTCTCATTTAGGGATTAAGTGTCCCAAAACTCTGCGAAACTCAAAACCGAACATCCCGTCAAATCAAAATAGCAGAAATAAACTCGGGGAAGGTAGTTACTAGGGGATCAGAGTGTTAATTCTTAAGACGACCGGCTGGGTCATCACATCCTTCTACACTTAAACATTCGTTCGTCCTCGAACGAGCATAGAGACATACCTGAAGTAGTGAAAAGATGAGGGTAACGGTTGCACATATCCTTCTCGGTCTCTCAGGTCGCCTCCTCGACCGGTTGGCCCTGCCACTAAACCTTTACTGATGCAATGTTCTTTGACCTCGACTTTCTAGCCTGCCTTACCAATATTGCCACTGGCTCCTCAACATAGGATAGATCTTTGTCCAACTGGACTGAACTGAAATCCAACACGTGCAACAGATCACCGTGATACCTCCGGAGCATCAAAACATGAAATACCGGATGAACTCCTACCAAGCTGGGAGGTAAGGCAAGCTCATAAGCAACCTCCCCAACACACCTCAATATCTCAAAAGGGCCAATAAACCTCAGACTCAACTTTCCCTTCTTCCCAAATCTCATAACGCCCTTCATAGGCGAAATCCGAAGCAGAACCTGCTCTCCAACCATATAGGAAACATCACAAACGTTCCGGTCCGCGTAACTCTTCTGTCTGGACTGGGCTATACGGTGTCTATCCTGAATCACATTAACCTTCTCTAAAGCATCCTGAACCAAGTCTTTGCCCAGTAATCTAGCCTCACCCGGCTCAAACCAACCTACCTGGGATCTATACCGCCTACCATATAAAGCCTCGTACGGTGCCATCTAAATGCTGGACTGATAGCTATTATTGTAGGCAACTTTGCCAATGGCAAGAACTGATCCCAAGACCCTCCAAACTCAATAACACACGCACAGAGCATATCCTCAAGAATCTGAATAGTGCGCTCGGACTGTCCGTTCATCTGAGGGTGAAATGCTGTACTCAACTCTACCCGAGTACCCAACTCATGCTGAACGACCCTCCAGAACCGTGATGTGAACTGAGTACCTCTATCTAAAATGATGGAAACCGGAATACCATGCAGACGAACAATCTTCCAGATGTAGATCTCCGCCAACCGCTCTGAGAAATAAGTAGTACACATAGGAATAAAGTGAGCGGACTTGGTCAGCCGATCCACAATCACCCAATTA
This sequence comes from Nicotiana tabacum, assembly GCF_000715075.1. Classification (NCBI taxonomy): domain Eukaryota; kingdom Viridiplantae; phylum Streptophyta; class Magnoliopsida; order Solanales; family Solanaceae; genus Nicotiana; species Nicotiana tabacum. The sequence goes on along the minus strand of NC_134086.1, from coordinate 20,697,042 downwards.
GCAACGAACTTTCTCAAAGTCCATGGGAGCCCAACTACATAGTCCATGGTGATCTGCTCCAATTTCTACTTCAGAATCTCTATGTGCTGAAGTAACCCACCCGGTCTCTGGTGCTCATAATTCACCTACTGACAGTTGAGGCACCGAGCTACAAATCCAACTATATATTTCTTCATCCGCCTCCACCAGTAGTGCTGCCTCAAATCTTGATACATCTTTGCGGCACCCGGATGGATGGAATACCGTGAACTATGGGCCTCCTCTAGAATCAACTCTCGAAGCCCATTGACATTGGGTACACAAATCCGACCTTGCATCCTCAACACCCCATCATCACCAATAGTTACATCTATTGCATCACCATGCTGAACCTTGTCCTTGAGGACAAGCAAATGAGGGTCATCATACTAACTCTCCCTGATACGATCAAATAAGGAAGACCAAGAAACCACGCAAGCTAGAACCCGACTGGGCTCCGAAATATCCAATCTCAAACTGGTTGGCTAAGGCCTAAACATCCATCGCCATAGGCCTGTCCGATGCTGGTAAACAGTCCAAAATCCCCAAACTCTCTGCTCGGCGACTCAAAGCATCAGCCACCACATTGGCCTTTCCCGGGTGATACAAAGTAGTGATGTCATAGTCCTTCAACAACTCTAACTACCTCCTCTAGCGCAAATTTAGATCCTTTTGCTTGAACAGGTGCTGCAAGCTCCGATGGTCAGTATAAATCTCACAGGGAACCCTGTATAAATAATGGCGCCAAATCTTCAAGGCGTGAACAAATGACAGCTAACTCAATGTCGGGAACAAGGTAGTTCTTCTCATGTATCTTCAACTGTCTGGACGCGTAGGCGGTCACCCTACCGTCTTACATCAACATCGCTCTGAGGCCAATCCTCGAGGCATCATAATAGACCTTATAAGACCCCAAACGTGTAGGCAATATCAAAACTGGGGCTGTAGTCAAAGCTGTCTTGAGATTCTGAAAGCTCGCTTCACACTCCTCAGTCCACTGGAACGGAGCACTCTTCTGGGTCAACCTGGTCATAGGGGCTGCAATCAATGAAAACCCCTCTACAAAATGACGATAGTAACCCGCCAGGCCAAGGAAACTGCGGATCTCGGTAGCTGAGGGTGGTCTGGGCCACCCCTGCATGACCTCTATCTTCTTCGGATCCACCTGAATACCCTCACTCGATACCATGTGTCACACATCCTTTTTACCTACACCCCTGTAAGGGTATAAGTGAGTTTTTTTCAATTTAAGTGACAATCGAAATGGGATTATTTAATTAGATTCAGAGTCGCCACTTGGGATAATTTTATGGTGTCCCAAGTCACTAGTTCAAATCCCGAATCGAGGAAAAGATTGACTCTGTATTACAGCCTGCAAACACAGAAATCCGGGTAAGGGATTCTGTTAACCCGGGAGAAGGTGTTAGGCATTCCCGAAATCCGTGGTTCTAGCATGGTCGCTCAATTGTTATAATCGGCTCGAATATCTGATTTTAAAACACTTTTTAACCTATGTGCATTTCAACTTTAAACCGCTTTTAATTATTTTAAGGAAGATTTCAACGTCGTCTAAAACATGTCTTTGGACCGCGCTACACGAAATGCACTCGCAGTCTGAAACACATTTTATTCAACGTTGTTGAGATTTGGATTTGGGTCACATGAAATGCACACCTGAGTCTAGGAAGGTAATTTTAAGATTACGCGCTTAAAGCAACTACGCGTTTTTAAATTTGCGAGGGCCATGGAACATTCATTAAATGGCACGCATCAAATTCTAAGGATTAAACACATTAATTAACTGAGGGTCATGCATTTGAAATTTTGTTGGTCACGGCACACCTCGATTCCAATTTTTAAAGAGAGAATAACTGAATTGAACTATGTGAAGAGCTTCTAATCCTAATATGAGAGTTTCAAACCTAATATTAGAAATCATATGCTAGTAGAACATGACATTAAGCTGAACATATTAGAAGAGCACAGGCAGGTGATGGCCCATCGAAAGTGAGGCGGCCCAGATATAATTCGGAGGCACTTTTAGATTTGGGCCTCAAAGCGAGCCCAAATTTCGGAGCCTTACAGCCACTGGGCACACGACTCAGTATCGAATCCCCACATTGTGTGAATAACGCTTGGCGTTACAAACAGCCCACATAAATTCAAAAGACTAACCATGGAACCAGTACACATACAAGCAAACTTTGGGAATCATCTTCTAGCTTATCAATGGACAATTATATGCCATTTAACAATGATTTGGTTTGCAAGCAGTTGAAAGTCTGATTTAAATAACTAGTAGTAGGCAACTTATTTCCATACCTCCAAGTTAACTTAAAATAAAGACCTGAAAATTTAAAACAAAATCAAACCAATCTCGCATAAGTAAAACCAAACTAACAATTTGTCATTTCCTAGTGAACTCAAACGTACATCTACATTAGAGAATCCCAGTAACTCTCCGCCAAAAACTAACCAAAGTCCTTAACAAACCAGTGTGAAATTAGCAATTACAAACTTAAAGTCTTACTAACACGAATTCGAACTTATTCAAGGGCCAAAGTCCATGATTCACCCAGTATTACAGAGCATGTTTACAGCTAAACAATTAAGGGTGAACATGATAAAGGGGAGATGAGACTACTCTACACATTCTGATGATTTCCAAAAGACATGAGTGACATTTTATGAACAAAACAGAAATATGGCTAAGCTATAAAAATGAACAAATTTAATGCACTGCTTCAAAGTTCCCTGTCCATTTCATTCATCAAATTTGGATTCACATTCTGTAGGGTTTAGAATAAGTACATGGATATTGAAAGCAAAGAACAAAGTAAGGAGTCAGCAGCAGTACTTAGCAGAATTCAGCACCAACAACACCAATGCAAACCAGAAAAATGGATACGAAGCAGTACAAGACAGTCTTAATCAAACAATAACCCAAAGCAACCTCAAACCAAACTTCAAACACCCAAAACTCAATTCATTTCAGCACCAGATAAATCAGAAATTCTTCAGAAGTTAAAAGTCTTCAAAATTATAGAAGAAAATGCAATGGAACAGTAATCTCTTTTATCTTTTAGTGTTTTCATCCCTTTGTCATTTTATCTCAGAACTTTTAGCTCCTGAAGTCTATGAAAGTAGTAAATTTATGCAGCTTCTGTATTTTCTGGATTTCCAGCTCTCAAAATCTGACTTGAGCTCTAAGTAATAATGCCTTTATAGGCAAACTACTAGGGCAGCCTCAAAGAGTTCAAAATTGCACTTAAAACCTTCTAAAATTTGCATTTTAGCTTAGAAATCCCTAGTGTAAACCTCAGAATTTCAAAATAGCCCCCACCCCAGCTTCTAGGAAGCTTCCTAGTTCAGTTATACAAGATTCCCAAGCCTAGACTACCCAAATTACCCCTTAATGACCCTATTATTACCTCTGAAAACCAGACCAAAAATGGGTCAGAATTGACCCAATAACCCAAACCAATTTGGACGGGCTGCTCTTTGCCAAATGGACCAGAGACTACCCAAAGCCCAAACGAACACTTATCTATTTGAAGAGAAAATCTGCAAGCCATGATAACATGAAATGATTTCAAAACAAACCGACTTAAATTACTGATCAATTAACACAACTAGGCAGGGAATTAACTAAGTTGAAATAACCTAATTAAACTAACTTGGGTGACTAAACAGAAAGGCAAGATCGGAGAATTAGCCATGCTATTAACACAACGGACTAAAGAAATCAGAAAACAGGCTTTCACGAAAAAGAAAAAAAATAGTGAACAGAAGAAAAATTTAAACTCGAAAGATTAATCGAGTTTCAACCAGATTAGTATAAGAAAACTAAGCTAAAGAAAGGGGAAGGATAAAGAGAATAAGATAGTAAAAGGGAGAAAAGACAAGAGGGGAAAGGAGCTTACCAATTCAGAACTCGAAATCTATCGGAGACAAAGGACCTAAAAAAACTAATGTCGATCGTTTGTTCTCTGTCAAGGACAAACTGAACTACACCAGTTTTGTTGAATCCAAACTTCAAAACTCGAAGCAACAGTGCCCTATGACTATGCATGTACCAAGTCTGATAGAAAAATAGTTTTGAACTTTCAGGGCTCGAACTCAAATTTAGGATTCGAGAAGCTCCGGCAAGATTCGAGGGAAACGGAGTGAGGATTCGGCATGAGGGGGTCGTGGTGGCTATGTGGTGTTAATTTGGGGTCATTTGGGACTGGTGCCGCCGGGCTCGAGGTGGGGGAATAGAGGCGGTGCTTTAGGGTTTTTGGTAAATCTCTGAAGGTTGGATGAGAGAGGCGAGACGGGGGGGGGGGGGGGGGAGGGTGAAGGGTTCAGACACTGATATATTTACCGGTGCCCAGTTCACAACCGTTGGATCACATGAGATCAACGACTGTGATGGAAAGCAAAGAAAACGACACTGTTTGGTTACTGGTGGGGGCAGACCGGGTATTGGAGGTGGGTCTGGGCCTGGATCGGGCGTGTTTAACAGGTTTAAGGGAGCATTGGATTGGGCTTGACAGAATTGAAATAAAAACGGCCCAAAAATCTGATTCAATGCTTTTCCCTTTTAAAAAATATTTCTTAATTCTTTTCCTTTTTTTTTCAAAATTAAAATAAAAACCTAAACTAAATCCTAAATCAAATTAATCCTACCACATTAAATTAATTAACTCTAACTAATAATTACCACAATTAATTGAAAACCAAATTAAAGGAAAAACTACCAAAATGCGAAAACTAAAATTAAAAAGTGCAAAAATAAGTTATTTTTTGTGATTTTGTATTTCTTATAAAACAACTAATTTGTTAATTAATCTGAAAAATATAAAATTAAATCCTAAATGCAAAATGCAACATATTTTTGTGTTTTTCAAATGTAACATGCATAGACAAATGCAAAAAATTAGCAGAAATGCTACGAAAAATCTACGAAACTGCAAACAATGGAAAAATTATTTTGTTTTGAATTTTTAGGATTAATTCATATAGGGAAAAACTCACGTGCTCAGAACTGCCCCTCTTTGCCCAAAATATGAAGAGTTTTCGTGCAAAGATAAAGCGAGCGATTTTTGCCCGTTTGAATACTCCGTGGGAACCATTTTTGAAAGGTTTGACCGCACCCTGCTTCCGAGGTTGCCTACATATCCTTCGCTAAAAAGGAATCAGGTCAATGTAGTTCAGGAATGTTTGGTAGCTGGGACTACCATGGAGCTGTGATTTCACTACTGCTGCTGCTGCTACTGTTTACTGCATCCCCTTATTACACCATGATAAAATAAAAAGTAACTAGACTATGCTATGATCTATACACTACAAAATCCTATCTATAACTTCAGACTTGCTCCTGTGGTTCTTGTTGCCTTGTACTTTCCCGGTGGAATCCCCTTGTTGCCGCTTTGAATTGTAATCGGAGATGTTTTCCACTTCTCTGGGTGGATGCCTACTGCCAACTACACTTTGATGATGTTTTTCCTTTCTCCGATTGGACGCTCGACTGCTGAACTTGAATGTATTCCCTGCTCTCCAGGCGGGCTCCTGACTGCTAACTTGAAATGTATTCCCTGCTCTCCAGGCGAGCTCCTGACTGCTGACTTGAAATGTATTCCTTGCTCTCCAAGCGGGCTCCTGACTTCTAACTTAAAATGTATTCCCTGCTCTCCAGGCGGGCTCCTGACTTCTAACTTGAAATTTATTCCCTACTCTCCAGGCGGGCTCCTCACTGCTGACTTGAAATGTATTCCCTGCTCTCCAGGCGGGCTCCTAACTTCAAAAAAATATACGAAAACAAAGGAAATTTTTCTGCCTCAGTTTGGGTATCTGGGAAAATATGTAAGTGTAAAATGAATCACATTACCAAATATCAATAAGAACTTGAAAACTAAAACTTGAATTGTACTCCCTTGTTCTCCAGGCGGGCTCCTGACTGCTGAACTTGAATGTATTCCCTGCTCTCCAGGCGGGCTCCTGACTGCTAACTTGAAATGTATTCCCTGCTCTCCAGGCGGGCTCTTGACTTCTAATTTGAAATGTATTCCCTGCTCTCCAGGCGGGTTCCTAACTTCTAACTTGAAATGTATTCACTGCTCTCCAGGTGGGCTCCTGACTTCTAACTTGAAATGTATTCCCTGCTCTCCAGGCGGGCTCCTGACTTCTAACTTGAAATGTATTCCCTTCTCTCCAGGCGGACTCCTGACTTCTAACTTGAAATGTATTCCCTGCTCTCCAGGTGGGCTTCTGACTTCAATAACATAGACAAAACCAAGAAAATTTTCTTCCCCAGTTTGGATATCTCAGCACAAATGAGAGGGTAAAACTAAATCGTATCATCAAATATTACTAAGAATTTGAAATCTAGGTCCCATTATTCAGGGGGAGGGGGTCCTGACAACTCTTGACTAAACGACAATTTTAAATCTACATTATATCTTCTACAGGTGTGACTTCTGTTAAATCTTGCAAACTAAGAGGATCTTTAAACTACTTCCCATTATCCAAGAGGGTCCTGAAAATCAAAAGTCAAGTTTTATCTTGAGAGTGACAACTTTTATGGCTGAATTATACTACCCTACAACAAAATTTACGCTAAATGTTGCTATCTAATCAAAATTTTAAAGCTAAGTCCCATTATCCAGGAGGGTCCTGAAAAATCCTAATTGAATCCTATCTCGAATTTGCAAACTTCTAAGTCAACTTATATTTTTTTGGGATGCACCTATCCTAGATTATACTACTTCTGAACATTTAAACTAGGTCCCATTTTCCAGGAGGGTCCTGAAAATCAAAAATCAAACCTGTTTGGTGACTGCCTTTCTCCACGGAGGGTTTCTCCGAAATAACCGAAATTTCTTGCCCCTATTTGAATCTAATAAAAATCTTGTCAATTTTAAATATGGCGGTTGGTTGATGGCATTCTTTGTTTAAGGTCTCTCCGCTGCATTATTTTGTTTTGACTGGCTTCCCTGAACTGGCCCTGAACCACTTGACTTTTTGACTGACTTTCAAAACCCCATGACTTTGGATGACCCGAGCGTTTTATACCCAAACTGTTGTTTCACACCTCTTACCCTCTTTAACTGAAACTCCGCATCTCCCATGAAATTACTAAATCATTCTGCCGATGGAACTTGTACTGGCACTTGTCCCACTTTACATCATGCTATCTTTGGTATGCTCTGGCCACACTGTGCTTTGCCATCTTGAAGCTGGTAGTGAGCTTTGAAATTCCTTCTTATTTTCTTGAATAGAACTGACATCGAGAACATCTTAGAGAAATAAACCCAAAAGAAATGAAATGCAATGACTTTCGAAGTTAAGGATAAGGAAATCCAAAACTGGAAGACTATCTGAAGAGGAAAAGAAAAAGGACTTATCTGAGTGGAGCAGCCGACACCAATGATCATGACGCGCATTTTGGATTACCCGGCCCAATCGGTCCACCAATCAACTTTCAATTGCCACACTTTGTTGCCCCGGGATTTCCATAACCTGATTTCTTCAACCAAATTCTGACCTTGTTCATCCTGCGGTGCCTTGGAGAGTTTCCGCCAATAGACCTCTCTCATCCATTCATCTTTCAACTCACTTTCACCTTACGATGCCCGTGAAGGTTTTCATCAACAAGACTCTCACATTTTTAATTTCTTTCAGCTCCCGTCGCTTTACGATGCCCGTGAGGGTTTTCACCAATAAGACTCTCTCATTTTTGATTCTTTTCCCTTTTTGGACCAGAGTGTTGCCCCTGACATAAATCACCTCTACCTGTTTGACTTGGCATTTCCCACAGACTGATTGGAAGGTCTTTCATTGGACGTAATGTGGCTTTTGGATGGGTTTAGAAAGGAAGGGTATAAAAGCTCAAAACAATTTGATTGGATTCAAACTACAACCCTCGGAATCAGATTTCTGATAACAACCACAACTTCTGCCCCAGTTTCTTTTTTGGGGCTTTTGGATTTTATTTGATGGGACCGAACCGTGAGGCTGCCTACGTATCCTTAAAAGGAATCAGGTCGAACGTAGTTCATGACATAGGAATTACTTTGTTTGTTGTGATTTTTCTTCTCTTTTTCTTTCCCTTCTTTTCCTTTTTTCTTCTTCTTTTCTTTTCATTCTTTTCTTTCTCCTTCCATTCTTTTCTTTCTCCTTTATCCTTTTCTCTCCTTTATTTACTTATATTTACGCTTGTGTTTCCGATATTTGCTACTGATTCCGAAGGAGGGGTATGAAAGAATTTAAATGAGGCTCAAAGGGATAACGAGGGATATAGTGTTTAGATAGCAGAACAAAATGCCTTCGTCATTTCAATATTCGAGACATGCCAAATACAAACAAGTACAATCAAAGAAAGAAATCATACATAATATCTCTTGACTGCATCAGAATTGATAGCCATTTCTACACATTTGCCTTCTACATCTGTCAAATACAATGCACCATTGGACAACACTCTAGTCATAATGAATAGCCCCTACCAATTTGGGAGAATTTTCCTTTTGCTTCAACCTGATGAGGAAGAATGCATTTCAATACTAACTGCCCCACTTAAAACTTCCGTGGATGCACCTTCTTGTTGTATGCTCTTGTCATTCTCTGTTGATACAACTGGCCATGACACACTACTGCCAGTCTCTTCTCATCGATCAAACTCAATTGTTCCAAGCGGGTTTTGACCCACTCCTCATCATCGATCTCAGCCTCCACGACAATTTGAAGGGATGAAATTTCCACTTCTGCGGGTATCACTGCTTCAGTGCCATACACCAACAAATAAGGAGTCTCCCCTACTAAAGTACAGACAGTAGTGTGATAACCTAGCAATGCAAACGACAGCTTTTCATGCCACTGCCTAGAACCTTCCACCATTTTTCGAAGTATCTTCTTCATATTCTTGTTGGCCGCCTCAACTGCTCCGTTTGCCTTAGGGCGGTATGGGGTAGAATTGCGATGTGTAATCTTGAATTGCTGACATACCTCTTTTATCAAATGACTATTGAGATTAGCCCCATTGTCTGTAATGATCACCTTTGATATCCCGAACCGGCAGATGATATTCGATTAAACAAAATCAACCACTGCCTTCTTGGTTACAGATTTGAATGTTTTAGCCTCTACCCACTTGGTGAAATAATCAATGGCCACCAGAATAAATTTGTGCCCATTGGACGCTGCTGGCTCTATTGGTCCAATGACATCCATTCCCCAAGCAACAAAAGGCCATGGTACAGACATTGTATGTAATTCAGATGGTGGAGAATGAATCAAATCTCCATGCACTTGGCACTGATGACATTTACGCACGAAACTGATGCAGTCTCGCTCCATAGTGATCCAATAATAACCTCCTCGGAGAATCTTCTTTGCCAACACGTACCCACTCATGTGCGGTCCATAGACTCCAGAATGTACTTCAGTCATGATAGCCGCGGCCTGTCTGGCATCTACACATCTTAATAACCCGAGATCTGGAGTTCTTTTGTACAAAACTCCTCCACTGAAGAAAAATCCACTTGCCAAGCGACGAATTGTTCTCTTTTGATCACCTGTGGCTTGTACCGGATATACTCCGCTTCGGATGTATTCCTTGATATCATGAAACCAATGTTCGCCATCGAGTTCTTCTTCCACCATGTTATAATAAGCATGCTGATCGCGGACCTGAAAATGCAACGAGTCTACATAAGCCTTATCTGGATGATGTAGCATTGACACCAGAGTAGCCAAAGCATCGGCGGCCTCATTGTGGATCCTCGAAATATACCTGAACTCTATTGATTGAAATCGTTGACAAATATCATGCGAGCATTGTCGGTACGGTATGAGTTTTAAATCCCGTGTTTCCCATTCTCCCTGAATCTGGTTTACCAGAAGGTCCGAGTTACCCAAGACCAAGACTTTCTGGACACCCATGTCCACAACCATCCTCAAACCCAAAATGCATGCCTCGTATTCCGCCATGTTGTTAGTACAGTAGAACTGAAGCTGTGCTGTAATAGGGTAATGATGCCATGTTTCAGAAACAAGTACTGCTCCTATTCCAACGCCTTTCATGTTAGCAGCACCATCAAAGAAAAGCTTCCATCCTGGACTTTCAATCTATTCCGACTAATCAATGTGCATTACCACTTCATCAGGGAAGTAAGTCTTCAAAAGTTCATATTCTTCATCCACAGGATTCTCAGCCAAATGGTCGGCCAATGCTTGTGCTTTCATTGCGGTCCTAGTCACATAGATAATGTCAAATTCTGTGAGCAAGATCTGCCACTTTGCGAGCCTTCCCGTGGGCATATGCTTCTGGAAGATATACTTCAACGGATCCAAGCGAGAAATGAGGTAAGTAGTATAAGATGACAAATAATGTTTCAGCTTCTGGGCTACCCAAGTTAGGGCGCAACACATCCTCTCAAGCTGAGTATACTTAACCTCGTAAGATGTGAACTTCTTGCTGAGATAATATATGGCCTGCTCCTTCCTGCCAGTGATGTCATGCTGTCCTAACACGCATCCAAATGAATTGTCCAAGACTGTCAAATACTGAATCAAAGATCTCCCTGGTTCCGGCGGGACCAACACAGGTGGGTTTAACAAGTACCCCTTTATCTTATCAAATGCTTCCTGACATTCATCTGTCCACTTGACTGCAACATCTTTCTTTAACAGTTTGAAGATAGGCTCACAAGTTGTCATGAGCTGAGCAATAAACTGGCTGATGTAATTCAATCTTCCCAACAGACTCATCACCTCAGTCTTGTTTTTTGGAGGTGGAAATTCCTGGATTCCTTTGATTTTTGACGGGTCTAATTCAATACCTCGTTGGCTGACTATGAATCCCAACAACTTTCTAGAAGGAACACCGAACACGCATTTTGCAGGATTGAGCTTGAGATTGTACCTGCGAAGCCTTTGGAAGAACTTTCTCAGATCTCTGACATGGTCAGACTGCTTTCTAGACTTTACAATCACATCATCCACATAAACCTCGATCTCCCTGTGTATTATGTCGTGGAATATGGCCGTCATTGCCCTTATGTAGGTTGCCCTAGCATTTTTCAAACCAAATGGCATGACCTGATAACAGTATGTTCCCCAGAGCGTGATGAATGCTGTCTTTTCCGCGTCTTCTTCATCCATTAAGATATGGTGGTAGCCCGCATAACAATCCACAAAAGAACCAACCTCATGTTTGGCACAATTATCGATCAATATATGGATGTTCGGCAGTGGGAAGTTATCCTTGGGACTCGCCTTGTTGAGGTCTCGATAATCAACACACACCCTGGTCTTGCCATCCTTCTTCGGCACAGGCACTACATTGGCTAACCAAGTGGGATACCGAGTGACCCGAATGACCTTGGCCTCAAACTGTTTGGTGACCTCTTCCTTAATTTTCACACTCATATCAGTTTTAAATTTCCTCAGCTTCTGCTTGACAGGGGGGAATGTCGGATTAGTGGGCAATTTGTGAACCACCAAGCTAGTGCTTAGACCTGGCATGTCGTCATAAGACCATGCAAAAATATCTTTATACTTGAACAGTGTTTTAATTATCTCCTCTCTAAGTTATGGTTCAAGATGGACACTTACTTTAGTTTCCCGGACATTATCTTAGTCCCCTAAATTGATTGCTTCTGTATCACTCAGGTTAGGCTTGGGTTTTTCTTCAAAATGACTTAATTCTTTACTAATCTCTTCAAGGGCTTCATCCTCGTCATATTCCGATTCAACATCACACTCTATTTCTTGAATTACTATTTCAGAATTAGAATGGCTTTTAAGACTGGGCCGGAGATTCCGCATGCATGTCATATCATTGAAACCAGCATAAAAAGAACTATACAAGAAAGAAAGGAAAACAAAAATAAAACTATCAGGAAAAGAGGAAAAGAGGAAAAGAGAAAATTGCATTTCATTGAAATTAAAGATAACGGAGTTTATACATCTAAACAGACGGAACATAGCATCTGAATTACAACCTTGGATTAATCTAGATAAATTGAAAGAAAATTAAAGAAAACTACCAAAACTCCCTCCTGGTGGGGAGATGAGTAGCTTCCCAATTGCTAATCTTTGCATTGGGCCAACAAATTGCACATCCGCCTTGCTAGAACCCTCTCTAGCTTCCAACACGTTCACATCGGCGAATATCCTCTCGAACCTTTCCATCAAATCTCCATCCACATCAACCACCGAACTGGGAATCGTCGTCACTAGGCGCTTTTTGGTACCAGGCCTGACAAATGATCAGGAAAGACACGGGACTAGCTTTGGAAGGGCCCATGCTCTCTGTTTCATTTTTCTGGCTCTTCTCACGTCTGCGACTGTGGGATTTAACCCCAGACCAAATGTATCCAAGTTTTTAGGAAGAGAAGCCGACTGTACGATGCCTTGCAGAGATGAACCCAAGCCCTTCCCTAGCACAAAACCATTTTTCAATATTTCAGCGACTACCATGACTGATGCAGCAACTACCCTTGGAGTCGGCACGCACTTCCCTTCAGGACTATTCTCTACCGATACCGTGTCAAAAAGATGATTAATCCATGGCCCCTTGTCGTCTTCAAACTCTATGAATGGAATAATGGCATCACTGGGAACACACAAATTGTCTTCGCCATGTACAACAATTTCCTGTCTATCCCATTCAAACTTAACCATTTGATGCAGAGTGGACGAGACCGCTTTGGCAGCGTGAATCCAGGGTCTACCTAACAACAGATTGTAAGAAACAGCCTCATCGAGCACCTGGAATTCCATAGTAAATTCAACTATCCCTATTGTAAGCTCAAGCACTATGTCCCTAACTAAATCTTTCCCTCCACCGTCGAATCCCGGAACGCAGATACTGTTCTTGTGAATTCTTTAATCATCCACCTTCAACTTGTTCAGAGTGGAAAGAGGGAAAATGTTTGCACTAGAACCATTGTCAACCAGTACTCGAGTAACCACGGACTCTTCACATTTCACCATCAGATAGAGGGTTCTATTGTGCTCAGTACCCTCCACAGGCAACTCATCATTAGAAAAGGTGACTCTGTTTACCTCAAATATCTCGTTAGCTATCTTTTCCAAGTGGTTTACTGAGATTTTGTCAGGAACGTGTGCTTCGTTCAAGATCTTCATCAAATCCAGACGGTGCTCATCTGAATGGATTAATAATGACAAGAGCGAGATCTGAGCTGATGTCTTCCTTAACTGCTCCACAATGGAATAGTCCTGTACTTTCATCTTTCACAGAAATTCTTCTGTTTCTTCCTCGGTCACAGCTTTCTTCACCAACACTGGGTTATCTTTTGAGGTCTTAGCTTTTCTCAACTCTCCGGGGGCAAAGCATCTCCTCGATCGAGTCAGACCATGGGTCTCACACACTTCTTCTTTAACCTCTTTTCCCTTGTAAGTCACTGTCACTCGTTCATAATTCCATGGGACTACCTTGCTGTTGACTATCGATAATTGAGTTACCAGTTTGATAATGACAAGATCCGTGCGGGCGCTCTTCACAATTACCACAGACTTGTTCGTCACTCCTGGCACCACCACTTTTGCTCTTTCATGTTTTCCTGCAATGTCACTTGAGGACCCCTTCTTGACCTCCACAGATGGTTCATTATTTGCCCCGTTCAACTTGATCACAAACTTCTCACTTGTTGATTTTTCAAACGGCTTGTCTTCACTAGCCCGAATCATCATGACGGTTTGCGAAGGCTTCTTAGGCTCCCCTCCCTTGTGCACTATCTCAATCATATTAGTTTCATGATGGGCCGACAACGGGTTGTGGTTGATGTTGGGTGCCTCCGGGGCTTGGACCTTAATCCGATTAGTATCAATGAGCTATTGAATAGCCGTTTTCAATTTCCAGCATTTCTCTGTGTCGTGACCCGGGGTCCCTGAACAATACTCACAGCTCACCGAGTGGTCAAGATTTCTGGGAGGGGGATTCGGCAGTTTAGCCTCGATCGGATTCAACATACCCAACTGTCTCAGTCGGTAGAATAGACTAGCATATGATTCTCCCAATGGAGTGAAAGTCTTCTACTTCTGCAACCTCTCATTCTTAAAGGCTTGATTTGGCTGAAAACCTGTTCCAGGGGGATTTCTGTAGGCTCTTGGGGGCGGATGGCCATTTTGTGGAGCTAGGTATGGACTTTGTGGAGCCGGCGCATGCCATTGTGCGTGAGCATAAGGTTGGGTATAGGTTTGTGTGTGATGGACAGAAAAATGGGGATCTGGCGGTGGGTAGTAGTGTTGCGGTGGGCTATATGGAGTGTGGGGTAAGTTTTGTGGCAGGGTCGAGGCGGGTTGTAGTAACGTGGAAGGTTCTTGGAACCGACCCAAGCTCCCGACTCAATTGTCGCAACATCCTCTTTCTTCTTTTTCCCGAGTACACCTCTAGTGCCATTTTGAATGGCCTGGGTAGTCGCTATGATTACTAAATAACTCATGATCATGATCTTGAGTCCCTCCTCAACCATGCCTCCCATTTTTACAACTTCTTTAAAGGACTTGCCCACTGCTGACACCAAGTGACCAAAATAAGTGGGTTCCAAAGCCTGCAAGAAATAATCAACCATCTCACTTTCTTTCATCGGAGGGTCAACCCTCGCTGCTTGCTCTCTCCACCGAAAACCATATTCCCTGAAACTCTTACCGGGCTTCTTCTCAATCTTTGTTAATGATAGACGGTCTGGGATAATTTCAAGGTTGTATTGAAAATGGCAGGCAAAGGCTTGGGCCAAATCGTCTCATGTGTACCACCTGCTGTGATCTTGTCTAGTATACCATTCTAATGGAGATCCACTCAGACTTTGGCTGAAATATGCCATCAACAATTCATCTCTTCCGCCTGCTCCTCCCATCTTGCAACAAAATCCTCTTAAGTGTTCTACTAGGTCACCATGCCCGTCGTACAGATCAAACTTGGGAATTTTGAACCCTGCTGGTAACTGGACATATGGTAACAGACATAAATCTTTATAGGCCACACTTACTTGACCTCCCAACCCCCTCATATCTCTGAATGATTGTTCTAAGCTTTTAACTTTTCTGATCATCTCTTCATGCTCGGGATTTTTGGGTGGCTTCTCGGTCTTTACCGGGAGATCAAGATGAGGGGTGTAAGAATATGGTTCTGGGACTTTGAAGGTGGGTTCAGGGGGATAGTACTGGTTGTCGTGAGTTTGGAAAAGAGGTTCACTGGAAGAATGGTGTAATGAAGTGGGTGGAGGTGCCACAAAAAAAGGAGTGATTGGTGGAGGAGGGTATGAGACTTGTTTGGGTGGTGGAGCTTGAGAAGTTTGGGAAGTGGTGACATATCATTGTTGGTAGAGGGGAAAGGCTGGAGATGAGTTCACAGTGGGAGGATCCTGAGGTTGGGCTGATGGTGGGATATAAACAGGGTTGGCGGGATAAATCGGTGGTGGATGTCCCTTTGCCCAGGCTTGGTACATCTCAGCGATTTGTTGCTTTAACTTATACATCTCTTCCTTCATTGCATTAACATATAGCTCCTCCACCTCTTTTGACGGGTCGACAATACTTGTCTCCGGTTCTTGGTTGGCCATATTCAGCCTGTCTTTTGATCGGGTGTTGTATGAGTGAGTTGCCAGAATGACAATCAACTAACCACCTGCCTGGACTCAATACATAAACAACAACCTTGTTAGTGGTTAGGGCTTTAACAAATTAGTAACCACATATTTGGGGAATGAATGCACCTTAGCAGTTAACCGTTTCTATTATGCATTTAATCGGCTACTTGCGTCATCCTGACTTTTCCATTTGCAACTTCTTTCTTCTCTTTTTCCATTCTGGCCTTTTCTTTTGTTTTTATCCTCTCACTTCTCTCTTGTTTTTCCATTGGTTCTTCCTCTTATTTTCTCTCTTTTCTTTTCTTCTTCTGTTTTTTCTTTTTTTTTTTCCTGTTTTCCTCTATTTTTTTCCTTCTTCTTTCTTTTTTCTCTTTTGGTTATGGTCAAATCCTATGGAGATTGTCTACGTATCATGACCCCGCATGAATCAGACCGAGCGTAGTTCTAGGAGATAAGTACGAAAGTAAATAAAATAATTTTTGGGATTTTCAATTTCATAAAAAGCAAATGCTTTGATTATAAAGACTCAACACTAACAGACTTCAAGAGAAACTAACAAGTGCTGATGGAAAGATGAAATACAGACTCCAAAAATAAACTATCATATTCCGATGGAAGAAAATGCAGACTCGACAACGAATGACAAACTCTAGCAGAAAGAAAATACAGACTCAACACAACTGACAGACTCGAACAAAAAAGGACATGCAGACTCAAATGAAAAATTATGAATACATCAATGCTCTTAGTGCCCGCGGGACATCATTCGGTCTCGCTGCAGGCCTATATGCAAGATCCCTTTGAAGTCGGTCCAAGTCACTCATTATCTGCTTAACGAATGTCATTACTGCCACGAAGAAGGTAGTGCG
This sequence comes from Nicotiana tabacum, assembly GCF_000715075.1. Taxonomy (NCBI): domain Eukaryota; kingdom Viridiplantae; phylum Streptophyta; class Magnoliopsida; order Solanales; family Solanaceae; genus Nicotiana; species Nicotiana tabacum. The sequence continues at coordinate 20,680,556 of NC_134086.1, read as the reverse complement.
TGTCATATCCTCACAGACTTGGCACTTCATAACGATGTAATTGGCGATATTTCTAATTCTCTCTCTTATGACACCTTTTTCTTGTAGCAATCGCCCGATTTGCTGGGACCTGGCTTCCAAAGTTTGCTCGGCCACTTGATTTTGCTCCTGAAGTTGTTGCAAATCTATTTCTAATTGTGCCAATGCCGTATAACAATGTTCTCTTTCAACCTTGAAGTCTTTCGCCTGTTTGATCATTTTGTTTTCCGTGGCGATGGCCCTTTTCTTTAATCCCGCGATCTCATCATCCTACTTTTCTTTCAACTGCTTAACCATGCGTGCTCGTTCATTTGCATTTTTAGCCAACTGTTTTCGAGCCTTGGCTAGTTCACTTTCTTCTTTGTTCAAATCAAAACTATAGTCGCTCACTTTCTGCCTCAAGTTAGCTATGAGTTTCTCATCTTTGGCACTTTGGGCTGGGGTTTCTGCCGCTATTTTCATTTTCTGAATCTGGGCTCGAAGGGCCTCATTTTCTATGGCTAGCTTTTTCTTTTCTCCTTCGTCCGCCGCAACTTCCAAGCTATTTTCAAACTGAAGGTCCCTGACTTGTTTTTCCAATTTGCTTATGGTAGCCCTATACCCGTTTTCTTTGGCCAACCAGTCCTATTGTATTTGTGCTCCGTCAGTGAACTGTTGGACATGGGGTCTCTTTGCGGGACTTTCAGGCTCATGTTGCACGTGGGATCTTTTACCATACCAAGCAATATAATTGGGCTCCACCTTGCCTCTGAATAAATCTCCACTTGAGTATTAGGCCCTTAGAATCTGCACTAATGCCAAATTCGACGCACTTTTTCTTTTGGGAAGGCAGCTTTTAGCTCTAACTCAATGACATGCCAACTCAAATTTTCATCATGTGGGATGGTCTGGTATTGGCCTAATTGACGTAGGACTCTGTGCGGAGCATAAGGCTGGATACTCCGAAGACCCATCAGTAGCAAAAAACACACTTCGGCTGACATATAGACCACTTCATTGATCGAGAGCCACCCGATCGTCCATTCGATCTTGTTTACAGTCAAAGATCTCAGATGAACATGCCATTCTTCTGTACCATCCGGGAACTCATAACTCTTTACCCGCTTTTCATGTTTTTCGATGCATTCAAGGCCAATCATACCACAATTCAAGTATCCAGGACTGTGGCAAAGGTGTTCCTCCATCCATAGTTTTAACAACATATTGCACCCTTCAAAGAACTTCCCTCCTTCTCGACAATGGGTCAATGCTCGGTAAATTTCCGCCAAGATCAACGACACTATAGTCCCATTTGTCTTTTTCATCATAAAGTCGGTTATCCCTACAAGTCCCAGCTCTATGTTTCCGTCTTTTCTAGGGCAAACCAAAATACCCAGGAATGCCGCTATGAAAGCTAATTCTCTCCAAGCTTACCACTTGTTTTGGTTTCCCGCATGAGTAAGACCGGTATCTGGAATTTCAAAGCCACGGTGATTCCCGTAATGTTGATACAGAAAGTAGAAGGTACAGAATCCTTTGGCCAAATTTCCGTCTCGGATGTCACGACTGATGCTTAAAAAGTCCAAAAATTTATGAGGGGTTACTGTTCTTGGTGCCACCGGGTATTGACTTCTAAGATTCCCTTCGAAACCGGCATAGCCTGCTATCAAGGCCTTAATCACGTCTTTTCTTGGCTTAACCTTCAAGAATGGTATTATGCGTTGTGAAATCAGCAAAGTGAAATACATTATGCGCTGGGTCCCAGAATAGTATCAAGGCCTCAATCACGTCTTTTCTTGGCTTAACCTTCAAGAGCCCGATAAGACCGCCCAATGCTTTTGTCACAGCCTTTCTGCTATCTTCCCCCAAATCGTGCCACCACATATGTAGCTCCAAAGGGATCTCTTCACGGACTGAGAAAGGTTCATTTTGAGTTGTGCTTATCCTGCACATTTATTAAGGTGATTTTAATTAAAAGGAAACTACGACTCGTTTTGACTCAAGAAAAATGACCATCCCTTTTTTTCCCGAAAATTTTCACATAAATATCCGTCTTTGCCAATACAGCCTTTAAGCACTTCGAAAACGAAGATTTTAAGGTTGTGTCGGTTAGCCAGCAAAACCTTTAAAAGTGACTAAAAGTGGTTGTTCTTGCAAAAATAGCCTTCCGGCGCCCTTTTAGGGACATTTGGCTATTTCTGACAATAATGGCATCACCTTAATTATTTCAAATAAAAGTAAATTTTTTATTCTTTTGTGTTATTTTTTGCAAAAAGGAAGTTGGGCCCGATGAGGGTTGCCTACGTATCTCACACCCTGTGAGAATCAAACTGGCGTAGTTCGGGAAATTTTTTAAGAAAATAAACTCAACTTCTTTTTTCTTTTCCCAAAAACACAAAGATATTTTTTCCTATTTTTCTTTAAAATTTACAAAATTCCCCTCTTTTTTTCAAAATTTCGGCAGAGTTTCAGTATACTTTTAGGGACATTGGTTTTCACTGCAGGTAATTACCTCACACTACTATTTTCTTTTCCAAATTCTCTCCCTTTTATTCAAAAGCCAGTCAGCATGCAAATCCGAAGCAAATAAATGCACAAGTAGCAAGTAAGATGCATCAGGAATATAGTAGCAAGTAGGATGCATCAGGATGGTCTTTTATTTCGGGTGCACCTGTCCTAGACAGACCCAACCCCTGTGTTGAGTCTCCAAAGTCAAAATGCACATGATGCAAACAAACGTTCCTACTAAGGATCCGGCATGAGGCTGAGTTATTCTAGGTTCCAAAAAACCTGGGTTTATTATTATTCTAGACCTGGCTTACCCGAGCGGACCGCCCGAGCCGAGGGGGGGCAGCGTACCTGGAATACAGAAGCTTCACCGGCTTTGCAACTTGTCCGAACCTTGTTGTAAATTTGGAATATGACTCTAACAGAAAAGAAGTCACACGAAGTGCACACTTCTTCATGATTTATAAAACTTAGAGAGAAGAGGGATTTCGCAACAGTTTATATACAACACAGAATATCAAAGCGGTAAAAACAATCGATTAGCACATTAGGCCCAAATCATGTAACAAAATCAAATAATGGATACAACCTACTATAACAATTATTCTAAGCTCGAATTATTGAACCCTGAACCAGAGATTATGGGTTCGGTCCCCAGCAGAGTCGCTAGAGCTGTCACACCTCCTTTTTACCTATACCCCCGTAAGGGTTCCAATTTAAGTGACAATCGAAACAAGATTATTTAATTATATTTAGAGTCTCCACTTGGGATAATTTTGTGGTGTCCCAAGTCACCAGTTCAAATCTCAAATCGAGGAAAAGATTGACTCTGTTTTACAGTCTTCGAACACAGAAATCCGGGTAAGGAATTCTGTTAACTCGGGAAAAGGTGTTAGGCATTCCCGAGTTCCGTGGTTCTAGTATGGTCGCTCAACTGTTATAATCGGCTCGAATATCTGATTTTAAAACACTTTTGAACCTATGTGCATTTTAACTTTAAACTGCTTTTAATTATTTTAAGGAAGATTTCAACATCGTCTAAAACATGTCTTTGGACCGCACCACACGAAATGCACCCGCAGTCCGAAACGCATTTTATTCAACGTTGTTGAGATTTGGATTTGGGTTACATGAAATGCACACCCGAGTCTAGGAAGGTAATTTTAAGATTAGGTGCTTAAAGCAACTACTCGTTTTTAAATTTGCGAGGGCCATGGAACATTCATTAAATGGCACGCCTCGAATTCTAAGGATTAAACACATTAATTAACTAAGGGTCGAGAATTTGAAATTTTGTTTGTCACGACACACCTCGATTCCAATTTTTAAAGAGGGAATAACTGAATTGAACTATGTGAAGAGCTTCTAATCCTAAAGTGAGAGTTTCAAACTCAATATTAGAAATCATATGCTAGCAGAACACGACATTAAGCTGAACATATTAGAAGAGCACATGCAGGTGATGGCCCATCGAAAGGGAGACGGCCCAGATCTAATTCGGAGGCACTTTCAGATTTGGGCCTCAGAGCGAGCCCAAATTTCGGAGCCTTATAGCCACTGAGCACACGACTAAGTATCAAATCCCCACATTGCGTGAATAATGCTTGGCGTTACAAACGGCCCACATAAATTCAAAAGACTAACCATGGGACCAGTACATATACAAGCAAACTTTGGGAATCATCTTCTAGCTTATCAATGGACAATTATATGCCATTCAACAATGATTTGGTTTGCAAGCAGTTGAAAGTCTGATTTAAATAACTAGCAGTAGGCAACTTATTTCCAGACCTCCAAGTTAACTTAAAATAAAGACCTGAAGATTTAAAACAAATCAAACCAATCTCGCATAAGTAAAACCAAACTAACAATTTGTCATTTACCAGTGAACTCTAACGTATATCTACATTAGAGAATCCCAGTAACTCTCAACCAAAAAATAACCAAAATCCTTAACAAACCAGCGTGAAATTAGCAATTACAAACTTAAAGTCTTACTAACACGAATTCGAACTTATTCAAGGGCCAGAGTCCATGATCCACCCAGTATTACGGAGCATGTTTACAGCTAAACAATTAAGGGTGAACATGATAAAGGAGAGATCAGACTACTCTACACATTCTAATGATTTCCATAAGACATGAGTGACATTTTATGAACAAAACAGAAATACGGCTAAGCTATAAAAGTGAACAAATTTAATGCGCTGCTTCAAAGTTCCCTGTCCATTTCATTCATAAAATTTGGATTCACATTCTGCAGGTCTTAGAATAAGTACTTGGATATTGAAAACAAAGAACAAAGTGAGGAGTCAACAGCAGTACTTAGTAGAATTCAGCACCAGCAACACCAATGCAAACTAGAAAAATGGATACGAAGCAGTCCAAGACAGTCTTAATCGAACAATAACCCAAAGCAACCTCAAACCAAACTTCAAACACCCAAAACTCAATTCATTTCAGGACCAGATTAATGATAAATTCTTTAGAAGTTAAAAGTCTTCAAAATTATAGAAGAAAATGCAATGTAACAGTAATCACTTTTTTCTTTTAGTGTTTTCAGCCCTTTGTCTTTTTCTCTCAGAATTTTTAGCTCTTGAAGTCTATGAAAGTAGTAAATTTATGCAGTTTCTGTATTTTCTGGATTTCCAGCTCTCAAAATCTGACTTGAGCTCTAAGCAACAATGCCTTTATAGGCAAACTACTAGGGCAACCTCAAAGAGTTCAAATAGCACTTAAAACTTTCTAAAAATTTCATTCTAGCTTAGAAATCCCTAGTGTAAACCTCAGAATTTCAAAATAGCCCCCACCCAGCTTCTAGGAAGCTTCCTAGTTCAATTATATAAGATTCCCAAGCCTAGACTACCCAAATTACCCCTTAATGACCCTGTTATTACCTCTGAAAAACAGACCCAAAAATGGGTCAGAATTGACCCAATAACCCAAACCAATTTGGACGGGCTGCTCTTTGCCAAATGGACCAGAGACAACCCAAAGCCCAAACGAACACTTATCTATTTGAAGAGAAAATCTGCAAGCCATGATAACATGAAATGATTTCAAAGCAAACTGACTTAAATTACTGATCAATTAACATAACTAGGGAGGGAATTAACTAAGTTGAAATAGCCTAATTAAACTAACTTGGGTGACTAAACAGAAAGGCAAGATCGGAGAATTAGCCATGCTATTAACACAACGGACTAAAGAAATCAGAAAACAAGCTTTCACGAAGAAGAGAAAAAAAACAGTGAACAGAAGACAAATTTAAACTCGAAAGATTAATCGAGTTTCAACCAGATTAGTATAAGAAAACTAAGCTAAAGAAAGGGGAAGGAGAAAGAGAATAAGACAGTAAAAGAGAGAAACGACACGAGGGGAAAGGAGCTTAACAATTCAGAACTCGAAATCTATTGGAGACAAAGGACCAAACAAAACTAATGTCGATCATTTGTTCTCTGTCAAGGACAAACTGAACGACTTCAGTTTTGTTGAATCCAAACTTCAAAACTCGAAGCAACAGTGCCCTATGACCATGCATGTACCAGGTTCGATAGAAAAATGGTTTTTGAACTTTTAGGGCTCGAATTCAAATTTAGGATTCAAGAAGATCCGGTAAGATTCGAGGGAAACAGAGTGAGGATTCGACATGAGGGGGTCGTGGTGGCTATGTGGTGTTAATTTGGGGTTATTTGAGACCGGCACCGCCGGGCTCGAGGTGGGGAAATGGAGGCGGCGCTTTAGGGTTTTATGTGAATCTCTGAAGGTTGGATGAGAGAGGCGAGACGAAAGGGGGGAGGGGGTGAAGGGTTCGGACACTGATATATCCACTAGTGCCCAATTTACAGCCGTTAGATCATATGAGATCAACGATTGTGATGGCAAGAAAGGAAACGACACCGTTTTGTTACTGGTGGGGGCGGACAGGGTATTGGAGGCGGGTCTGGGTCTGGATTGGGCGGGTTTAACGGGTTTAAGGGAGAATTGGATTGGGCTTGACAGAATTGAAATAAAAACGGCCCAAAAATCTGATTCAATGCTTTTCCCTTTTAAAAAATATTTTTTAATTCTTTTCCTTCTTTTTTTTTTCAAAATTAAAATAAAAACCTAAACTGAATCCTAAATCAAATTAATCCGACCACATTAAATTAATTAACTCTAACTAATAATTACCATAATTAATTAAAAACCAAATTAAAGGAAAAACTACCAAAATGCGAAAACTAAAATTAAAAAGTGCAAAAATAAGTTATTTTTTGTGATTTTCTATTTCTTATAAAACAAATAATTTGTTAATTAATCTGAAAAATATAAAATTAAATCCTAAATGCAAAATGCAACATATTTTTGTATTTTTCAAAATTAACATGCACAGACAAATGCAAACAATTAATAGAAATGCTACGAAAAATCTACAAAATTGCAAACAATGGAAAAATTATTTTGTTTTGAATTTGTGGGATTAATTCATATAGGGAAAAAATCACGTGCTCACACCACGTGGCCTAAGAATGCTACTGAATCCAACCAAGTGCCGCTCAGTGTCTGAAGCACCGTCCTCAAGTGCCGCTCATGATCTTCTCGACTCCATGAATACACAAGAATATCATCAATAAAGACAATGACGAACGAGTCAAGATACGGCCGGAACACACTGTGCATCAAATGCATAAAGGCTGCTGGGGCATTAGTCAGTCCAAATGACATAATAAGGAACTCGTAATGACCATAGCGAGTCCTGCAAGCAGTCTTCGGGATATCTGGCTCCCGGATCTTCAACTGATGGTATCCTGAGCGCAAGTCAATCTTAGAAAACACCCGTGCGCCCTAAATCTGGTCAAACAGATCATCAATACGAGGCAAAAGATAATGGTTCTTCACTGTAACCTTGTTCAACTAGCAATAATCAATATACATACGCATAGAACCATCTTTTTCTTCATAAACAAGACAGGATCACCCCAAGGTGATACACTAGGCCGAATAAAACCCTTATCAAGCAATTCCTATAACTAATCCTTCAATTCCTTCAACTTAGGAGGAGCTATACTATACGGAGGAATAGAAATAGGCTGAGTGCCTGGCAACATATCAATGCCAAAATCAATATCTCTATCCAGCGGCATGCCCGGAAGATCACCTGGAAACACATCGGGAAAATCCCGTGCTACTGGAATTGAATCAACTGAAGGGGTATCAATACTGATATCTCTCACATAATCTAAATACGCGTCACACCCCTTCGCAACCATACGCTGAGCTTTAAGAAAAGAAATAACTCTACTGGGAGTGTAATCTAAAGTACCCCTCCACTCAACACGCGGTACACCTGGTATGGCCAGCATCACAATTTTGGCGTGATAATCAAGGATAGCATAATGGGGTGAATACCAGTACATGCCCAAGATAACATCAAAATCTACCATGCTGAACAATAATAAATTGGCTCTGGTCTCAAAACTAGTAAGAGCAACCAAACACGACCGATAAATACGGTCCACAATAAGAGAATTCTCATACAGGAGTAGAAACATAAATAGGGAAACTCAAAGAATCCCGAGGTACACCCAAATGCTGAGCAAAATAAGAAGAAATATAAGAGTAAGTGGAGATTGGATACAATAGAACTGATGCATCTGTATGACAAACCAGTATAATACCTGTGACGACAGAATCGGAGGCAACAACCTCGGTACAGGCAAAAAAGGCATAATATCTGGCCTGGCCTTCCCCTCTAGCTGGCTGAGTTGGTGGGGTAGCAAGTGGTGCTGTGATTATAGCTTGAGAACTCTGCGGAGCGCGCTGTGGCTGAGAAGTCTATAGAGGTGCAATCCTCCCAAGTCTAGGGCAATCCCTCACCACATGACATATGTCACCACACTCAAAACAAGCTCTAGGAGGACGTGGTAGTGGGAACTATGCGGTATGGGTACTCTAAGACCCCTGAACACCTGAAACACTGTGTGAAATCTGAGATGCAAACTGAGCTGGCTGACCCACAAAACCTCTACCATGCCGTACTCTTCCTCCAAAATAAGGACCAGTGGGTCTCTCCAATTTACGAGGTTTCCTTACTTCTCTATACTCTCTTTCCTGACCTCGTCTGTCCTCTCTCTCCTGGACTACCCATCCTCTACTCGGCGAGAGGTCCTCAACACCCACTGAACTGGGACCACAGGTTGTGTCGCTATGACACCTGGACCTTGACTAATGAGAACTCGCTACTCTAGAGTGGGGGTAGCGGAAGTCTGGGTCCCTTCCCAATCTGTGAGGTAGTTGGTACAACCTGAATCAAGCTTGCCTGAACTAATGTACCAAACATCCTCAGGAACTGTGCTAATGTATCCTGAAGTGTTGGAGCAGTAGTAGCAGCAGGCACATCCGGTGCCTGGACTCCACCTGGAACTGCTGGTGGCACTTCGGTGGTAGCTCGCGTAGGTGCTCTAGCTGCACCACGTGCGTGTCCTTGGCCTCTACTCCGGCCTTGACTTCTGGTGACTCTCACATTGGCGCGGGTGCCTAATCATCTATGGTAGCACGTGTCCTGTCTATCGATGAGAGAATAGAAGATAGAAGTTTAGAATTATGATATCAAAATATCGCATGACAAGGAAATCAAATAAAGTGGAATTTTCCTATCATTAACACAGCCTCTTATAGATAAGTATAGATGTCTCCATACCGATCAGCAAGACTTTAATAAACCGGCTTGTGATCCATGACTCCCATGAACCTAGAGCTCTAATACAAACTTGTCACAACCTAAGTTCGCCCTCCGTGATCCGTCGTGATGGAAACTATTCCCTATGACTAGGTAAGCCTAAAGTGCAGAAAATAAACTAATTTGCGGAAGTAAAATAGTTTAAAACAGAATTAGAGTAATAAGACAATGTTTAAAAGTAGTCGGCATACACAATATTTACCTCACAAACCAATACATACTTCCAAGACCCGGAAACCCATGAATCACAAGCTAAGGATCACTACACAATACTCTAACTCCAGAATATCTAACAAGGAAAATAAATACAGAACGGAAAATGTTTAAAAGCTAGAATAGAACCTCGAAGTCGCTGGAGCAGTCACCTTGCCTCAACGGTGATAGGACTGAGTCGCAGTACCTGGATTTGCACATGAAAAACATGCGGAGAAGGAGCATGAGTACACCACAACGATACTATAGTAAAAGTAACACATGATATAAAAAGGGAAACGACAATTATTACAGAGACAAGGCAAAACACGGAAAGAAATGCGACTTAGCACCAAAATAACAACCGGGGATCTCCTATGATACCGTCTTGTAGTCCCATATGTACATATACAATGGATCTCCTGGGATCCCGTCCCGTAGTCCAACTCATAGTGCGCGAGGATCTACCAGAATCCCATTTTGTAGTCCCAAATGTAAATACCCAGTACTGGGAAAATCCACCGGGTGCATTTCCGTAGTTCCATATAACTGTGTAGGGGGATCTACCAGAATCCCACATCCATAGTCCCAAAAAAAAACAGGCAAGGGGGAGCTACCGGAATCCCACATCCGTAGTCCCAATGTAAATACACAGCAGCAACAGGAAAATATTCAGAAATAACAATTTCATATTAAGGTGAACAAGTGATTCTAGTCTAGCATGCTGCACAGAATTCAGGTAAGGCAGATTGAGCAAGTAAAACAATTAAGTCACTTAGACATGCTTTCCTAAGCTAACAACAGGCTTAATAGTGCAAGTAATAAAAATAGGAAAGGAAACATACTAGTAATTACTTAAAGAAAATTGGATTTCCAACAATTAGCACAAGTACGAACTCGTCACCTCACGTACAAGGCATTTCAATTACCAAATATACCAAATCTTAAGGGGAAGGTCCCACACACAAGGTTAGACAAGCCACTTACCTCGAACCGACTCAAAATCAACCAGAAATTATGTTTTTGCCACGAGTACTCGACTCCAAATGGACCAAATCTATTTAATTTAATTGTATAATGTAAATAATACTTCAAGTAACTAATTCTACAAAGAAATTCTAAGCTAATACGCGAAATTAGGTAAAATAACCAAAATGGCCCTCGGGCTCACCTCTCAAAATCGGGTAAAATTTAAATTTTTAGAAACCTCGTAATCTCACGAGTCTATACATAACAAGAACACTGAAATCGGAGTTCGATTGACCCCTCAAATACCTATGTTAAAGTCTCTTAATCTCAAGCCCTAATTCCTCGAGTTTCAAATTGACCGACCAATTCCCGGCTCCCATTATTGATCCTGGGTGCAAACGAACTATCATGATCTCGGTCCCGGAAGATGCTTGTGTTCTTGGTTCCCCCGTAGAGGTGGCCAGTTATCTCCGAGGTTTGGTCACAGCGAATGATCGGGCCTAGATGGACGTGGTAGGAGTGCCCAATCTTTTCAATGAATCTCAACAAGCTTTAAATCGGATAATCTCTGATTCTTCTATCCATTTTTGTACTTTAGTTTTTCTCCATTAGTATAATTTTTCCCTTCTATTTTTACAAGCTTCGGTGCTTCACCATGAAGCTTTTCTCCGATTCCGAGGGGAACAGAGCCGTTTTAAGGCTGATATCTAGGGGCTTACCGAGGAGAAGAATGCCTTTAAACATTCAAGTGGGCAAAAAGAAAAAGAAATCAAGGGCCTCCGAGTTGAACTGGCTACGACTCAGAAAGAATAGAGCGGACTGACCGAGTAGGTAAATAAAGTCTTAGAAGCTCATGGCCTCAGTTTGGGAGATGTGGCTAACAATTCGATCTCACAGGTCCAACAACTACACGTAACGATCAAGTAACTCCGTGGAAAGGTAGATGTGGTGAAGCAAAAACCATAGCATGGAAGCAAAGTATGGACCGCCTTGCCTCAGAGAAAGAGGCTGTTTGAGCTCAGTTGTCCTCGGCTGAAAGCCAACTGCAAGGTATTACAGAGAAGAACTTGGCACAATCCAAGAAAATCGAGGAGCTCCAGGCTTAGTTGGTCACGGAACTTGCAGTGGAGAAATCCGAAGCTGAAACGGCTAAGGACGATGTTGAGGCAATCATGGCTGTCTACCGATCTGACGCCAAAGCCGCTCAAGCTCAAGCAAAGGAAGTTGCTGATACTTCTCAGACTCGAGCATACTGGGCTGCCAAACTTGCCAATTGTCAGTCTCAAAGGGAAACTCTCTGTCACGACCCCAGTTCGCCCTCCATGAATCGTCATGATGGCACCTAGTCCCTACGACTAAGTAATCCTAAATTGCAGAAAATAAACCAATTTGCGGAAGTAGAACAATTTAAAATAGAATTAGAGTAATAAGACAGTGTTTAAAAGTGCCGCTCGGCATACACAATATTTAACTCTCAAACCAATACATACTTCCAAGACCCAGAAACCCATGAATCACATGCTAAGGTTCACTACACAGTACTCTAACTCTAGAATATCTAACAAGGAATAGAAATACAGAAGGTCAAACGTTTAAAAATTAGAATAGAAAAGGACTCCTCGGTCTGCGGACGCGGCAGATATACCTCGAAGTCACTGGAGCAGTCGCCTCGCCGCAAGGGTGATAGGGCTGAGTCACAGTACCTGGATCTGCACATGAAAAACATGCGCAGAAGGGGCATGAGTACACCATAACGGTCTCAGTAAGTGCCAATCCTAACCTCAGTCGGGTAGTGACGAGGAAGGTCAGGGCCTTACTGAGATTAAATAAAGTATAAAGTTTGACAGTGTATAACATAATAGTATAAATAAATACAGCAGTAAAAGTAACACAGGAAATAAAAAGAGCAACAACAACTATTATAGAGACAAGGCAAAACACAAAAAGAAATGTGACTTAGCACCAAAATAACAACCGGGGATCTCCCAGGATACTGTCTTGTAGTACCATATGTACATATCCAATGGATCTCCCGGGATCCCATCCCGTAGTCCAACTCATAATGCGCGGGGATCTACCAGAGTCCTGTTCCGTAGTCCCAAATATAAATACCCAGTATTGGGGGAATCTACCGGGTGCATTCTCATAGTTCCTTATAATTGTGCAGGGAGATCTACTGGAATCCCACATCCGTAGTCCCAAAATAAACATTCAAGGGGGGAGCTACCGGAATCCCACATTCGTAGTCTCAATGTAAATACATAGCAGCAACAGGAAAATATTCAGAAATAGCAATTTCATAATAAGGTGAACAAGTCTAGCATGCTGCACATAATTCAGGTAAGGCAGTTTGAACAAGTAAAGCAATTATGTAACTTAGACATGCTTTCCGAATCTAACAACAGGCTTAATAGTGCAAGTAATAAAAAAAGGAAAGGAAACATACTAGTAATTACTTAAAGAAAACCGAATTTCCAACAATTAGCACAAGTACGCACTCGTCACCTCACGTACAGGGCATTTCAATTACCAAATATACCAAATCCTAAGGGGAAGGTCCCTCACACAAGGTTAGACAAGCCACTTACCTCGAACCGACTCAAAATCAACCTGAAATCATGCTCTTGCCACGAGTACTCGACTCCAAATGGCCCAAATCTATTCAATTCAATTGCATAATGTAAATAACACTTCAAGTAATTAATTCTACAAAGAAATTCTAAATTTTAAGCTAATACGCGAAATTAGGTAAAATGACCAAAACGCCCCTCGGGCCCACATCTTGGAATTCGATAAATTTTACATTTTTAGAAACCTCGAACTCTCACGAGTCTATACATAATAAGAACACTGAAATCGGAGTTCAATTGGACCCTCAAATACGCATGTTAAGATTTCTTAATCTCAAGCCCTAATTACCCATTTTCCCCAAGTTTCTCACCACCAATTTGGTCTTTAATCACATATAAATAAGTTATGAAGTCAAAAATGTTACCTCCAAGTGATTCCCCCTGAATTCTTCTTCAATCCTTTTTAAAAAGCTTCAAAATCGCCCACAAATGGAGGAACTTAGGCTAAAAATCGCGGAATAGGCCTTTTAAATCATTCTGCCCAGGCATTTAAATCCTTCTTCATTATTGCGGTCAAAGCCTCACGTTCGTGAAGCACAAATTGACGTTTATCATTTTTCCTTCTATGCGAACTCGTCCCCTTCTTCGCGAATGCGAAGGCTCAACTTCCCAACCCATCGCGAACACGACCCCCTTCTCGCGAACGCGTAGTTCAAAGACCCCAGCCCTTTGCGAACGCGGGACCTCCTTCGCTAATGCGAAGGACAAACCTTTAGCTCCATATCCTAACCCTTCGCGAACACGAGGGTCCACTCGCAAACACGAAGAACAACTGGTCTACAAAACACACAATAGTTTTTTGCAACTTCAAACATCATGAAATGGTCCGATTGACCACCCGAAACTCACCCGAGACCCCCGGGACCTTAACCAAACATACCAACATATCCTATAACCTCATTCAAACGTTCTCCAACCTTCGAAAAACACAAAACAATATCTAAACACCTATTTCGCATCGGATTCAAGCCTAAGAATTCTAAAAACTCTAAAAATACACTTTCGATCAAAAAGTCTATCAACCCTCGTCCGAATGACCTGAAATTTTGCACACACATCACATTAAACACTACGGAGCTACTACAACTTCCAGAATTCCATTCCATCCCTCGGATCAAAATCTCACTATCAAATCGGAAACTTTAAAAGTTCAACTTTCGGCATTTCAAGCCTAAATTTGCTATGGACCTCCAAAACATAATCCGAACACGCCCCTAAGTCCGAAATCACCCAATGGAGCTAACGGAACCATCGGATTTCCATTCCGAGGCCGTCTTCACACTGTTACAACTACGGTCAACTCTCCAACACTTAAGCTATCATTTAGGGATTAAGTGTCCCAAAACTCTGCGAAACTCAAAACCGAACATCCCGACAAATAAAAATAGCAGAAAAAAACACAGGGAAAGCAGTTAATAGGGGATCATGGCATTAATTCTTAAAATGACCGGCCGGGTCGTTACATCCTTCCACACTTAAACATTCGTTCATCCTCGAACGAGCATAGAGACATACCTGAAGTAGTGAAAAGATGAGGGTAACGGTTGCACATATCCTGCTCGGTCTCCCAGGTCGCCTCCTCGACCGGCTGGCCTCGCCACTAAACCTTTACTGATGCAATGTTCTTTGACCTCAGCTTTCTAGCCTGCCTGTCCAATATTGCCACTGGCTCCTCAACATAGGATAGATCTTTGTCCAACTAGACTGAACTGAAATCAAACACATGCGACGGATCACCGTGATACCTCCGGAGCATCGAAACATGAAATACTGGATGAACTCCTGCCAAGCTGGGAGGTAAGGCAAGCTCATAAGCAACCTCCCTAACATACCTCAATATCTCAAAAAGGGCCAATAAACCTTAGACTCAACTTTCCCTTCTTCCCAAATCTCATAACGCCCTTCATAGGCGAAACCCGAAGCAGAACCCGCTCTCCAACCATATAGAAAACATCACGAACCTTCCGGTCCGCGTAACTCTTCTGTTTGGACTAGGCTGTACGGTGTCTATCCTGAATCACCTTAACCTTTTCCAAAGCATCCTGAACCAAGTCTATGCCCAGTAATCTAGCCTCACCCGGCTCAAACCAACCTACCTGGGTCTATACTGCCTACCATATAAAGCCTCGTACGGTGCCATCTGAATGCTGGACTGATAGTTATTGTTGTAGGCAACTCCGCCAATGGCAAGAACTGATCCCAAGACCCTCCAAACTCAATCACACATGCACAGAGCATATCCTTAAGAATCTGAATAGTACGCTCGGACTGTCCGTCCGTCTGAGGGTGAAATGCTATACTCAACTCTACCCGAGTACCCAACTTATGCTGAACAGCCCTCCAGAACCGTGATGTGAACTGAGTACCTCTATCTGAAATGATGGAAATCGGAATACCATGCAGACGAACAATCTCCTGGATATAGATCTCCGCCAACCTCTCTGAGAAATAAGTACTACACACAGGAATAAAGTGAGCGGACTTGGTCAGCCGATCCACAATCACCCAAATAGCATCGAACTTTCTCAAAGTCCGTAGGAGCCCAACTACAAAGTCCATGGTGATCCTCTCCCACTTATATTTCAGAATCTCTATCTATTGAAGTGACCCACCCGGTCTCTGGTGCTCATAATTCACATGCTGATAGTTGAGGCACCGAGCTACAAATCCAACTATATCTTTCTTCATCCGCCTCCACCAGTAGTGCTGCCTCAAATCTTGATACATCTTTGCCGCACCCGGATGGATGGAATACCGCGAACTATGGGTCTCTTCTAGAATCAACTCTCGAAGCCCATTGACATTGGGTACACAAATCCGACCTTGCATCCTCAACACCCCATCATCACCAATAGTCACATCTCTGGCATCACTGTGCTGAACCTTGTCCTTGAGGACAAGCAAATGAGGTTCATCATACTGACGCTCCCTGATACGATCAAATAAGGAAGACCAAGAAACCACGCAAGCTAGAACCCGACTGGGCTCCGAAAGATCCAATCTCACAAATTGGCTGGCTAAGGCCTGAGCATCCATCGCCATAGGCCTCTCCAATGCTGGTAAATAATTCAAACTCCCCAAACTCTCTTCCCGATGACTCAAAGCATCGACCACCACATTGGTCTTGCCCGGGTGATACAAAATAGTGATGTCATAGTCCTTCAATAACTCTAACCACCCCCTCTGGCGCGAATTTAGATCCTTTTGCTTGAACATGTGCTGCAAGCTCCAATGGCAGTATAAATCTCACAGGGAACCCCGTATAAATAATGGTGCCAAATCTTCAAGGCGTGAACAAATGGAAGCTAACTCAATGTCGTGAACAAGGTAGTTCTTCTCATGTATCTTAAACTATCTGGACGCCTAGACAGTCACCCTACCATCCTACATCAACATCACTCCGAGGCCAATCCTCGAGGCATCACAATAGACCTTATAAGACCCCGAACTTGTAGGAAATATCAAAACTGGGGCTGTAGTCAAAGCTTTCTTGAGCTTCTGAAAGCTCGCCTCACACTCCTCCGTCCACTGGAACGGAGCACCCTTCTGGATCAACCTAGTCATAGGGGATGCAATCGATGAAAACCCCTCCACAAAATGACGGTAGTAACCCGCCAGGCCAAGAAAACTGCGGATCTCGGTAGCTGAGGGTGGTCTAGGCCACCCCTGCATGACCTCAATCTTCTTTGGATCCACCTGAATACCCTCACTCGATACCACATGGCCTAAGAATGCCACTGAATTCAACCAAAACTCATATTTCGAGAACTTAGCATATAACTTCTTCTCTTAGAATCTGAAGCACAGTCCTCAGGCGCTGCTCATGATCTTCCCGACTCCATGAATACACCAGAATATCATCAATAAAGACAATGACAAACGAGTCAAGATACGGCCGGAACACACTGTGCATCAAATTCATAAAGGTTGCTGGGGCATTGGTCAATCCAAATGACATAATAAGGAACTCATAATACGAGCCAAAGGATAACGATTCTTCACTGTAACCTTGTTAAAACTAGCAATAATCAATACACATACGCATAGAACCATCCTTTTTCTTCATAAACAAGACAGGATCACCCCAAGGTGATATACTAGGCCGAATAAAACCCTTATCAAGCAATTCCTGTAACTGATCCTTCAACTCCTTCAACTTAGGAGAAGCCATACGATACGGAGGAATAGAAATGGGCTGAGTGCTTGGCAAAAAATAAATGCCAAAATCAATATCTCTATCCGGCGGCATGCCCGGAAGATCAGCTGGAAACACATTGGGAAAATCCCATACTACTGGAACTGAATCAACTGAAGGGGCATCAATACTGATATCTCTCACATAATCTAAATTCGCGTCACACCCCTTCTCAACCATATGCTGAGCTTTAAGAAAAGAAATAACTCTACTGGGAGTGTGATCTAAAGTACCCCTCCACTCAACACGCGGTACACTTGGTATGGCCAGCATCACGGTTTTGGCATGATAATCAAGGATAACATAATGGTGCGAAAACTAGTCCATGCCCAAGATAATATGAAAATCTACCATGCTGAGAAATAATAAATAGGCTCTGGTCTCAAAACCACTAAAAGCAACCAAACACGACTGATAAATATGGTTCACAATAAGAGAATTCCCCCACAGGAGTAGAAACATAAACAGGGGAACTCAAAGAATCCCGAGGTACACCCAAATGCAAAGAAAAATAAGAAGACACATAAGAGTAAGTGGAGCCAGGATCGAATAGAACCGATGCATCTCTGTGACAAACCAGTATAATACCTGTGATGACATAATCGGAGGCAACAACCTCGGTATAGGCAGAAATGGCATAATATCTGGCCTGGCCTTCCCCTCTAGCTGGCTGAGCAGGTGGGGTAGCAACTGGTGTTGTGATCATAGCCTAAGAAGTCTGTGGAGGTGCACTCTTCCCAAGTCTAGGGCAATCTCTCACCACATGGTGTATGTCACCACACTCAAAACAAGCTCTAGGAGGACGTGGTAGTGGGAACTGTGCGATATGGGTACTCCAAGACCCCTGAACACCTGAAATACTATGTGAAATCTGAGATACAAACTAAGCTGGCTAACCCACAAAACCTCTACCATGCGGTACTCTTCCTCCAAAATAAGGACCAGTGGGTCTCTCCAATCTACGAGGTCTCCTTACTTCTTTATACTCTCTCTTCTTACCTCGTTTGTCCTCTCTCTCCTGGACCACCCATCCTCTACTCGGGGAGAGGTCCTCACCACCCACTGAACTGGGACCACAGGCTGTGTCGCTATGACACGTGGAACCTAACCAATGAGAACTCGCTGCTCTGGAGTGGGGGTAGCGAAAGTTTGGGTCCCTTCCCGATCTGTAAGGTAGTTGGTACAACCTGAATCAACCCCGCCTGAACTAATGTAACAAACATGCTCAGGAACTGTGCTTATGTATCCTAAAGTGTTGGAGCAGTAGTAGCAGCAGGCACATCCGGTGCCTGGACTCTGCCTGGAATTGTTGGTGGCACTTCGGTGGTAGCTCGCGTAGGTGCTCTGACTGCACCACGTGTGCGTCCTTGGCCTTTACTCCGGCTTCAACTTCTGGAAACTCTCGCATTAGCGCAAGTGCCTGATCTTCTCTGGTAGCACGTGTCCTCACCATCGGTGAGAGAATAGAAGATAGAAGTTCAAAATTGATGTCAAAATATCGCACGACAAGGATCATGACTCATATGAACCTAGAGCTCTGATACCAACTTGTCACGACCCCGGTTCGTCCTCCATGAACCATCGTGATGGAACCTAGTCCCTACGACTAGGTAAGCCTAAATTGCAGAAAATAAACCAATTTGCGGAAGTAAAACAATTTAAAACAGAATTAGAGAAATAAGACAGTGTTTAAAAGTAGTCAGCATACACAATATTTAACTCACAAACCAATACATACTTCCAAGACCCGGAAACCCATGAATCACAGGCTAAGGATCACTACACAATACTCTAACTCCAGAATATCTAACAAGGAAAAGAAATACTGAAGGGCAAATGTTTAAAAGTTAGAATAGAAACTCGAAGTCGCTGGAGCAGTCGCCTTACCTCAAGGGTGATAGGACTGAGTCGCAGTACCTAGATTTGCACATGAAAAACATGCGGAGAAGGAGCATGAGTACACCACAACGGTACTCAGTAAGTGCCAAGCCTAACCTCAGTCGAGTAGTGACGAGTAAGGTCAGGGCCCTACTGAGGTTAAATAAAGTATAAAGTTTGACAGTGTAGAACATAACAGTATAAATAAATACAACAGTAAAAGTAACACATGATATAAAAAGGGCAACGACAACTATTACAGAGACAAGGCAAAACACGGAAAGAAATGCGACTTAGCACCAAAATAACAATCGGGGATCTCCTATGATATTGTCTTGTAGTCCCATATGTACATATCCAATGGATCTCCCGGGATCCCATCCCGTAGTCCAACTCATAATGCGCGGGGATCTACCAGAATCCCGTTCCATAGTCCCAAATGTAAATACCTAGTATTGGGAAAATCTACCGGGTGCATTCCCGTAGTTCCATATAACTATGCAGGGGGATCTACCGGGATCCCACATCCGTAGTCCCAAAATAAACAGGCAAGGGGGGAGCTACTGGAATCCCACATCCGTAGTCCCAATGTAAATACACAGCAGCAACAGGAAAATATTCAGAAATAACAATTTCATATTAAGGTGAACAAGTGATTCTAGTCTAGCATGCTGTACAGAATTCAGGTAAGGCAGTTTGAGCAAGTAAAGCAATTAAGTAACTTAGACATGCTTTCCTAAGCTAACAACAGGCTTAATAGTGCAAGCAATAAAAATAGGAAAGGAAACATACTAGTAATTACTTAAAGAAAATTGGATTTCCAACAATTAGCACAAGTACGCACTCGTCACCTCATGTACAAGGATTTTCAATTACCAAATATACCAAATCTTAAGGGGAAGGTCCCACACATAAAGTTAGACAAGCCACTTACCTCGAATTGGCTCAAAATCAACCCGAAATCATGCTCTTGCCACGAGTACTCGATCCAAATGGACCAAATCTATTCAATTCAATTGCATAATGTAAATAACACTTCAAGTAACTAATTCTACAAAGAAATTTTAAGCTAATACGCAAAATTAGGTAAAATTATCTAAACACCCCTCAGTCTCACCTCTCAAAATCGGGTAAACTTTACATTTTCAGAAACCTTGTGATCTCACGAGTCTATACATAACAAGAACATTGAAATCGGAGTTCAATTGACCTCTCAAATACCTATGTTAAGGTCTCTTAATCTCAAGACCTAATTACCCATTTTCCCCAAATTTCTCACCACCAGTTAGGTCTTTAATCACATATAAATGAGTTATGAAGTCAAAAATATTACCTCCAAGTGATTCCCCTTGAATCCCTCTTCAATCCTCTTCAAAAAGCTTCAAAATCGCCCATAAATGGAGGAACTTAGGCTAAATATTGCGGAATAGGCCTTTTGAATCATTCTGCCCAGGCATTTAAATCCTTCTTTGCGAACGCGGTCAAAGCCTCGCGTTCGTGAAGCACAAATTGACGTTGACCATTTTTCCTTCTTCACGAACGCATCCCCTTCTTCGCGAACACGAAGGCTCAGCTTCCCATCCCATCACGAATGCGACCCCCTTCTCGCGAATGCGTAGTTCAAAGACCCCAGCCCTTCCCGAATGCGGGACCTCCCTCACGAACGAGAAGGCCAAACCTTCAGATCCACATCCTAACCCTTCGCGAACGCGAAGAACAACTGGTCTGCAACACACACAACCGTTTTTTGCAACTTCAAACATCATGAAATGGCCCGATTGACCACTCGAAACGCACCCGAGGCCCCCAGGACCTCAAGAAAATATACCAACATATCCTATAACCTCATTCAAACTTGATCCAACCTTCAGAACACACAAAACAACATCAAAACACCTATTTCGCATCGGATTCAAGCCTAAGAATTTCAAAAACTCTAAAAATACGCTTTCGATCAAAAAGTCTATCAACCCTCGTTCGAATGACCTGAAATTTTGCACACACGTCACATTAAAAACTACGGAGCTACTCCAACTTCCAGAATTCCATTCTGACCCTCAGATCAAAATCTCACTATCGAACTGGAAACTTCAAAAATTCAACTTTCGGCATTTCAAGCCTAAATTAGCTATGGACCTCCAAAATACAATCCGAACACGTCCCTAAGCTCGAAATCACCCAATGAAGCTAACAAAACCATCAGATTTCCATTCCAAGTCCGTCTTCACACTATTCTGACTGCAGACAACTCTCTAACACGTAAGCTCTCATTTAGGGATTAAGTGTCCCAAAACTCTCCGAAACTTAAAACCGAACATCCAAACAAATTAAAATAGTAGAAATAAACTCGGTGAAAGCAATTAATAGGGGATCGGGGTGTTAATTCTTAAGACAACCGACCGGGTCGTCACACTCTCGAGGATATCCATGCTCGTGGCTGCGATTTTGCTGCCGAGATCAAAGATGCAAAAGAGCTTAAAGCTGAAGCCAAAGCATTGATCTCTTTTGATGATGATGATTTTAGGAGCATGGGTGGATCTGAGAGCGGAGAGGATCCTGGGGAGGAAGGTGTTGCTCTTGGAGATGATTAAGTCTTTAGGATCAGTAGTGTTTCTTTTTAAGGCCATTTTGGCCTTTGCAAAGAGTTTTTGATCGGGCCATGTGGCCCTTGTAAGAAAAACTTTACTATATAAAAATTTTCCTTCCCTTTCTGAATTTGTCATTTTTCCTTTTTCCCTTGCTTTGTCTTTGTTTTATTGATGCCTTACAAGGTTGCATTCATAGGTTCAAGGTCTAGGCAATTTTGGACCGAGACCGAACTGGTGTTGAGTGAGTATTTGATCGAACTTGAAGTAAAGTAACCCTTAGGTTCTTATTGAGTGAGGATGATCCCTTGAGCTCAAAGCAAAAGATTGCCCTTAGGCTTTTCTATTAGGCCGATGTAGCCCTTGTAGAACTATCATTTTAATATACTTAAGGCTTTCTAGACCTTTTGGCTTAAAAAGTTAATCACATAAAAATTTGAGGGTTGATGTGATCAAAACCCTTTGTAGTTTTGCTGAGGGTAGCCTTTTTTCAAACCGGTTTTATGAAAATATTCGAAGGCCTATTTTATTACGGAGTTCGGACGTTTGCGAACCGTATCAGTTTGGCCGTAGCCTTTAACTTGAGATTTGCCTCTTAGGCTTGTTTCTCAATTATACTTCGAACTTTTTCGAAGTGTCAGTCACCGAGTGGGGTGGCCGTGGCCTATAAAAATAAGGGTTACCTTTTTAAGGTCTTATGATCTCGAGACTCTAATAATTCGATTACGTCAATTTTTCGGATGGCAAACCCAGAGTATGGGGTAAGTTATTTGAACTTCAGTTGTAATCGGCCCTTAAGCCTGTTTCCAGAATAGACCAAAAGTATGAAATTTTAAAGTAAAAATTTCTCTAAGGCATGAATTATTTGGCAAGGAAAAATACTTCTCTCAATAGATTATATATGCATACATGTTTGCCTTTGGGGCTCGAGTAGTCTACATGGGCACGATTTGTTTGACCATTTGGCCCTTAAAAAATTTCACCTATCGAGACCCAGTTGACACGAAGTATCTTCCTTGTAACAAAGATGACATCCAAGGGTGATGCCCCCAGTATTCGAGGTTGATTGTAAAGAAGCCTCGAGTACTATTGAATTCCTCTAAGTTAGCACGAACAATGTGTCATGACCCCAAATACCTTGGTCGTGATGGCGTCTATCACAATACTAGGCAACCAAACCCAACAAGTAACCACAATGAATTCTTTTTATAAAACCATTTTCTAAAACTGATTAAGTCTCGAATTCTCATATGAAATATATAAATCAAACTGAAATGTGCGGAAAACAGTACAAAATATACCAACACAACCCAACAATCTGGTATCACAAGTCAAGAGCCTCTAAATACAACCCAAACTGACTGAATAATACATCATAAGTCTAAAATAGTAGGAAACTAAGATAGGAAGGAGGAAAGCAGGGCTGCGAACGTCGTGCAGCTCCCTTACAGTCTTCGGTAAAGCTCTGAGAGTGCTGGGAACTCTCACTCTGCTACTCGGGCACCTGGATCTGCACGCAAGGTGCAGGGAGTAACGTGAGTACGCCAACTCAGTAAGTAACTAAAGTAAATATGGTCTGAGTGCGGTGACGAGCAGTTAAAAATCATATAAGAGTGTTCAACAGAATATCAAGTCAAACTCAACAGTCAGATAGCCAGTTACTTCGTAAAAACTTCAGTTTCAATTAAAATACTTTGAAATCATTTATTCAACATCTTTCAAATGTTACACTCCATATTTTCATACATGAAAATACGCCATAAATAAATTAATGAGAGCCCGAAAGTGAGATTTCACATCCTACAATACTATATTACGACGATGTTGCACCCTATAGTATTGTACGTTTAATTTGTCATAAGGTAATTAACATCAGTCCAAAGAAACGATTATTCGGAGATTATAAGGATTATTCTATTTCAAATAAGTAATAAGTAAATTCATGAAGGTGTGAGGGGAAACAAGTAAAAGGAAATGAATTTTAGTCCAAGTTTGAAATTTGGGATAAAATACGGGTTGAGCAATAATGCCCGATAATTATGAACTAGTACCATGTAAGATACCATATGATCACGGTAGTATAATGTATAAAAAGTATATTAAAAATAAGTATAATTTTAAGTAATTTGGGGTAATTTTTAAATTATGCGGGTAATTGGTTAATTATCGGGTAACGAGACATTACCCAGTTAACTAATAAGTGGGTAAATATTAATAATCTCCACCCCACTCGCCATGTGGCAGTAGGAAACCATTCAAACATATGACTAATTAGTCATATGCGCTTAGTGGCTAAAATGTGTAAGTCACTAAAGAATTACAAGAAAAGCTTGTCATTTTAAAAGCTTGGTCTTTCAAAAAGCTTAGTTCATTTTAGTGAGAATGAAATTTAACTCTTTCATCCTAAATTCAACTTTTCAAGCAGACGCCAAGTTTCAAAATCTCCAACAAAATTGTTGCAAACAATTATAACAAGAATTGACTAGAACTATAGTAACGTAAAAATTTTGCGGTCCTAAAGGATTACAGTGCAATCTTCTCCAAGAATATTATACGAAGTTTTTCCTACTCCATGTATGCTAAGGCCATCCCTTCTTTCTTTTGGCATGATCTAAATTATACTGAAGAAACAAGCAAACACATAGTTTCCATAAATTACTCTATACATAGAGATACTATGGGTGTCTATATTCTTGATTCCCCATGAGAATTATTATTATCTTCTGTTCATGGGTCTCAGAATAATACGCAGTTGAAAAAACGTTTATCCGGAAGGAATATTGAGATTTTTATGTATTCTTCATGCATTTCACCCTTGACTAGACAGCGTTATATACGCGTTTATATGTAAATATATATATATGGAATATGGGAAATGGTTACGGAGTTATATACGTACCACCACCTGATCAATTGGTATACGTTGATGATTTTGCCCACAGTGGCCAAGATGATATGATGTGATGCCCTCAGAGACTGATGATGTTATGAAATATGTACCTATGCATGACATGACATTCATACGCATATACGTGATACTATAATTATTTCATGGTTTACAAAGTTATTCAGACTTATAGGTGGAGTCATTTACCATATATTTCCTCCATGTATGTTATGTACTTATTTATATGCCTTATATACTCAGTACATTATTCGTACCGACATCCCTTTTTGCCTGGGGATGCTGTGTTTCATGAGTCCCGATAGACAGGTCGAGAGCCCTCCAAGTAGGCTATCAGTTTCGGAGTTGTTTGTTTGGTTAGTATGAGTTAGATATGTATTGTTTGGTATGGAGAGACTCTGTCCCGGCCCTTACGAAAATTATGTATTCTTAGAGGCTTGTAGACGGATGTCATATATGTAAAATATTGTATGGCCTTGTCGGTCTATGTTCAGTATTCAAGTGGTCATTTTGGTCATAGAGGCCTATATATATTATGTATAAGTTGACATTACATGTTGTATTCTTCCTATTTCTCGGCAACCTCTCTGACTTAGTTATTTATGATAGTATGACATGAAAAGATATGTTATATTGGTACTCCGTTGAGTAAGGTACCAGGTTCCCATCGCGGCCCATTACTTTGGGTCATGACAAAAGTGGTATCAGAGCAGTTCTGTCCTAGAGAGTCTACAAGTCGTGTCTATTAGAGTCTTGTTTATGGGTGTGTTGTGCACCACACTTATAAGTTGGAGGCTACAGGGCATTTAAGATTGTCACTCTTTCTTCTTACTCTAGATCGTGTGGTAGAGCTCACTTATAAGAATTCAAATTCCAAAATTCTATTTTATTCGTAATAAGACAATACCTACATCTGGAAAGAAGGTTGGAAAGAGAGATAGATGTGGAAGAGCTGAATCACAGGAATTGGAATTTTGTATGATGCCTACGATAAGTAAATATGAGGTTTTTAGCAGATCATGGATGTACTGAAAGGTGTAAGCTTCCTAATAAGAAGTCTTAAGGAAAGAATGCCTACCCACCTTTATGGTGAAAGAAAACAAAAGATTAAGAAGATAAATGCAAGTTTCAACAAGCAAAGGAAGCAAGATGAAGAAGGGTACGAGGTGCCCAGTTAATGAAGGTTAACAGTGTTTATAATTTAGGCACAAGAACATAAGCTTTTTGTGTAATATTCAACACTAACAGAGAGATGTACGATTGGTCACACCTATTTCAGTTATGCCCTGTGGGGGCTAACAAGTATAGTTAAAAGAAGGATGGGATATCAAGATTCGGCTGGTGTTAGGGTAACCCAAATTGGTGAATGGATTGCTTGTGTTAGTTGACATTGCCAAAGGATATTGTAAATGTGCTAACAAAATCTCCTTATAAGACACCTAGATGGTACACTCTGAAATAATACAACTAGATATGAGTACTATAAAAAAGCATTGGAAGCCTTGAAAGGATAAATATTACTTTAGTGTGACTCTCATCCCTAGTAGAGCGAGGACGTTGAGCAACCCAAAGAACTGATGAATGAAGAAAGGAAAGCAAAAAGAGAAAGAATGTCGTGTTGAAGATTTCACAAGAAAAGGGATATACAGAAATATTAGCAGAGTGATGAGAAGAGAGATAAGGAAGCATTATGAATAAGGTGTGATACATGAATGACAATGATAGAGTGTTATAGAACCTATAGTCAAATGATGAAAGAGACAAAAGGTGATGGGTCTTAAAACAACAAAAGAGTGTAGGCCATAAGGTTATATCCTCATTTTGAGAAATAAGTTTGTGACTCCAACGCAAATACCAGAAGGGAGAGTTAATCCCCAGAGTAATAGAAATCAGTATGGGCTGGTAAACTGAATGATTGGAAAATACTCGGCATTATGGGAATTTCAGATTTCGTTCCGGAGGTAATAGAATGAACCACAAAAGAAGATTCATGATGAATTCAGAGAATGGTCATTCAGGGATAAGCTTCCCTAAAGCAAGCAATGTGAGTAAAGTTAAGCTTAAGAAACTGTATGTGCTAGTTACGCTAAGTGTCACCGTCGCGAGCGAAGAATTTTGTTATCCTGGGTATAGAAGGATTGTTGTAAGGCAAGGAAGGGTCATCGATGATGTGGAAAAAAATGCCAATGATAAAGAGGTAACACATCTATAGGTACATCCTCATGGCTTCAACTCTTAGTACTCCCTTAAAGGGGGAATATGGAGTGATGTGACAGTAAGTAAGAATTAAGTGGATCTAGTAACTATGAAGCGATAACGGAAGGATGCAATAAGAATAAGAAAGGAATGAGATTGCACTTATCCAAATGCTACAGATATGGTATGATTCCAGAACATTATGTAAGCACGATGTCAAAGAAAAAGGGTTCCTGTACGGGATGTTATTGTTAGATAAAGAGCTAGTACGTGAGGTAAGTTAAGACAAGGAAATAACTCAAGAAAGACTACACAGAATATGATATGAGAATGAGCCAATGAGTAATTAGTAGTTGATGGAGGAGGAGCCTAGTCATGACTAGACAAGAAGTTGCGGACAAATCAACAGATCATGCAAGATGAATGTAGTAAACTCCAACATGGAGAATTCAGCCTCGCATTAGTGTCATTATAATACTTGAGATATATTCAAATAGGAGTCAGGGTGGTTAAAGGTACCGTATATGTGTTACGGGGATAAAAGAAAGTGCCACTGGGAAGGGAATCAAAATATCAGTTCATAAGCAGCCCTACAAGCACAAGGGCACGGAGGTAAGCAAATACGAATAATTATGGGCAAGGAAGGACATCAAAAGGTCTGTAATAAGCTCACAGCTTTACGAGGGTCAAGGGTTCTCCCTAAGTACTAAAAAGAAAGACTAGCTGAGGAAACAAGGAAGAAGGCTTCAACCTAAACTGGATAACCTTAGGAGGAAATGGTCTTATAACGATAGTCTCACAACAATATTGTATGCACTCCAAAAGAAAATGACACCTACTGTGGCTAAGGAACAGGAAGTAAAATCAGAAGTGATATTCAAGATCATATGAGTTCTATGGAATTCCAATATGTCTGGACACTAAGATAAGCTATGTATGAACATAAGAAGGGGGCAGAAAGACCAAAAAAAGTAATTGCTTACGTTTGAAAAAGGCTGAGATGGAACAAAAGGAATTATTCGATTCATGATCCAGAGTTAGTTACATTATGAATGCACTTAAGAGTTTGGATTTTTATACCTGCAGCATATACAACCGTAGAAAATTTCGATATACGTTAAAAAAAAGGAATTGAGCCGAGGTCATAGACAAAGGATTGTATCATGGATATTCCTCAGCACCTATGAAAGGCTAAACGTAATAACTAATACCATGAACCGCATATCAGTAGGTAGCTTAAGCCTACATAAAGGATGATCAGAAGAAGGAAGAAACTAAAGAGATACATCAACATAGTAAATTAGGAATTTGATTATTGGACCCTAAAAATTATTGAAATCGTGATTGAGAACATGTAGAATCACTCTTACTATCAAAGATACAAGAGAGATAAAGAAGTAGCCATATTCTATAATGGCTCTACGATAAAACCATTTAGAAGTGTCCCAACCTCATAAGAAGTTAATATGAAGCTCTCACGAGATTGTGTAAAAAGGTGCATGTATTATAATAGAAGTTCAAGAAGTGGATGTGAATTATACCTATGTGGAGGGAAGGTCATGAAAGAGATAGAAGATGTGATGTGAGGCTTTAAGGAAAGTAAGGTGAAGGTGAACAATAAACGAGATACTCAAATGCAGAAGGTTGAGAATATTCCATACTTGGGATAGAAGGCTAGAAACACGGGGATTCAATATCCAGGAATGATAGCAGCAGCGTCAGTAGCATATCTTCTAGCCTACGGTCTAGGTATCGAAAAGCCTAATTATGAGAGTAAAGAATAGTTAGAGACAATGTGATGTCTCGCTTGATGTTCCAGAACAACATAAGGAAATCTATGGGGCAAGCAAGTTGAAGGAAGGTAGCGAATAATATAAATAGATATGTATGAGTCCCAAGATAAAGTATAGTAAAGCAACAAAGTTTTATGATAAGAGTAAGAACGAGAAAGGGCGAGTGAGATGGCGACGAGAACAGATAAGTCCTCGGGATTAAAACCCATAAAAACAAGAAAGCTAATGGTTTCTCTAAGTTATAGAAAGTTCAGTATAGCCTGAATGAAATCAAAGAAGTCTAAGACCAATAACATTTAGAAGAGATGGAATGCTGCCCTGTTAATAGAATGAGGGTGTAATTATTATAGACAAAAAAATGACATTTGGGCCTTCGATTGAGTAATGATCTGTCAAATAAAAGAAAGGGATCTCATGAATTGGACAGGATTAAAATACCTACGCAAGGTGAATCACATTGGGATGCCATGAGATATAGTTATGAAAGCAAGGTATCACCCCAGGTGGATCAATCTAATCATTTTAGATGTTCTCCGATAAAACGTGAATCCTAGCAGCAATATTACAAAAAAGGTTAAGTTATCAGGGGTGGATATGGATCAAAATTGAGGTGAATCAACAATGGATGGATAAAAGTTATAAAGTATGAGAGGAGATTAGGTTGTCATTCTTAGTGAACAGTAACGTGGAAGCATTAGAGGACATAGATTTATACGTATGGGATGAGCAATGAAAGTAACTTGGGATTTGGTATCAAACCTCATTAACGAGAAATCGAGGTAAGAGTTATGGTATAGTATGACCTATGTAGATGCAGTAAAGTCATACGAATGGATAACCAGGTCTATTAAATAAGATATAGCAATATTAGTAAGCTCGACAAAATACCAAGCGAAGAACTTCAGGATTGGCTAAAAACTGGAGGAAAAAGGAAAGGAGAGTCGCATAAGCACACTTACAAGGTCAGTATCGTAGAAGCTGCATAATGGGAGGTAGCAACAGTTATGAGATTGGAAGGTATTTGATCACAAGTCATGGCATGGGAAAGAGGCCTAAAGGGGGGAATGCCCTGGCCTTTGGACTTATTCACAGAACAGTTGCCTAGATGGCAAGAGGACTACTAAAGTATTCGCAAGAGCTATGGGGTATGAGAACGATAAGCACATCAGTCAACATTCGAGGACAAGTGTTCCAAAGTGGGGAATGATGTTACACCCTATATTTTCATACATAAAAATACACCATAAATAAATTAATGAGAGCCCGGAAGTGAGATGTCACATCTTGTAGTACTATATTACGACGATGTTGCACCCTGTAGTATTGTACGTTGAATTTGTCGTAAGGTAATTGACATCAGTCCAAGGAAAACATTATTCGGAGATTATAAGGATTATGCTATTTCAAACAAGTAATAAGTAAATTCATGAAGGTGAGAGGGGAAGAAGGTCAAAGGAAATGAATTTTTGTCCAAGTTTGGCATTTGGGATAAAAGACGGGTCGAGCGATAATACTCGATAATTATGAACTGGTACCATGTAAGATACCATATGACCATGGTAGTAAAATGTATAAAAAGTATATTAAAAATAAGTAGAATTTTAAGTAATTTGGGGTAATTTTTAAATTATGCGGGTAATTGGTTAATTACCGTGTAACGGAACATTACCCAGTTAACTAATGGTAGTAGGACACCATTCAAACATATGACTAATTAGTCATATGTGCTTAGTGGCTAAAACGTGTAAGTCACTAAAGAATTACAAGAAAAGCTTTGTCATTTTAAAAGCTTGGTCTTTCAAAAAGCTTAGTTCATTTTAGTGAGAATGAAATTTAAATCTTTCATCCTAAATTCAACTTTCCAAGCAGACGCCAAGTTTCAAAATCTCTAACAAAATTGTTGCAAACAATTATAACAAAAATTGACTAGAACCGTAGCAAAGTAACAATTTTGCGGTCCTAAAGGATTATGGTGCAATCTTCTCCAAGAATATTATACGAAATTTTTCTACTCCAGGTATGTTAAGGTCATCCCTTCTTTCTTTTGGCATGGTCCAAATTATACTGAAGAAAAGAGCAAGCGCACAATTTCCATAGATTACTATATTCAGAGAGATAGTAGGGGTGTTTATATTCTTGATTCCCCATGAGAATTATTTTTATCTTCTATTCATGAGTCTCAAAATAATACGCAGTTGAAAAAAATTTTATCCGGAAGGAATATTGAGATTTTTACGTTTTTTTCATGCATTTCACCCATTCATACATGTGCATTGACCCATGACCAAATGGCATTATATACACGTATATATGTAAATATGTATGTATATGGGATATGGAAAATGATTACGGCGTTATATACGCATCACCACCTGATCAACTGGTATACGTTGATAATTTTGCCCACAGTGGCCAAGATAATATGATGGGATGCCCTCAGAGACTTATGATGTTATGAAACATGTACATATGCACGACATGACATTTATACGCATATACATGATACTATAATTATTTCATGGTTTATAAAGTTATTCAGACTTACAGGTGGAGTCATTTACAATATATATTTCCTCCATGTCTGTTGTGTGCTTATTTATATGCCTTACAAACTCAGTACATTATTCGTATTGACGTCCCTTTTTGCCTGGGATCGCTGCGTTTCATGCCCACAAGTCCCAATAGACAGGTCAAGATCCTTCCAAGTAGGCTATCAACTCAGCGGAAGATGTTGGTGCGCTCCATTTTCTTCGGAATTGCTTGTTTGGTTAGGATGAGTTAGATATGTATTGTTTGGTATGGCGGAACTTTGTCCAGACCTTTATGAAAATTATGTATTCTTAGAGGCTTGTAGGCAAATTCCATATACATAAAAAATTGTATGGCCTTGTCGGCCTATGTTCAGTGTTCAAGTGGTCATTTTGGTCTTAGAGGCCCATATGTCTTATGTATAAGTTGACATTACCTGTTGTATTCTACCTATTTCTCGGCAGCCTCTCTGGCTCAGTTATTTATGATAGTATGACATGAAAAGATACGTTATGTTGGTACTCGGTTGAGTAAGGTACCGGGTGCCCGTCGCAGCCCAGTTTGGTTCGTGATATCAACAAAGGCTCAGTATAAAAGAAGAGTGAAAACATCAAAATGTCTTAAACGGGCCCCTCGGGCAAGGTATCACTCATAAGTATAGCCTCCCAGGCAAGCCTCTCAATCACTCGTGACTCAGCTCTCGTTAATAGTACTCACACTCAGCACTCCGACTCAATAATATCACATAATAGTAATAATCATAATAACCGCTGCGGCGTGCAGCCCGATCCATAGTTTATAGACGACTACATTCACTAGGGGTGTACAGACTCCGGAAGGGCTCCTACAGCCCAAACGTCATATCGCTGCAGCATGCAGCCCAATCCAATATATATATCGCTGCGGCGTTCAGCCCAATCCATATAAGTATCGCTGCGGCGTGCAACCCGAGCCCGATCCATATAAGTATCGCTGCGACGTGCAGCCCGATCCATAATATATATATATATATATATATATAATCCTCACCATTAGGTCCTCAACCTCTCTCAGTCATTAACCTCACAACCACTCGGGCATATCAGTGGAAATCAGGGAACTCAGCCCAAACAGTTTTCACATATTAAGAGGTAGAGTGATAAAACCAGATTTAAACAATAAACAGGTAAAACATGACTGAGGATATGCTTTCAAAACAAATAGAATGAGGAAAATAGTAAAAATGCCCCTAAGGGTCTAAACAGGTCGGCACAAGGCCACAAACATGACATACAACCCAAAATATAGTATCAATCTCTAAAATACGGGATATCATAAGATTTCAAGTCAAATACGCGGCTTAATAGTCTCTACGGGACGGACCAAGTCACAATCCCTACAAGTGCACGCGCACATGCTCGTCACCTAGCATGTGCGTCACCTCATTTATAAAAACAATACGAAATACCAGGGTTTCATCCCCTCAAGTCTAGATTTACAATGGTTACTTACCTCAAACCGGATGAAATACTACTCCGCGACGCCTTTGCCTCTTGACTCGCCCTCAACTCGTGCCGAATCTACCCAAAATCAAAATCATAACATTAGAATATGCTAAGGAACGAAGCCCATGCGAAAATAATCAAATTATACCAAAAATCCCGAAATTGGTCCAACCCGACCCCAGGGCCCATGTCTCGAAATTCAGTAAAAGTCACAACAATGGAATCCTTATCCTCCCACGAGTTCATACATACCAAGAATACCAATATCCAACCACAAATGATCCCTCAAATCCCTATATTAAGGTCTCCAATTTCAAAGCCCTAACTCCCCAATTTTAGGCCCCAAATCCCCCAAATTTCATGTTTAATTAGGTAGAAATAACAATATGATTGAGTATTAAGTCCATATTTCTTACCTCCAAGAAGTTCTGTTTGATTCCCTCTTCAATCTCCCTCAAGAAGCTCCAAAACCGAGTAAAAAATGGTGAACATACGCCAAAAATCGCGAAAATGGCCTTTTAAACATTCTGCCAAGCTATTTGAAATCCTTCTTCGCGAACATGGTCAAAGCCTCGCATTTGTGAAGTACAAAGTTTCCTTTAACCAAAATCCTCTTACACGAACGCGGACGACCCCTCGCCTACGCGATGGCTCAACAGATCAAACCTTCGCGAACACGGCATAACCATCGCGAACGCGATGAACATAGACCCTAGCCCTTCGCAAATGCGGGACCCTCATCGCAAACGCGAAGGCCAACTCTCCAGCCTCACATCCTAACCCTTCGCGAATGCGAAGGCCAAACATATGCAGCACCAACAGTAGATTTTCTACAACTTTTTCCAACATAAATTGATCTGTTCAACCACCCGAAACTCACCTGAGGCCTCCGGACTTCAACCAAACATGCCAACATATCCCATAATATCATTCAAACTTGTTCTAATCTACGGAACACTCAAAACAACATCAAAACACAAAATTAACATCGGATTCAAGCCTAAGAATTCCAAAAACTTCCAAATTCCGTTTTCGATAAAAAAGTCTATCAAACCTCGTCCGAAAATGACACAACAGACCTACTCCAATTTCCGTAATTCCATTCCGGCCGCTATATCAAAATCTCACCTATCAACCAGAAAACCCCAAAATTCTAATTTCGCCAATTCAAGCCTAAATCTATTCCGGACCTCCAAAACACATTCCGATCACACTGCTAAGTCCCAAATCACCTCCTAAAGCTATTCGAACCATCCAAATTCACATCCAAGCCCTTTTTCCCATAAGTCAACATTCGATTGACTTTTCGAACTTAAGCTTACTCAAAAGAGACTAAGTGTCTCATTCCTTTCCAAAACCTTTCCGAAACCGAACCAACCAACCCGATAATACATAACACAGTTGAACAAGACAATATGAAGCAAAAATAGGGGAAACAGAGCAGTAACTCGTGAAATGATTGACTGGGTCATTACATCCCCCCTCTTAAACAAGTGTTCGTCCTCGAACGAGTTAAGAAACATACCTAAAGCCTCAAATAGGTGAGAATATCTGCTCCGTATTTCTCGCTCAGTCTCCCAAGTAGCCTCCTCCACGGGCCGACCTCTCCACTGCACTTTCATTAAAGCTATATCCTTTGACCTCAACTTTCGAACCTGATGCTCCAAAATAGCTGCTGGCTCCACATACATAAGTCAAATCATCATCTAACTGAACCGTACTAAAATCCAAAACATGAGACGGATCGCCAATATACTTACGGATCTCCGAAACTTGATAAGCTGGGTGGCAAAGCAAGCTCATAAGCCACCTCCCCAATCCTCCGAAGCACCTCAAAAGGCCCAATGAACCGAGGACTCAATTTAACCTTCTTTCCAAATCTCATAATACCCTTCATGTGTGAAACATTAAATAAAACCTTCTCACCAACCATGTAGGACACATCCCGAACCTTCCTGTCACCATAACTCTTTTGTCTCGACTGCGCTGTACAAAGCCTCTCCTAAATCACCTTTACCTTGTCTAAGGAATCCTGCACCAAGCTTGTACCCAATAGCCTAGCCTCAACCAGCTCGAACCTAGCGACCGAAGATCTACACTGTCTCCCATCCAAAGCCTCATATGGAGCCATCTGAATACTCGACTGATAGTTGTTGTTATAAGCAAACTCTGTAAGTGGTAGAAACCGATCCCATTACCCTCCAAAATCAATGACACAAGCGCGTAACATGTCCTCTAATATCTGAATAGTGCGCTCGGACTGTCCATCCGTTTGAGGGTGAAAACGGTATTCAACTCAACCTGAGTACCCAACTCTCGCTGTACAGACCTCCAAAACTATGAAGTAAACTGAGTACCTCTATCTGAAATGATGGAACTAGGGACACCATGCAAATGAACAATCTCCTGGATGTATATCTCTGCCAATCGCTCTGAAGAATAGGTAGTACACATATGAATGAAGTGCGAGGACTTTATTAGGCTATCCACAATCACCCAAATAACATCGAACTTCTTCAAAGTCCGTGGGAGCCCAACTACAAAGTCCATGGTGATCTGCTCCCACTTCCACTTTGGAATATTCATCTGCTGAAGCAAGCCACCCAGTCTCTGATACTCATATTTCACCTGTTGACAGTTGAGACACCGAGCTACAAATCCCACAATGTCCTTCTTCATTCTTCTCCACCAATAATGTTGTCTCAGATCCTGATACATCTTTGCGGCACCCGGAGAATGGAATACCGCGAGCTATGGCCTTCTCTAGAATTAACTCCCGAAGCTCATCCACATTGGGCACACATATACGGCCCTGTCCTCAATACTCCATCATCACCAATAGTCACATCTCTGACATCATCGTGCTGAACTCTGTCCTTTAGGACAAGAAAATGAGGATCATTATACTGACGCTCTCTGATGCGATCAAATAAGGAAAACCGAGAAATCACACAAGCCAATACCCAACTGGGCTCCGATATATCCAACCTTACGAACCGATTGGCCAAGGCCTGAACATCAACTGAAAAAGGTCTCTCTGCAACAGGAATATATGCCAAACTCCCCATACTCACCGCCTTCCTACTCAAGGCATCGTCCACCACATTGGCCTTTTCCGGATGGTACAAGATAGTAATATCATAATCCTTTAGCAGCTCCAACCATCTCATCTGCCTCAATTGAGATCCTTCTATTTGAACAAGTGTTGGAGGCTACGATGCTCAGTAAACACCTCACAAGACACACCATACAAGTATGCCTCCAAATCGTCAACGCGTGAACAATGGCAGCCAACTCTAGATCATGAATGAGGTAGTTTTTCTCATGGGGCTTCAACTGTCGAGAAGCATAAGTAATAACTCTACCCTCATGCATCAACACACACCTAATACCAACTCTCGAAGCATCACAATACACTGTATATGAACTTGAAACTAATGACAAAACTAACACTGGAGTTGTGGTAAAGGCAGTCTTGAGATTCTAAAAGCTCTCCTTACACTCATCTGACCACATGAAAGGAGCACCCTTTTGAGTCAACTTGGTCAAGGGTGATGCTATGATGAAAATCCTTGAACAAACCGACGGTAATAACCCGCCAAACCAAGAAATCTACGAATCTCTATGGTTGAGGATGGTCTGGGGCAACTCTGAACCGCCTCTATCTTCTTTGGATCAACCTGAATACCTTCACTGGATGCCACGTTCCCCAAGAATGCCACTGAACTGAGCCAAAACTCACACTTGGAGAACTTTGCATAAAGTTTCTCCTCCCTCAACCTCTGCAACATAACTCTCAAATGTTCTACGTGCTCCTCCTGACTACACGAGTATACCAAAATATCATCAATGAAAACAATCACGAACGAGTTGAGATAAGGACAAAACACGCTATTCATCAAATGCATGAATGCTACTGGGGCATTGGTCAGCCCAAAAGACATCACAAGGAACTCATAATGACCATATCGGGTCCTAAAAGTTGTCTTAAGAATATCCGAGTGCCTGATCTTCAACTGGTGATACCCAGAACGAAGATCAATCTTGGAGAACACCCTTGCCCCCTAAAGTTGGTCGAATAAATCATCAATGCAAGGTAACGGGTACTTGTTTTTGATTGTAACTTTGTTCAACTGTGTGTAATCAATGCACATTCTCATCGTGCCATCTTTATTCTTCACAAATAGAACAGGCGCACCCCAAGGCGACAAACTAGGCCGAATAAACCCCTTATCAAAGAGTTCCTAAGCTGCTCCTTCAACTCTTTCAACTCCGCCTATGCCATACGATATGGTGGAATAGAAATGGGCTAAGTGCCCAGCACCAGATCAATACCAAAATCAATATCCCTGTCCGGTGTCATGCCCGACAGGTCTGCAGGAAAAATATCAGGAAAATCCCTCATAACAGGAACAGAATCAGTACTGGGAGTCTCTACACTGACATTCCTCACAAAGGCTAAGTATGAAAGACAACCCTTCCCAACTATCTGCTGGGCCTTCAGAAATAAAATTACCCTACTGGGGACAAAATCAGTCGAACCTCGCCACTCAATCCGTGGTACACCAGGCATAGCTAAAGTCACTGTCTTAGCATGACAGTCCAATATATCATGATACAGAGATAGCCAATCCATGCCCAATATCACATCATAGTCCACCATACAAAGTAATGATAGGTCCACTCTGGTCTCCAAACCCCCAATAGTCACCACACATAACCGGTATATACGGTCCACAATTATAGTATCGCCCACCAGAGTAGATATACGAACAGATAAAATAGGAGACTCACGAGGCGTATCCAAATAATGGGAAAAGTATGTAACAAATATGAAAAAGTAGAACCAAGATCAAATAATATAGAGGCATCTCTGCGGCAGACTGAGACAATAACGTAATCACAGCATCTGAAGCAATAGCATCTGGTCTAGCCGGGAGTGTATAGAAACGGTCCTGACCACCACCTGATCGACCTTCCCCTCTGGGCGACTCCTAGCTAACTGAACCCCACCCCCAGCTGCCTGAGCGGGTGGTGAAGTAACTGGAGCTGGAGTCGAGGGCTGACTCCTCTGCTGAGACGGACCCTCAAGAAGACGAGGACACTGCCTGCTCATATGCCCAAACGCTCCACACTTATAACAACTCCTCAATGCTGGAGACGGGGACTAAATGGAACCCCTAGCACCGAGATGACTAGCAGATGCACCTGGCATAGAAGAGCCCTGAACTGATGGAGCATGGGACGAACACTAGGCTGGAAGGGCACTAAGTGATGAATGGCCCAGATGAGAACTGTGAAAACCATGACCCGACGATGCCCCACGATAACCTGGGCGAGCTGACTGAGCATGCCTGAATAGACTGCCTCTGCCGTTTCTGAAACTGACCTTTTCAAGGAGCACCACCAAATCTACCAGATCCCCTAGGCCTCTTGGTCTCCCTCTCATCTCGCTCCTAGCAACGAACTGACTCATTCTTGCGGGCAATGTCAACAACCTCCTCAAAAGTAGCACCTGACACCCTCTCCCTATATATGAGAATTCGAAGCTGATATGTAAGGCCATCAACGAACCTCCTGATCCTCTCTCTATCTGTCAGAACCAACCAAATCGTATGGAGAGCTAACTTAGAGAACCTCATCTCATACTATGTCACATTCATATCTCCTAGACACAACTGCTCGAACTGTCCACGTAGCTCCTCTCTACGAGACTATGGCGCATACTTCTCCAGAAAGAATACGGAGAACTGCTGCCGGGTAAGGGGCGCTGCATCAACAGGCCTACGCTTCTCATAAGCCTCCCACCAAGTAAAGGCAACTCTAGAAAACTGAGAAGTAGCCTTTAACTTGAGATTTGCCTCTTGGGCTTGTTTCTTAATTATACTTCGAACTTTTTCGAAGTGACAGTCCCCGTGTGGGGTGGTCGTGGCCTATAAAAATAAGGGTTGCCTTTCTAAGGTCTTATGATCTCGAGACTCTAATAATTTGATTACGTCAATTTTTCGGACGGCAGTCCCAGAGTATGGGGTAAGTTATTTGAACTTCAGTTGTGATCGACCCTTAAGCCTGTTTCCAGAATAGACCAAAAGTATGAAATTTTAAAGTAAAAATTTCTCTAAGGCATGAAATATTTGTCAAGGAAAAATACTTCTCTCAATATATTATACATGCGTACATGTTTGACTTTGGGGCTCGAGTAATCTACATGGGCACGGTTCTTTTGATCGTTTGGCTCTTACAAAATTTCACCTATAGAGACCCAGTTAACACGAAGTATCTTCCTTGTAACAAAGATGACATCCGAGGGTGATGCCCCCAGTATTCAAGGTTGATTGTAAAGAAGCTTCAAGTACTATTGAATTCCTCTAAGTTAGCACGAACAATGTGTCAGGACCCCAAATACCCCGGTCGTCATGGCGCCTATCACAATACTAGGCAAGCCAACCCAATAAATAACTATAGTGAATTCTTTTTATAAAACCATTTTCTAAAACTAATTAAGTTTCGAATTCTCATATGAAATATATAAATCAACTGAATTGTGCAGAAAACAGTACAAAATATACCAACACAGCCCAATAATCTGATGTCACAAGTCAAGAGCCTCTTAATACAACCCAAATTGACTGAATAATACATCATAAGTCTAAAATAGCAGGAAACTAAGCTAGGAAGGAGGAAAGCAGGGCTGCGAACACCATGCATCTACCTTGCAGTTTCCGATAAAGCTCTGAGAGTGCTGGGAACCCTCACTCTAATTCTCGGGCACCTGGATCTGCACAAAAGGTGCAGGGAGTAATGTGAGTATTCCAACTCAGTAAGTAACTAAAGTAAATAAGGTTTGAGTGCAGTGACGAGCAGTTAAAAATCATAGAAGAGTGTTCAACAGAATATCAAGTCAAACTCAACAGTTAGATAGCCAGTTACTTCGTAAAAACTTCAGTTTCAATTGAAAATACTTTGAAATCATTTATTCAACATCTTTCAACAGAGGCTCAAGATAAAAGAAGAGTGAAAACATCAAAATGTCATAACCGACCCCCTCGGGAAAGGTATCACTCATAAGTATAGCCTCTCGTGCAAGCCTCTCAATCACTCGTGACTCAGCTCTTATCAATAGTACTCACACTCAACACTCCAGCTCAATATATCTCATAATAGTAATAATCATAATAACCATTGCGGCGTGCAGCCCGATCCATAGTTTATAGTTGACTATGCTCACTGGGGGTGTACAGACTCCGGAGGGGCTCCTACAGCCCAAGCGTTATATCGTTGCGGCGTGTAGCCCGATCCAATATATATATTGTTGCAGTGTGCAGCCCGATCCATATATAGATATATATATATATATATATATATATATATATATATATATATATATATATATATATATATATAAAGTATTATGCGTCGTGTAGCCCGATATATAATATATATAATATTACTGCGGCGTCTAGCCCATATATATATATATAATCCTCACCATTAGGTACTAAACCTCTCTCAATCATTAATCTCACAGCCACTCGAGCATATCAGTGGAAATTATGGAACCCAGCCAAAACATTTTTCACATATTAAGAGGTAGAGTGATAAAACTGGATTTAAACAATAAACAGGTAAAACATGACGGGGGATATGCTTTCAAAACAAATAGAGTGAGGAAAATAGTAAAAATTCCCTTAAGGGTCTAAATAGGTCGACACAAGGCCCCAAACATGGCATACAACCCAAAATATAGTATCAATCTCTAAAATACGAGATATCATAAGATTTTAAATCAAATACGTGGCTTAATAGTCGCTACGGGACGGACCAAGTCACAGGCCCTAATAGTGCACGCCCACACGCTTGTCACCTAGTATGTGCGTCACCTCATTTATCAAAATAATACGAAATACTGGGGTTTCATACTCTTAGGTCCAGATTTACAATGGTTACTTACCTCAAACTGGATGAAATACTACTCCGCGAAGCCTTTGCCTCTCGCCTCGGCCTCAACTCGCGTCGAATCTACCCAAAATCATAATCATAACATTAGAATATGCTAAGGAAATGAAGCCCATGCGAAAATAATCAAATTATACCAAAAATCCCGTTTCATTATATTCCAAGCCCTAACTACCCAATTTTAGGCTATAAATCCCCCAAATTTCATGTTTAATTAGGTAGAAATCATAATAGGATCGAGTATTAAGTCCATAATTCTTACCTCCAAGAAGTTCTCTTTGATTTCCTCTTCAATCTCCCTCAAGAAGCTCCAAAACCGAGTCAAAAATGGTGAACTTAGGCCAAAAATTGCGAAAATGGCCTTTTAAACATTCTGCCCAGCTATTTGAAATCCTTCTTCGCGAATGCGGTCAAAGCCTCACGTTCGCGAAGCACAAAGTTTCCTTTGACCAAAATCCTCTTATGCGAATGCGGACGACCCCTCGCGAACGCGATGGCTCAGTAGCTCAAACCTTTGTGAATGTGACATAACCATCACGAACGCAATGAACACAGACCCCAGCCCTTCACGAACGCAGGACCCTTATCGCGAATGTGAAGGTCAACTCTCCTGCCTCACATCCTAACCATTTGCGAACACGAGACCCCACTCACGAACGCAAAGGCCAAACGTCTGCAACACCAACAATAGATTCTATGCAACTTTTTCCAACATGAATTGATCCGTTCAACCACCCGAAACTCACCCGAGGCCCTCGGGACCTCAACCAAACATGCCAAAATATCCCATAACATCATTCAAACTTGTTCCAATCTTTGGAACACTCAAAACAACATCAAAACACTAAATTAACATCGGATTCATGCCTAAGAATTCCAAAAACTTCCAAATTCCGTTTTCAATCAAAAAGTCTATCAAACCTCATTCGAATGACCTGAAATTTTGCACACACGTCACAAATGACATGACAGACCTAATTCAACTTCTAGAATTCCATTCTGACTCCTATATCAAAATCTCACCTATCAACCGGAAAACGCCAAAATTCAAATTTCGCCAATTCAAGCCTAAATCTACTCTGGACCTCCAAAACACATTCCGATCACGCTTCTAAGTCCCAAATCACCTCCGGATGTTATCCGAACCATTAGAATTGACATCCGAGCCCTTTTTCCCATAAGTCAATATCCGATTTACTTTTCCAACTTAAGCTTACTCAAAAGAGACTAAGTGTCTTATTCCTTTCCAAAACCTCTCCGAACCCGAACCAACCAACTCGATAACACATAATGCAGCTGAACAAGACAATAAGAAGTAGAAATGGGGAAAACGGAGTGGTAACTCATGAAACGACTAGTCGGGTCATTACACAATGGTTGTCTCATTAAAAACCTAAACAGAAAAACCCATTTGGGACAAAAACCAGTCTAAGATAAAAAGAGTGCAACGCGTGCCTTCAGACCTAAGGACTTTGTGATGAATAATCCTTTGATGTCTTCGATTGAACACCTACAATTAGTTAGTATAAAACATGAATGAAAATGGAGAAGGTTGTACCTTAGCAGTAATATTGTTTGATGGGTGATACATTCCAATTGTTTGGTAATTGCTCGTCGTCCATCGTGCCAAGTTTGTAGGATCCTTTTCTGACAATATTGAGGACCTGATACGGTCCCTCCTAGTTCAGGCCAAGTTTTCCTTTGTTTAGGTCTCGAGTATTGAGGGTGACCTTTCTTAGAACTAAGTCCCCGATTTTAAAGTGTCAAAGATTGGCTCTTCGGTTGTAATACCTTTTGATCCGTTGTTTCTGTGCGGCCATTCGAACAAGGGCGGCTTCCCGTCTTTCATCTAGAAATTTGAGGCTCGTATTCATAGACTCGTGATTTGACTCTTTTGTTGCATACAAAACCTAAAGCTAGGTTCTCTCACTTCGACTAGGATTAGAGCTTCGACACCATAGACTATAGAGAACGGTGTTGCCCTCGTACTGGATTTCGACGTCGTTTGATACGCCTAAAGGACCTCAGGAAATATTTCTCTCCATTTTACTTTAGCATCATTCAATCTTTTCTTCAGATTTTGTATGATGGTCTTGTTTGTCGATTTGGCCTATCTGTTCCCACAATGATGATACGACATTGACAGGATCCTTTTTATTTTGTGGTCTTTGAGAAACTTTGTCACTTTGCTTCTAACGAATTGCTTTCTA
Source organism: Nicotiana tabacum (assembly GCF_000715075.1). Classification (NCBI taxonomy): domain Eukaryota; kingdom Viridiplantae; phylum Streptophyta; class Magnoliopsida; order Solanales; family Solanaceae; genus Nicotiana; species Nicotiana tabacum. The sequence goes on along the minus strand of NC_134086.1, from coordinate 20,637,808 downwards.
TTGTCACATATGATCTCGGCAGGCATTCCGAATTGGCATATAATGTGGTCTCAGGTGCAGTCTATGACTTTTTTTTCTCTGATTTTCTCGAAGGCCTATGCTTCAACCCACTTAGAAAAATAGTAAGTCATCAACAAAATGAATTTAGTCTTACCTGGAGCCTATGGTAGAGGCCCAACTATATCTATTCCCCATTTCATAAACGGCCATGGGGATAGGACTAAATGGATTTGCTCTCCGGGTTGGTGAATCATCGTCTCATACCTTTGGCATTTGTCGCATCTTCGAACAAACTCCTTTGTATATTTTTTCATATCAGCCCAATAATATCCTACTCTGATGACTTTGCGAACCAATAACTCGGCACCAGAATGATTTTCGCAAGTGCCCTTGTGAATTTCCCGCAGAAGGTAGTCGGTGTCTCCTGGTACTAAGCATATCGCCAAAGTTCCTCGAACATTCTCCTGTACAGTGTTCCATCCTCGGCCAATGTGAACCGTAAAATATGCAGAGGGGAGAGTACATACCATGTAATCTTGATGAACTAGATTCTTCACTGAGAATTCTCTTGTGTAAGTCTAAATTTTCTAAGAAAATAAAGATAATGAGACCTTTTAGCATATGGCACAAGAGTACACTTGTGAAAGTATGAGACTGAGCAAAATCTAATCTAATTATGTATAAATTCACAAATTGTCTAACCAATTTTTGAGTTAGAACTAGTTCCCTTTAGGTGATCTTAATCATCCCTAATTCAATCGTACTCCGTTCAAAGTGATCTCTACTTAGAGCTTTTGTAAAGATGTCAGCTATTTTCTTGTCAGTAGCACAAAATTCCACACTAATCAAATTATTTTCATAGTTGTCCCTCAAAAAGTGATGCCTAACATCTCTGTGCTTAGTTATTTTATGATGAACTGGGTTCTTGGTCATACTTGTCACACCTCCTTTTTTACTTCACCCTGTAAAGGGCATAAATATAAGGGAGTTTTTCCAATTAAAGGACAATCAAAACGGGATTTATTTATTAAAGATTCAGAGTCGCCACATGGAATAATTTACGGTGTTCCAAGTCACCGGTTGAATCCTGAATTGAGGAAAATACGACTCTATTAACAGTCCGCGAACCAGAAATCCGGGTAAGGAATTCCGTTAACCCGGGAGAAGGTATTAGGCATTCCCGGGTTCCGTAGTTCTAGCAAGGTCGCTTAACTATTATAATTGGCCTATTATCTGATTTTTAACTATTATAAACCTATGTGCAAATTTTAACTTTTAACCTCTTTTATTTAATTTTTAAAGAAGATTAAACGTCGTTTAAAACACGTCTTTGGATCGCGCCACATGAAATGCACCTGCGATCCTAAACATATTTTATTCAATGTTTTAAGATTTGATTTGGGTCACATGAAATGCGCACCAGAGTTTAAGAAGGTATAATTATTAAATAATGCACCCTAAAGCAACTACGCGTTTTTAACTTTACGAGGGTCATGGAAAATTCGCTAAATGGCACGCCTCGAATTCTAAGGATTAAAATATTAACTAAGCGGGGGTCCATGCATTTGAAGATTTTATTTTGCACGACCCCTCAATTCCAATTTAAACAGGGAATTCGAACTAAACTTTGGAGGACCATAAGCCATGTGTGTTATCTAGTATGACTCACTTCCACCAATTAAAGAACTTAATTATCTAAAACACTAAAGGGTGGTTTGGTAGGATGTATACGAATAACGCGAAATAAGGTGTGTTAGTAATGCATGGATTAGTAATGCATGTGTTAGTAATGCAAGCATTAATTGTGCATATATTATTTCTTATTTACTGTTTGGTGTGGTGTATCAAAATTATAATGCATTGCATAATTTTTAAGAAAAATAGTTGTTTACAAAAATGCCCTCCGTATTCTCTAGCTTTAAAGGACTTTAAGGACAATTTTGTCTTTAAACATACTAATGCATGCATTAATAGTCTTGGTATTACTAATGCCATGGTTTTCTATGCATTACTAATGCATAGGATAATACCAAGTATGATGTATAACTAATATAAGTATTGGTTATACACATGTTGAAAAAATGTACCAAGCAAGGTATTAATAATGCATAGAGCTAATGCTTGCATTATTTTTTCTAATACCTCCTACCAAACGACCCCTAAGATAGTTATGATTGTACTATGGCCCAAATTAGCTACAAAATAAGACAAACCATTAGATATCCATCAACTGAAAAAACATGGGACTCGTAATTAAACTAACATTTCATTTTGTGAATCACTGATTATTTAAGTAAGTTAACTAAAGCTGAACTTCTAAATCTCTAACGTGATTTGGGCCTGAGTCTGCCTTGGACTCATATGGCCTCTTTATTTGTAAAATAAGCATTGGCCCAGCCTGAAACCCAATTGTAGTTGCCCCCTTACTACTGATTCTACGTGAGAGGTAACTGGGCTCAAAGGGAAGCCCAGCTGGGCAGCCTAGTCACGAAACGAAGGCAACTGTAATTGGGCCAATGATGATGGCCCAAAACATGATTCAACAAATATTCTTGAAGCCAATTATCATTCAAGGAAATTCTGGATTTGGGCGAGTGCTGACAATCCTTAAACCAAATGCAAAACATTCTCAGAACTCAGTGCATGAATAGAAAGCAGGATTACGTGATAAGTCATATAATCCGGGATCCAGACCTCAAACTATACAAGAACAAACTTAAATAAGATTGAAAGAGAGTGCAGCCTGTACCAAATTTGTTAGAACAAAATCTAAATTGCCTTATATTCAAACCATGGTTGTGACAAAACACAATCCAACAGCCAGATAATTGTTGCTAATTAAATTAGACCATAGTCTTTAATTAATACACATTAAGAGACCTAAATAGCTTTAAATCAACTACATCTAAACAAACTCAGATCCAAGTCTTAAAACAAAAGAAATGCACATAAGAAGCTAAACTAAAACATAAATGATAACAGGGTAGAATCAGGTTTCAATTCCATCCATGTTTCAAAAGCATACCTGGAAATTGAAAGGGAAAAAGAGGTGAAGGAGGAATAGATAACAACAGAACAAAATGCACAGCAATATCAATGCAACAGTGACCTCACAGTAGCTTGAAACCCAAAAACAACCAAAAATCAAACCATCTCCCAACCCAGGTGCAAGATGTGAAACTTTTAGAGATTTTAACTAATGAAGAAGATCAGAAATCCCCAGCTGACACAGAATTTTATCAGTTTTTATCAAAGAAATATGCTGGAAATTCGTGCAGTTTCAGAATTCTTAGTTGTTTTTGTTCTCTTAGAATTTTTATCTCTTTCAAGTCTCTTCGGTCTGCCTTGAAAGGCAAGAAAAGATGCCTTTATAGGCAAGTTATTAGGGCAGACTTAGCTTGCACTTTGCCCCTTTTGAATTTTGTTTTTTGCTTAAGTGTCCCTAGCTTAAATTCCAGAAATTCATTTTAACTCCTACCCCCAGCTTCCTGGAAGCTTCCCATTTCTTTACACTCAAGATTCCTTAGGCCAATTCCCTAGACTACCCCTTAAGCCCTTATTATTTACTCTAGGAACCCAATCTAGCAGAACCCCTGTTGATCCTAGACAGACCGAATAGGCCATGGGTTAATTTGACCCAACTGTTCAACCCCAAATGAACCGTAATAGACCTAAAACCCAAACCTCAAGATCAAAGATCTATTCGGCGCAACTAGCAGTTATCTGATTACCAAATAACATAGAACAATTAAAACTTTTAGCCTAAATGGTTTACTAACTAAACTTAACCAAACTAACAATTTTAAAACTAACCTAACAAGACTCCAATTACTCATGCATGAATGAATAGACTCCGAAACAAATGAAAAATGATTCTAGAAGAGGAGAAGAAACAGAAAATTTAAAAACAAACGAAGCACAGATTAAACCAAAAGAAGAAAAGAAGAATACCTAAGAAAAGTTCGGAAAATGAAAAGGGGAGCCTGGGTATTCAGATCCTCAGATTTTCCGGTCAAATCTGATGTTAATCGTGCGCTCTTACGAAGAACACACGAATAAAATCGGATTCGGCACGAAATTTAGCCAAAACTTGACTTGGGATTTCCGGGGTTCGTTTTTGTTCTAAGATTCGAGGAACTAGGGCAATATTCGAGGGTAATGGAGTATGGATTTGGAAAGAGGGGAGTGAGGAGGCTATAAGGTGTGATTTTGGTGGCGTTTGGAGGTGGCGCCGCCACTGGAGGGCAGGGATTTGGGGGCGGCTAGCTAGGGTTTTGGGGGTGTTTCTGATGAGGGTGGTGAGCAGAAGGGGATTCTGAGGGGGGAAGGGTTATTCGGACACTTAAATACACCTGGAGCTTCAGTTCTGAGCCGTTTGATCAAGGGGAAATCAATGACTCAGATCAATACTTATCGAAATGACGCCGTTTGGTTTGGGGGGAAACCGGACCGGGTTAAGGTGGTTTGGGCCAGGTATAGGGGCAATTTGGACAGATTTCAAGGGTGTAGGGGTTTGGGCTTGGAGATAAATCAATTAATTTTGGCCCAAATTCCCTTTCCTTTATTTTAATTTTTCCAATTTTCTAATTTCTTCTAAATTAAAATAAACCTAAATTGATTTCTAATCAAATTATCCTACCAATTAAATTAACATACTCTAAATAGTAATTACTAATTAAATACCAAATTAAAGAAAAACCACCAAAAATCGAAATTAAAATTAAAAAATGCAAAATAATTTATTTTTGTGATTTTTTCCATTTTTTATAAAACATTAAATTACTAATTAATCCAAGAATGCAAAATTATATCCTAAATGCAAATGCAGTGTATTTTTGTATTTTCATGAATTAAATAAAATAAACATGCATAGACAAATGCAAACAATTATCAGAAAATGCCACAAAATCCACAAAAATTGCAAATAATGAAAAGAAGTTATCTTGTTTTGAATTTATGGGAGTAATTCATATAGGGCAAAAATCACGTGCTCACAGCTGCCCTCTTTGCTCGAAAACACGAAGAGTTTTCGTGCAAAGATAAAGTGAGCGGATATGAGCGATTTTTGCCCGTTTGAATACTCCGTGGGAAGCATATTTGAAAGATTTGGCCGCACCCTGCTTCCGAGGTTGCCTACATATCCTTGGCTAAAAAGGAATCAGGTCAGTGTAGTTCGGGAATGTCTGGTAGCTGGGACTATCATGGAGCTTGTGATTTCACTGTTGCTGCTTACTGAACCCCTTATTACACCATGTCAAAAATAAAAGAAGTTATACTAGACTATGATCTATGAATTACAAAATCCTATCTACATCTTCAAACTTGCTTTTGTGTACTTGTTGCCTTGTTGTCTTGTATTCTCTTGGTAAAATTCCTTTGTTGTCGTCTTGAATTTTAAACTGAGATGCTTCTCTTTATCCAGGCGGGCTCCTGACTGCTGCATTTGAAAGTATTCACTACTCTCCAGGCGGGCTCCTGACTTTTAACTTGAAATGTATTCCCTTGTTCTCCAAGCGGGCTCCTGAGTGCTGCGTTTTAAAGTGTTCCTTGCTCTCCAGTCGGGCTCCTGACTTCAGCAAAATAGACAAAAACAAGGAACATTTCTGCCCCAGTTTGGGTATATGGGGCCATGTGTAAGTGTAAAACGAATCATATTACTGAATATCAATAAGAAATTTGAAAACCGAAACTTGAATTGTACTCCCTTGTTCTCCAGACGGGCTCCTGACTGCTAAACTTGAAAGTATTCCCTGCTTTCCAGGCGGGCTCCTGACTTCAACTTGAAAGTACTCCTTGCTTTCCAGGCGGGCTCCTGACTTCAAAATAGACAAAACCAAGAATTTGAAAGCTAACACTTAAATTGTACTCCCTTGTTCTCCAGGCGGGCTCCTGACTGCTACGCTTGAATGTATTCCCTACTCTCTAGGCGGGCTCTTGACTTCAATTTGAAATGTGTTCCCTGCTCTCTAGGCGGGCTCCTGACTTCAACTTGAAATGTATTCCCTGCTCACCAAGCGGGCTCCTGACTTCAACTTGAAATGTGTTCCCTGCTCTCCAGGCGGGCTCCTCACTTCAAAATAGATAAAACAAAGAATTTGAAAGCTAAAACATAAATGGTACTCCCTTGTTCTCCAGGCGGGCTCCTGACTTCAAAATAGACAAAACATAGAAAAATTTTCCTGCCCCAGTTTGGTGGCTGGGCACAGATGTGAGTGTAAAACTAAATCATATTACCAAGTATTACTAAGAATTGAAAGCTAGATCCCATTATTTAGGAGGTCCTGACAACTTTTAACTGAACGACAATTTTTAAAATCTAAGTTATGTCTTCTACAGGTATGATTTCTGCTAAATCTTGTTATCTAAGAGGGTCTTAAACTACTCCCCATTATCCAGGAGGGTCCTGAAAATCAAAAGTCAAGTTTTATCTTAAGAATGACAACTTTCACGGCTGAATTATACTACCCTACATCAGAACTTACGCTAAATGTTATTATCTGATCGAAATATTAAAGCTATGTCCCATTATTCAGGAGGGTCCTGGAAACTCCTAATTGAATCCTATCTCAAACATGAAAACTTCTAAGCCAACTTATATTCCTTTGGGATGCATTTATGCTAGATTATGCTATTTCTGAATATTTAAACTAGGTCCCATTTTCCATGAAGGTCCTGAAAGTCAAAAATCAAACCTGTTTGATGACTGCCTTTCTCCACGGGGAGTTTTTCCGAAACAAACGAATTTTCTGCCCCTGTTTCGATCAAAGAAAACTTTGTCAGTTTAAAGTGGTGGTTAGCTGATGGAATTCTTGCTGCAGATATTTCCACTGCATTGTTTTGTTCTGAATGGCTTCCCGAACTAGCGCTGAACCGCTTTTACTTTCTGACTGACTTTCAAATCCCATAACCTTTGACGAACCGAGTATTCTATGCCCATGTTGTTGTTTCACCTCTGACCCCTTCGCATGAACCTTTGCATCTCTTATGCCATTACCAAATCATTCCACCTGTGAAACTTCTGGTGATCCCCTATATCCCACCTTGCGTCATGCTATCTTTAGTATGCTCTGACCACGTTGTGATTTGCCATTTTGGAAGTTGGTAGTGAGCTTTGAAATTCTTTTCCACTTACTTAGAACAAGACTGACATTAAACATCTTAGACAAATAAACCCAAAAGAAAATGAAATGCAAGGATTTTGCGGGTTAAGGATAAGAAGAATTCAAAACCAGATGACTTGCTACAAAGGGAAAAAGAAAAAGAAACTTATCTGAGTGGGACAGCTGGTACCAATGATCATGACATGCATTTTGGATTAATCGGCCCAATCTGTCCAACCAATCAATTTTCAATTGCCGTACTTTGTCGCCTCAGAATTTTCATGACCTGATTACTTTACCCAAACTTTGACCTTGTTCATCCTGCGGTGTCTTGAAATAGTTTTCCACCAACAGACCTTTCTCACTTGTTGACTTTTCAACTCGCTTTCGCCTCAAGGTGCCCGTGAGGGTTTTCACCAATAAGACTCTCTCATTTTAATTTCTCTCAACTCCCGTCGCCTTGTGGTGCCTGTGAAGGTTTTCACTAATAAGACTCTCTCGTTTTTATTTTTCCTGCTTGAACCAGAGTGTTGCCTCTGACATGAATTACCTTTACCTACCCGACTTGGCATTTCTCAGAGACCGATCAGAAGGTCTTTCTTTGGAACGTAATGTGGGCTTTTGGACAAGGTTAGAAAGAAAGGGTATAAAAGGCTCAAAACAATTCAAATGGGTTCCAAATTACAACTTTCGGAATCAAATTTCTTATAATAACCACAGCTTCTGCCCCAGTTTCTTACTTGGGGACTTTTGGATTTTTGTTTGTTGAGACCGAAATGTGAGGTTGCCTATGTATCCTTAAAAGGAATCAGGTCGAACGCAGTTCATGTCATAGAATTACTTTGTTGTTGTCATTTTTCTTTTTCTCTTTCTCTCTTTTTTCTCTTTTACTTTTCTCTCTTTTTCCTTTTACTGTTTTTCTTCTTCTTTTCCCCCTTTTTTCATTCTCTTTCTTCTCTCCTTTTTCATTTTTCTTCTTCTTTTCTTATCTTTCACGTCTGTATTTCTGATATTCACTACTGATTCCGAAAGAGGGGTATGAAAGAAAATAAATAAGGCTCAAAAGGGTTGACGAGGGATAAGGCGTTTAGATAGCAGAACAAAATGCCTTCGTCATTACAATCTTCAAAATATGCCAAATACAAACAAATACAAAGACAATCAAACGAAGAAATCATACATAGTATCTCTTGACTACATCGGAATTGATAGCCATTTCTACACATTTTCCTTCTACATCTGTCAAATATAACGCATCATTGGACAACACTCTAGTTACAACAAATGGCCCCTGCCAGTTTGGGGCGAACCTTCCTTTTACTTCAGCCTGATGAGGCAAAATACGTCTCAACACTAACTGACCCACTTCAAACTTCCGTGGACGTACCTTCTTGTTATATGCTCTCGCTATTCTCTGTTGGTACAATTGGCCATGACACACTGCTGCCAATCTCTTTTCATCGATCAGACTTAATTGCTCCAATCGGGTTTTGACCCATTAGGCGTCATCAATTTCTGTTTCGGCGACAATCCGAAGGGATGAGATTTCAATTTCTACGGGTATTACTGCCTCAATGCCATACACCAACAAATAAGGAGTGGCCCCTACTGAAGTGTGAACAGTAGTGCGATAACCCAACAATGCGAAAGGTAACTTCTCATGCCATTGTCTGGACCCTTCCACCATTTTCCGAAGTATCTTCTTTATGTTCTTATTGGCTGCCTCGACCACTCTATTCGCTTTAGGGCGATATGGGGTGGAATTGCAAGGTATAATCTTAAACTGCTGACAGGTCTTCGTCATCAGATGACTATTGAGATTAGCACCATTGTCCATAATGATTACCTTCGGAATCCCAAACCGACATATGATATTTGAATGCACAAAATCGACCACTATTTTCTTGGTCACAGATTTGAAAGTTTTTGCTTCAACCCACTTGGTGAAATAATCAATGGCTACCAGAATAAACCTGTGTTCGTTTGATGTTTCTGGCTCGATTGGCCTAATGACATCCATGCCCCAAGCAACAAAGGGCCGTGGTGCCGACATCGTATGCAATTCAGATGGTGAGGAATGAATCAAATCTCCGTGCACCTGACACTGATGACACTTGCGCACAAAACTGATGCAATCCCGCTCCATAGTGAGCCAATAATAACCTGCTCGGAGAATCTTCTTTGCCAGAATGTACCCACTCATATGCTGTCCACAAACTCCGGAGTGTACCTCAGCCATGATAACTGTGGCATGTCTGGCATCTATGCATATTAGCAATCCAAGATCTGGAGTTCTTTTGTATAACACCCCTCCACTGAAGAAAAATCCACTTGCCAATCATTGAATTGTTCTTTTCTGATCACCTATGGCCTGTACCGGGTATACCCCCATCCTGATGTATTCTTTGATATCGTGGAACCATGGCTCCCCATCAAGTTCTTCCTCCACCATATTGCAGTAAGCATGCTGATCACGGACCTGAATCTGCAAAGGGTCCATATAAGCCTTATCTGGATGATGTAACATTGACGCCAGAGTAGCCAAAACATCGACGACTTCATTATGTATTCTTGGGATATGCCTGAACTCTATTGACTGAAACAGTTGACAAAGGTCATGCGAATATTGTCTGTATGGTATGAGTTTCAAATCTCGTGTCTCCCATTCTCCTTGAATCTGGTGCACCAGAAGGTCCGAGTCACCCAAGACCAAAACTTCCTGGACACCCATATCCACAGCTAACCTCAAACCCAGTATGCATGCCTCGTACTCATCCATGTTGTTAGTACAGTATAAATGAAACTGAGCCGTAACAGGGTAATGCTGTCCTATTTCAGAAATAAGTACCACTCCTATCCCCACGCCCTTCATGTTTGCAACCCCATCAAAGAAAGGTTTCCGTCCCGGCTTCTCTACTTGTTCCAACTCATCAATGTGCATCGCCTCTTCATCGGGGAAGTAAGTTTTCAAATGTTCATAAACTTCATCAACCGGGTTCTCGGCCAAATGGTCTGCCAAGGCCTACGCCTTCATTGCAGTTCGAGTCATGTAGATAATGTCAAACTCTGTGAGCAGGATCTGCCACTTTGCAAGCCTCCCTGTGGGCATAGGCTTCTGAAAGATATACTTCAATGGATCCAAGCGAGATATGAGGTAGGTAGTGTAAGATGACAAATAATGTTTCAGCTTCTGTGCCACCCAAGTTAGGGCGCAACAAGTCCTCTCAAGATGAGTATACTTAACCTCGTACGACGTGAATTTCTTGTTGAGGTAACAGATGAAATGCTCTTTCCTGCCAGCGATATCATGTTGACCCAATACACAGCCGAAAGAATTGTCCAAAACCGTCAAATATAGAATCAAAGGTTGCCCTGGTTCTGGCGAGACCAACACGGGTGGATTTGACAAATACCCCTTTATCTTATCGAACACCTCCTAACATTCATCTGTCCATTTGACCGCAACATTTTTCTTTAATAGTTTGAAGATAGGCTCGCAAGTTGTCGTGAGCTGAGCGATAAACCTGCTGATATAATTCAGTCTCCCCAACAAACTCATCACCTCGGTCTTGTTCCTCGGAGGTGGTAATTCTTGGATGGCCTTGACTTTCGATGGATCCAGTTCAATGCCCCGGCAGCTGACTACGAACACCAACAACTTTCCAGACGGCACCCCAAAAGCACACTTTGCATGATTAAGCTTGAGATTGTACCTGCGAAGACTTTGGAAGAACTTCCTCAGATCCCTGACATGGTCAGACTGCTTTCTAGACTTCACGATCACATCATCCACGTACACCTCAATTTTCTGGTGTATCATATCATGGAATATTGTTTTCATTGCCCTTATGTAGGTTGCCCCAGCATTCTTCAAGCCAAATGGCATGACCCGATAGCAGTACATTCCCCACGGCATGATGAATGTCGTCTTTTCTGCATCCTCCTTGTCCATGAAGATCTGATGATAACCCGCGTAACAATCCATAAAAGAACCAATCTCATGTTTGGCACAATTGTCAATCAAGATATGGATGTTCGGCAATGGGAAATTGTCTTTTGGACTCGCCTTGTTGAGATCCCGATAGTCAACACACACCCTGGTCTTGCCATCCTTCTTTGGCACAGGCACAACATTGGCTAACCAGGTGGGATACCGGGTAACCTGAATGATTTTGGCGTCGAACTGCTTGGTGACCTCTTCTTTGATCTTTACACTCATATCCGCTTTGAACTTTCTCAACTTCTGTTTGACAGGAGGGAATGACGGGTCAGTGGGAAACTTGTGAAACACTAAATCAGTGCTTAGAGATGGATGTCATCATAGGACCATGCAAAAACATCTTTGTATTCGAACAATGCTTTAATTATATCTTCCCTGAGTTGAGGTTCCAGATGGACACTTATTTTAGTTTCACTGACATTATCTCGGTACCCTAGATTAAGTGCTTTTGTATCATTCAAATTAGGTTTGGGCTTTTCCTCAAAATGACTTAGTTCCTTACTGATTTCTTCATAGGCCTCATCATCATCAAATTCCAACTCGTCATCACACTTAATTTCTTGTATTATTATTTCAGAGTTATATTGTCTTTTAAAACTGGGCCGAAGATTCCTCATGCATGTCATGTCATTGATATCAGCATAAAAAGAACTGTACAAAAGAAAAAAAAGGAAAAAAAATAAAATTAGAAGAAATGAAGGGAAAGGACTAATTGCATTTCATTGAATTTAAAGATAACAGGGTTTTAACATATCCAACTGGACGGAACATAATATCTGAATTACAGACCCTGAAATAATCGAGACAACTAAAAGAAAATCAAAACCCACTACCAAGACTCCATCCGAGTAGGAAGAGGAGTAGCTTCCCAGTTGTTGACTTTTGCACGTGGTCCCACGAATTGCACATGTGCCCTACTGGACCCTTCCCCAGCCTGAACCATGTTAACCTCGACGAATAACCTTTTGAACCCCTTCTCCAAATCTCCATCGGCACCAATCAGTGGTCCAGGAACCTTTGACAATAGTTGTTTTCTGATACCCGACCTGACGAATGATCTGGAAAGATGCGAGATTGGCTTTGACAATGCCCATGCTTTCTGTTTCATTTTCCTGGATCTTCTCGCATCTGCAACTGTGGGCTTGAACCCTAGGCCAAAAGTATCCAGATTCCTTGGAAGAGAAAGTAGCTACACAATACCTTGCAGAGATACACCCAAACCCCTGCCCGTACGAAACCATTTTTTAACATTTCAACAGCTACCATGACTAATGCCGCAGACATCTTTGGAGTTGGAACACACTTTCCTTCCAGAACTTTCTCTACCGACACTGTGTCGAAAACCAGATAAACCCATGGTCCCTTGTCGTCGTCAACCTCTATGAATGGAACAATGGCATCATTGGGAACACACAAATTATCTTCGCCGTGTACAACAATTTTATGTCGATCTCATTCAAACTTGACCATTTGATGCAGAGTAGATGGCACTGCTTTGGCAGCATGGATCCAGGGTCGTCCCAACAGTAGATTGTATGAAACAGCCACATCGAGCACCTGAAATTCCATAGTAAATTCAACTGTCCCTATTGTGAGCTCAAGCACTATGTCCCCGACTGAATCTTTCTCTCCACCATCGAATCCCCGAACGCAAATATTGTTCTTGTGAATTCCTTCATCCTCCACTTTTATCTTTTTCAATGTGGAGAGAGAACAAATGTTTGTGCTAGACACATTGTGAACCAGTACCCGAGTAACCACAGAATCTTCGCATTTCACCGTCAGATAGAGGGCTCTATTGTGCTCGGTACCCTCCACGGGCAACTTATCATCAGAAAAAGTGACTCGATTTACCTCAAATATCTTGTTAGCTATTTTTTCCAAGTGGTTTACTGAGATTTTGTCAGGAATGTGGGCTTCATTCAAGATCTTCATCAAAGCACGACGGTGTTCGTCTGAATGGATCAATAATGACAGGAGCGAGATCTGAGCTGGTGTCTTCCTTAACTGCTCCACAATGGAATAGTCTTGTACTTTCATCTTTCTTAGAAATTCTTCTGCTTCTTCCTCGGTCACCGCTTTCTTCACCAACACTGGATTATCTTTTGAGATCTTAGCTTTTCTCAACTCTTCGGGGGCAAAACATCTCCCCGATTGAGTCAAACCATGAGTCTCACACACTTCTTCCCTAACCTCTTTCCCCTTGTAAGTCACTGTCACTCGTTCATAATTCCATGGGACTGCCTAGCTGTTAACTATCGGTAATTGAGTTACCGGTTTGATAACGACAGGATCTATGAGGGAGCCCTTCACAGTTACCATAAGCTTGTTCGTCACTCCTGGCACAACCACATTTGATCTTTCATGTTTTCCTGCAACGTCACTTGAGGAACCCTTCTTGACCTCCACAGATGGTTCAGTATTTGCCATGTTCAACTTGATCACAGACTTCTTACTTGTTGACTTTTCAAATGGCCTGGCTTCACTAGCCCCAATCATCATGACGGTTTGCGAAGGCTTCTTAAGCTCCCCTCCCTTATGCACTATCTCAATCTCATATTTGTTTCATGATGGGTTGGCAAGGGATTCTGATTGATATTGGGCGCCTCCGGAGCTTAGACCTTAATCTGATTGGTGTCAATGAGTTCTTGAATGGCTATTTTCAATTTCCAGCATTTCTCTGTGTCATGTCCCGGGGTCCTTGAATAATACTTACAACTCACCGAGCGGTCAAGATTTCTGGGAGGGGATTCGGCAATTTAGCCTCGATCAGATTCAACATACCCAACTGTCTCAGTCTGTGGAATAGACTAGCATATGATTCTCCCAATGGAGTGAAAGTCTTTTGCTTCTGCAACCTCTCATTCTTAAAGGCTTGGTTGGGTCGAAAACCCGTTCCAGGAGGATTTCTGTAGGATTTTGGGGGTGGATAGTTATTTTGTGGAGCTTGGTACGGATTTTGTGGAGTTGGCGCATGCCATGTGCATGAGCGGGAGGTTGGGTATAGGTGTGTGCGTGATGGACGGAAACATAGGGATCTAGCGGTGGGTAAGAGTGTTGTGGTGGGTTATATGGGGTGTGGGGGTAAGTTTGGGGATAGGGTCGCGACTGGTTGTAGTAACGGGGAAGGTTCCTGGATCCAACCCAAGCTCATGACTCAATTGTCGCAACATCCTCCTTCTTCTTCTTCCCGAGCACACCCCTAGTACCGTTTTGAATGGCCTGAGTGGTCGCTTTGATCACTGAATAACTCATAATCTTTTTGGACTTGAGTCCCTCTTCAACCATGCCTCCCATTTTTGCGACTTCAGTAAAGGACTTACCTACTGCTGACATCGAATGACCGAAATAAGTGAGTTCCAAAGCCTGCAAGAAATAATCAACCATCTCGCTTTCTTTCATCGGAGGGTCAACCCTCGCTACTTTCTCTCTCCAACGGAATCCGTATTCCCTAAAGCTCTCACCGGGCATTTTCTCAAGCTTTGTCAACGACAGACGATCTGCGATAATTTTGAGGTTGTACTGAAAATGGCATGCAAAGGCTTGGGCCAAATCGTCCCATGTGTACCACCTGTTGTGATCTTGTCTGGTATAACATTCTAAGGCCGATCCGCTTAAACTTTGGCTGAAATATGCCATCAGCAATTCATCTCTTCCCCCTACTCCTCTCATTTTGCTACAAAATCCTCTTAAGTGTGCTACTGGGTCACCATACCCATCGTACATATCAAACTTGGGCATTTTGAACCCTGCTGGCAACTGAACATATGGGAACAGACATAAATCCTTATAGGTCATACTTACACTTACTTGACCTCCCAACCCCCTCATATCTCGGAACGACTGTTCTAAGCTTTTGACCTTTCTGATCATCTCTTCATGCTCGAGATTTTTGGGTGGTTTCTCGGTCTCTGTTGGGAGATCAAGATGAGGGGTGTAAGTATATGGTTTTGGAACTTTGAAGGTGGGTTCAGGGGGATAGTACTGGTTGTCGTGAGTTTGGGACAGGGGTTCACTAGAAGATCGGTGTAATGTGGTAGGTGGAGGTACCACAAAAATAGGTGTAATTAGTGGAGGAGGGTATGGGACTTGTTTGGGTGGTGGAGATTGAGAAGTATGGGAAGTGGTGCCATGGCATTGTTGGTAGAGGGGAAAGGCTGGAGATGAATTCACAGTGGAAGGCTCCAGAGGTTGGGCTGATGGTGGTATATAAGCAGGGTTGGCGGGATAACGCGGTGGTGGATGCCTCTTGGCCCAGGCTTGGTACATTTCAGCCATCTGTTGTTTTAGCTTATACATTTCTTCCCTCATCGCATTAATGTCCAATTCTTCCACTTCTTTCGATGGGTCGACAATACTTGTTTCCGGTTCCTAGTTGGCCATATTCAGCCTGTCTTTCGATCGGGTGTTGTATGAGTGAGTTGCCAGAATGCCAGTCAACTAACCACCTGCCTGAACTTAATACATCAAACAACAACCTTGTTAGCGATTAGGCTTTAACAGATTGGTAACCGCACATTGGGCATGAATGTACCTAAACAGTTAACCATCTCTATTATGTATTTGATCGGTTGCATGCGTCATCCCGGCCTTTTCTTGCTTTTAATTGCAAACTTCCCCCTTTTATTTCTTTTTCTTTTCCTTCCTTTCATTCTTGCCTCTGTTCTCTCTTTGTTTTTACTCTCTCTTGATTTCTTATTTTATCTCTTTTCTTTCTTGTTATTCCGCTCTTTTCTCTTCTTTACTCTCTTGTTTTTCCTCTTATTTTCTTTCTCTCTTTTTTTTATTTGGTTACCGTCGAATCCTATGGAGATTTCCTACGTATCATGACCCCGCATGAATCAGACCCAGCGTAATTCTTGGAGATAAGTGCGAAATAAAATATTTTTTTGGGATTTTCAGTTTCATAAAAAAACAAATGCTTCCATTACAAAACTCAAAACTAACATATTCCAAAAGACTAACAGATTTCGATGCAAAGATGAAATACAGACTACGAAAATAGATACCATACTCCAACAAAAGAAACTACAGACTCGAAAACAATTTGACGGACTCTAGCAGAAAGAAAATACAAACTCAACATGACTGACAGACGCTAACAAAAGGAAAACGCAGACTCAAACGAAAAAATCATGAATACATCAATGCTCCTGGTGCCCGCGGGACATCATTCGGTCTCACCGCGGTCCTATATGCAAGCTCCCTTTGAAGTCGATCCAAGTCGTTCATTATCTGTTTAACAAATGTCATTACTGCTACAAAAAAGGTAGTGCGAGTCATATCCTCATAGAGCTGGCACTTCATAACGATGTAGTCAGTGATGCTTCTAATTCTCTCTCTTATGGCGTCTTTTTCTTGTAACAAACGCCCTATCTGTTGGGCCCTAGCTTCCAAAGTTTGCTCAGCCGCATGATTTTGCTCATAAAGTTGTTGCAAATCTATTTCTAATTGCGCCAATGCTGTATAACAATGTTCCCTTTCAACTTTGAAGTCTTTTGCCTGTTTGATCATTTTGTTTTCCATGGCGATGACCCTTTTCTTTAAGCCTGCGACCTCATCATCGTACCTTTCTCTCAACTGCTTAACCAGGCGTACTCGTTCATCTGCGTTTTTAGCCAATTGCTTTCGAGCCTTGGCTAGTTCACTTTCTGCTTTGTTCAAATAAAAACTATAGTCATTTACTTTCTGCCTCAGGTTAGCGATGAGTTTTTCATCTCTGTGGCTTCGGGCTAGATTTTCTTCCGCTACTTTCATTTTCTAAATTTGAGATGGAAGGGCCTCATTCTCTTTGGCTAGCTTTTTCTTTTCTCCATCATCCGCCATGACTTGCAAGCTATTCTTAAATTGAAGTTCTCTGACTTGCTTTTCCAATTTGCTTATGGTAGCCCTGTACTTGTTTTCTTTGGTCAGCCAGTCTCATTGCACTTGTGCTCCATCGGTGAATTGTTGGACATGAGGTCTATTTGCGGGCCTGTCAAGTTCATGTTGAACTCGGGATCTTGTACCATACCAAGCAGTATAACTAGGCTCCACCTCGCCTCTGGATAGGTCTCGTACTTGAGTATTAGGCCCTAAGAATCTGCACTGATGCCAAATCCGGCGCACTTTCTCTTCCGGGAAGGCAGCTTTTGGAGCTAACTCAATGACTTGCCGACTCAAATCTTCATTGTGTGGGATGGTCTGGTATCGTCCTAACTGACGTAAGACTCTGTGCGGAGCATAAGGCTGGATACTCCAAAGACCCATCAACAGCAAAAAACATACCTCAGCCGACATATAGATTACTTCGTTGACCGAGAGCCACTCGAATGTCCATTCGATCTTATTTGCGGTCAAAGATCTAAAATGAGCATGCCATGCTTCCGTACCATCAGGAAACTCATAACCCTCTACTCGTTTTTCATGTTTTTCAATGCACTCAAGGCCAGTCATACCGCAATTCAAGTATCCGGGACGGTGGCAAAGGTGTTCCTCCGTCCATATTTGTAACAGCATATTGCACCCTTCAAAGAACTTCGCTCCTTCTCAACAGAGAGTGAGAGCTCGGTAAATTTCTGCCAAGATCAGTGGCACTATAGTCCCATTTTCCTTTTTCATCATAAATTCGGCTATCCCTACTAGCCCCATCTCTATGTTCCCATCTTTTCTCGGGCAAACCAAGATACCCAAGAACGCCACTATGAAAGCTAATGCTCTCCGAGCTTCCCACTTGTCTTGATTTCCACCGTGAGTAAGACTGGTATCTAGTGTTTCGAAGCCACGGGGATTCCCGTAATGTCGATACAGAAAGTAGAAGGTACAAAATCCTTTGGCCAGATTTTCGTCTCGGATGTCCCGACTGATGCTTAACAAGTCCAAACTTTTGTGGGGGGTCACTGTTCTTGGTGCTACCGGGTATTGACTTCTGAGATTCCCTTCGAAACCGGCATAGCCTGCTATCTCTTCTAGCGTAAGAGTTAACTCGAAATCCGCAAAGTGGAACACATTATGTGCTAAGTCCCAAAACGGTATCAAGGGCTCAATCACGTCTTTTCTGGGCTTGACCTTCAAAATCCCAATAAGACCGCCCAATGCTTTTGTCACAACTTTCCTGCTGTCGCCCCCAAATCATGCGACCACATATGTAGCTCCAAAGGGATCTCTTCACGGACTGAGAAAGGTTCGTTTTGATTTGTGCTCATCCAGCACATTTATTAAGGTGATTTTAATTAAAAAAAAACATGACTCATTTTGACTTAAGAGAAATGACCATTTTTCAAAATTTCCACAAAACATCCGGCCTTGCCAACACAGCCTTTCAGCACTTCAAAAACGAAGATTTTAAGGTTGTGTCAGCTAACCAGCCAAAACCTTTAAAAGTGACAAAAAGTGGTTGTTCTTGCAAAAACAGTTTTCCGACACCCTTTTAGGGACATTCGGCTATTTCTGACAAGAATGGCATCACCCTAATTATTTTCAAATTAAAGAATTTTTTTTGTTCTTTTGGCTACTTTCGCAAAAAGGAAGTTGGACCCGATGGGGGTTGCCTACGTATCTCACACCCTGTGAGAATCAAGATGGCGTAGTTCAGGCAAATAAAACAAACTACTTTTTTTTTAAAACAAGACTCTTTTTTCATTTCATTGGCAAGTAAAACTATTTTTTTAAAACACCAACTTTTGTTTTTGCTCTTTTTTTTTGTTTTTTATTTTCTCAAAAATTCGGCAGAGTTTCGACACTATTTGGACATTTGTTTTTTTTAGAAGAGGCGATTAACTCTATTTAGCCCTCATACTGCTATTTCTCTTTCCTCAAATTTTCCCAATATTCATAAGTCGGTCAGCATGCAAGTCCGAAGCAAATAAATGCACAAGTAGCAAGTAGGATGCATCAGGATGGTCTTTTTGTTTCGGGTGCACCTGTCCTAGACAGACCCAACCCCTATGTTGAGCCTCCAAATCCAAAATGCACATGATGCAAACAAACGTTCCTACTAGGGATCCGGCATGAGGTATTGTTATACTAGGTTTAAACTTCGGTTTATTTGTTCTAGACCTGGCTTACTCGAGTGGACAACTCGAGCCGAGGGGGGGCAGCGTACCGGGAATACAGAAGCTTCGCCGGCTTTGCAACTTGTCCGAACCTCGTTCTAAATTTGGAATATGACTCTAACAAAAAAGAAGTCACACGAAGTGCACACTTCTTCATGATTTAGAAGACTCAGAGAGAAGAGGGATTTCACAACAGTTTATATACAGTTCACGGAATATCAAAGCGGTAAAACCAATCAATTAGCACATTAGGTCCAAATCAGGTAACAAAATAAGATAATGGATAAAGCCAACTATAATAGTTATTCTAAGACCGAATTCTTGAACCCTGAACCAGAGATTCTGGGTTCGATCCCCAGCAGAGTCGCCAGAGCTGTCACACCTCCATTTTTACTTCATCTCGTAAAGGGCATAAATATAAGGGAGTTTTCCAATTAAAGTACAATCAAAACGGAATTTATTTATTAAAGATTCAGAGTCGCCACTTGGAATAATTTACGGTGTTCTAAGTCACCGGTTGAATCCCGAATCGAGGAAAATATGACTCTGTTAATAGTCCGCGAACTAGAAATCCGGGTAAGGAATTCTGTTAACCCGGGAGAAGGTATTAGGTATTCCCAAGTTCTGTGGTTCTAGCACGGTCTCTTAACTATTATAATTGGCCTATTATCTGATTTTTAACGATTATAATCCTATGTGCAAATTTTAACTTTTAACCGCTTTTATTTAATTTTTAAAGAAGATTAAACGTCGTTTAAAACACGTCTTTGGATCGCGTCACATGAAATGCACCCGCAATCCTAAACATATTTTATTCAATGTTTTAAGATTTGATTTGGGTCACATGAAATGCGCAACCGAGTTTAAGAAGGTAAAATTATTAAATAACGCACCCTAAAGCAACTACGCATTTTTAAATTTACGAGGGCCATGGAAAATTAGCTAAATGGCATGCCTTGAATTCTAAGGATTAAAATATTAACTAAGCAGGGGGGGCATGCATTGGAAGATTTTATTTGGCACGACCCCTCAATTCCAATTTAAACAGGGAATTCGAACTAAACTTTGGAGGACCATAAGCCATGTGTGTTATCTAGTATGACTCACTTCCACCAATTAAAGAACTTAGTTATCTAAAACACTAAGAGAGTTATGATTGTACTATGGCCCAAATTAGCTACAAAATAAGACAAACCATTAGATATCCATCAGCTGAAAATACATGGGACTCGTAATTAAACTAACATTTCATTTTGTGAATCACTAATTATTTAAGTAAGTTAACTAAAGATGAACTTCTAAATCTCTAACGTGATTTGGGCCTGAGTCTACCTTGGACTCATATGGCTTCTTTATTTGAAAAATAAGCATTGGCCCAGCCTGAATCTCAATTGTAGTTGCCCCCTTACTACTGATTCTACGTGAGAGGTAACTGGGCTCAAAGGGAAGCCCAGCTGGGCAGCCTAGTCACGAAACGAAGGCAACTATAATTGGGCCAATGATGATGGCCCAAAACATGATTCAACAAATATTCTTGAAGCCAATTATCATTCAAGGAAATTCTGGATTTGGGCGAGTGCTGACAATCCTTAACCCAACTGCAAAACATGCTCAGAACTTAGTGCATGAATAGAAAGTAGGATTACGTGATAAATCATACAATCCGGGATCCAGACCTCAAACTATACAAGAACAAACTTAAATAAGATTAAAAGAGAGCGCAGCCTGTACCAAATTTGTTAGAACAAAATCTAAATTTCCTTACATTCAAACCATGGTTGTGACAAAACACAATCCAATAGCCAGACAATTGTTGTTAATTAAATTAGACCATAGTCTTTAATTAATACACATTAAGAGACCTAAATAACTTTAAATCAACAACATTTAAACAAACTCAGATCCAAGCCTTAAAACAAAATGAAATGCACATAAGAAGCTAAACTACAACATAAATGATAACAGGGTAGAATTTAACATAACGGGGACTGATATTTTAATTTGAAACCAACTGGATCACAGATGTTAATACACAACTCAATCAGGTTTCAATTCCATCCATGTTTCAAAAGCATACCTGGAAATTGAAAGAGAAAAAGAGGTGAAGGAGAAGTAGATAACAGCAGAACAAAATGCACAGCAGTATCAATGCAACAGTGACCTCACAGCAGCTTGAAACCCAAAAAAAAAAAAATCAAACCATCTCCCAACCCAGGTGCAAGATGTGAAACTTTCAGAGATTTTAACTAATGAAGAAGATCAGAAATCCCCAGCTAATACAGAATTTTATCAGTTTTTATCAAAGAAATATGTTGGAAATTCGTGCAGTTTCAGAATTCTCAGCTGTTTTTGTTCTCTCAGAATTTTTATATCTTTCAAGTCTCTTTGATCTGCCTTGAAAGGCAAGAAAAGTTGCCTTTATAGGCAAGTTATTAGGGCAGACTTAGCTTGCACTTTGCCCCCTTTTGAATTTTGTTTTTTTGCTCAGGTGTCTCTAGCTTAAATTCCGGAAATTCATTTTAATCCCTATCCCCAACTTCCTGGAAGCTTCCCATTCCGTTATACTCAAGATTCCTTAGGCCAATTCCCTAGACTACCCCTCGAGCCCTGGTTATTCACTCTAGGAACCCAATCTAGTAGAACACCTATTGATCCTAGACATACCGAATGGGCCATGGGTCAATTTGGCCCAACTGTTCTACCCCAAATGAACCGGAATAGACCCAAAACCCAACCCTCAAGATCAAAGATCTATTCGGCCCAACTAGTAGTTATCTGATTACCAAATAACACAGAACAATTAAAACTTTTAGCCTAAATGGTTTACTAACTAAACTTAACGAAACTAACAATTTTAAAACTAACCTAACAAGACTCCAATTACTCATGCATGAATGGATAGACTCTGGAACAAATGAAGAATGATTCGAGAAGAGGAGAAGAAACAAAAAATTTAAAAACAAACGAAGGACAGATTAAATGAAAAGAAGAATACCTAAGAAAAGTACGGAAAATGAAAAGGGGAGCCTGGGTCTTCAGATCCTCGGATTTTTCGGTCAAATCTTATGTTAATCGTTCGCTCTTACGAAGAACACACGAATAAAATAGGATTCGACATGAAATTTCGCCAAA
This sequence comes from Nicotiana tabacum, assembly GCF_000715075.1. Classification (NCBI taxonomy): domain Eukaryota; kingdom Viridiplantae; phylum Streptophyta; class Magnoliopsida; order Solanales; family Solanaceae; genus Nicotiana; species Nicotiana tabacum. The sequence continues at coordinate 20,615,543 of NC_134086.1, read as the reverse complement.
ACTTGACTTGGGATTTTTTGGGGTTCGTTTCTGATCTAAGATTCGAGGAACTAGGGCAATATTCGAGGGTAATGGAGTATGGATTTGGAAAGAGGGGAGTGAGGAGGCTATAGGGTGTGATTTTGGTGGCATTTAGAGGTGGCGCCTCCACCAAAGGCCGGGGATTTGGGTGCGGCTAGCTAGGGTTTCGGGGGTGTTTCTGATGAGGGTGGTGAGCAGAAGGGGATTCTGAGGGGGGAGGGTTATTCGGACACTTAAATACACCTGGAGCTTCAGTTCTGAGCCGTTTGATCAAGGGGAGATCAATGGCTCAGATCAATACTTATCGAAACGACGTCGTTTGGTTTGGGGGGAAACCGGACAGGGTTAAGGTGGTTTGGGCCGGGTATTGGGGCAATTTGGACGGGTTTCAGGGGTGTAGGGGTTTGGGCTTGGAGATAAATCAATTAATTTTGGCACAAATTCCCTTTCCTTTATTTTAATTTTTCCAATTTTCTAATTTCTTCTAAATTAAAATTAAAATTAAAATAAACCTAAATTGATTTCTAATCAAATTATCCTACCAAATTAAATTAACATACTCTAAATAGTAATTACTATTTAAATACCAAATTAAAGAAAAACCAACAAAATTTGAAATTAAAATTAAAAAAATTCAAAATAAACTATTTTTGTGATGTTTTCCATTTTTATAAAACATTAAATTACTAATTAATTCAAGAATGCAAAATTAGATCCTAAATGCAAATGCAGTGTATTTTTTTATTTTCATGAATTAAATAAAATAAACATGCACAGACAAATGCAAACAATTATCAGAAAATGCCAGAAAATCCACAAAAATTGCAAATAATGAAAAGAAGTTGTCTTGTTTTCAATTTATGGGAGTAATTCATATAGGGCAAAAATCACGTGCTCACAATACTAATTGCGCTAGTGTTATTAAAAAAGATGGGGATACAACGAAAATCCATTAATTGGTGTTTGATTCACAACAATTGAGCTAGTGCGCGTAGATCAAAGCTTAGTGGTTGTGGCGTGAAGTACTCTTGTCCACCTATGTTATTTGGCTCGCGCGTTACGAAGTAAAGGAAGTCCATTACTGATAGAAGTGGTGATCTCGTCTTGCTTGCTGGGAGAGAGAGCTTCAGGACCATCTTTTACATCCAGATAGCGAGCGATCACTCAGCTGCACAACATGAGGCAGCAACAACATACTCCGCTTCAGTAGTAGATAAGGCCACGAAATTTTGCTTTTTGGTGGCCCAAGACATAAGACGTGAGCCAAGAAAGTCTGTCGTACCTGAGGTGTTCTTTCTATCCACAAGAAAACCTATATAATCAGCATCAACATATCCCATTAAGTTGAAATTACTACCTTTTGGATATCATAGACAAAGGTTAGTGGTGCCTTTTAGGTATCTCAAGATCCTCTTGACAACAGTCATGTGAGACTCCTTTAGATTTGCCTGAAATCTAGGACAAAGGCTTACACTAAAAAAAATGTCAGGTCTACTAGCAGTGAGATATAACAAAGAGCCAATCATTCCCTTATACAACTTCTGATCAACAGATGAACCAGGTTCATCTATATCCAATTTTGTGGTTGTTGTAATAGGAGTGTCAATTTCTTTGGAATCTTCCATTTTAAAAATTTTAAGCAACTCTTTCACATACTTCTGCTGATAGATCATAGTTCTATTTGAATTTTGTTTAATTTGTAAACCTAAAAAGAAATTAAGTTCACCCATCATACTCATTTCAAATTCACTCTCCAATAGTTTAGCTAATTCTTTATTTAACTTATCAGTAGCTGCTCCAAAGATTATATCATCAACATATATCTGAACTACCAAGATATCTTTACCTTTTTCTTTCAAGAACATGGTATTGTCTATTTTATATCTCTTGTAGCTGTGCTGAAGCAATAACTTTGACACTATTTAATACCATGCCCTTGGAGCCTGCTTGAGCTCATAAAGTGCCTTGTCAAGCTTGTATACATGATCAGGATATTCATTGCTTTCAAAGACCGAAGGTTGTTTAACAAATAATTCTTCCTTTAGATAGTCATTAAGGAAGGCACTCTTGACATCCATTTGATGGAGAGTGAAATCCGTGTAAGCAACAAAGGCTATAAGGAATCTAATTGTTTCCAATCTTGCAACTGGAGCAAAGGTCTCATCATAGCCTATGTCCTCCTCTTGACTATATCCTTGAACCACCAATCTTGCCTTGTTCCTTATAAATGTTCCATCTTCATCAAGTTTGTTTCTGAAGACCTATTTTGTATCAATTATTGACCCGTCCTTCGACCTTGGTACCATATGCCAAACTTGACTTCTCTCAAATTAGTTGAGTTCATCTTGCATTGCATTCACCCAGTCTGCATCCTGCAAAGACTCAGCAATATTTTTAAGTTCAACAAGAGATAAAAAACATCAAAAACACAAAGATTCTTCAAAGAAGATCTGGTTTTGATTCCAGAGGTTGGATTAGTGATTATGTTCTTAATGGGATGAGAACTTTGATACATGTAAGGTTTCATCACTAGATGTTTCCCCTTAGATGTTCCTTTAGTGTTTTGTTGCTGAGGAACATGTTCATGGACATGTTCTCTCGAGGTTTGAGGATCAGTTCCTCTTTGATTAGTTCCCCCTATCAGGTTACCCTAGGTGAAGGACATGTTCCATCACATGTTCCTACTTTTGGTGCAGCTTCAGTTTGGGCTGTGGTTTCATTTGAGTTCCTTACCAACCCAAATGCCTCATCATCATATTCCTGCCTATCAGAAAGAATGTTAGTTTCATCAAAAACTACATGTACACTTTCTTCTATACAGATAGTTCTTTTTTATAAATCTTATAAGATTTTCTATGCGAAGAATATCCCAAGAATACTCCCTCATAACTTCTGGGATCAAACTTACCTAGAGAGTCTTTACCATTATTGTGCACAAAGTAATTGCATCCAAATGCCCTAAGATGGAATTTATTTGGCTTTCTCCTTTTAAGTAAATCATAGCGAGTCTTCTCAACAAGAGGTCTAGTCATGCACCTATTTATGATGTAGCAAGCCATGTTCACAGCTTCTGCCCAGAAGTTATGGGGCAGTTTACTAGAAAGAAGCATAGTCCTAGCCATTTCTTCCTATGTCTTTTTCTTTATTTCAACTACTCCATTTTGTTGTGTAGTCCTAGGAGTAGAAAAGTTATGATTTATGCAATGTTCATCACAAAATTCAGCAAATATGGCATTCTAAAATTCAGTACCATGATCAGATCTAATTGATGCAAGTTGATTACCTAGTTTTTCTCAGTTCTTCTAACAAAAGAAGTGAACATGTCAAATGCTTCATCTTTAGATGTTAAAAACAATTTCCAGGTAAACATAGAGTAATCATCAACAAGCACCATTACATATCTTTTACCACTTCTGCTTAATGTTCTCATTGGACCACAAAGATCCATATGGACCAGTTCCATCGATCTGGTGGTGCTTACCACTTTCTTGCATTTAAAAGAGGATCTTACCTGCTTTCCCCTTGCACAAGCCTCACAAACTTTATCTTCCTTGAATTTAATGTTAGGCAGCCCTATCACCAAGTCCTTGGAGACTAGTTTGTTGAGTTGACTTAGATTGGCATGTCCAAGTCTCTTATGCCAAAGGAGGGGATCATTATCCAACACACTTAAGCAAGTGAATTCATTATCTAAAAGTGTGGAAAGATCCACAACATATATTGTTCACTTTTTTCCCTGCAAAACTATCTTTTCAGTGGTAAGATTAATCATAGAGCATTTTGTAGAGGTGAAGGCTACCATGTTACCTCTACTTCAGTCCATCTATCAAGTATACATTCTTAATAGAGTGAGAATCAGACTTACCAACCTTTCCAACCCCAATGATCTCATCTTTCTTTGCATTTCCAAATGAGACATTACCTCCCTTAAGATCCTCAAGTGAAAGGAACTCGTTCTTGCTTCCTGTCATGTGCTTTGAACAACTACTATCCATGTACCATATTTGGCTGCTCCCCTTCACTTGGACCTGCAAAGGGAAATCATGGGTTAGTTTAGGAACCCAAACTAGTTTGGTCCTTTCTATAGGCAAAAGGATAAGTCAGATTATTTTTAGCCCAACTTGGCAGTCTATTTTTCCCTAGAACAAACTTTTTGCTCTTTTGATATACCTTCTCTTTTGTGGTGCATTCACTCGTATATTGACCAGTGTTACCACAGTGTGTGAAAATCTTGTTCTCAGAGAGTGTGAGGTACTTACTGTTGGGATCCCACTTAGGTGCAGAGTACCCAAAACCAAGCCCTCTTCTGTTGCTACTATGATGTTCTTGTAGCCACGAAAGTGCATCGGGGGACCTGTTCTATTTGCATGTTTTGTCTAGCTCATGCTTGACTTTGTTCAGATCCTCCTTTAGGACTCTTACCTGTTCATCCCTCTTATACAACTCATCTTTTATTTTTCCTATATTTTCTTCTAAAGTGAGTTATGTGTGATCAGTTGTCTTTTTACCCGTTCTTAATTTTAATTTTTGATTTTCATATCTAAGTTATAGGATAGTTATGTCAAGTGCTTGAACCTGGTTCTTCAACACAATATTTTTACTTTTAGTTTCACAAGCCCTAAGTTTCAGGTTTTTGTACTTAGTTTTCAAAACATTCTTTTGACAAATGTTCCTTTTCATTATTCAAGACCTTAGATTCATCAATTAGCTCTAGTAGTAACTCAAATAACCTTTATTTAGATGAAAATTTAATCTTGTCTTTGATATGAAAGACACTTACCTCAGTTTCTTCATCAAACTCTCCAATAGACATAAGTGCTCGTTTATCATCATCATCGTCTAAGCTTTTATCTAAGCTTTCTCCCCAGCATCAACTATAGCCTTGGTTGATCATTTGTTGTTGCTTTATCATGTTTAAATGTTAAAGGACAGGCAGTCCTTAGCTTTTAATTTCTTGTTCAAAAGTTAAGGACTGACAGCCCTTAACTTTTAATTCCATGTTTAAATGTTAAGGACTGGCAGTCCTTAACTTTAATTACATGTTTAAATGTTAAAGGACAGTCAGTCCTTAGCTTTTAATTTCTGGTCCAGAAGTTAAGGACTGACAGTCCTTAACTTTTAATTCCATATTTAAATGTTAAGGACTGGCAGTCCTTAACTTTAATTATATGTTTAAATGTTAAAGGACAGATAGTCCTTAGCTTTTAATTTCTGGTTTAAAAGTTAAGGACATGCAGTCCTTAAGTTTTAATTTCTGGTTCAAAAGTTAAGGACAGACAATCCTTAAGTTTTAATTTCTTGTTCAAAAGTTAAGGACTGGAAGTCCTTAACTTTTAATTCCATGTTTAAATGTTAAGGACATGCAGTCCTTATCTTGGTCTTGCACTTACAGTACACCTGTTCTTAATTCTACAAGGATTGCTTTATAACGTATTTCCTTTGTTTCCCATTCTCTTAACTTGTATGATGGAAACAATATGCATAATAGTTGCTTTTAATGGTAGATGGATTGAAGACTATAAATATCTTGAAACATAACATAAATCATGAACTAGCAAATGAAAAAGTACCCAATGCCTCGAGTGCCACCAGTTACAAGAGCATTCATGCCATAAAGGGACCATCTATTCACTTTTCCACTACACTTAGTGGCAGCGGCAGTAGTTGTGAGTCGAACTGAACTGCAATTCATCCATGGGTTTATTACAAAGTTTCTGGGTTTTGGAAGTTGAAGTTTGTGCTTGAGAGAAGCAGCAACAGTGTGTGAAATGAAGAGGGGTTCCGACATTTTCTTTTGGAGAGAGAGAGAGACAAGGGATTGAGGGATTGATGTGCACAGATAAGGGATTGAGGGATTGATGTTGTTGACCAAGCATGGAGGAGGCTGACCATGAAATCACCTTGGGTATTCCAGATGAAAATGCAACGCGAAAGAGAGGAAGAAAGGATAGAATTGTCTTTTTTCTATTAGTAGTGGCTATTTTTGCTGAGCATTATAATTAGTGGATAAAAATTAAAGATACCCTTAATTAGTGGCTACTACACGCCATTTTTACAGAACCGACTCCTATTCTTTTACGAGAAAGTTTCACAAAAGTACAACCTAACATACTATATTGCACTCACATAGCCATATTTTTAAGTTTACAGCTGCATAACTCATTATTTTCTTGCAACAATATTTATACATCCGATATACAATATTATAGAACATTTACACTTTTATGATGTTGTATAATATTATATACAAAACCGGACTTTCGACTCTTATGAATTTCAACTCACAAGAAATATCATCAAATAGCTCAAACTATCATGAAATAACTTTAATTTAGCCACAACTTTAAAATGACATCCAAAAAATCCTAATGTATCAATTTATCAAAATTTTAACAAATCATAAAAAGCATTTGTAAGTTTTCAAGCTTTTTTAAAAATCTCAACAATGGAGTTATAAATTAATTCTTACTTCAACCATGGTGAAGCCCAAGCAACTGCACGAGGCAGCAGAAGAGTATTGAAATCAAATATTAATCAATTCTCTTTTGCTCCTCTTCTTTGAAACCTTTGAGTTATATATTTTATGCAGAGGTCTACAAATAAATGATAACAAAACATACAATACTCTATAATTTGAACGGGAACTATATCTACTTTAACTGATTCAAAAGAAAAGAGAGAACGTCAGAATTTTCATCATGAGACAGTAGAGATAGGATAGACATAACATTAAAATTAAAACACTGCAATATCGTTTAGTATTAAAAAAGTACATGTATCCATATTCCACAACTATAATTGGCCAAATTAACACAGCCTAGCCAGTTTTCGGACTGGTCATGCAAAAATAGCCAGCGTTTGCCAAATTATTAAAAAATAGCCACTATTTTGCTGCAACAAAGACCGATCCAGTATAATATACTGGAGTTCCAGCAAAGTATACTGGAACTCCAAAGTCCAGTACAATATAAACCTATAGCAACAACAGCCTCAAGCCGCTCAATTCTCCTTTACAAAGAGTCTCAGTCTAACTTTGAATATTTATAAGAGGAAACAAGGAAAGTAAGAAAAGAAAAGACAAATGTTGATGAAGAAGAATTAAAAGAGGAGACAACAATATATTTCGATTGTTGTCTACTCTTTTGATTCTTCTTCATCAACATTTGAGACAGATATTTCGAGTCACCCAACCTTACCCCGACCCCTCCGAGGTAGAGTGGCTATTTCCGGGAGACCCTCAGCTCAGAGACAAAAAATCTGTAACAACATAAACCAGATAAATAGTATCAACATCGTAAGAGACAACAAATAAGTGGAAGGACAATAAAATTACTAATAATAACATTGAAAAAATAAAATTGAGAATAAAAATAGTGTAATGAACAAAAATCGCTATCAGTCTTAGACATAACTAAGTCATATTATGGATGGATCACTTGACAGTGAGAAGGTACATTATCCTACCAAACTATTAGCACGTTGTATACTATTTTTATGTTTACAATCTAATAAATTATGCACCTGTTAATTTACTTTTAGGATATTTATTGTAAGTTCAATGCCCTAATTGACGACGTCAAAAATAAAGATGACTCGTGGTATTCTGCTTGCAAAAATGCTCTAGACGAGTGACTGTAGTAAAGAGTACTACAAGTTGTGACTACTGTATATTACACAAAATTAAACTTTTAAAAAATAAGAAACAATTGATTAAAGTACACTGCAATATTTGAATGAGAAAAATAAAGATGATGATATATGATTGGAAGTGGTATATAAAGATTATTTCCACTAAAAACTAATGATGTGGTAGACTAAAATTCCTGAAAGATAAATAAAAAATATGACATGAATATCTTCTTTAAGAGCCCTGTTTCAATTGCCCTATTTTTGATAGATATACCGTCAATGTTGAGAAATTACTGCTAATAGCTTAGAAGTTGAAAGTCATTGAGAATACGTGTTAATCTGCATGAAGTTTTGGAGTTCAAAGAAAGGTAAGATTAATTGTGGATGATGAAGACGATGAGAAGGGCCGACATGGCGAAGATATTTATATAAATATAATTGAAGCGACCAACCTATCATTTGAAAAGCCTACCAAATGCACAAAGAACACCAATGAGATAGCAAAAATGAAAGAAAATAACAATATTTGGCCTTAACTCACCTAGGTAAAACTCCCAAATTGCACGAAGAAAACTTGTTACCACCATAAATTTTGCTTCCTATAATCCTTTGGAGCACATCGAACAACAAGTACAAAAAAGATCCAAACCAACAAAAAGGAGACTGTCAATGTAAAACTAATGGAAATAACTCTCAAGAAAGTAGTCTATAAAGCCACAATTTAATCTAAGCAACCTTATTTTTTCCTCTTCCCTTTTTACCAATGTAACATCTTCCCCTTCATTATCCCTATATTTTCTTGTGTTTAAGATGAAATTATCAATTACCACATTAATATTTCATAATACTCAGTTGCAAATTTTTGTAAAAACGGTAAATAATCAAAGAACACTTCATACATTGTACGTATTTTACTTTTGAAGGAACTATAATAATTTTTTCTAAACATTAATGAAAATTAAGCCTTATTAGAATACATATATTATCAATCACGGCTTGTTTGTAGTAGATTTAAGCACGTGATGGTTTTAAAGAGCATAATAATGATAAGAAATTGAAGAGACTAAATACTATTATCACGATAAAGGCTATTCATTTTTATACAAAAATTTAGCTGCTAAAGAGTATAATAAGACTAAGGGTATAAAAGTCCACCAACTTTTGGTGGATAATTTGGTAATTCAACTTTGAATTAGGAGCTTCCCATTTATAATATAGTATGATTATATTTAGAATATGATTAAAATGAGAGTCCCATTTAATCCTAGCCTCCTTCGAGTTTATCCGTTACAAAAAGAACCAGTTTCACCCAAGGAGAGTCCCCAACGCAATAAGTGCCTAGATTCTAAGGAGAGTCTTCAACGTCATTTTAAATTGCTCCCAGTTTAGTTAGACTTCTGAGCTTATGGAAAAGCTGTTGTTACCCAATTAAACTCTCCCTCTTTAAATTTGATTTGGACTTGCGCATTTTTCACTTCTAAACTTCCCTGCCGTCAAACAACTCTCTCTATCTTCTCTTATCTTCTCTACACACATATTCAAACACAACAATGGCGACCCCTTCTGAGAATCCCTCATCACCACCTAAGTAAACTATACTCACACCATCTATCACACCTTCAACCGCACCACCTCTAAGAAAGGAAGGTTCAAGATGATTGCTCGCAAGGTAGTCTCTAGAAGAGAACAAATCAAGAAAATTAATGAGCAGTTAAAAGCAAGTCAGGTAGAAGAACCCCAGAAATCTGAAGAATCATTTAAGTTTGCATATGAGGGGGAAGAAACGACTCTGGAACCTAAATATTGTTTTTTTACTCAAATTATATTAATTGTAAAAAAATTACATATCTATATATAGCGTGCAATTACAAAACGCTATACCTTAACGGTAATGTTTGATGTTAAGGTATAGCGTCTTGTATTCATACGCTATATCGCCTGATGATTTGACTGCTATATATAGCGTCTTATTATTGTACGCTTTATATAGCATTTTCTTTTCATACGCTATACCCCCATTTAAATACTGCCCTTCGTCTTCTTCCCCGACCAGAACCTTTTCCCCCATTTTTTTTAAAATCCCCCTGCTTTTGTTCCCCCCCCCCCCCCCACTGCTCGATCTTAAAAAACAAATTTGTGGGCTCCCCTCACACAAAAGGTTAAGAACGTAGGTCCCACATCGTAGTAGAGCATTGTATTATTGTGGTTTAACTTTTTTGTCTTTAAATTTTCACACAAAACACTCACTATATCGAGGTATTTCGATTTATTTTATGTCCAAACTTGTATAATAATGTATATCACTGCCTATTGAATGTGTTTCCGTGTCGTTTGTGTTTTATTTTCGAAACTAGTATGTTATATTTTTCCGGACTTAGATATTAGTGTTCTAAAAAAATGTAAAATTGAGATTTAATTTTTTTGTTAATATCCGAATTTAGATATTAGTGTTTCCATATCGTTTTGTGTTTTATTTGCAAACTAGTATGTTATATGTATTTTTGTGAATGTTATGTGATTAAAATGTATTTGTTGTTTATATTTAATTTATTTATTAGCGTAGTAAAATGTAGAAACTTTTAGCATAGTAAAATGTAGAAAGTTTTAGCGTAGTAAAATGTATAGTATTTTAGTGTAGAATCCCTATAGTTTAAGTATTTCTTATACTGGTAGATGAAAATATATACTTTGTACTATTAAATATTTAAAATATTGAATTTGACATACGTAATTATTCGTGATAGTTTGGTGCTACTGGGCCTCAAATATCTAGCCTAGAACCCAATAGTTATATATACTTTGTACAATCAAATAATTAAAAATTAAGAATCTAAATTATAAAACAAACACACACAAAATAATCAAAAAAATTGAATTTGAAACGCATAAATATTAATGATAGTTTGGTGCTACTGGGCCTCAAATATTGATCCTGGAACCCAATTTTTATTTATACTTTGTACAATCAAATAATTAAAAATTAAGAATTTAAATTTAAAAAGAAACACACACAAAATAATCAAAAAATTGAATTTGACACGCATAAATATTAATGATAGTTTGGTGCTACTGGGCCTCAAATATCGAGTCTGGAACCCAATAGTTATATATACTTTGTACAATAAAATAATTAAAAATTAAGAATTTAAATTATAAAACAAACACACACAAAATTATCAGAAAATTGAATTTGACACACATAAAATTAATGATAGTTTGGTGCTACCGGACCTCAAATATCGAGTCTGGAACCCAATAGTTATATATACTTTGTACAATCAAATAATTAAAAATTAAGAATTTAAATTATAAAACAAACACACACACAAAATAATCGCAAAAAATTGAATTTGACACGCATAAATATTAATGATAGTTTGGTGCTACTGGGCCTCAAATATCGAGCCTGGAACCCAATTGTTATATATACTTTGTACAATTAAATAATTAAAAATACAATTAATGTTGTTTAATTTACAGTTGACGACATGGACGCGCCTATACATCCTGGCCCTTACTCTCGTGAGCTATTAGTGCCTCAGGGTGATCATAGGTCCGCCCATATATGAGAGGGAGAGTTACTGTCCTAGACTCTCCGCGCTAGGAGAGTGGACAAACTGTGGGATTTTCTGAGGCACATCGATCTCCACGAGCGTGTAGTCCATCGCCTCCAGGATACGAGATTCTATAGGATTATTAAGATCGGGCGGATACAGGTTGATTGGGCTTTGATCACGGCGTTGATTGAGCGGTGGTGACCGGAGACGCACACTTTTCACCTGTCCATTGGCGAGGCTACCATCACGCTGCATGACGTAGAGGTTTTATATGGTTGATGGCATGGCCGTTTCACTGCCTATTGCTATGAGATATATGTCGCGTGATGCTTATTTGGACATGTTGCAGCAACTCACGGGTTTCAGGCCACAAGACGAGACTTCATCGTCGGGTGCTAGTCGTTTGACTTTGACCCCTATTAGACAGTACCTGGAGGTACTCCACCCCGATATCACCGACGATACAGAGGAGGTACATATCACCTGGTATACGAGGTTGTTGTTGCTTCTTCTATTTGGAGGGGTCTTGTTCCCGAACACTTCGGGGAACCTAGTCAGCCTGAGATTTTTGCATCATCTTCAGCTGCTAGATGAGTTACCCTATTACAGCTGGGGTGTTGCTGTTCTCGGCTAGATGTATAGGCAGATGTGTCGGGTGAGCATGGGCACTCAGAGAGATGTTTGTGGTTTTATGCCGCTTCTACAGGTGACAACATATTCAAATAATCTTTTCATCAGTTCCAACTCTACCTAGTTAGAATTTATCTTAAACCTTATGTCAACTTTATATGTTAGGTTTGGGCCTGAGAGCGGTTCTTGCAGTTTCAACCACCTCAACCACAATTACCTCCTAATGCAGCACCTCTGTTTCTCCCTCTAGCCAGGAGGTGGGTTCTCCGTCATACACTTTCACGAGAGTATGAGGCTCATCATAATCTCCCCCCTGCAGGGATGTGTTGGAACTGCCGGAGGGCACACATGTAAATAGGTACCTAAACTTACCTGGTATAGATTAACTTAGTGTTGCACATACTCATGTTACATGTTCTTATTTGATAGTTCATATGGGCGCCATACAACAACGATTTGATATCTTCCCTGCCAGCTTATTGCTCGGTCGGCCGATTGATTTGGATCACTTCATATGCCTTGATATTGTGGAGCATCATGCCTCGGAACGGGTACTTCAGCAGTTTGACCGCCCGCAGTATATACCGAGGGGGCCTATATGGGAGCCTACACATTATCAGAGGGATGATCATTGCAGGGCGGACGACGCATTTATGGCATGGTTAGCGGCGCAGATCCATATTTGGAACCATCGAGATCAGATGATTCTGCCCCCACCTACACAGATCCAGGAGGTGGCTATTCAGAGGTATATGTCTTGGTACCGGCACGTCACCCGAATTTTTATCGGAAATCCTATTCATCAAGCTGGCGGTCGGTACGTTCCATACGCCGTGCGACATGAGGCGCTGGTATGTTTTATGTTATTATTCATTATAATATGTTTTATTTTAGTGCAGTATATGTAGTTTATATTTTATATGTTGTGCAGGCTATTAGACTACATACAATGTATCAGATGGGACTGCAGATGCAGGATTATGTCGGCGATCCTGCGGATGCCTTGCAGGATTACAACCGTCGATTTGTAGAGTTGGCAACCCGAACATTGCAGCGATCTCGGGAGGATTAGCATTTGGCACACATGCCTGATTATGTAGAGCTAGAGCAGTACGAGCGAGGCCTTAGTGTGGCACGGGGTGGTGGTGCCCGACGAGGCGGGGGTGCCGGACGACGTGGCGGTGGGCGGAGAAGAGGTGGTCCCCATCAAGAGGGCGTTGAGGCCCCTGCTAATTATGTTGCTGCTGATCTGCCGGGTGGCCTACATGAGACGGACAACCGTCATACAGCCTTGGGATGGATCTTACTCTAGGGACTTCGTAGGTGACCCCGCCAGGTCAATTATTAATCACGGGCACGTACCTTTCTGAAGTGGATTGAGATACATACTTTCCAGGCCCGTTTACTGTTGTTGAGGATTGGTCGACCTAATATTTACATAGTGTGCGTTGGCTGAGGTATGGTTCAGCATCACAGGCGCATGTATGGTTTTCATAGTATTGAATTAGAATTTGTCTTTATTTTCCATAACTTTGTTAATTTCCTTTTTAAGGCTAAATGTGATGTTGACATGGCTGCGACAGATGATTACATTCAGGAGCCCGATGAGATAGTGGTACGACAATTTAAATTGTTGTGACTTATTATATACTTTGCTATACTGAGGTTTTTATTTTTATTTAGGTTTCTACTGGACTGATGGCCCCTTCTACTGATCCTGTCAGCACCACTGATGATCATGCAGCGGCGCATCCATCTATAAGGAGGCGACTTGATGATGATGATCCCGATAGCGTACCCAGGCGGGATGCGATGCGCCTCAGGCTAGCGGCTGCGTTGAAGCACACTAGATGCGGGACACATTGATTTTATTCTTTTTTTGTCTTATATGTAAATAATATTTTTGTATATACATTAAGAACAACTTTTATATAATATGTGCATTACTTTTTTATTTCTCCGTTAATTAGCTAGTTTCGTACTACAACACAAACACAAGTCATAAAAACTTAAATTCCATTACAATGAATGAAAATAAAGTTCATTACAACTACTTTAGTTTAATACTACAACACGAACACAAACATAGCAACTTAACATAATTAAAATTCAGTACAACTTAAAAAAAAACACGACACAGGAAACATAAAGATAAAGTGATACACTAAACACATACATTTAGTTACTGCCGCCCATTACTCTCTCCTCCAACCACATAAATTGTTCTAACAGTTTATTTTTTTCTTCTTCTACCTCTTTAAGTTTCGCTTTCAACTCCACAACCTCTTTTTAAGTTGTTTTTCACGTTCCCACTATTTTAAACACCAATCATTAATATCGTTCAACAATTTTTTGTAGTATTCCTGATGACAGGGTTCATCAATCCATACCTCAAAATCGCAAATAGGTTCGCCAGGAACCTATAAAACTTGTTCAAACATTCCCAGAAGCGGCATCCAGCTTCACCATTATCCCAACAACTTTGCATCTGGCATTTTTTTTCCGCACTTGCACCTTGGTACATAAAGATGTTGAGAGATTTTTCTGTTAAAAAAACATGCTTTTCTTGAAAGATTTGCTATTAGTTATTTTTTAGCGCAGAAAATATGTAGAATGAGCTCGTCATTTATAGGCAAGACAACACACATAATGTACTATTTAACCGCGCTATATATAGACATAAAGTAGTATTTACCCGTGCTATGCCTTGCGTGTTAAATGTTCTGATGGGTACGAAATAGCTTTATGTTAGTTGGGCACCTTTATCAGATCGACAAGAAAACACACACACACATAACGTACTATTTAACCGCGCTATATATAGACATAACGTAGTATTTACCCGCACTATGCCTTGCGTGTTAAATGTTCTGACGGGTACAAAACAACTTTTTGTCAATTGGGCAGCTTTATCAGATCGACAAGACAACACACACACATAAATTAATCAGATTTATGAAATTTCAATGTTGTTTCCAGTTCTTCTGAATATATAAATTTTTTTTATTATCATTAAAAACTGAAATGGAGAAATTCAACTCATAAATAACAAACACAATTTTATTTTATAAATCTTGCAATATAAACAAAACAACTAAATATTACAACACAAACTCATTGATAGTTAGGCAATAGAAGAACACCCACCACGAGCTTGATTACTATTGCCACCCAAAGGACATTTTTGATGGTCGTGTCCTGTTTACGAGCATATACCACATCTGCACGCATAAACGGTATCACTAACATCCATTTGGTTCCGTATACGCGTTCTCTTCTTCACCTGTATTCGACGCAACTAGGACTTGGTACACACCTTTTAAATGGTTCAGGCGGCCAATAATGTTCAGCACCCACTGGCTGCAACTGCCCACTATATGTGTTTAGGTACTTCGCAACACTATATTGTTGATCAACATAGTTGGTTACACCTAAACCAACTTGTTGAAAGCACTTGATGGCATGTGAGCAAGGCATATGGAGATGGACCATTTCCCACAAGAGCATAACCTTATAGATTCATTTACAATATGTACATTATTACCCCGATTTTGATAGATAACGGTGCGAACTTCAAAAATATTTCTTTCATTATCATACTGCAAAAATGAATGCCAATGTGCTCGTCGTCTGTATTTCTCAAATCTATGCATCGGCACAGGCATAAATTCAACACCCCTTTCCATCAATGATGTTGCAGCTACAGACGTTTCAACAAACCTCTCTGCCATCTGCTTGAACGACATCCGCACCATGGATGTGACAGGCAATCCTCTTGCCGACTTCAATAACTCAATGAAAGACTCTGACACATTTATAGTCAGAGTTCCCTATCATCTGCCACCATCCGCATGCAAAATCCACTTTTCAGGGTTTTGTCGCATTAACCAATGATAGGCTGCCTCGTCTTCTTGCATGATATATTCCATGTGCCTCTAGAATTTATACTGTTGGTGGTCTGTTGCTGCCATCCACATCAAATCATGCAGATCCTTGCTGGAATATGCCTTCTGGAAATTGGCTTTAAGGTGCCTAGCACAGTAACGATGGTAGGCATAAGGTTCTTGCCATGCAGGCAAGTTCTCCACAGAACTTAAGATACCACCATGCCGATCAGATATTAGACAAATACCGACAACGTGCTCTTTCAAGTGGTTCAAAAACAACGTCCACGTCTCTTGGCTTTCATTGGCACACATAGCAAAAGCTAGAGGAAATATCTGTCCATTAGCATCTACTGCCACAACTATCAACAGCTTGATATCGTACTTTCCATAGACATGAGTGCCGTCTATGGATATTATGGGCCGACAATGCGAAAATCCATCAATTGTTGGTTTAAACGCCCAGAACACGTAATTGAATATATATATATATATATTTTGATTTACCCAGAATTCGCTCTAGCTTCCATTCAACAACCGTCCCGGGGTTAAATTGCTGCAGTGCAGCCATGTACCTAGGCAGATCTGCAAATGACTTATCCTAGTTACTATAGACTATTTCAAACGCTTGTTTACGCCCGAGATATACCTTTCTTTTAGTAATGGTATGGCCATGTTCCTGGTGGACTGTTGTAATGCACTCTTTGATTTTATACCTTATGGACGCTTCGATGTGTAGAATAAGAACAAGAGAAATCAAGTAAATATCCAAGTTGGAGTGATTCCCGTTGAATGTGTCCATTTCACATGTGTGGGTGGGAATGTATTTACCCACTTTCTACAGTCTTGTCTTCTTCTTGCTCGCACGCAACATCAAATGACATGGCCAAAATCACCTACGACAAACAACCTTGTATACAACCGGACTTGACTCCCATACCGTCATCTCACGACACTCTTTTACGTTGTGCATTTTATAAGCCCTGCTTAGGCGTGCTTTATCAGGAAAAAGCATGCCCTTTGCCAGCACCATTGGTTTAAATCCATCTCACATTGCTGTCTAAATTTCATCAAAATCCCTTGTAAGAGCTTCCACATCCAGCATGTTTGGCAAGTTATCAAGGTAAGGAATCTCCTTTGAATGAAACGACACTTAAGACTCATACACTCTTCGCCTGGGGGGTGGAGCGTACTTTCTCATCAAATCAGGTCCTTCCTGCTCATCCTCCTCATCACCATCCTCACGAGGAAAGGGTGTCTTATCTCCAGATTCATCAGCATTGTTGTCGTAATCACTGTTCTCTTCCTCACTCTGTGCATCTGCCATATCCCAATTTAATACGTCGTCTTCAGGCAATTGAGTGAGTACATTTGGTTCAACTTGCTCGTTTTCACTGCACAATCAACAAAATAATAAGATACTGGATTTACTAAATACATTCCATATAGCTGTATCACTTCACTTACAAGTCGTAATGTGATAAAATTCCATGATGGACATTTTCATTTAGGTGATGTCTCCCGGATGGACAACCATGATCCAACGCACCAAAACGATGCTTGGGTTCATAATTTGTAAAATTCATATCCGGCATGTACCCCCTATTAAATATATGAGCGTTAATACAAATTCAATACAACAAAAATGTACATCGTAACACAAAGGACAATTGAAGCTTACCACTCGTCTTGTGAATTATGTAAACCAGGTGGGGATAAGTTTTAATCAAGGAAAACTCTTTCATCCGGAACCTGTCCGGCAAAAACTTCTCCAGAATAGCCACCCGATGACCGGAGGTTATCCGGAACCTGTCCGGCAACCTCATTGTTTGGAACGTCTTCGACCTTGACGTACATATCCAACATTTTGATTACAAGATCTTCCCGGTATTTATCCGAAGTCCTAAGAAAATCCCTCAAAGTTTCATCATAGTAGATGTTTAACTCCGAGTAAAAAGCAGCCCCTTGCGGAGTGACAGAATATGAATATCTTCTGGTTACTTTAAGTATCACTGAACGTTTCCTCACACCCATTTTTTGCATAAAACCGATATCAATTTATCGTACTCTATTGTAAGTGGTAATTTAACATGACCCTGTGGTGATAAACTATACCTCACAGAGTTATTCTCCATCACAACCCCCCCCCCCCCCCCCAATACAATGAAACTCTTATTCTACGCTCTTCAGACATTATGAAAAAAATGCTTCAGAATTTAACAACAAGAAAAAATTGAACGGGAGTTAGAATTTTATGCGAACGAATTTTCCTAAAATTCTAATCACTTTATATATAAAATGGCTAGCCGGAGGTATGGAATTTTTTTTCCGTATAACGTTTTTTAATTACACGCTATACACAATTAAATTATTGCTATGTCAGTCAATTATTGGTGGGTCCATAATCAGGGTATAGCATTTTTTTTGGATGCTATATGTATAGCGTATGAATAAAAGACACTATACTCTAACGGCAAACGTTACCGTTAAGGTATAGCGTTTTGTAATTGCACGCTATATATAGATATGTATTTTTTAACACTTATTAACGTAATTTGAGTCAAAAAAACAATATTTATGTTCCGGATTCTTCACTATTTTATCTAAAATAGAGCAGGTAATATCTGGTCCTAAGATTACATCTACTAAAATTTCTGAGGTTGCTGAAAATCTGGAGAATAAATTTGTTTTTGAGGGAACTATGGCTGGGGTTGAAACTACTGAATCTGGGAAAATTGGTGGTAATGATAAAAAGAAAATAGAAAAGGAGAGTAAGGGTGCTCAAGGTGATACGAGGGGAAAGGGAAAAGAAGGAGTGACTAAATCTTCACCTACTCCTGCTAAATTGATTGAGAAGACTGGAGCTATGATGTTGTGGAATGAGGATGTTGCTAAGGAGGAAGAAAACTTGAGTGAAAAAGGGGTAATGGGTTTGGAGATGCAAGTGCTCCTGAGGCATGTTTAGGTTGAGGAAGAGGTTCTAAGAACCTGTTCCATCTGTGTAGGAACCCCTTGAAAACCTATTAAAACGAGTGCCTGACAGTTACAATCTAAAAAGAAAGAAGAGTTCATGAGTTAAATCCCTGGAACTGCTAGGGCAAACAAAAAAGAGAGAGGATGTTCCTTCTATCCCTGTAGTAACTCTTCCTACAAAAGGAAGAGCTACAAGGAGTCAGAAAAAGCAAAGTGGGGCTGAACTTGAAAAGGCCTTGGAAGAGAGTAAAAGAAAAACTGCTGCAAAGGGAAAGAAGAAAGTGAGTGAGCCTGTTGAGACAATTAAATTGAGGAGATGGACCTGGTCCTTAATGATGAAGAGGAGGCACAAGAGGCGGAGGTTGCGACTCCGAAGGCAAAGAAAAGAAAGACTCCCAAAAATAAGTCTCCTTGAAAGACAAAGTCTGCAGAGCCTTATACCTTGACGAAAAGAACCAAAGAACCATGTCTGCCATGAAATCTAGAAAAGTGGAAGTAGTGGAGGAAGAAGAAAGTGAAGAAGAAGAGGAATCTGGTGAAGAGCAAGACAAGATGGTTAAGTTTGGGAAAAGAACCATCTTGAAGGGTAGACTCCTAAGGGACTTGGAGGAGGAAGGCATGGTGATGCTGCTGGAAAAATAAAATTTGCAGGGTTCGAAGGACATGGTCCATTATATGGATGGAAAGCTTTCTAGAACTGAGATTATGGAGTTCATGGCAAATTGTGAGATAAAAAAATGACAGAGTCACCAGTGTGATGAAGGGGTGACTGTGAGCTTTGATGACAAGGAATTAGGAGAAATTCTAGGAGTACCTGCTGAAGGGTACAATCATTACAAAAGGTTAAAATGGCCAAGCTTAAAAAACCTCCCTACCTCACTTGTTATTACAAGAAAGTTTGCTGACAATAAGGAAGAGCTTCAGCCCAATGCTGATTACAAAAGTGAGATGAGACATGCCCATAAAGTGTTGTTTGAATTTTTTAATAAGCTTGTGCTGCCCAGGCAGAAAAGAAGGCACATTGCCATCTTCATGAACGTGGTCCTTATGGAATGTCTGGATAGTGGGAGGCAGATCCATTATGGTTTTATCATACAACTTCTTGATAGGGTTCTAATTGGCACCAAAACTCATGCCATACCCTATGATTTTATTCTCACGTTTGTACTTGCTCACTTCAAGGAAACCCTCAAGAAATGGGACGTTAGTACAAGCAAAGATCACTCTGGGGCCAACACTTTGACTGCATGTAACTATGAAGTCCACACTGCTCCCAAAGAACCTGGTTCATCCAAGAAGGTGTCTGTGAACAGCAAAGTGAGAGCCTTGGTGCAAGAGAATTGGATTAAGGATGTTGAGATTGAGAGGCTGAATAAGATGCTGACTGAAGTAGAAAATGAGAGGGATGCTCTCAAGGCTGAGCTTGCAAAGGAGAAGGAGAAGAATGAAAGCATTCTTCATGATATGTTAAATCTACTTCAGGCCAGAAACCAAGAACCTGGTCCTTCCCAGCCTTAAAATATTCCTATCCTAGTTAGACAAACCAGTGACCCAGATGGAAATTTTTTTTGTTCTTTTTGCTCATGATCCAGTATCTTTATTTTTCTTTATGCTTTGTGGATGACTAGTATCAATGATAATCAACTGTTTTTGTGCTTTAACTACTTGTTGATACTTCTTAGATAGCAAATATCATTAAATTGATATATGATGATTGACTCCATGATTGCATTTGAAGTAGCTCCAGTGGCCATGAGTGATATCTATTAAAATTTTGTTGTCTAACATAATTATGTAACTTTTTGATCATGCCAAAAGTGGGAAGATAGGTTGTGCTTCTTACTTTGGACTATGATGTTTATAACCTAATGAACCTGATCCTTGATGATTTGTTACTTTAAAATAGAAAGTGTTCTAACATTGTATTGATGTTGACATGAGTTAAAATAGGGCTTATGCTTATGAAAAGCACATAATTTATCATCATGAAATAGGGGGAATTTTTTTACCTAAGTGAAGTTTGTTTTGATGATTGACGAAGGAACTCAAATATGAACTAGGTCCATATGCAATATACACAGACGCGGGTAGATTTGAGCACAAGGCATGCACGTGAAGGAGATAAGCTTAAGTGGTTATATTTGATATCTCCTGAACAAAAATGTTGCATAAGTGATAAGGAGAAGGACTTCTTACTCGAAGAGAACTCAATCCTAGATAAGAGAGGAGTTAGAAATTGAAGATAACTAGAACTCTTCCACCAAGGAAGAGTAAAACATTAGACTTCTAGTTATTTCCTATTCTACTAACTCTATATATATATTAGGATGTTCTCATTTTACAGGTACACACAAACGCTGAAGTTAAACGTGAGTTGAGATCAAAATAGCAAGGCATTTTGCAACCAACTCCTGTGTGATTCAAGTGTGCAAACCTGAAGTTACATGAACCAGATAGAAGAATTAGTTCCAAGTATCTGTCTTTTATTCTAGTTTCAGTATAGTAGGGATTTTGAGTTGTATCTTTCAGCTTTATCTAGAAGCAATTGTACTAGGTATTAATTTGAAGTTGTCACAACAGCTAGAGGTTGGTTGCCACAAAAGGTTAGAGGTAATCTTTATGTTTACAAAGAGTTTTGTAAATGCTATTTTTGCCTCAGTGATATAGTGAAGTGCTAGAAAAATCCTACTGGATAGTAGCTCATGGTTTTTTCACCTTTTGAGCCAGGTTTTTTCCACGTAAAAATCCTTGTGTTCTTTACTTTCTGAATTATTTATCCCACAACTGTAGAGTACGACACTCATAGAAGAACCAGGTCCTTTGATAATCCAGTGTACGCAAAAAATTGAACACCACAAAAATCACCTCCTTGTGTGGTACTGAAATATAAAACATCAAATATTCAGCTTTTTCTGTCAATAATTTATTAGTTATTGGAAAAAACAAAAGTTATATCGCAGAGACTACAGCGAAGAGAGATGCATTAACAATTAACGAAGTTAACTTGGTATATAATAATAGTGTTTTTTAACTTTGTATAATAGTGATTAAATCATACAAAAATATAACCCAACCAAAACATATCCTAGTTCCTAAATGTGCTAGGAAGAATATCTTCCAAGATTTTCTGTATAATTATTCTCAAACTCGTTAAATAAAACATCATATTATGATAAAAATCAAAATATAGTGGATGTTTACTCTTCATCCATGATCTTTATCTCAAATGGTTAATGACATATTCTATGACATATTTTCTTCACTTTTCATGCCTATATAAAGGCCGTGTAATAGATAGAAAAATAAACACAATTGAAGAAGAAAATCTCTTCCTTTCTCTCTATCTCTATTTCTTGTTCTTGTTTTACTAAATTGTCTTTATTTCTTGTTCATGTTTTACTAAATTGCTTTTATTTCATAACACGTTATCAACACTAGTCTCTAACTAATTGTATATATATATCTACAAAAAAAATTCTACATCCGGAAAGATTACAATTAGAAGCTATACATATCATCACATGGTTAAATGTAAAGAGAAACTACATATGGTAAGTAATGAAATGTAAGAAGGTATGATTATCTTATACTTGTCATTCCTTTAAAATCTCATATGCACACAACTTCGTACTACACATGTATTGCATAAGCACATATTAATATTACATCTTTTATATCACATGAATGGAATAAAATTTTCGAAGTTCTATATGTGAAAATCATAGTAGCAGTTAATTGTTGATATGATGCATGTCATGGTAACCAAGGATATTTTATATAAATTGTCTTATGTATATTTGTGTGTTAACTATCTTCAATTTGTCCTGCCGCTTTTAATATTTTCTTTTACTTGGATGAATATTTTTTTTCCTTTTGAATTTTTACACTTGCATATAGTACCAAAAAAAAAGAAATAAAATAAAATAAAATTGGTCACACTGATTAAAAGCATAAATCATCTTGAAGAAAACAAGAAATACTTCACATCTTTATCTAGGTTGATTAATTACTTCTTTGAAATTTGGAAAACAAACCAGCTATTGAGAAAGTATACTTCATAATTTATGGTCGTATCATTTGAAAGCAAATAATGATTAGTATGACTACTAGAAGAGGTATTTTTGAATATCCATGACCTACTTGATGCTTGCTACTGACTTACCATTTTTAAGTATTTTATATTAATGATGCACAAGCTACAACGGGTAAGTTGTTACCTATAATGTCACTTTTCAGGTGATATAAACGCTGAATTTATGTATTAGTACTATATATGTGTTGTTACCTATATGGTGTACTTTTGATAAATTTATTCACTAATTTCTTGGTTGAATTGAGTGAAGGAAAGTCATGGCGTTGAATCAAATCCAATAGGTAGGGTATACCCCAAAAACAACAATATTTTTGAGAGAGACTCAGTAAATATTATGACAATGATTTTATGATCATTTTAAACTCTAATAGAATTTAGAAGAAATATTCTGACTACAAACGGTTGTATTTCATATAGATGCTACAAATAATTAATAAAGCTTTACGCTGATTTGAGATTTGTACACTTATTTAAGAAAGCAAATTTGATTTGCTAAGTTGCAAATTAGTTGTGTATAACTTTCTTGGCATGTGATTGAAATTAAGGCTTGAGAATGAATCTCAATATTGTTTAGCCTATTATGCCATTGATTGAGGGTAAGACATCGGGATCAAGTCCTGATGCTCCATAATGATAAGAGTTGAGTTTGAATCGCAATTTATTATGGCCTAACATGCCTTTATATTGGTAAGATATTGGGTTTGAGTCCCAATGTACCATATTGATGATATAATGATGACTAAAGAAAAATAATATATTTTTTATGAAAAGGAATGAAAATTGTCCCACTTGATTTGCTCCATTCTTGAAGTGAATGTGATAGCAGTGCATAATAAGTTTCAATGAAGACAAGTGGTTGAACAATGAACGTGGGCGTTCCAAATATCAAAATAATAATAATCATCACTATGATTATAAAAGAAGAACAATAAGGGTTCTCAAAATAGTCCTTCAAAATGTAAAGGCAATGTTTACCATTAAATTGGTATGAAAATAATAAAGCACGTCGCTGATTATGGTCCATTCCTTGAAGAGAATGTGACTTGTGATAAGCATTGAGAATGCAAACCTAAAGTTGAATGTGGCAATATATGATAAAAATAATGAATAAATACATGCAATTCATGATTATATGAATATCACACAACTCACCTTTAAGGGAGGTTTGAGTGAAATAAAGAGAATAGATATTATTATGTGGTTACATGAATATGTCATTTGGTCGCGTACATGTGATATGCCAAAAGTTATTTTGTCATGCCTTATAAAAAGTTATTAAAAGCAAAACTTAAAGCAAGAAATGATTTTGCTTATGATGATTTTGACCATGACAATTTATTATGATATAATTTTCTCCTTGAAGGAGACATTTACCATATGAATGGTGTGATAAAAGATCTTGTAGTACAAAAGTTATTAAGAGCTCCGGAAAAATTAATTTATTACTACCCGGATATATTAAATTATTCATGATATTAATATTGTAAAGTCTCAAAAGAAACTTTTTGAGTTTCAAATGTATAAGTCAAAGTGGTTGGCATATCGAGACTATAAATGAAAGAAAGATTGAATATCTTCATATTTCTATAATCATACCGGGTAAATATAAAAGGTTACTCGATCTTCTTTCTATTTGTACTACACAAATATAAGCATGATGCTGGAATCATATGCCACAAGTAAGCTAGAGGTTTACTAAAATAAATATTAATTGGCATGACCGGTTGACCATCTCGGTTCAATTATGATGCGAAAAATTAATTGAGAATTATATTGTAGTAATAAAAGTTTCTTCAAGAATTCTCTTGCGCTGCTTATTCTCATGATATACTAGTTAAAGGTTGGGATTGAATCCCTTGATTTCTAGAAGGAATAAAAGGTGATATATAGATGGGCCCAATCACCAGCCATGTGGACCATTTACTATTATATAATTTAAATAGATGCATCTATTCTATGGTCACATGTGCATTTGTTATCAACTTGCAGTTTGGTTTTTGCAAGATTGCTTGCTCAAGTTATTAGAGCACAATTCCAGAATATAAATTATGATGATTTATCTTAATAATACTGGTTTAAATTCAAGTTGGTTTAGCAGAAATTGTATGCCTCCAATTATAGCTAAATCATTGGTTATGAGAACAAAACTCCGAAAAACGAAATTTGGTATGAGATGTATTATTTAATATACAGCAGCACTTGTACGCATCTAGCTAAGTTATAAAAATTTCTCCCTATCGCAATCGGTTCAGGGTCAGGAACCAAATAATTTCTATATAGAAATATAGATGTGCTATATGATTTAATTATGCTACCAAAATGCACAAAGATAAGTTCCCAAAGATGGTGGGGAAATGTGTTGGTGATCCCAACATTAGGGGGAGAAAATGGGCAGCTGAGAAAGTGATACGTGAAATGAATTATTATGAATACATATAGATCTTCGTACAAGAAAATATAAACTTGAAGTTCAAGTGATAATTCATTTACAAATTATTGCCAGACGCATTTGCTGATCCAAAGCTAAATGTCATATTTCAGCTGCTAATGCTCCAAATAGAATAAAGTCCATGAGGGACAGAGTCTATGGCACGCATGAAGTGTAACAGACCAATCGGTTCCAAAGATAAAACTCCTTGAAGAAGGAGAGGGACAAATATTCAAAATGGTCATAATAAGGAGGCAAGTGCTATAGAAGAGCACCACGACATAACACTTCATAAGACCTCATGAGAGAGGCTCAGATACCTAAAAATAATGAGATAAAGAGATCTCAATAAGTTATGTCTTTATTGGGTAATAATGGAACCGACATAAAATGATCGTCGACGATATTGTTAATATAATGTAGCGCTCAATATTATTAATATTGACGAGGATATTGAGCTCAAATCTGTCATGAAATTTGGACGGAAAAAAAGATTGGCCAAATAAAAAATACTCAATGAAATTGACTTCACTTGAAAAATGTGAAGTTGGACGAATAGTTCAACACCTGAAAGTATAAAGTCAATTGAGGTATAAATGTGTTCTTGTGCGAAAGATTAAAGTTGATAGACATAAAGACGACTTGTGGCGCAAGAAAATTAGTAAATATCCTCACATTGATTATATGAAGACATGTTCTCTTATGGTGGATATAGTCACTTCAGGTTTTAATCTGGCAATATATGAAAAATTTGATATGCGTATAGTGGAAATCGTTGAAAGATTTAAATAGTCTTGGAGCATATTAAGGTTTCCAAGAAATTTATTAAATAAAGCTTCAAAAATCCTTATATGGATTGAAACAATCAGGGTGCATGTGGTATAATCGCCCGAGAGAGTACTTGTTGAAAGAAGGGTACAAGAATAATTCAATTTGTCCTTGTGTCTTTATAAAAGGATATAGATTTGAATTTGTTATAATCGCCATGTATGTTGATGATTCAAATATCATTAGAACTCCCGGAGAGCTTCCTAAAGCAGCAGACTGTTTAAAGAAAGAATTTGAAATGAAAGATCTTGGAAAGACAAAATTTTGTCTTGGTCTACAAATTGAATATATGAAAGATGAAATTTTTGTCCATCAATCAGCATACACTAAAAAGATTTTAAAGAGCTTCTATGTGGATAAAGCACATCCATTAAGTACCCCGATGGTTGTGAGATTACTCGATATAAATAAAGATACACTCCGACCTCATGAAAATAATGAAGAGCTTCTTGGTCCTAAAGTACCATATCTTAATGCAATTGGTGCGCTAATATATCTTGCTAATACTACAAGGCATGACATAACATTTTTCAGTTAATGTCTTAGCAAGATATAGCTCCGCTCAAGGAGACATTGGAATGAAATCAAGCACATATTGCATTATCTAAGGGGGATTACCGATGTGAGATTATTTTATGGCAATGATTGCAATACCGATCTTGTTGGTTATGCCGATGTGGGGTATTTATCTGACACACACAAGGCTTGATCTCAAACATGCTATGTGTTTACATGTAGAGGCACTGTCATATCTTGGCGATCGACTAAGCAATCAATCGTGTCCGCTTCTTCTAATCATACTGAGATGATTGCTATTCATGAAACAAGTCGAGAATGTGTATGGTTGAGGTCTACTATACATCTTATTCGATACAAATGTAGTTTGAAGTGTGACAAACTACCCATAGTTTTGTATGAAGAAAATACAACATGCATAGCCCAATTAAAGGGAGGATTCATAAAGGAGTTATGACAAAGAATAGTTCACCTAAATTATTGTTCACTCATGATCTTCAAAAGAATGGTGATATTAATGTGCAACGGATCCGTTCAAGTGATAATATGGCTGATTTGTTCACCAAATATCTACCGACATCAATCTTCAAGAAACTAGTGTACAATATTGGGATACGAAGGCTCAACGATGTGAACTGATGATCTCATCAGGGGGAGTTAATACGCGTTGTACTCTTTTTTCCTTACAAGGTTTTGTCCCATTTGGTTTTCCTTGCCAGATTTTTAACGAGGCAATCAAAAAGCGTATTTCTAAATATGTGTACTATTTTTCCTTCATTAAGATATTTTCCATAGGTTTTTTCCTAATAAGGTTTTAACCAAACACATTATTTATGGACATCCAAGGAGGAGTGTTATGATAAAAATCAAAATATGGTGGATGTCTACTCTTCCTCCATGATCTTTCTCTCAAGTGGTTAATGACATATTCAATGATATATTTTCTATGTTCAATAATATATTCCATGACATATTTTCTTCACTTTTCATGCCTATATAAAGGCCTTGTAATAAATAGGAAAATACACACAATTGAAGAAGAAAATCTCTTCCTTTCTCTCTATCTCTATTTCTTGTTCATGTTTTACTAAATTGTCTTTATTTCTTATTCATGTTTTACTAAATTGCTTTTATTTCATAACACATCAGTCTTTTTACACAATAGTTGGTCAATCATAAAATTAGAAAAGAGAAAGCCACTTTAGGCATTGTGGAAAACCATATCATACTTCATTATCCAAACATCCACGGGAGAAAAGTAACATAACGCTATAATCTAAAAAATATTACTTTGTAACTAAAACAATAATTGCATGATGTTCTTTTTAGGTATACATTTATCATTTAATTATTATCGATTAAGTGAGAAAGGTAAAAATCACACACCAATCTAAGGGCCCGTTTGGCCATAAAAAAGACTTTTTTTATTTTCGAAAATTTTTCACTTTTTTTTTTCGAAATTAGCGTTCGCCATGAAATTTTCGATTTTCACTTGAAGATGAATTTCAGAATTTTTCAAAAATTTGAAAAAAAATAAAATCCAAAAAGCTATTTTTCAAAAATTTTACTTCAGATCACTCACAAAAATTCAAAAACAACCCAAAATTATATTCATGTCCAAACACAACTCTAATTTACAAATACCATTTTTATTTAAAAAAAATTCTCTACTTTTTTCCAAAATTTTACAATTTTTATGTCCAAACGCCCACTAAAATGTTCAGATTTTCAAAATATTAGTGAAATAATAGAGTATGTAACGCAAATTCAAAGAAGTTATCACATAGTTACATGCAGAATTGCACGTGTGTTTTGGTGGAGCTATTCCGAGTTATCCAATAATTTAGTGTGAGAGTATTACCAAGGATTGTGGTGGAATCAATAAAATTCTTGAGATTTCATGTTCGATCTATTATTAATTTAAAACAATCATCAAATTTTGTCACCTTCAAAAGAGCGAATAATCACTCAATTTAAGACTTAATTTCACCATTATTTTTGAAATGCAAAATTAAGATCTAAAAGGAGAAAGAAAAAATAAATATGAGATTTTGAAAGTATAAATGAGAACCAAATGGTTAATTTCATTTGCTAGAGCAGATTCACAGAATATTCTTAGTCCAACTCTCACTACTATATAAACCCACTCTCATGAGAAACGCAAGAGAGATTACAGAAACGACAAAAAGTAAAACGGAGAACGTAATGAGCGAGGCATTGAAGCGAAACTATCGTGTGTGCGAGCAGGAGATAGGGAGGGGACGATTCGGCGTCGTTTTCAAGTGTTGCTCGCCGGAATCCGGCGAGCAATTCGCCGTCAAGTCTATCAACAAGCTTCTTATCGCCGATGATTCCATTGATCGTCAATGCCTTTACAACGAAGCTAAAATCATGCACTTGATTTCCCCTAATCCTCACATTGTTCGTATCTTCGATGTTTACGAAGACGATAATTACCTCGATATCGTTCTCGAGCTCTGTAACTCCTCCGATCTCTTCCGACGACTCTCTACTCAACGGACCTTCTCCGAGTCTGATGCCATTGCCGTTATGGTACTACTTTTTCAGTCAATCACACGAAATAGCGGAAATTTATACTTTTCCTTAACTATAATTGGCTTGAAATCGGATAATTTAATTACTTGCATACGGTGTTTATATTAACCTTATAAGTGTACTTATATTTCTTTCATACACACGATTATTATTTAACTTGGGTTATTGATAGAAATTTTCACTTTAATTTCTAAATACTATGTTTAAATTATTTGGTTTAATGTAAGCACGGGATGTAGGTAAAATAATTGGCTGATAAGTATTTAGGAAGTAAATGTGGATGATAAACTATTCTGTAGAATTAAGTGAAATTTTATTTTAAAATTTGGCAGTTCTTTTTTTTTTTTTTCTCTAGATTCAAATTAACTGCACTTTGACATATATTTTTAAATCTTCGGATAGGATCATGAATGTAATTCTCATTGTAGTACGTTAATGTAGTTTTGGAACATTTAAATTGTACAGTAATTCTGAAAAACTAAATCAATGCACTACATTTAACTCAATAAAGTTAGTCAAATAGTGGCAAGTGGAGCACTATATGTAAATAGGCTTTTCTACTGATTTTTTCCCTCATAATTGATTTTTTTGGATCAACTGTTTTCTAGGTTCCGTTAATGGAGGCGATAGCGCATTGTCACCGGCTCGGCGTAGCGCACCGGGATATTAAACCTGATAACATACTGTTTAACGACGGGAACGAGCTCAAATTGGCTGATTTCGGCTCGGCTGAGTGTTTCCGCGAGGGCGAGCTCATGAGCGGAGTGGTAGGGACGCCGTATTACGTGGCGCCGGAGGTTTTATCCGGAAGAGATTACAATGAGAAGGTTGATATTTGGAGCGCCGGTGTCATTTTGTATATAATGCTGGCCGGAATCCCGCCTTTTTACGGTGATTCTACGGTGGAGATCTTTGAGGCTGTTCTCAGAGCGAACCTTAGGTTTCCGATGAGGATTTTCCGTTCGGTATCGCCGGCGGCGAAGGATTTGCTTCGGGGAATGCTGTGTAAAGATGTTTCTAGAAGATTCTCCACTGAACAAGTACTTCGTAAGTATCACCACCGTATCATTCTTCTTGCCTCTTTTTTCTTAGCATAGAGTTTATTTGACCAAAATTTCAAATAATTAAATTAAGAAAGATCTATTTGAAAAATAGAATAATTTGAACAGTTTCTCAATTTTATTTAATATCATTCTTAAGTACGGCTTAATAATTAGTCCCTTAGCTTCTTCGAGGATCAAATAATTCAACTTCCTAGCTTGGACTTAAATTTTTTGTGCATTTAGCAACTGAATTCAAAGTACAATGCCATACGCTTGATTAAATTTGATATATATTTTGTTCCATATTCTTAGAAGTTTTGGTCCGTTGGACCTCTAGATAGAATAGGAGTATTGTTGTTTAGAAGATTCGTTTGCATGGATATATTTACTTGAGAGATAATCTAGGATTTGAAGTTTAGGAGTTTGAATTTATGAATTTAGCTACAGTTTATTTATTTACTGGGCTTTTAATCAATTATTTTTACTTTTTTATTTTGTGAACTTTTAATACATACAGTTTGAGTCGAAGATACTAGTCCATTATTTTTACGTATTTTCTAAAAAAAAAAAAATAGCATATATAATGTTTGAGTTGAAGCTACTGCAAACTTACTCTCTACATCCACCCTGACTTGTAATTTCGGTTGTGCGAATTTGATGAAATAGTATAAATTATTCTTAGCCCACACTTCGCTCGTGTTTGAGCACAATGAATACCTATGACAAGTTGGGTCATATTATATATATCACAAACATAATAATTTGTGGTCGACCATATTACATAGTTTGAAATTAAATATTTTGATTCACTAATTTGTTTGGTTAATGCGGTGATTATAATAATACACAGGGCATCCATGGATAACTAGCAATGACGAGAGGAGAGCAGTTGCTGTTCTAGCTTGAGAAATTTGGCCCCTCGGAATTATCGTAGCTACTGTAACTGCATGCCCTAGCTAATTTGGACCTTTAACAATCAACATTATAAATATATGCAGATATTTTACCATAGCTAGTTGTCTTGGTGGCTTCCTTCTTGTTAGAGTAATTAATGAAGTATTAATGTGTTAGGTACTATTAGCCAATTTAGAGTAAAAAATTAAGGGCTGCTGCATTAACCTCTCATTACTTCTAGTATGGGCCTTTTCGGATGGGATAGGAGATATGGAAGAGATAGGTGTAATCTTTAACCAGATATATGTAAATTAGTATATTTTTATCTTGCTTGGCAAATTTAGAACTAATTTAACTTGGAAGATAATCAAACATAGCAATAGATCGAATTCTATTCCACGAGATATATCCAGTATCTTAAAGGTTCTTACGATTTTTTCCAATAATGTTTATCAAAAAGATCCTTTTATGATTGAGGATAAAGAAATGTATTAATCATGATTTGCTTTGCCATATTTTTTCAAACCGTCATCTTTTCCTTGTGATAATTTCTTTTCCTAACCTAAACTGCGGGTAGTAAAAAAGATTTTACCACGACGAACTACAAGGTGACAATTTTTCAACTGTATTGTTGACTAAGATAAAGTCCCATATTCAAGAACTTTAGCAAGTATGGTGGTCTTACTTTTGTTAACCGTAATTTCGATTAACTTTAGATTAAGCTGGTATATTTCTCACAAAAATAGAAATTATCCATTATCATGCTGTTATGGCAGCATAGTATTCATTAGACCAACTAAAAAGAAAAAAATTCAATTAGTTCCATTAAAGTCATCATATATTTCCAAACGAAGAATGGATAATAGCAAGATATAACATAATTATTTCTTCTAATACACCAAACCAAATGTTCCCTAAGTATCAAACTTTTCCATCTAATATGGAAACAATTTAGATAGCATCAACAACTGATGGCAAGAAGAGATAGAGAAGAATAATAAAGCTTCAAACTCCATAATTTTTTTCTGGAGTTTGAACTGCATATTTCAAACTCTAGGAAATTTTCGAGTGTGTTGGAGTTGCACTAGTAGCAGTTTCAAACTCCCAACACACTTTGCTGAAGTTTGGGGTAATTTAGCTAGGGATATTTTGTTCAAGTTCTATTTTCGTATTAAGAAGTGGCAATTTCTCAATTACATTTCAAATCGTGGCTAAATGTTAACAAAGTCCAAAAACTGGCCATTCGACGCCATTTTTCCATTACCAACTTAGGTATGCATTTCCTCAGCCCATGAATATTATGGGTTGTGCTGCCACTCCAGCAACAGTAGAAATAGCATCCAATTGCCACATTTCAATCGTGTCTTTACAAATTAACCACCATCTTGGAGTGGCTATTTTTTGATTGCTGGGACTTAAGTGGCGCCCTTTCTGAGCCAATGTTGTATTGGAAACAACCTCTCTACCTTCACTTGGTAGGGATAAGATATGTGTATATACTACCCTCCCCAGATCCCACTTGTGGGAATATACTGGGTTTTTTGTTGTAGTTGTTGTTGTAGGGACTAAAAGTGGCTGTTTGTGATTTTTCCCAGCAACACCGAAGGTATTAACATAATACTAGTCATTAACTCCGAGAGCTCATGAAAAAAACTCCGACAACAATTCAGTAGTTATAAAGCTATAAATTGAATCGTAATTAATTAAAGGCCACTCTCTTTAAGCTTCAGTACCAGGAAACTAGAGAAAGGATAGTTTCATAATTTTCTTCTCTTGCTTGAGTTATCTAGAGGATGAAGAAAGTAATTAAACTAGACAGAATTATTTTCTTTTGGTGGCAAAAATTCACTTCTTGAGACAACAAAGGAAAACAAATTCTATTTCTATTTTTTACTTACATCCAAACCAAACAAAGAAAGCAATGTTATAAAACAATAAAAGAAGAAGAACAATATTGCAGAGAAAGGGAGAGAGGAAATTCTTATTGAATTTTTGGGATGATTTACAATGGGGTAAGACCCCTCTATTTATAAGGGGGAAATGATTTAGCCACAAAGTAAAACTCTCTACAAGATAGACATTCACTCTAAATAGAATTTTATTCATAACACTCCCCCTTGAATGTCTACTCAATAAGTAATGTGCCTCGTTAAAACCTTAACTAAAATAAAACCCAATAGGAAAAAAAATTCTAGAAAAGGAAAAAGAGTACACATATCTAACTATACGCACTTTGGTTGCCTCGTTAAAAACCTTGCAAGGAAAACCCAGTGGGACAAAACCTTGTAAGGAAAAAAAGAGTGCAACGCGCATTAAACTCCCCCTGATGAGAGCATCATTTCACATCCTTGAGCCTTCGCATCCCAATCTTGTATGTTAGCTTCTTGAAGGTTGACGTCGATAGAGACTTGGTGAACAAATCAGTCATATTATCACTTGAACGAATCTGTTGCACATTGAGATCGCCATTCTTTTGAAGATCATGTGTGAAAATAACTTTGGTGAAATGTGCTTTGTCCTATCTCCTTTTATGAATCCTCCCTTCAATTGAGCTATGAATGCTGCATTGTCTTCATACAAAATCGTGGGTAGTTTGTCACATCTCAAACCACATTTGTCTCGAATAAGATGTATTATAGACCTCAACCACACACACTCTCGACTTGCTTCATGAATAATAATTATCTCAGTATGATTAGATGAAGTAGCCACAATTGATTGCTTAGTCGATCACCAAGATATGGCAGTGCCTCCACAGGTAAACACATAACCTGTTTGAGATCGAGCCTTGTGTGGATCGGATAAATACCCAGCATCGGCATAACCAACAAGATCAGGACTGCAATTATTGCCATAAAATAAGCCCATATCGATAGTCCTTTTTAGATACCGCAATATGTGTTTGATTTCTTCCAGTGTCTCCTTGTGGGAGCAGAGCTATATCTTGCTAAGACATTAACTGAAAAAGTTATGTCAGGCCTTGTAGTGTTAGCAACATACATTAGTTTACCAATTGCACTAAGATATGGTACTTCAGGAGTAAGTAGCTCTTCATTCTCTTCTTGAGGTCGGAATGGATCCTTATTCACATCAAGTGATCGAACAACCATCGGAGTACTTAATGGATGTGCTCCATCTATGTAAAACTGTTTCAATACCTTTTCTATGTAGGCAGATTGATGAACAAAAATTCCGTTTGTCAAATGTTCGATTTGCAAACCAAGACATAATTTTGTCTTTCCAAGATCATTCATCTCGAATTCCTTTTTTAAATAATCAATTGCCTTTTGGAGTTCTATAGGAGTTCCAATAAGGTTTATGTCATCAACATATACGGCAAGTACAACAAATTCCGATGTTGTTTTCTTTATAAAAATACATGGGCAAATGGCATCATTTATATAGACTTCCTTTAATAAATACTCACTAAGACGATTATACTACATTCGTCATGATTGCTTTAGACCATACAACGATCTTTGCAATTTGATTGAAAATATTTCCCGGGACTTTGAATTATTTGCTTTAGGCATTTTGAATCCCTCGGGAATTTTCATGTATATCTCATTATCAAGTGAGCCGTAAAGGTAGGCGATAACCACATCCATTAAATGCATGCCAAGCTTTTCATGGACAGCAATACTAATGAGATAACGAAACGTTATAGCATCCATAACGGGTGAATATGTCTCTTCATAATCAACATCGGGCCTTTGCGAAAATCTTTGTGCAACAAGGCATGCCTTATATCTTTGTACCTCGTTTTTCTCATTTCTCTTGCATACAAAGATCCATTTATAGCCAACAGGCTTAACACCATTAGGTGTTTGGACTACAGGCCCCAAAACTTCACGTTTTGCAAGTGAATTCAATTCTGATTGGATTGATTCTTGCCATTTTGGCCAATCAAGTCTTTGTCGACATTCTCCAACAGATTGAGGTTCAAGATCCTCACTTTCTTGCATAATGCTAGATGCAACATTATATGCAAAGATATAATCCACCACTATATCCACTCGATTCAAATTTGTCTCAATATCGATTGGATTTATTGATAGTTCCTTATTTTCTTGAGTCTTGGGCTCAGTGGTTTCCTCATGAATCTCAGAATTTATTAAATCATGGATTTCTTCGTAAGATTCTTTCGTAGTGTCATTTTGATCATTTGTTTTCCTTTTTCTAGGATTTCGATCCTTAGAACCTAATGGTCTACCACGTTTTAGGCGGGCTTTTGACTCATTAGCTATGACACTAGAAAATTGTCCAATAGGGACATCAATACGGATTGGAACATTCTCTGCAGGGATATATGATTTTGTTATCCTTTTCAAAACCGTAAATGCATCTCACATTTGATTTGCTATTCTCTGCAAATGGATAATCTTTTGCACCTCTTTTTCACAAATAGAGGCACGTGGATCAAGATGAGATAATGATGAATTTTTTCACAAAATTTCCCATTTGATTTCACCAACTTCTCCCCCTAATTTTGGGAAAAGTGTCTCACTGAATCGAGAGTCTGCAAATCGAGCAGTGAATAAATCCCCCGTTAATGTTTCAAGATAGCGAATAATGGAGGGCCATTCAAACCCAACATATATTCCTAATCTTCTTTGCGGACCTATTTTGGTGCGATATGGCGGTCCTACAGGCACATATATTGCGCATCCAAAAATTCTTAAATGGGATATATTAGGTTCATGACCCAAAATTAATTGTAACGGGAAATATTTATGATAATTTGTCGGTTTGAGACGAACTAGCATTGCTGCATGCAAAATGGCGTGACCCAAACAGAAGTGGGCAGCCTCGTTTTCATGAGTAACGGTCTTGCTATCAATTGCAGACGTTTAATTAAAGGCTCTGCAAGACCATTTTGAGTGTGAGCATGAGCTACATGATGCTCCACTTTTATCCCAATTGATAAGCAATAATCGTTAAATACTTGGGATGAAAACTCAGCATCATTATCAAGTTTAATAGACTTAATTGGATTATCGGAAAATTGTGCCCGTAATCGAATTATTTGTGCCATTAATTTTGCAAACGCGAGGTTGCGAGATGACAATAGGCACACATGAGACCATCTAGAAGATGCGTCTATTAAGACCATAAAATATCTAAACGACCCACTAGGTGGGTGAATAGGTCCACAAATGTCCCCTTGTATACGTTCCAAAAATGCAGGGGACTCAATTCCAACCTTTGTTGGTGATGGTCTAATAATTAACTTGCCTTGATAACAAGAAGTGCAAGAAAATTCATTATTTAAAAGAATCTTTAAATTCTTTAATAAATGCCCATTTGAGTTTTCTATAATTCGTCTCATCATAATTGATCCAGGGTGTCCCAATCGATCATGCCAAAGTACAAAAGTATTGGAATCAGTAACCTTTTGGTTTACGGTAGAATGTGCTTCAATTGCACTAATTCTTGTCCAATACAGGCCACAAGATAAAGATTGGAACTTCTCAATAACCCTCTTTTGGCCAAAGACATTCTTGGTAATGATGAGATATTCAAGATTATTCTCATCTATTGTCTCAATATGATATCCATTTCGACGGATATCTTTAAAACTCAACAAGTTCCTCTTGGACTTGGAGGAGAACATTGCATTCTCTATGATAAGTATTGTTCCTTTAGGCAGAGTTATAGTAGCTCTTCCAGAGCCTTCAATTAATTTACTACTATCAGAAATTGTAGTAACATCTGCCTTACACATATTTAAATGAGAGAAATATTTCTTCTCTGTGAATATTGTATGTGTCGTACATGAATCAATTAAACAAATATTTTTACAATTGAACTTTGATCCAAGTTTGTTTTGTGAGATATCCATATTTGCTTCCCATTGTTTGACATACAAAAGAAATATACAAATAAATATTAGTATTTTTAGAGAAAAAGGAAAAGAAACAAAGTTAAATAAAAAAACCCATTTCAATGCAAAAGTTTCGTACAGTACTAGCTGATTTAAAATCAATCCTTTTAAACATATGGAAAAACTTTAGCAAATAGTGGCACGCTAGTTCATACTTCAGTTCCAATCACTATAAATACAAAATTATATACAATGTTTTTATAAGAATCCTACAAAATGTATTTAATATTATACTAGTTTTGTGTTTACATTACACACAATCTAAAAAAAATATTTTGTAATTTATTTACTTTTAATTTATTTATAGAATAGTACAGAATACATTAGATGACAATCTTTCACAATACCACAGAACGAATATCTTACATTACTA
Organism: Nicotiana tabacum; assembly: GCF_000715075.1. Taxonomy (NCBI): domain Eukaryota; kingdom Viridiplantae; phylum Streptophyta; class Magnoliopsida; order Solanales; family Solanaceae; genus Nicotiana; species Nicotiana tabacum. The sequence goes on along the minus strand of NC_134086.1, from coordinate 20,578,234 downwards.
TATTACTTAGAGTTTTGTTAACTTCTACTAGCCTCATTTGTCTGATTAGTACTTAACCAATTCGGCAGAAACGCTAAATAAACCAAAATCAATAACAAACAATGATTAATCAAAATAAAATCAGACAGAAAGTTTTATTAAATAAACGACTATAACTAAACTAATTAATACTAATTGAAAAACTAATACTCATGTAAAGACTACGATTACATGATCTTTATTCATTAACTACTATGAATAGGCAAAAATAAAAAAATCAAACTACTCAATCATCTTTAACCACAGATCCATCATCGATTAAGTGGTCTATTTTTCCATCGGGGCGCTCAAAGAAGTCTGTCACATCCAAGTGGGTGATGTCAAAATCATTGTCAGAGACAAAATTGGCTTCAGGGCCTTTGTTCTTTAGAGATGCTTGATAAAGCTCAACCAAATGTCTTGGTACACGATAAATATTTGTCCAATGCCCTTTTCCACCGCAATGATAACATTCAGTTTCTGAACCATTTGCCTTTGGCTTCTCATCTTTTCCTTTCCACTTTTGGTGATTATTTTTCTTTGGGGGGTGATTAACACCAGGAAAATTTCTTCCTTGTCTACGATCACGACCACGACCATGACCACGAATAGAGTCACGACCTTTTCCACGCTTAGTATAATGGGAATACACCTCATCCACTTCAGGCAATGGTGTAGACCCAGTGGGTCGATTTTCGTGATTTCTCATGAGCAAGTCGTTATTTCGCTCAGCCACAAGGAGAAGAGAAATCAACTCAGAGTACTTCTTGAAACCTTTCTCTCTGTATTGCTGTTGCAAGAGCATATTGGAGGCATGAAACGTTGTGAACGTTTTTTCAAGCATATCATAATCAGTGATAATATCTCCACAAAGTTTCAATTTAGAAGTAATTCTGAACATTGCAGAATTATATTCAGAAACAGACTTAAAGTCTTGGAGCCTCAGATGAGCCCAATCATATCGTGCTTGTGGAAGAGTGACCAACTTTAAGTTGTCATATCTTTCCTTTAAGCCATTCCACAAAACAAGTGGATCTTTGACTGTGAGATATTCTATTTTCAACCCTTCATTAAGGTGATGACGCAAGAAAATCAAGGCCTTAGCACAGTCTTGGGTGGATGCTTTAGTTTTGTCTTTAATGGCGTCTCCAAGACTCATTGCATCTAAATGGATTTCAGCATCCAACACCCATGTCATATAGTTCTTGCCCGAAATTTCAAGGGCAACGAACTTTCTTTTCATAATGTCAGTCATAATTAAAAAGAGGAGAAAAATTATACCTTAATCTTCTCAAAGAGCTTCTTGAAACGGTAGAGTCTCGTGCTGATAACGTGTTATAAAACAATAAAAGATGAAGAACAATATTGCAGAGAAAGGAAGAGAGGAAATTCTTATTGAATTTTTGAGATGATGTACAATGGGGTAAGACCCCTCTATTTATAAGGGGAAAATGACTTAGCCACAAAGTAAAACTCTCTACGAAATAGACATTCACTCTAAATAGAATTCTATTCATAACGAGCAACAAATTTTTTTCTCTCACCTTCTCCATTTTCTATTCTTTCTTTCTCAAGTTGTCTCGACATGTGGAAAGATTAGTATTCTCTTACAAATCTATTTCGTTGATGTAACAAGTCTTTGTAGCTTTTACCCAAGACAACAAAGCCAGGACAACAAACTTGGTATGCTTTTCCAAAGGAAGGGCCCAAACATATTGTAGTCTAGTCTAGTTTGAAGAGAACATCTTCCCCCCACCTTTTTCTTTTTAACCCTTCACTTTCAATAAGCAAACTAATCGTGGCATTTACGTTGTCAAAGACTTAAAAATAGACGACTTTTTGGTTTACGTTTAGGGGAGGTTGAAAACAATCTTTCTCTAGTTGAAAAGTCTTAATTCACTTTTTGGAAGGAGCTCTCAATGCCGCGACGAAATTCATAGTTAAGTTGAGTTTTTTTTTAAGTAGTGCCTTAAGCTTCCTAGACACATGTAAACAAAAAAAAAACAAGTTGGTACAAAAAAGAAAGAGGAAAATTTCGACCATCTTTCGTATGCACGCACGTTTTGTAAAAACTTTATCATTTCTTCATGACATGCATTATTAGAGAATGACATACATAAGAGGAATAATGTAAGCTCCAAGCTACGAACTTTAATTTCAAAAAAGAAGTGTTGGAGAGCTAAACCCCATAATTTGGGGGGGTTTGTGCAGTTGATCTCTTACTTATCAAATAACAAATTAAAAAGTATTTTTATCCAAAAAAGAAAAAAAAAACTTACTCCTCATAATTGTGGACAATTTTTTATATTATGATTATCCTACTCCTCATAATTTCGAAAAAGAAGTGTTAGAGAGCTGGATTTGTTGTTGTTGATTCTATTTTTTTTCTTAAACTATATATCCCTTCATTTTTTTTCGGGGGGGGGGGGGGGGGGAATTGAGATTTTTAAAATGTTGTTTTAGGTTATTCTCGCGGTCTTATCCTCAGTTAAAATTGAACTCTAAAAGAGAAATTTTAATCACACAGAAAAGAGATAATCTCTCATTACAGCGGTTTTCCATGGAAAATTAAACAAAACAAACAGTGGCTAAAATCTACCATAAACAAAATAAATTAAAAATAAAAATCAAAGACAAGAAAATCAAAGGATTGACAGAAGTTACCCACCATCTTGTATTACATATGCAAAAAATACACAAGAAAAAAGAACCATAAAACAAAATGAATAGATGATTATTTCCTCATAAGATACAAACAAGAACAAAGCTAAGCTTCAACTCTTGTTATATCCCATGATATTTTTTCTCAAAGTTAAAAATAAAATAAAATTGCAACATCATAGTATATACCACCACATTGATTAAAGTGGAATTGTTTGTGCATTCTCTGCCTTAGTGTCTTTTTCATAATTTTCTTCTTCTCCTTCATTTTCCTTAGACATTTCTTCCAATGATTTTCCTTTGGATTCTGGCACCAAGAATGTAAACAACATTCCAAGTAAATTAACACAACCAAGAACAATAAGTGCATTTTTCACACCTATACCAGTTGGATAACCAGCATCAACCTTTAATGGATCTGTAGATTGAGCTGCATATAAAAATCCAAATGCCCCAACAATTGCTCCTGCTTTTCCAGCTGCTGCTGATATTCCGTGGCACGTTGATCTTAACCTAGCTGGAAAAATCTCAGCGGGTACAACAAATGTTGTTGCATTTGGACCAAAATTAGCGAAGAAAAAGGTAAGTGAATACATAATAACAAACCCTATTCTGTTTTCCTTTTGTGTCCAGTGATTATATGGAATGGCTAAAGCAAACATGAACACTGTCATGAAAAAGAATCCCATTAATTGTATAGCAAATCGACCCATTTTATCAATAAATGCTACTGTAAACCAGTAACCTGGAACAGTACTACAAAGTGCAATAAGAGTCTGTGCCTTTGCAATCTTGAAAACTTCATCTAACGCGTTCATCGTTTCTGGATGAGGAATCCATCCAATTTTACTAAATATATCTTTCTGAAAAAGATTTTGACTGTAAAAAGCAATGTCTAATAAAAACCATGTACTCGTTGTTCCTAGCAAGTGAAGTCCATGACGACGAAGAAATTCCTTAGTAAACAAACCAAAATCATGTCGTTTTTCTTCAACTTTATTTGTCTCTACTTCAATTTCAACGTTCAATACTTTGGACATATCAGCAGCAGCTTTTTCAGCATTTTTCGCGACTAAGGCCGTGTAACGGGCAGTTTCAGGCATCTTCATACGCCAATAATAAGTAAGTAAAGCTGGAATTGCACCAAACATAACAATAATTCTCCAAACATAATCAGCTTCAGGTGGTGTTGAATCTTTAGGGTTTACTGAATAAATTGGTGAAGGGTAAGCATTTTTAAATGCACCAGCAACAATAAGAGCAACTATTCCGCCTGTTAAAATACCAAAACCTTGCATTGCAAAAACAGCAGCAATAAAAGCCCCACGAGTCTTTTTATTTGCATATTCAGACATAATCGTCGCGGATAAAGGGTAATCGCCACCAATACCAAAACCAAGCCAAAATCGAAAAAAACATAAAGTGGTTATAACACCATTAGGTGTTTTACCAAATGAAAGTCCAGAAGCTATTGAACAAATAACCATAAGCATAAGTGTCATTCCATAAACTTTTTTTCTCCCTAATTTATCACCTAGCCACCCGAAAAACAGTTGCCCCGAAAGAGTACCAACAAACGCCACGCCATTAACAGCAGCCGCGATAGGAGGAGGGAGAATACCTGGTTTTGGTGCATTTTCGTGATGATGATAGTAAATTCGGCCAAGTAATTTTGTGACTAATGAAATGCAAAATAGGTCATATGCATCAGTAAAAAATCCCATTCCAGCAATTACAATTGCAGTGAAATGGTATAATTGTGTTTTTGCTACATCTAGTGCATTTAGTACTTGTAATTGATCTTTAGCCATAGCTAATTAGGTTGTACTTTTTTTGGAAACTCCTATTTTCTGCTAAGACATAAAGGAGGGAAGGGGTTATTAATAGAATGATTGACAGAATAAGACAAGGACAATATTACAACATATTTTAATTTTGGGAATTAATTCCTTAATATTATCAAATTATATAGTATGAAAAGGTTATGGTTGGATATATTATGCATAAAGGGGTATAATCGGCCGATTTTGCATATAAGAACAAGGAGGGTAATTTTAGATACTTTCAATATATGTAGCTAAGTTTTCTAAGTTATTATTTTCTTGTTAAAAGTTATAAACACATCTTGAGCAACAGCCTGTTCATAGTGGAGATTAGTCTACAAGAGCGGGAGGCAGAAGTCGAGCTACGGGTTCGACCGAACTCAATAACTTTAATCAAACAATATATTAAAAAATTTATTAAATATATACAAATACTAAATTTAGAACTCAGTCACCAGCATATGAAGTCAGCGTTCTAAAATTCATAACCCGTAAGGTTGAAATCCTGGCTCAGCCTCTGCTTGATATGCAAGGAGCCTTGTAGCAATAGTAAAGTTGTTTCCATGTGATTTATATATCACGGGTTCGATCCGTAGAAGCAACCACTAATAATTACATTAGAATAGCTGGGTTGCCTACATCACATCTCTTGGGGTACGACCCTTCCCCAGACCCTGCGTGAACATGAGATGTCTTGCGTATCGGGCTGCTCTTTTTAATTGTTTGGTATGCAATGGAGCTTTTATTCAATAAGAAAAAAAATCCTACAAAAAGTTTGAAATGATCTCGTGTATTTTTATCATTGGCCGAATGGACTAATATAAGAAAATAAATCCTATTAAAAAATAAGAAGACTCAAGAACGAGCTTTTTTCCATTATTTTTCATGACAACAAGCTCATACTACCAATAGAAAATCACAACTTCCAGATAGAACAAATTAATAATGACAATCCAGCGAGCGCAACGAACTCCTTGTAAAAAAGAAGAAAACTACATTTTCTCTAATTTTATGCTCTTTTGCTTGCTAGGCACATTATTTTAAGGTGTTTTTCTAAGTCTATTTTCATTATTTTCACAGATAACAAAGCTAAATTCAGATAAAACTTCCTTGCTGCTATTAATACAATTATGTTGGGTGTTCCGAACAGGTGTAAGAATATTTTTAACGCTGTGAAATCTTTTGGGAACACCGTTCAAGTTTAGCCCGAATCAAATAATATCACATTATATTAAGAGTATATTTGCTCGTTTAGCCAAACAAATTATCTAGAAGACTAGAATATGTTAGATTCTAACTCATAACTTATATTTTTTGTTCATACGTTTATATATATGTAGGTGAAATTTGAAGTATAAGTATAAACATAGATGTTCCCGTATTTGACAGTATCTCTATCATTAGCGTAATATTTCTATCGTGTGTGTAGATTCAAAAGCAATCATTATAACTTATTAAGTGAAAAAAATCACCAATTCCGTTATTTAAACCATATGAGCTAAAGTTATCTAGGAATGAGGATATAAATTAAAGATAAAAAGAATAATAATCACCAAACAGAATCCATGCTTCTCCCCGTGAATCTCCAATTTTCCAAAGAAAAGAGGTAAAGAAGGATTACATTCACATGTATTTTAAATAAAAAGAAACTGGAAATAAAAACAAGAAATTAAGGTTTATGTTAGAGATGGATAAACCCTTAAAACTAACTTGCTGAATTTCTAATGATCGCTTGTGCCTTGTGGAATATGCCCCTTCAATTGACATTTTTGTTTTTAATCTTAATAACGCGTTCCCGTGAAATTGACCTAGAAAGGGATATGTAATCCGCGTATATTCTCAATCAATCAAATCACGACTGACAAAAATTATATTATAAACTTTGCTATAATAGTCGTCCTTTATAACAACACTTTATTATAATAATTAATTAATTTTTTTGGAATTAATTTTTTATGATATATTATATATTATATATTATATTTTATATAATAACACTTTATTATAGCAGTCCAAAAAAAATGAGGTTGTTATATAGAGGTTTGACCGTCAATTACCTATTCTTCAAGATAGTTAAGGATATCTATGTGTAAGTCTCCTATAGAATGTATGGATAAATTTCCAAGTGATAAATAAATGAATGAGAACAGAAAGAGCAGTTCCTTGATATTCAATTATTGTGGCAGATATAATTGACAATGAAACCAAGCAAAAGAACAAGAAAATTGCATTTTTTTTTCTCCTTTGGGATGACTGTAAGTCAATACGAGTCTATTTCTCGAAAATTTCAACTATATTAATTTTAGTTTCCACTTCTGATCACAGATTAGCTAGGCAAACATCAACGGCTCCTTCCTTTTGCGAAGATACTGGGGGATTTTGTGGTATACTCCATCCGTATTAATTTATGCGTGTATACGGGTAAAATCGGGGATAATGCATATTCTAATTTTCCGGAAGAAGCGCACGGATGCACGAGGTTGAAATCAAGGCTGGGAGCCTTTCGTATCCAAGACCCATGAAAGGTGATCGATGTGATCATCGTCGGGCGTGATAAAGAACGCTCCTCGAACTCAAAACGAGCTCTAAGACCTCGGGAAACATGAAAAACAATTACACATGACTAATAGAGGGTCGTGATATCTGTACCTAACCGGATATCGCGACATAGATCTCGTCCGATGTCTGTTATGGATCAGTAATTAACGAGAAAGGAGTATTTTTATCCTTTTTAGACTTGTACTAGGGATAAAATTCTCTTACTATATAAAGGAGAAATTTTTCTTTGACAACACACATTGTAACTCGCAATCAAATAATACAAATACATTCTCTGTTTTCTAGCTATTGCAAAATCTCTTTCCTAATCGTTTTGTTCTTCAATCGCAATTGGGTTCGAACCAAGGGACCGATCAAGGGCAAACTATTGTTCAACATAGATTCGGGTTAGCCCATAACATTGCGTCTGGTTTGGTCATTTATTTGTCTTTAAATCGTGTATCAAATATTCTCGATTATTTGTATTGAATCATTCCACATACTTTTAAAACTGCGTACAAACTTAATTGTTATCCATTTTGAGGGTAAACAGCTTAGCGCCCACCGTGGGGCTAAGGATAATAACGGTGATTTGATACAAATATCCATAACACACTATATTTTACGCTTGTTCTTTAAGTCTTAATTTCAGGTCAGTTTAACAATGTCAAATTCTCAGTTTGCCCACTTGAACGTTGATGCTGAGTCTGGCCATCATGGTGAAAACTTCAATCTGGTGCGTAGCAACGAGGTACATATTGCTGATCCAAACGGAGTCCCAGTTTCCGTTTTGGTCGATGCTAGCTCACATGTGGCCATCAATGTCAATCTGCCAACCGACCCTGAAAATAACATTCGCGGGGGGACCCCGACCAACAACTCGAGAAGCGCCCTAAGGTGAAGGTGATGAGGTAAGCCTACGATTAATCTTCGAAATGTTGCAGGCTCAACAGGTGGCGATAGCTCAGATACAGAATCAAAGCCACGCCCCCAGTAGGGTTGAGCCCGAACAATCCCGGAAAAACATCCGTAGAAATGAACAGATCACCGAGGGACTGGGTGAAGCTGAGCCCGGGATCAATCCCGAAATAATGAAAATGCTTGAAGCATTAACGAAGCGGGTGGAGTCAGGTGAAAGAAAATAAAGGCCAATGACAAGAAGGTGGAAACATACAATTTCAGGGTCGATCAAATCCTTGGAGTACCCCCGATATTGAAAGGGCCGGATTCCAAGAAGTTTATCCAAAAGCCTTTTCCTCTGAGCACGACACCGAAGCCGATCCCAAAGAGGTTTCGTGTGCCTGATATCCCAAAATATAATGGAACCACATATCAAAATGAGCATATGACCTCCTATACATGCACAGTCAAAGGGAATGACTTGAAAAATGATGAAATCGAGTCGGTGTTACTGAAAAAGTTTGGGGAGACCTTGTCCAAAGGAGCGATGGTATGGTATCACAACTTACCCCCAAATTCCATTGACTCATTTTCCATGCTTGCAGATGCTTTCGTGAAATCCCATGACAAGGCCATCAAGGTCGAGGCCAGAAAGTCGGACCTTTTCAAGCTTAAACAAAAAGACAACGACATGCTTAGGAGTTCGTGTCGAGGTTCCAGATGGAGAGAATAGACATGACTTTGGTTGTAGATGATTGGGCCGTTCAGGCATTCACTCAGGGGCTTAACCCCCGAAGATCCTTTGCATTACAACATGTGAAACAAAATTTGGTAGAGTACCTGGCGATAACTTGGGTCGATGTCCACAACAGGTACCAATCGAAGATAAGGGTCGAGAACGACCAACTCAGTGGCCTTTCTGGGTTTGTTTATCCCATTAGGGCTGATGACAGGTCTAAGAGAGTCGTCGGTCATGATCCAAGGCCGGTCCGAGATTGATACCAACCATACAACACGAACCGAAGGGGAAATGGGACTGGGCTTCACCCCACCAGGAATAAGAAGAAAAACGACCGAATACCCAGTAGCCGAGGTCTGATGACTATAAATGGTTTTGACATGCCGCTCGGGGGCAGGGGCGCACCAAGATTATCAAATTATAACTTCAACGTTGATGCAGCCGGTATTGTGTCAGCCATCAGGCTCATCAAAGAGACCAAGTGGCCTTGACCATTGCAGTCCGATTCTACCCAAAGAGATCCTAACTTGATGTGGAAGTATCGCAACACTCATGGTCACAGGACCGAATATTGCTGACAATTAAGAGAAAAGTTGACCCGGTTGTTCAACAACGGGCACCTTCGGGAATTTCTGAGTGATCGAGCCAAAACCACTTCAAGAATGGGGACGCCAACAAACAGGTCAAACAAGAGGAGCCTCAACATGTCATTAACATGATCATCGGAGGGGTCCTGGAGGGACCATGATAAAACGCACTAAAGTATCTATCACAAGGGAAAAGCGCACCCGAGATTATGTCTTGGAAGGAACCATTTTGTTCAGCAATGAGGATGTTGAGGGCATTGTGCAATCTCACAATGATGTGCTGGTAATATCCGTATTTATCAATAAATGTAACGACCCAGCAGGTCATTTTGAGAGTTATAGCCCCGATCCCCTATTAACTCCTTCCCCTGTATCTATTTTCTGCTATTGCGACTTGCCGGATTGTTTCGTTTTGGTTTCAGAAGTGTTTTGGGACACTTAGTCCCTAAACGGAGGCTTAAGTCTTAGGATTTGGAGCATAGTTGGAACTGTGTGAAGACGACTCCGGAATGGATTTTATTCAATTCTGTTAGCTCCATTGGGTGATATTTGGACGTAGGGGTGTGTCTGGATTGTATTTTGAAGGTCTGTAGCTGATTTAGGCTTGAAATGGCGAAAGTTGAATTTTTGGAGATTTTGACTGATAGTGGACTTTTTGATATCCGGATCGGAATCCGATTTCGGAAGTTGGAGTAGGTCCGCAATGTTGAATATGACTTGCGTGTGAAATATGAGGTCATTCGGACGTGGTTTGATAGGTTTCAGTATCGGTTGTAGAAATTGGAAGTTTTAAGTTCTTTAAGCTTGAATTGGAGGATGATTCATGATTTTATCGTTGTTTGATGTGATTTGAGGGCTCGACTAAGTTCGTATGGTGTTTAAGGATTGGTTGGCATATTTGGTTGAGGTCTCGGGGGCCTCGGGTGAGTTTCGGATGCTTAACAGATCATTTTGAGTTGTGTTAGATTGGCTGAAGGTTTGTTGCACCTGGTGTAATCGCACCTGCGCACTTTGGGCCACATGTGCGGCCAGAGTTCCATAGAAGCAGACTCGCAGGAGCGGAAGAGGAGTGCAGGAGCGGGCTTGCATAAGCGGACCTTCAAGACTTAAGTGAAGTCCGCACCTGCGTTGATTTTTCCGCAGGTGCGGAACCGAAGATGCGGTTATTCCCTTGCAGAAACAAGATCGATGGGCAGAAAAAGAGCTAAGTCGAGGGTTTTATCCCATTTTTAAATTGTGACTTTTAGAGCTCGGACTGAGGCGATAATTCAAGGATTTTTCAGAGAGAACTTTGAGGTAATGATTCCTAACTCGTTTTTGGTTGTATTCTATTAATCTATAGTTGATTTCATCATTAAATTAAGGAATTTGGGTGAGAAATTTGGGAAAGAAGGGTGGAAGTTCTTCAACTAAGTTTTTGAGATATGTTTGTAATATTGATATCAGATTTGGATAATTTTTGTATGAGTGAACTTGTGAGCGAATGGATATTCATATCTTGTGACTTTTACCCGATTCCGAGACGTGGGCTCGGGGAGGCTTTTTTGGCGATTTTCCAATTTCTTGCTTTAGCTTTGATTTCATTAGCTAGATTAGTTTCTTATAGTTATATTTATGTTATGTAATTGATTTTGGCTTGATTTGGGCCATTTGGAGTCGGATATTCCTAGGAAAAGCATTTTTAAGGATTAATTGAGCTTGGTTCGTGGAAAGTGGCTTGCCTAACCTTCTGTGAAGGAACTCCCCTTAGGATTTTGTACTGTATTGATATGTGAGCAATGTGTACATGAAGTGACGAGTGCGTACATGGGCTATTTGTTGTAAAACTCCATTTTTCACTAAGTAATAACTTGTTTCATTTTAATTGAGTTACACTAGCATATGTAATTATCCTGTTTAGTTTAGAAAAACATGTCTACGTGTCTTAATTTCTTATTTGAATTCTGTGCAGCATGCTTAGTGAATTCCCTGCTTCTTCCTTGACTTGTAAGCCTAAATCGAAGGATTACGTGTTGTAGCCGTTATTTCTATTGTTTGAGCTATGTATTTACTTTTGGGACAACAGAACGGTATTCCGGGAGATCCCCCTGCATATTTACTTTTGTCACTACGGAACGGTAGTCAAGGAGATCCCCCTACATATTTACTTTTAGGACTACAGAACGGTATTCCGGGAGATCCCCATGCACATTTACGTTTAGGACTACGAGACGGTATCTCGGGAGATTCCCTGTTGTTATTTTGTGTACTGTACTATTATCCTTTCTGTGATTTTCTCCGTTTAAATTCTAGTTCTTAATTTATTGCCCTATTTTTGTTCTGTCTTATATATATATATATATAGGGCCCTGACCTGACCCCGTCAATACTTGACCGAGGTTAGGCTTGACACCTACTCGATACCTTTGTGGTGTACTTACGCCCTTTCCTACACATACATGTGCAGATCTAGGTACATCCGACCTTCCTCATTTTTAGTTGCATAATTGCTGCCATTTTGGAGACTTCAAGGTACATCTGCCGCGTCCGCAGACCTTAGAGTCCCCTTCTATACTTTCTGATGTTGCTTCCCTTTTTTTATTCTAGTACAGATGTATAGAACAGTTGTCAAAGATCTTGGAAGCTTGTGACTTACGGTGTTCCGGGTCTTGGGGGAGTTGTGTGCATTTTGAGAGTGATTATTGTGTATGTTGAGCAACATCTCAAATGCTTATTTAATTTATCCGTTACTGTTAGTTGTTAACCTTTATATTTTTCATTCATTTTTCACAAATGTTAGGCTTACCTAGTCGTAGAGACTAGGTGCCGTTACGATGATTCACAGAGGGAGGATTTGGGTTGTGACAATAAATCTCGAGTTAAACGCATGTTGATTGATCCAGGTAGTTCGGCCAACATCATCAGATCGAGGGTTGTAGAGCAATTATTACATAACCAAATAGTGCCTACAGTACGAGTGTTGAACGGGTTTAACATGGCATGTAAAACTACTAAAGGGGAGATAACCTTGCTAGTGAACACCGCTAGGATGATCCAAGAAACAAAGTTCTATGTGATAGAAGGGTACATGAGTTATAATGCCCTATTCGAAAGGCAATGGGTTCATAACATAAGGGAAGTACCCCCGGCCTTACACCAGGTGCTGCAATTCCCTACACCGGGAGGTGCCAAGACTATCTATGAAAAGTAGCCGGCTGCAAAAGAGATGTTCATAGTCGACAAGGTAATCCCAGTGCCCGCGGTTTCGACATCAAAGAACACGGAGCCTACGATAAAGGAAGAAACTAAATAGCAATCACAGATGCCGATTTCGATCAAACCGGAAGAACGGGGAGAAGACGAGGAGTGTGATTGCGGAGTCCCGAGATCATTCATTGCCCCTGATAACACCAACACCATCAAATTGATGGTCGAAGAGTTGGAGCAAGTCATACTAATCGAACACCTACCGGATCGAAAGGTATACCTGGGCACGGGGTTAAACCCCGAGATCAGGAAAAAACTCATTGATTTTCTTAAAGCTAAAATAGATTGTTTTGCTTGGTCCCATCTTGACATGTCAGGGATCCCACCGAAGGTTACCACTCATAAGCTGAGTTTGGACCCGAAGTTCCACCCAGTTAAACAGAAGAGGATGCCACAGTTCGAGATCAAGCACGCATTTATCAAGGATTAGGTATCCAAACTCCTTAAAATATGATCCATCCGGGAATTTAAATACCCGTACTGGTTAGCTAACATAGTGGTAGTTCTTAAAAAGGGAATAAGCTAAGAATGTGTGTTACATTACAAAGATCTAAACAAGGGACACCCCAAGTATTCTTTTCCTTTGCATAACATCAATCGGATGATCGACGCGATGGCCGGGCATGAGATACTCACCTTTCTCGATTCCTATTCTAGGTACAACCAAACTCAGATGAATCTGGACAATCAAGAAAAAACTATTTTCATCACCAAATTTGGTACCTACTGTTATAATGTAATGCTGTTCGGATTAAAGAACGACGGTGCCACCTATCAATGCCTAGTAAATCAGATGTTCAAAGAACAAATAGGAAAATCAATGAAAGTTTATATCGACGACATGTTAGTCAATTTCCTGCGAGTAGAAAGCCATTTGAAACATTTGCAAGAGACCTTCGACATACTGAAGAAATACAATATGAAGTTGAACCCAGAGAAGTGCGCTTTCGGGGTCAAATCAGGAAAATTCCTCGGGTTCATGGTATCCAATTGAGGGATCGAGATCAACCCTAACAAGATCAAATCCATAAAGGACATCATCGTGGTGGACAGCATCAAGGTCATTCAAAGGCTGACCGGGCATATAATAGCCCTAGGCCGGTTCATATCGAGGTCTTCGGAAAAAGACATTGATTTTTCTCATTGTTAAAGAAGAAAAATAACTTTTCATGGATCCCAGAATCCCAGTAAGCTTTGGAAGAACTCAAACGGTACCTATCGAGCCCGCCCCTGATGCACACTCCAAAGGCGGATGAATAGTTATACCTTTACTTGGCGGTTTTTGAAGTGGCGGTAAGTGGAGTCTTGGTGCGGGAGGAAGAAGGTATGCTATTTCCTATTTACTATGTCAGTAGAACTCTAGGCAAGGCCGAAATAAGGTATCCTCAGCTAGAAAAACTAGCGCTCGCTTTGCTAAGCGTCTGTAGAAAGCTAAAGTCGTACTTTCATTGCCACCCCATATGTGTCTTGACCTCTTACCCGCTGAGGAACATCATGGAAAAACTTGATCTCTTGGGCCGGTAGGCCAAATGGGCTATCGAAATACGGTATCGAGTATTGACCCTGAACTGCAATAAAATCTCAGATTTTGGCAAACTTCCTGGTCGACTTTACGCTAGACTTAATACCTCGAACGCGAAGGGGTCCGGGCTCGGCATCTTATTATACCGGCTACGGGAAATATAATTAGGAAATCTATTAGAACTATGAAATTGACTAACAATGAGGCCGAGTATAAGGCCATGATTATAGGTTTGGAATTGGCTAAAAGCCTTAGGGCCGAGGTAATTGAAGCTATGTGCGACTTCCTCCTCGTGGTAAATTAGGTTAACGGGACGTTCGAAGTAAAAGTAGAATGGATGCGGAGGTACTTGGACAAATTACAGGTAACACTGCATCAATTTAGGGAACGGACCCTACAACACGTACCCTGAGAGCAAAATAGCAAGGCCGATGCTCTAGCAAACTTAGGATCGTCGGTCGATGCCGACAAGTACAATTCGGGTACAGTAGTGTAGCTCATGAAGTCGGTGATAAAAGAAGGCCACGCTGAAGTAAACTCAACGAGTTTAACTTGGGATTGGAGGAACAAGTAAATAGACTACTTGACGACTGGAAACTTTCCTTTGGATCCTAGAGAATCGAGAACCTTGCATTCCAAGGCTGCCAAATTTAACTTGGTTGAAGGGGCATTGTTTAGGAGAACCTTCCATAGCCCACTAGCCGGATGCTTGGGATGAGAGAGACCTAATACGCCTTGAGAGAAGTTCACAAAGTTAGCTGCGAGAATCATTCGGGCAGAATCTTTGGTTCGGAAGCTAATTAGGGTCGGTTATTACTAAACTGAAATTGAGAAAGATGCGAAGGACTTTGTACATAAATGTGACGACTACCAGAGACATGCCCCGATGATCCATCAACTGGGAGAAATTATCCACTCGCTTTTGTCTCCGAGGCCATTTATGAAATGGGGAATGGACATTGTCGGTCCCTTATCATGGGCACCCGGTAAAGCTCAATTCATACTATTCATAATCGATTATTTTTTCAAATGGGTCGAGGCTCAAGCATTCGAAAAAGTCCAGGAGAAAAAAGTCATTGACTTCATTTGGGACCACATAATATGCCGATTTGGGATACCAAACGAGATCGTTTGCGATAATGGAAAATAATTCGTCGACAAAAATTAAATAAATTTTTCGAAGATCACAAGGTCAAGAAGAAATTATCAACACCTTATCACCCTAGTGAGAACGGGCAGGCGGAATGAAAAAACATGACCATACTTTAAAACTTGAAAAAAAGATTGACCGGTGCGAAAGGGAAATAGTAGAAGATCCTACCCGAAGTCCTATGCGCATACCATACGATGTCAAAATCTAGCAGCAGGGCCACCCTATTTTCATTAGTCTACGGAATTGAAGCCTAAATACTAGTCGAAGTGGGATAACCGAGCCTTAAGTTCCAATATACGATAGAAGAGCCAAGTAGTGAGGCTTTGATCACGAGCCTGGAACTATTGGATGAAAGGCGGGAGGCCACCCAGAAACAACAAATAGAAAGGTATTACAACCAAAGAGCCAGCCTCCAACATTTTCAAGTTAGGGACTTGGTGTTGAGAAAAGTAACATTACACACTAGGAACCTAAACGAAGGGAAGTTGTCACCGGATTAGGAAGGACCATATCTAGTTGTCAGAATAACAGGCAAAGACTCGTATAAACTCAAAAGGGGAAATGGCGTACAACTACCGAACAACTGGAACATGACACACTAAAAGCTGTACTACTGCTAAGTTACAAACTCAATTACTTCTTAATCATGTTATAAATCTGACTAACATATGCAGGTAACCGGCCAAGGATGGATGTGGCTATTAGGTCTGAAAGCACATGTTCACTCTTTTTCCCTTGAATCGGTTTTGTCCCAAAGTAGGTTATTGGGCAAGGTTTTTGGTGAGGCAATAGTAAAATGTGGTAACTTAGATTCGAAGACCGATTTCAAATCGGAGTCAACGATCGTTCACTTTAGGTCAATAGTATTCGAACCCTCATGAGTTCGACCTCAAATACTGGGGGCCATTACCCTCAGATTAAGGTTTTAGCAAGTGAAAAAGAAAATATTTGTGCTAAAAGCTAAGGCTTGGTGGTTAGGATTCATTGTAAGGGCCAGCCAATCGTATCAACAGTGCCCACATAGTCCACTCTTGCCAAGGCATAGGTTTTTGTTGCGCTTTGGATCGTGTACCTTGTACACTAAGAAATGAAAGAAATTTTCACTTTGCTACTATGCATTGTTGATTCTTCGATCTCGGATTTTAGAGCCCACAGGCTACCCCTACTCGGGGAGTGTTGCCCGAAAAAAGTTTGGAAGACCCGAGCTACCGAATCCCGGAAGCACCAAACCTATTAGGCGGTGCCCAAATAAAAAAGCTACGACCACGCTAAAAATGGCTCGGAGACGTCCGAAGTCCGTAATCAGAAAGTAAGGCTTTTACGAAAATTTGAAACCTACTAAAAGGTTACTCTTGGAAAAACTTTAGAATCTTAAAAATCTTCGGCCTCATCAAGGGTTCGTAGCCATAAGTAAACCAAGGTGGCATAGAAGTCTTGTTTTATAGTAAGGCATCAAAACGATAAGCAAGTAGAAATTGCAAAAAGATGCTAAAAAGTAAAGATGGAAAATTTTCATATATATTACAAAATATATTTACAAAGGCCCGATAGAACGACCTTAAAGAACACAAAAAATATATAAGAAAAAATAAAAAAATGGAAACATACTAAGTGTCTACGCCTGGTCTTCACCGAAGAGCGACTCATCGCCAGAACTGTCAGAGCCCTCAGAACCCTTGGAGCCATCAGTCCCCTTAGGCTCGTAAAGCTCCTTTTGGTTCAGCCTCAAGCCTCCTAGCTTCTTTGATCTCGGCTGATAAGTCAAAACCTCGGGCGTGGATCACTTTGAGGGTCTCTCCCGGGATAGACGCATTATGTATTCGGTCTTCGTCTTTAAACATATCTCGACTGCCTCTACATCGACCTTATATTGGTCAACCATTTCCTCGGCATCAGCAGAGGTCGCATCTAGTTTGGACCTCAGTACACCATATTCTTGCCCAAGGGCATCCCGTTCCTAGATAGCAGAGCCCACATGTGCCCCGAGACCATCATTCAGTTGAGACCACTTATCGGCTTTGTACTTCGCCACCCGAAGTTGGTTCTCGATCGATGCCAGCTTCGCCTTAACAGCTTCCTTCTTCAAAGCCAGTAGGTTCATTCTGCCTTTCCACCCTTTGACCATACCTTGAGCTCGTCCATCTTGGTCCGGAGCTGGTCGATTAGGTCTATCTTCTGCTGGGCCTCCAAAGTTGTGACATTATTCACCACGAGTAGCTGCTCATTTTTAGCCTCAAAGATCTTTACCTTCTCAGCCAGGTTGGCATGTTCTTACTTTAGGGTCGAGGCCTCCTTCTGAGCATTTTTCAGCTCCGCCCAAAGAATTTTGAGGTCTTTAAGGGCCTCGTCCTGTTGCTCACTAAGATCTATGTACATGTCCTTATTTCGGACCTGATCTTTGAGCTTGAACTCGATCTGGCTAACCTCCAAGCGGTACTAGGGGAAGCTTTCATGATGAAGCATTGAAGCTTGAAAAACAATCAAGTTAGTAAAGGACATCAAAGTCTAAAGAAAAATTAACAAAATGATACAAGGGGCCAATGCCTTACCCGATTTAGCACCTGTTGTGCCTCGTTAAAGAGGCTCGACGTTCCTACCTCATTCATCTTGTGTCAGTCCTCCACGGTCACCAAATATCGAAGGTTGATGGTAATGTTTTAGACTTCAATACCACACAAGAGGGGGTGATTTGTGTGGTACTCAATTTTAGCTTAACTAAATTATAGAAGGGCCTGGTTCTTCTATGTGTTTTAACTACTACTATTTGGTGAATAATAAGTAATGAAAATAAAGAACATAGAGATTTTTACGTGGAAAACACCTGGCTCGAAAGGTGAAAATACCACGACCTACTACTTAGTAGGATTTTTCCAAACTTCCACTAAAATCAATGAGCTAAAACAACATTTACAAAACTCTTTGTAAACCTAAGGATTAACTCTAATCCCGTTGTGGCACACAGCCTCAACTGTTGCGACAACTTCAAGTTAACTCTAACTTGAATACTGTAGGTACCTAATACAATTACTTCTATGAAAGCTGAAAGGTACAATGTAAAATCACCTACTACAACTGAACTAGAATAAAAGATAGACACTTGGAACTGGTTCTTCTATCTCGTTCAAGTAGCTTCAGGATTGCACACTCTAATCACACATAAATTTTTTGCAAAATCACCTTGCTCTTTTGCTCTCAATTTAAGTTTAACTTCTGCTTATGGGCATTACCTATAAAAGAGAACAACACTGATATTTAATGGGTTAGTAATTAGAGATTGACTAGGATTCAAATGCTCCTCTTATATCATAGAAGAGTTCAAAGTGATCTCAAACTCTAACACTATCTTCTTCCTAAACTGTGTTCTCTTCATGTAAGGAGTCTTTCTCTCCTTATCCAATATGCAACCTTTTCGATCAGATCAGGAGATATTGCTTCTTGATAAGTTAGAGATATCTCCTTCGCGTGCATCTCACATGTACAAGATGATCATGACTGTGCTTCACAAGATGGACTTGGTCCATGTTTGAGTTCTTTTGTAAGTCTTCAAAACTTCACCTATTCTTGGGCCAACAAATTCCCCCTTTTTGATAATAAAAAACCTTGTGCTTTTTA
Organism: Nicotiana tabacum; assembly: GCF_000715075.1. NCBI lineage: Eukaryota > Viridiplantae > Streptophyta > Magnoliopsida > Solanales > Solanaceae > Nicotiana > Nicotiana tabacum. Next base: position 20,559,435 of record NC_134086.1, on the reverse strand, counting down.
CTTATTTGGATCCTGTAAGAACTCAGCTTAACCATCAATACAATGTTTAAAATATTCACATATCATCAATGACCAGGTTAATTAGGTTATTAATATCACTTATTCAGAAAATGTAAAGCACAATATCTCTTCCCCCTTTTGGCATCATCGAAAAGTTACATACAAAGTGTGAGTCCTATATTTTAATAAGTTCTCATGGCCACTGGGGTAACTGCAAATGCAATCATGGTTTAATCATCCGTAATCAAGCAAACATATTTTAAACTATCAAGGAAAGATTAACTTTGAACAAGAGCAAAAACAGTAGATATCATTGATAGAAGATATGTTGCTACCACAATCCACAACCAGAAAGCAAAAAACATTTAAAGCATGAGGAAAAAGAAAGAAAAATCCCTAATCCGGGTCACTGAAGGTACTAGACAGGTTCAGGAGACAAAGGCTAGAATTACCAAGGCTTGGGGGAGCTAGAGGGTTGGTTTTGGGCTTGGAAAAGATTCAGCATATTGTGAAGAATTCCATCATTCTTCTCCTTTTCCTTGGTAAGCTCAGTTCTGAGAGCATCCCTCTTAGATTCCACCTCTGCCATATGAGCCTTTAGCCTAGCTATCTCAGCATCCTTGGCTTCACATTCCTAAACAAGAGCGCTGACTTTACTGTTGATAGGAGTCTTCTTGGATGAACCAGGTACATTTGGGATGGCATTGACTAAATAGTCACAAGCAAGCAGAGTATTGATGCCAAAGTGGTCCTTGCTTGAGGCCATTTCCCATTTCTTCAGAGGCACATTGCACCTATCCAGAACCATAGTAAGAATAAAGCCATAGGGGGTAGCATGAGCCTTGGATCCATTTATGACCATGTCTAGTAGCTTGATGATGAATGTAGACCAATTAATTTGCCTTCCACTTTCCTAGCACTCCATCAAAATTAAATTCATATAATTTTCAATATGCCTTCTCTCCTGCCTGGGCAATTGGCACTTGTTGAAAAATTCAAACAAGACTTTGTGTTGTGGCCTCATTTCAATCTTCTGAACAACCCTAGCCTCATTCACATCCGCAACATCACAAAATCTCCTGGTAATTTCAAGTGCAGTAGGAAGGGAGTCCAGACATGGACACCTTTGCCTTGTATAGTCATCAAACCCTTCATAGGGTATGTCAAGGATCTCTCCCAGTTTCTCTGCATCAAATGTCACTTGAACTCCTTTCACCAGGCTGCTAACTCTATCATCATTAACCTATGCATTTGTCATGAACTCAATGATCTCATTCCTGGCTAGCCTTCCATCTATCTGATGGACCATGTCCTTCTAGCCCTGAGTAGTTAAGACATCCACCAGTCTCATCATTCCTGGTTCCACCAGGTCTTTCAGCAATCTACCCTTCAAAATATTTCTTTTGCCAAACATGGAAAGCTTGTCTTGTTCACCATCAGACTCATCTTCTTCTTCTTCACCACTCCATTCCTCATTTTCAGAAATTCTTACTTGTTTACTTTTCACTGCAAACCTTTTCCTCTTGGCCAATGAGGGTTCAACAACCTCAGACACAGAGGAAGACTTTTTGGAAGAAGTCTTGGGCTTTTTAGGCTTGGGGGTCTGAACCTCCACATTGGAACTTCCTCCTGATGGACCTGTTCCATCCCCTCAATATCAACAGGTTCTGAGGACTGTGCAGCCTTACCCTTTCTTTACCAATCCTTTTCATCTTACTTTCAGCCAGAGCCTTTTGTAGATCACTCTCACTCTATTTCACCCTACTTCTTGTGGCTCTTCCCTTTGGCAAGGAAGTTTTAGTAGTTGTTGGGGATGAATCCTTTCTTTTCTTGGAGGGTCTAGATGCACTGGGGGCTTTTGGTGTGGGAGTTCTTCTTTTCTTTGGATCATAACTTGTCCCAACCTTTTTCAATAGGTTTGCTAAGGTTTCTTCAGTTGATGAACCAGGTTCATCTCCTTGTGCTCTTAAATTAACTAACCCTTTAGCAGCTTCACTAGAACCACTTCCCCCTGACTTCTTGCCACTCTCTTCAATATTTTCTTGTTCAACACCACAAATAGCAGGTACAGACAAATCAGCAGTGGGGTGAATGATCAACCACTCTTTTCCATTTCCCTTCTCATCACCACATGCACCCTCTCTCTCTCTTTTTCTTTTTCAGATTTCTTTTTACCTCCACGACTTCGTAACTCAGGTAATTCCACATCCTTGATAGGCCCAACCAGAACAAACCTAGTTTCTAAATTCTTAGTCAAAGAAGAACTTACCTTAGAAGGGGATTCTTGAGCCTTCTCCGAGTCCGAAGACCCAGGTCCTTCCCCCTCACTAGAAGATTTGTATGACTCAGAATCAGAGTTAGAGTTAGAGTCTTGGACCTGACTTGCCTTTAATTTATCATTCAATTTCTTTGAAAGAGCCCCAGAAGCTACTATTTTTTGAGCAAGTATTTTTACCCTTTTCAGCCTGGGTTTGGGAGATGTGCTAGGTGGAGGAGGGGTAGATGAATTAGAGGGAGTAGGTGGAGGAGGAGTTTTAGGGTTGTCTTGTGGGTTTGTCATTATCGCTGGTTTCTTGAGAGAATTGGTGAGTTAGATCTTTGGAGAAGAAAGCAAGTGAAAGTGAAGAGGGGTTTTTGACGATTTAGAATTATGAAGATGGCAAGAGGTAATGATGTGTATTTAAAGAGAAATACATATTTAATGTATAATGGCAGCTTTAGCAGTGGTCAATTAGAGGTCTAATCAACCTTAAATTTTAGGTTTGAATGAACGGTTAGGCTTTCCTAGATTTTAGGCAATTTTTGTGGTTTAGAGTTCTAAGGCTCACGGAACTTGTTCAAAACTAACGGATAGAATTTTCTAAGGAGTTGAAAAATTGTAGGACTTCTGCTCATGATTTAAATATTTATATTACTAATTTTGCAGAGTATAGAAAATATACCATAGCATTTAGATGAACCTATACTGATGAACCAGGTTCTTCATTTAGAATTCTATTGACCATGCCTCAATTTACCATAATAGAGAAAAATTTGTAAGAGATCAGTGAGTCATATTAACACATGTCACAGGAGTATACTAATTACAGTATGATGCTGAGTAAAAATTAATCTAGATGTTTACACAAGTTTAGATTTCCTAGCCAATTTTTTTTTCTCATTTTTCATATTTTTTTTCATTTTGTTTTCAATTTTTTTTCATTGTGCATTCTGAGCTGCTCCTATTAGGTGATCTTAATCATTCCTAATTCCAACCTGTTCCTCTTAAAGTTTTCTCTACTCAGTGCTTTAGCAAAGATATCAGCAATTTGCATATCAGTAGCACAAAATTCTATGGAGACCAATCCTTTCTCATAATTATCTCTTAAGAAGTGGTGTCTAACATCTATGTGTTTAGTCCTCTTATGATGAACAAGGTTCTTTGTCATACTTATAGCACCAGTATTATCATAGAAGATAGGAATGCAACCAACTTCATTGCCAAAATCTATCAGCTGCTATTTGATCCACAACAATTGAGCACAATAAGAGGCAACATCAACATATTCAGCCTCAGCAGTGGATAATGCCACTAAATTCTGCTTTTTAGTGGCCCATGATACAAGACATGAACCAAAAAAAAGAGCCATACCTGAGGTGCTCTTCCTATCTACAAGGAAACCTGCATAATCAGCATCAGCATATCCTACTAGATTGAAATTACTACCTTTAGGGTACCAAAGATATAGATCAGTAGTGCCTTTCAAATATCTCAGTATCCTCTTGAAAGTAGTCAAGTGAGATTCCTTTGGATTAGCCTGAAAACGAGCACAAAGCACTATACTAATAACTATGTCAGGTTTGCTGGCAGTAAGATACAAAAGTGAACCAATCATACCCCTATACAACTCTGATCAACAGATGAACCATGTTCATCTATGTCTAATTTAGTGGCAGTTGCAATGAGGGTGTCTATTTCCATTGATTCATCCATTTTAAACTTTTTGATCAACTCTTTGCATATTTCTACTGATGGATCATGGTTCTATTTGGGTTTTGTTTAATCTGTAAGCCTAAAAAGTTAAGCTCACCCATCATACTCATTTCAAACTCACTCCCTATTAAATGGCAAAATCCTTACTTAGTTTGTCAGTGGTTGCCCCAAAAATTATTCATCAACATATATTTGTACCAAAAGAAGATCCTTACCTTTTTCCCTTAAGAATAGAGTACTATCAATTTTACCTCTTTTGTAGCCATGTTCAAGCAGGAATTTGGATAATCGTTCATACCATGCTCTAGGAGCCTGCTTGAGTCCATAGTGAGCCTTGTCTAATTTGTACACATGTTCAGGACATTCCTTGCTCTCAAACCCTAGAGATTGTTTAACAAACACTTCTTCTTTTGGTTAGTCATTCAAGAAGGCACTTTTGACATCCATATGATGAAGAGTCAATTCCATGTGTGTTGCAAAGACTATGAGGAGTCTTATTTCCTCCAGTCTTGTAACTAGAGCAAAGGTCTCATCATAATCTATACCCTCCTCTTGGCTATAACCTTGGACCACCGGTCTTGCCTAGTTTCTTGTAACTGTTCCATCTTCGTCAAGCTTGTTTTTGAATACCCATTTTGTGCTAATTACTGATCTGTCCTTGGGTCTTGGAACTGGATGCCACACGTGACTTCTCTTGAACTGATTGAGTTCATCTTGCATTACATTTACCCAATCTGTATCCTGCAAAGCCTCAACAATATTTTTAGGTTCAATAAGAGATAGAAAATCATCAAAAGCACACAGATTCTTTAATTGTGATCTAGTTTTAACTCCAGAGGTTGGATCAGTAATTATGTTCTCAATGGGATGAGAATTTTGATACTTGTGAGGTTTCACAACCAACTGATTTCTGCTTGACGTTTCTCCCATGTTCTATTGCTGAGGAACAGGGTCATGAACAGGTTCCTTTAGGGGGATTGGTTTCAGTTCCTCTTTGATCAGTCCCCCCTGTCAGGTTGTCCTGGATGGAAGAACCTGTTCCATCACCTGTTCCTTCCTTTGGTGTCACTTTAGCTTGAGCTGAGACTTCACTTAAATCTTTTATCAGCCCAATAGCTTCATCTTCATGTTCATGTCTCTCAAAAAGAATGTTAGTTTGATCAAAAACTACATGTACACTTTCTTCTACACACAAAGTTCTTTTACTTAACACTTTATAAGCTTTTCTATGTGAAGAATATCCCAAGAATACTCCCTCATCACTTCTGGGATCAAACTTACCTAGGGAGTCCTTTCCATTATTGTGCACAAAACACTTGCATCCAAATGCCCTAAGATGGGATATATTTGGTTTTCTCCCTTTAAGTAACTCATAGGGAGTCTTCTCTACAAGAGGTCTAGTCATGCATTTATTAATGATATAACATGTAGTGTTTACAGCCTCTGCCCAGAAGCCATGGGAAAGTTTACTAGAAAGAAGTATAGTCCTAGCCATATCTTCAAGAGTCCTGTTCTTTTTTTCAACTACTCCATTTTGTTGAGGAGTCTTAGGGGCAGAGAAATTGTGATCTATACCATGCTCATCACAAAATTCAACAAACTTAGCATTTTCAAATTCAGTTCCATGATCAGATCTGATTGATGCAAGTTGATTACCTAGTTGTTTTTGAGTTTTTCTAACAAAGGCAGTAAACATGTCAAATGCTTCATTCTTAGATATTAAGAATAGTACCCAGGTAAACCTAGAATAATCATCAACAAGTACCATCACATATTTCTTACCACCTCTACTCAATGTTCTCATTGGACCTACCATTTTCCTGCTGGTACCAACGTCACAGATTTCTTACCACCTCTCTCAAATGCTCAACGTCATTCTTAGATACCAACGTCCTGGTTGTGCTTACCATTTCCGTGCTTTTAAAGGATGATCTTACCTACTTCCCCCTTGCACAGGCCTCACAAACTTTGTCTTCCTTGAACTTGATGTTAGGTAACCCTATCACCAAGTCCTTGTAGACTAATTTGTTGAGTTGATTTAGACTTGCATGACCAAGTCTCTTGTGCCACAGGAGCAGATCATTGTCCAACACACTCAAGCAAGTGAGTTCATTTTTTGAAAGAGTGGACAAATCTACAATGTAAATATTGTTAACTTTTTTTCCCTGCAAAACAATCTTATCAGTGCTAAGATTAATCACAAAACATTTGGTAGAGGTAAATGCTACAAGGTTACCTCTGTCACACAGTTATGATACACTGATTAAGCTATATTTCAAGCCATATATCAAGTAGACATTCTCAATGGAATGTGAGTCTGTCTTACCTATCTTTCCAACCCCAATAATCTCACTTTTCCTCTCTTTTCCAAAGGAGACATTACCTCCTTTAAGATCTCAAATGAAAGGAACTGGTTCTTGCTTCCAGTCATATGTTTTGAGCAGCCACTATCTATGTACCATATTTTGCTACTTCCCTTCACTTGGACCTGCAAAAAGAAATTAGGGGTTAGTCTTAGGAACTCAAACTAGTTTGGGTCCCTTTCTTTAGGCAAATGGGTAAGTTAAATTCCTTTTGGCCCACCCAGGCAGCCTATTTTTCTCTTGAACAAAGGTTTTGTTCTTTTGACTGGCCTTTTCTTTTGCATTACATTCATTTTTGTAATGACCAGTCTTGCCACAATGTGTGCAGATTTTGTTTTCAGGAAAAGTGAGGTACTTGCTTTTGGGGTCCCACTTAGGTGCTTGGTCCCCATAGCCAAGTCCTCTCTTGTTGCTACTATGATGTTCTTGTAGCTAGGATAGTGCATCAGAAGCCTTATTCCATTTGCAAGTTCTGTCTAGTTTATGCTTTACCTTTCCTATATCTTCTTTTAAGACTCTTATCTGCTCATCTTTCTTGTACAACCCATCCTTCATTTTTCCTAGGTTTTCTTCTAAGGTGAGATGTGTGTGATCAACTTTCTTCTTACCTGTTCCTAATTTCAGTTTTAAATTTTCAGACCTAAGTTCTAGGACACTGGTGTCGAGTTCAAGAACCTGGTTCTTCAACTCAGCATTTTTACTATCACTCTCATTAGCCCTAAATTCAAGATTTTTGCACTTGGCTTTTAAGATCAACACTCCCTAGATAGATGTTCCTTCTCATTGTTAATTATCTCAGACTCATCGATGAAGTCTAGCAATAGTTCATATAACCTTTCTTTAGACAAAAATTTAATCTTGTCTTTGAGATGAATCACACTTGCCTCTTGTTCATCATCTGATTCTCCGATAGCCATAAGTGCTTGTTCATCTCCAGCTTCATCTTCTGAATCATCATCTGATGTTTCTCCCCAAGCAGCAACCATAGCATTTTTTGTTCCTTTGTTCCTTTTGGGTTGAACATGTTCCTTCTTTCTGTTCCTTCGTTCAACCCTTTCTCTCTGCCATTCAATTTCCCACTGAGGACAGTTCTTGATCATGAGATCAGTCTTGCCGTATTTGTAACAACCCTCGTTGGTCTGTTTCTCAAGAGCCCTTGGTTTGTTGAAGGTTGTACCTCTTGAAGAACCCTTTCCTCTAATTAGGTACTTTTTGAAATCCCTTGTGATCATGGCCATTTCATTATCTTCCAGATCTGCATCTTCAGTTATTCAGAGAGCCAGACTCCTTTCCTTCTTGGGTGCATCAATTTTCATGGTTTGCCTTCTCAGTTTATAGGCAGTGAGATTTCCAATCGGTTAATCCAACTTGAGAGTAGCAATGTTCTTTGATTCCTAAATAGCAGCGATTTTGCTTTCCCAAGTTACTGGTAAGACCTTTGTAAGGATTTTCTCAACCTTGTCTTCTTCAAGGATAATTCTTCCTAGAGATTTAAGTTCATTTGTTAGTGTTGTGAACCTTGTGTACATCTCCTGGATAGTTTCTCCTTCCTTCATAGTGAAATTCTCATATTGAGAATATAGTAGTGTTCCTCTTGATCTCTTTACTTGAGGAGTTCTTTCATGAGCCACCTGTAAAGTATCCCATATCTCCTTAGCAGTGGTACAACTTTGAATCATACTGTACTAGTTTAGACCTAGTCCACACACAAGCCATTTCTTGGCCTTGGCATTCTTTTCCCATTTCTTCAAATCTTCAGTAGTGCAGTCAGCTCTTGTCTTTGGCACGTCCACTCCCTCAACATTCTTCTTTGTAGTCGCCAGGGGACAGTCAGTGACTATGTCCTAGAGTTTATAGTCTTCTCCTATGATGTGATCTCTCATCCTGTTCTTCCACTAAGAATAGTACTGACCATTAAAGAGTGGATGCCTAGCAGTGGATTGCCCTTCCCAATTTCCAGGTGGTGCACTCATCTTGATCTTTTCCTAAGGTGTTAACCTCTTCAAGGATGACCCGTTTTGATATAATTGATATTTTAGACTTCAATACCACATAAGAAGGGAGGGGGTGATTTGTGTGGTACCCAATTTTCGCTTAACAGAACTATAGAAGGACATGGTTCTTCTATGTGTTCCAACTACTACTGTTTGTGGAATAATAAGTAAAGAAAATAAAGAACACAAAGATTTTTACTTGGAAAACACCTGACTCAAAAGGTGAAAAGACCACGACCTACTACTTAGTAGGATTTTCCCAAACTTCCACTAAAATCACTGAGCCAAAACAACATTTACAAAACTCTTTGTAAACCTAAGGATTAACTCTAATCCCGTTGTGGCACACAACCTCAGCTGTTGCGACAACTTCAATTTAACTCTAACTTGAACACTCTAGGTACTTAATACAATTGCATCTATGAAAGCTGAAAGGTACAATGTAAAATCACCTACTACAATTAAACTAGAATAAAAGATAGACACTTGGAACTGGTTCTTCTATCTCGTTCAAGTAGCTTCAGGATTGCACACTCGAATCACATATAAATTGCTTGCAAAATCGCCTTGCTCTTTTGCTCTAAATTTAAGTTTAACTTCTGCTTATGTGCATTACCTCTAAAAGAGAACAACACTGATATTTAATAGGTTAGTAATTAGAGATTGACTGGGATTCAAATGCTCCTCCTATTGTAGAAGAGTTCAAGGTGATCTCAAACTCTAACACTAACTTCTTCCTAAACTGTGTTCTCTTCATGTAAGGAGTTTATCTCTCCTTATCCAATATGCAACCTTTTCGATCAGATCAGGAGATATTGCTTCTTGATAAGTTAGATTTATCTCCTTCACGTGCATCTCACATGTACAAGTTGATCATGACTGTGCTTCACAAGATGGACCTGGTCCACGTCTGAGTTCTTTTGTCAGTCTTCAAAACTTCAATTGTTCTTGGGCCAACAGATGGTTACGCCCACCAGAGAAGACAAGACCCGGGCATCCTCCGGGACTATGAGAACAACCGTTCTCTTGCGCTTAGGGTTGACGCTCAGCACGGGAAATTGTTTCACTAATCTTGGGCTCGAGCTTGGCTCGCCAACTTTCAAGGGAACATCCTTTTTTGGGACCTCCAGGTGACTAAGCTCGGAAAAATCCTCTAATGCAGCCATGTCCATGTCGTCGAAAAATGAGCTGAGGGGATCATCTGGGCCCTACGCTCCCTCACTTGACTTTTCTTTGCTCGGTTGTGCCTCCTCGAGCTTAGACTCGATGTAGGAGGGCGTCTCCACGATGTTAATGACACCAGTCACCTCCTTCGGAACAGGAGTGGCTTCCTAGGATGCTGCAACCTCCAACTCCCCCTCAGGTTCCCGAATCAGAAGGGGATTAACCTCGTGGTTTTTTTCTCGGTTGTTGCCTGCTCCCCAATAGGGATCGACCCATTAGCGACGAAGATGTCGTCTTCTTCGGGATCATCCTTGAGCCGATAGTGAAAGTCAGGGTCTGGTACCCTAGACTTTGTGTTCTTCTTGGGCTTCTGGACCCGGATGGCTGCCTTCTTTTTCCTCTTCGCCTCGGGATCCGGGGAACCTGAGGACTTTCTCTTTTTCTTCTTCTCCTCCTTCACGGTAGCCCCGGGATATCCCGAAATGGAGCGCTCGGCAAGCAAGGACAAATCCTAGTCCTTATCTAGCGACCTAAGTTCGGTGGTCATAGGCACACCTATAAGAAAATAGAAAGGGTTATCACTGTACAAGTTAAGAGCATGATGATAACTATTCAGGTAAGAACCTCACCATGAGAATAGGACTCCCATTTGCCCATCAAAAGCTTGCTCCATGCACTCTCGGAGTATGGCATTTTCCTACAAATCCCCTTGATCTACTACTTTAATTAGGGTATTGCATCGGGAACTCGGGAAACAACTGTACGACTACAGACATAGGCAATGTGAGAAAAAATAAAAAGAAATAAATAACCAAGAAAGACAATACTTACAGGATACATTCTGTTCCTCGGGGAATGGTAGAAACTCGGGGTGATTAGGTCTTCGGTTTTCACCCAAACAAACCTTACATGCCAGCCTCGGTCTCGCTCCTCGTCAATGCTTGAGAAAGGAGCCTTACTTGCTCGGTTAACGAGCTTGATTAGTCCCCCTCGAAAGATTCGGTGACTATATAGACGGAGTAGGTGATCGAGGGTGAACCAAAGAGATTTGGTGTTGTTCACAAAATGGCGTAAGAGGATCACGTCCAGAAGCACAGGTGGATTTGCCCAAGACACACCTCATACCTCTTGCAGAAATCAAGAACTATATGGTCCACAAGGGCGACCGTGAAAGGATAAGTGTAAATACTCAGGTACCCCTTCACATGAGTAGTAATATCATCATTGGTCCCGAGGATGACCACGTCCTTACCCTCCCATATAGAGTCCGCTCAGACTCGGGTAGGGCTTCTTCAGTGAAAAAGCATATGTATCTCCATGCTCCCTCGCCTCGGCCTTGTTGACTAGAGGCCTTCTCAACCTTGAAGTCATCCCTGATAGAGTAGCCCCCGGGTATGAAGCTCTTCAAGGGGGCTCCTGATCACCTCGGGAACGACCACCTAGGCATTTGTGGTCGGGTGAGAAGATGAAGGGACGACCTGCTGAGGCATTGACTTGGATGTTTTAGCCATTATAATCTGAAAAATATAGGTTTGAGGAAATATATGAATATTTTAAGATGGTATGAAAGTATGAAGGTCTGGGATGAAGGTTCAAACAAGAAGTATGAAGATGAAGATATGAACGCTCAATGAACAAAAGAATTTAAAATTCGTTAGAATGTTCGAAGATGAAATCTAGAATAGGAAAGTGGAAGAAGTGAAGAGGGTTGAAGCTTTTATATGGGAAAATGCAATCAATGCGTGACATTTCACATTAGAAGACTGCCAGTCGATGAACGACACGTGTCCGAAGTCAGAATGATGCGATTGATGGTCGTTTCAATTGACCCATCATCTCAGCTATAACCTATGAGGGAAGAAACCGGGGTTCATCTATTCGGTTTTCATCGTTCCGGCAAACCTACTCTTCGAAAAATGAAGGGACTGTCTGTATACGTAAAATCGGGGACAATGCATACCCCCATTTTCCGGTGAAGAAGATAGAAGAAGGACACAAATGTGAGCACCTAATTTTTGCCCCACATGAAAATTTTTCCTAAAAATAATCAAAAACATTTTTAGTAAATAAATAGCCTAGCGCCACAAAAATGGAATTTAAATTAAAAAATTTGATTTAGGGTGGCCAATATTGCAAAATTAAAGAAGACAAGAGAAAAGGCTATGACTTTACATTTTCGGGACTAGGCCAAGACTAACCCAATTACTCCACAAGCCCATCCTTTTAAAGAGCCCACTACCCAATCCCCTCATCTCTAAAATACATCCCAATTCTCTCTACATAAAGGACTAGATGTAATTTCATTCCGTTACCCTAGAGAACATATCAGATGAGAGAAAACCCAAAAAAAATAGAAAAAAAACTAGCAGCCTTCTCTAACAAAGGAACAAGAATCGGACAGAAAGAAGCAGCCACCCTCCTTCCTCTCCTTCTTCTTTCTTCACTAATAACACACACAGAAGCTTATAATTGAAAATAGCTGAAAGTTTGTGGGTTCAAGCTTTGCATTTCAAATATGAAAAAAATATTTTTTTAAAAAAAAGAACATAAAACTTCTAAAAAAAGAAGTTTCTGCATTCATTGGGGTTTCTATCGCCTGGCTTCGCATTTTTGGGGGGCTTTAAAGTTCGTGGTGAGCTTGGAGTGCTGTTGGTTCTACTGTTAATTCTGCTTCAGAGGTCGGATTCTAGTTCGTGTTTATTTTTGGCCTCTATTTGGCTTGTTGCGGCCCTGTTTCACGTTTGCCGAATTAGGTACACACACATTAACTTGTAATTCACTTCTTTCATTAGAATGACTGGATCCATGAGAAAATGGTGTTTTGTGATTGTTGTTATTTTTCTATCATATACATGTAATGTGATGTTTAGCCGGTTTAAATTTGATTTATCATGCTTACAATATCTGTGATTGAATAAAACTGAAGCTTCATCTCGTGTGTCCAATTCGCTGTCTTCTCAAAGCAACCAGAGACAAATTTCTTGAATTCTAATCCTTTAATCTTTTGGTTGCTCTTGGATCTAGCTCAAGGGAAAGAAATAGTATTTTTTTTTGCAATTACAAACTTTCTCGTTTCTTTCTTTTTTTTTCTGCTGAAGTGAATTTTATTCCAATTGGGTTAGTTGAGATCAATTAGTTGAAGATTTCTGTTGCAAATTTTGTCATTTATCTTGACTTTAATGTGAAGTAATTTTCAATTTGAGTAAGTTGTGATCAAGCAATTAAAGATTTGCATCTTGTATTCCGGAAAAGGATAGAGTATTTTTACTATGAAATTGCATTTTTGTTGATAATGTATTAGGCCGTGGGAGTAGGGAAATGACCAAAGCCTACTAGTAATTAATAGTCTCATGTTTTAGGACTGGACTTGGTCAAAATGCATGAAATAAGAAATTTAAAAGGGAACGTAAAATATCTTTTAGCAAAAGTTCTCCATAATCGCAGGACTTTCACGCATAATCTCAAAGTAGTTTAAAAAATAATTCATAAACCTCGTAGCTTGCTTTAGGCGCGATTAGTAACAAAACATCGTGATTATAGGTACGGTTCCCGTGGCATGATCACGATACATAACTTTAAATTCGGATGTGCATTTCATGTAACCCGATCATAACTTCAAACAATAATAAAATACACATGTTGTAAATTGCGGGTGCGTTTCACGTGACGCGATTCGCAATATGTACAAAAACAAATAAGTGTGCGACATCGCGACTTGTTCAAATAAGTTCCATAAATAATTAAAAGCGATTAAAAGTTAAAAATGCACAATAGGTTTAAAACATGTAATAAATCAGATAATTAGGCCAATTATTAATTGTTGAGTGACTGTGCTAAAACCACGGAACCCGGGAATACCTAACACCTTCTCCAGGTTTAACAGAATTCCTTACCGGTCTTCTATGTTCGCGGACCAAAAATAGAGTCAATTTTCCTCGATTTGGGATTTAAAATAAACCGGTGACTTGAGACACCATAAATTATTCCAAGTGGCTACTCTAAAAATTAAATAAATAATCTCATTTTGATTAATCTCACTTAAATTGAAAAAACTCCCTAACCCCACGGGAAAAAGGAGGTGTGACAGCTCTGGCGACTCTGTTGGAGAGAAGAACCCGGGATTTCTGGTTCAGGGTTCAAGAATTTGAGCTTAGAATAACTGTTATACTTGGCTTGTATGTATTGTTTGATATTGCGTGTTTGAGCATAATGTGCTAAATGCCTCTTTTTACTGCTTTGATATTAATTGAACTGTATATAAAATTGTTGTGAAACCCTCTTCTCTCTGAGTCTTCTAAATCTTCTGGGAAGCTTACGCTTCGTGTGACTTCTTTTCTGTTAGAGTCATATCCTAATTTTAGAACGAGGTTCGGACAAGTTTCAAACCCGGTGAATCTTCTATATATCTGGTACGCTTCCCCTCCCCTGGCTCGAGCTGTCCGCTCGGGTAAGCCAGGTCTAGAACAATACACCCAGGTTTTAAACCTAAAATAACATAGCCTCATGTTGGATCCCTAGTAGGAACGCTTGTTTCCATCACGTGCATTTGACTTTGGGGACTCAAGGCAGGGGTTGGGTCCGTCCAGGACAGGTATACCCGACATAGAAAGACCGTCCTGAGGCATTCTGTCTGCTACTTGCCCATCTGTTGGTTCGGCTTTCTTGTTGACCGGCTTCGAGAATAGGGAAAAAAATCAAAAAAGAAGAAGAGAAACTCAACAAAAAAAAAGAAAGAAAAAGAAAACTTGAGTGAGCTAGGAAAGAGAAAATGACCGAGGTATTTGGAAAAATCCTAAAACTCTACTGAAATATTGAAAAAAAGAAAAGAAAAGACAAGGTCATTTCAAAATGAGCCCAAAATATTCAAGTGTCATGTTTCCCTTTTCCGTCAAAACTGACCAAACTACGTGTGTCTGATTCTCACCGGATGTGAGATACGTAGGCAAACCTCATCCGTTTCGACCCCAATTTTAAAAAATCTAAAAATATTTTCCTTTAATTCTTTCTTTAGAAGCATTTCCTTAGAAAATTCAAAAAAAAAAGAATTTTAAACTAAAAAAAATAGTTTCCTTCTTTCTGAAGTCTTTCATACAGGAAAAAAAGAAATAAAAGGAAAAACAAAATTAAAAAATCAAAATCCAAACTACGGATTTCCTTTATTTTGAAGTATTTTTCCCAAAAATTAAAAAAAATCAGAAAAAAAATAATCCAAATAAAAATATTCTTTTCCTTCTTTAAAAGTCTTTCTTTCGTAAATGTCATTAAAAAAAATTGAAAAAATTGAAGTCCAAAATATTTTCGTTTTTCTTTAGAAGTACTTTTGTAAATTTAAAAACAAAAAAAAACTCAGAAATCCAAAATACTTTTTTAAAAGTCTTTCTTTCGAAAATTAAGAGGCAACATCCAAAATCCAAAAATATTTTATTTCTTTTAGAAGTCTTTCTTTCGAAAAAAAGAAAACAAATCAAACAAAATCCAAAAATATTTTCTACCATTTTAGAAGTCTTTTTTCCAAAAAAAAAATCAAAAAAAAAATCCAAAAACATATTTCTTTCTTCCTTTAAAGCATTTCTTTCGAAAATTCCAAAAAAAAAACTAAAAAATATTTTTTTCTTTTTTCTTAAAGCTTTCATGGTTTGAGTTTTATAAAAACTAAGCAAAAAAAAAAGTATTAGCTTATTTACTCCATTGTCGATCTTCCTGAACTACGTAAAGATCTAATTAATGCGGTGCCATGATACGTAGGCAATCCCCATCGGATTCGATCATAGCCATAAAATAAATTGCGTGAAAAATAAACCGAAAAAAATAAGAGAAAAAAAAAATTGAGTAAAAAAGAAAGAAAAAGTGAAAAAAAGAGTGACAAAAACAAAAACAAAAACAAAAAAGAGAAAAGGAGAGTGCCAAAATAAAAGAGCGACAGAAACAAAACGAAATCAAGAATGATTAGAGAGAGGTAGAAATGAAGAAAAGAGGTACAGGTTGAAAAAAAGGGTTAGTTAAGGCTGGGATGAAACATGCAACTCGTTCAAACACATAGTAGAAACATTTAACTGTTTAGGTGCATTGCATCCAATTATGCAATTTCCTATCTATTAAGCGTCTTAAAACTAACAAGGTTGTTGGGTATGCAAATTAGCGAGGTTCTATTCAGGTGGTTGGTTTTGTTGGTAATCTGGCTTCCCATCTTTACTTCACAAGATCCAAAGGAAATGTTCCTATGGCCTCTGAAAGCTATCTACAAATCATCGATCCTGAGGATAGCTCAGCACCGACTATTCCACAACCAAAATCAGCAGCTGCTGAAGAGAATATGATGTTGCGTCTCCGTATTTTGAAAATGTGGGACACCTGGTCTAATGGTAGGGAACCGCCAAGTGCAATCCTTGGGTTCCGTGAGTTGATCTCCAGGTCAGGTGATGTTACCAATGCCCCTGCCAATGCGGGCACCCTCCAATGTCGTCCAATGATCCTGGCATGCCTTTTATGGTTCGCCCCTGGCGCCAGTTTCTAGGGCACTTCCAATATTATTCTCTGCAGCACCAGTCTGCACCAGAGCACAACCAAATTTACCATGATAGTACATTGAGCCTCCAATATTTACCTTTCAGGGTCCACAGTGATAACCAAGGATTCTAGTCTATTTTATGCTCATTTTTGCTTGAGCTTTGGATTAAAAAACGTGTACAAGTATTTCCAAAAGCTAACTTGTTGTAGTTGTTTACAGTGTTTGGTCAAGAAGAGACAAGGATGTCATAACCAACTCAAAAAGGAGTGAAACCTGCACAAGTTCAGAGCCAAGTCAAAGCAGTGCTACAGCGGAAAATCCACCACGGACAGAAGACCCATTGTGACCGCGGTCCTTTTATCGCAGTCTGTGGTGGCAAGGTTCAGAGAGATGATTTTCTAGGATTGCAAGCTACCGTGGTCCGGGGAGATTTTATGCGACAGCGGTACCTCTACCGCGATAGCGTTCTTTTTACCGCGGTCTGCGGAGAATGGATCAGAGAGACTGGAGGTTGAGCTAAAGTTGAAGACCGCGGTCCGCTGTTGATATTACGCGACCGCGGTAACCTTACCTCTGCAGCGGTCCATTTTCCGCAGTCAACGGTACCTCTGTTAGGGGCATTTTTGTCCGAAAAATTTAGTTGTGTATAAATACTACTTTTTCAGATTTTTAGGTCATCTTATCAGTAGTGAGCACGTGAACGACGACTTTTACCTACTTTGAGTAATTTTGTAACTAGTTTAGCAATTAATCTTAGTTTCTTATCTTGTAATTACAATTTATGGATTATTCTTCATTTTAATCTATGATTTCTTCTTCAATTATGAGTAGTCAAACCCATTAACTAGGGTTGTGGCTCAACCCTAGTGTGGGTATTTAATGAATCTTTTATTTTAGGGCTTATATGTTTATGGGTGGTTGCTATTTGGCCTGATTTATGCTTTCTATATTAAATTAGTTATTGCAAACACTAATTTGTGCCTTTTTGACTTAGGCTCTTCTTGAGAAAGAGAGTCTCAAGAAGAACCTAAGTCTAAGAATTTCAGGCCAACAAGGAATTGGGGTGTATTCAAGAAATTGATAGCCCAATTAAAGGGTTAAACCTAGAGATAGTAATATCCAACTTGAGCCAATATTGCTTTCACAAATTGAACACCTAATTGGGCTTGAGAAAGCCAATTTGGGAAAAGTCACTCTTACTACCGAGAGGTGTAGAGTGACTAGCTTCGTGCATTGGCTATATTATGATCCCAACTATAACATTATTGCCCTAATTTCTAGATCTTGTTAGATTTTCACCTAGGAGTAAGTCACTGCCCTAGTGCTTCTTTACCCATTTAGAAAACCCGACAAAAATATCTACTTAGCTTAATTTCGTGCATCATTAGTATAAAACTTAGAAGTAACAAACAAACAAGAATGATTGGAAGTGTAATCAAGAGCACTACACACTGCTAGATTAGATAGGAATCTAACTCCAAACTTTATATTAGCTCCCTATGGATTCGATCCCGACCTTCTAGGGTAAATGTTGCATGACCACTCTTGCCACTCTGTAGTGGTGTAGGGTTGGAACCGGTCACTTTTTAGCTTCATTGCCAAGGAGCTAACAGTTTTGGCTATCAATATAAATAATTTCATGTATTGTTTTTATTTCCTTCTGTGATACTAATTTGTGTGTGTCGCCAATTCATGTACAAAATGGTGAACAATAACAATGACCCTCTTGGAAATCCTATTCCGGGGGAGGAGGTAGATGACAATATTGATGGTGAGGTACCTATAGTGGCTCAAGCCCAAAGGAGAGGACTCCAGTCCAATGATAATGTTCCAGACCCTCCCCCGCCACCTCCAAGAGCGGCTCCTTGGGTGCTTCCAAACGAAAGATATGCTAGTGCAATTGTCCCACCCCGGATTCGGGCGGGCAATTTCTAAATTACAAATGTGATGTTGACTTTTTTGGAGAAGTGAGGGTATTTCACAGGTTCTCCCCATCAAAATACTTATAAACATCTTTAAGGCTTTGTGGATACCTGTTGGGGAAGCAAGCAAACAAATGTATCAGAGGATGCACTTCGGTTGAGATTGTTCCCTTTCTCACTTAGAGGGAAAGCTTTGGACTTTGAGATGAGATTTGTCCTTCAAACAGGAACCTAATGAACCACTTCATGAGATCTGGGAGAGATATCGGACAATGGTGAAAGAATGTCTGAACAATGACATGACTAAAGCAATGATTCAATAGATATTCTACCGCGGCATTAACACGACCAATCAGTGTGTAGTGAATCAGTTAGCAGGAGGAAATTTTATGAACACACCTTATGATCAAGCATGTGAGATATTGGATGAGATGGCAGATACTTCCTCAACTTGGCAACGTCGAGCCAATATGCCACAGGGTGACCCCACTATCATCCACTTGCACAAAGAGCTCCATGATCATGGTCAGGCAATAGCGGAGTTAACCACCACAATGAACCAGTTGACAAAAGCTCAATTGCAACAAGTTCAAGCTCCTAGACAAGTAAATGCTATGGAAGGTGTCAACATGTTTATCAACAAGAGGCGACAAAGAGGTCAACAAGGTCAAGGTAGTCCGAATAAATATGACCAAGGTAGTGGTGGTTTCAATTAATATGAGGGCTATGATGAGCAAAATGAAGAAGTGCAGTATGTAAACAATTACCAAGGACAAAGGGGAAATGCTCCTAACCAACAACAACAATGGAGATCCCAAGGAAATTGGGGGAATCAAAACCAACAAGGCAGTAGCAACTAGGGGAATAACAATCAAAATTGGGGCAATTAGAACAATCAGGGCAACTGGAGTGGCAACAACAACAATTGGGGAGGAAACAACAACCAAGGGGGTTTGAACAATGGAAATCAAGGGAATCGGGGGCAAGGCTTTCAAAGGCCTCCGATGTATCAACAACCAAACAACCCACCTCCATTTCCGTCTCAAGGTTATAGCTCATCAAACAATAAGATGGGAAGGATCGAGATGATGTTTGAACAAATGATGAAGAAGAACGCCGACTCTGATACCCAGTTGGCATCCCACAATACTTCAATCCGGAATTTGGAGGTTCAACTTGGCCATATTTCATAGTCTTGAATACTCTCCCTAAGGGGGCTATACCTAGTAATACAGTAGTAAACCCGAAGGGTGGGAACAACACCGGGCATGCAATGGCGGTGATTACTAAAAGTGGTCGAGGTGGTGATGTGAATACCTCTAAGCAAAAGGAAATTGTGAGTGATGACATTCAAGTGCAAGATAATGATGTTCCTTTAGTCGATGAGCAAGTGAGAGAAGAGAATGTGAATGCGGAAGTGAGGATTGATGTTCATGATGATGAGGTAAAGACCCAAGATGATGTGAACCCGTCTATGGAACCCATAATAGACATACCGGAAATGGTAGTGCCCAAGGTTAAGGCTCCCTTGCCAAGGCCTCCTCCACCTTACCCTCAAAGGCTTGAGAAACAAAAGAATGAGAACCAATTTAGGAAATTTATTAACATGATGAAGAGCTTATCAATCAACGTCCCTTTGGTGGAAGCTCTTGAGCAAATACCGGGTTACGCCAAGTTCATGAAAGACTTGGTGACTAAAAGAGATCCATGGATTGTGAGACCATCAAAATGACTCACTAAGTAAGTGCAATTGTGCACTCGATGGCTCCAAAGCTTGAAGATCCCGGTGCTTTCACCATCTCGTGTACCATTGGGAGCTCGCATTTTGCAAAGGCATTGTGCGATTTGGGTGCAAGTATCAATTTGATGCCTTATTCCATGTTCAAAACATTGGGTATTGGGAAATCGAGGGCTATTTCAATGAGGTTGCAAATGGGGATAGAATTATGAAGAGGCCTCTTGGTACTATAGATGATGTTCTTGTTCGGGTGGACAAGTTTATTTTGCTCGCTGACTATGTGATCTTAGACTGTGAGGTTGATTATGAGGTTCCGATCATATTGGGAAGACCTTTCCTTGCAACTGGGAAGGCCTTAGTTGATGTGGAAGCTGGGGAACTCACCTTCCGAGTGGGTGATGAAAAAGTGATCTTTCATGTGTGCAAGTCAATGAAGCAGCCCAACAGTACTGAAGTGTGCTCTTTCGTGGATCTTGTCATGGAAGTTATAGTTGATGATACTAGTGCATCGATCAATGTGGAGGACCCTCTAGAAGCGGTATTGTTGAACCTTGATGTCAATGAGGATGAAGGACGGGTGGAGTGTGTCAATGCGTTGCATGGAATGGGATCTTACTCTTATGAGCCTAGAAAGCTCTATTTGGATATTGAGAATAGAAAAACTCCACCAACAAAGCCCTCAATCGAGGAACCTCCCATGTTGGAGTTGAAGCCTTTGCCTCCACACCTCAGGTATGAATTCTTAGGACATAGTTCAACTTTGCCAGTTATAATTTCATTTGTCTTACTAACATGCAGGTATATGCCACATTGGTGGTGCTCCAAAAATGGAAGAAGGCAATTGGATGGACTCTAGGTATTATCTAGACGATAAGCCTAGCCTTTTGCATGCACACGATTATTCTTGAGGATGATTCCAAGCCCTCTGTGGAACATCAGAGGAGGCTGAATGAGGCTATGCAAGAGGTTGTCAAAAAGGAGGTGATCAAGTGGTTGGATGCAGGGGTTGTGTACCCCATCTCGAATAGTTCTTGGACTTTGCCGGTGCAATATGTACCGAAGAAGGGTGGTATGACTGTGGTTACCAATGCACAAAATGAGTTGATTCCCACCAGGGCTGTCACCGTATGGAGGGTGTGCATGAACTATCGCAAGATGAATAAAGTGACCCGCAAGGATCACTTTCCATTGCCCTTTCTTGACCAGATGCTAGATAGACTTGCTGCACATATCTTCTACTGTTTCTTGGATGGGTACTCTCGGTACAACCAGATTTTGATTGCTCCGGAACATTAGGAGAAAACCACCTTCACGTGTCTGTATGGTACCTTTGCCTTTTCTAGGATGCCATTTGGGTTGTGTAATGCACCGGCTACATTCCAGCAGTGTATGATGGCCATTTGTACCGACATGGTGAAGGACATTTTGGAGGTGTTCATAGACGACTTCAGTGTTGTGGGTGACGCATTTGATGAATGTTTGAAGAATCTTAGCAAGGTGTTGGCCTGGTGTGAAGAGATCAATCTTGTGCTCAACTGGGAAAAATGCCACTTTATGGTCGAGGAGGGCATTATCCTCAGTCATAAGATCTCAAAGCACAAAATAGAAGTGTACAAGGCTAAAATTGAAGTGATCTCAAAGCTTCCTCCTCCTACTTCAGTTAAGGGGGTTAGGAGATTTCTTGGGCATGCGGGGTTCTACCAAAGATTCATCAAAGACTTTTCTAAGATATTGAATCCCTTATGCAAGTTATTAGAAAAGGATGCCAAGTTCGTGTTCAATGAGGAAAGTATGAAAGCTTTTGAACTTCTAAAGTATAAATTGACAACCACTCCCATTATTACCACACTCGATGGGAGCTTACCTTTTGAGCTCATGTATGACGCAAACGATGTTGCGGTAGGAGCGTTCTTGGGTCAAAGAGTGAATAAGATGTTTCACCCAGTGTATTATGCAAGCAAAACAATGAATGATGCTCAAGTGAATTACACGGTGACGGAAAAAGAGTTGTTGGCAATTGTGTTAGCAATGGAGAAGTTTAGGCCTTATATCATAGGTGTCAAGGTAATAGTTCATACTGACCATGCAACACTCACATGATGACGAAGAAGGATTCCAAAGCTCGGTTGATAAGATGGGTCTTATTACTTCAAGAGTTTGATTTTGATATTGTGGACCAGAAAGGGTGTGAAAACCTAGTGGCGGACCACTTGTCCCTCTTGGAGGAGGAGGAGAGTCCCCGTGATGGCCTCGAGATTAATGATTCATTTCCGGATGATCAACTCATATCTGTGTATGTTAATAGCATGCCTTGGTTTGTGGATGTTGCCAATTTCCTTGTAACCCGGTATTGTTTCGTATGAGCTCTCTTCTAATCAAAGGAATAATATTAAATGGGATACCTTGGACTACTATTGGGATGAGCCTTACTTGTTTAAAATCTACAATAATGGTGTGATCCCAAGATGTGTTTTGGAAGAGGAGCAAATGAGTATTCTAGTTGCTTGTCATTCCTCTCCCTACGGTGGTCATCATGGTGGGGCGAGGACAGCTTCAATAATGCTTAGTTGTGGTTTTTATTTGTCGACATTGTACAAGGATGCAAGTGAACTTGTAAAGACATGTGATGAGTGCCAAAGAGCAGGTGGAATTTCGCCTCTCACCACTATTCTTAAGGTTGACAAATTTGATATGTGGGGAATTAATTTCATGGGTCCGTTTGTAAGTTCTTGTGGCAACATGTATATTCTAGTGGCCATTGATTATGTTTCAAAGTGAGTTGAGGCCGTGGCTTTACCCAACAATGAGGCCCGGAGTGTTGTGGCTTTTCTCAAGAAGAGTATCTTTACTCAGTTTGGCACTACTAGAGCAATCATTAGTGATGGAGGTTCTCATTTTTGCAATAAGGCATTTGATGCTTTGCTTGCAAAGTATGGTGTCAATCATAAGGTTTCTACCCCTTACCATCCTCAAGCTAGTGGGAAAGTTGAGGTCTCCAACACAGAGATCAAAAGAGTATTGTCAAAGACGATCAATGCAAATAGGACCGTTTGGTGAAAAAAATTGGATGGTGCTCTGTGGGCGTATAGGACTACTTACAAGACTCTGATTGGTATGTCTCTGTACCGGTTGGTGTTTGGAAAAGCTTGCCATCAACCGATTGAGTTAGAGCACAAGGCCATGTGGGCTTTGAGGAAGTTAAATCTTGAATGGGATATGGCAGCAAATCTTCGGGTGGAGCATGTTAATGAGCTTGATGAGTTCCGATTTCATGCTTACTTCGGTTCGTTCTTGTATAAGGATAAGATGAAGTGCCTTCATGACAGGTATACTCGTGGCAAGGAGTTCAAAGTGGGTGATTTGATTCTCTTGTTCAATTCCCGGTTAGCACTGTTTCCAAGAAAAACTTAAATCAAAATGGAGTGGACCTTTTGAGGTGCTTCTTGTGACTCCGTTTGGTGCTCTTGATTTGAAAAACAAAAATGGTGATATCTTCAAAGTTAATGGGAACAGGGTCAAGCACTATCTTGGCAAGTTTGATGACAGTCACGTGGTGGAAATGATCCATCTCAAGTGATTGATGGTAACCTACGTTGTGCCACGACGTTAAATCAAGCGCTTCTTGAGAGGCAATCCATGTGCTTTTCTTCTTGTTTTTCTTTGATTTTTTTCTTAGTGTAGGATTTGTTTTTGGACTAATGGGTTGTGAGATGTGTATAGGGATGTTGGATACAGTGCAGGACTAATCTGGAAAAAAATTGGCACTCTCTAAAGTTTGGACCACTGCTGCGCTCTATTTTTCGCGATCGTGATGGCCTTACCGCGAAGGCGGAAATTGATCGTAGTCAGTGGTACTAAAAGGTCCAAAATAGAGGTTCTTTGAAGTTTCAACCACTGCCACGGTGCATTTTCCATGGTCAGTAGTGACTTACCGCTGCTGCAGAGCATTTTTCACGATCCGCGGTGGTCTCAAAGCAACAGCCCTTCTAAACATCACAACCGTGGTCCGCAATGGATTTACCGGGGCCGCGGTAGGTAAGACTGTGTGGGCCCTTGGTAATTTCTATAAATAGGCGATCATTAAGCCTTTTACACTTTTCGCCCATTTTACTCTTAAACAACACATCACACTATTCATCCGCGCCCTAATTTGCACAAACACAAGAAGTGAGCTTCATTTGTTTCACATTTCACATCTGGTAATTCCAATCAACTCTTAATCTTTAATTTTGTTCTTATTTTCTTTTAAATTGATAGTTCTTACTTCTTCTTCTTCCTTGTTCTTTTAATTTTGACTTAGGGTTCCATAGCGTTAATTAGATTAGGTTTCAATTAGTTAGAAATGGTTATTAACTACCTAGTGGGATTGATAATGTGTTGTTAATGCTAAAATGCATGAAAAATTAGAAACCCTAAGTGTCGAGCCCTAATTTGACCTCCGCGGTCCGTGGTTGTTTTTCCGCGATCCATGGTCATCTTTGTTTTGTGAGATTTTTAAGACCTGATAATCGCGGTCAGCAGTGGCATTTTCCGCTGACAGCGGTGCCTCTCCGTGACCGCGATGGTAAAGTTCAGAGAGGTACATTTGAGGGTCTGCAGTTGCAGTTGATTTTCCGCGGCTGCGGTGCTATTGAATCAGAGAGTGGGTAGTCTGAGTCCCACACCTCTATGGTCGTGATTGATTTTTCGCGGTCTGCTTATTTGTTCTTGCACTGTCAACTAATTTATGCGCTACTTCTTCTAGTATTTGCACTAACAAATTTGAATTGATTGTACTTGCAGACAATGGTTAAATATAGAGGAGGCGGTGACAAACCAAAGGGTAGAGCAAAGTCCTCCCGGGGTAGGGGACGAGTCATGATTAATTGACCCCAGCAGTTCGGAAAGCAATTGGGGAAACTAGAAAAATCATCAAAGTTGTAGATAGAGTTGCTTCTCATTATGAGGGAAGTGATTACTTGCCCTCCCGGGAAGCATCAGAGTCTGATTCAGTGCCCGAATATGTACCCGACTTTCCAGAGAGGCACAAGTTGAGATATGTACCTACACCTCCAGACTCTTCTGCTGGTCATGCTTCAGTTCATATTTCTTCTGAGTCGTTTGAGGGCTTAGCAGAGAGCAGTGATAGTTCAGATTCAACCTCACCTACACCTTTATCACCAAGACATGATGTAGATGTTGGGGTAGCGGATGAAGAGGGAGGGGGTGTGCCCGAAACCGGGGGTGTGGAAAGAACTAGAAACCCCGAGGTGTGGCAAAAAAAAATTGTTAGTGAGCTGGCTTATCACAAGTTCCGGGAGTGGTGGCCTCTAAGGTCACTTATTCAAGAGCACCAGTTCATAGAGAGGGATCTTCTACCTCATAACCCCTACGTGAAGCAACAATTCAATGCATGAGTGAGGTGGGATTACTTCACTAGCAGGGTGTCATATGCAAATGGGCACTTAGTCAAGGAGTTCTATGCTAATGCCTCCCACATCAAGAAGGATACAAAAGTGACTAAATTGCAGAACTTGAAAGTGAAGTTTGATGGGAAGACAATAAATGAACGTCTGGGCTTTAATGAGGAAGATGAAACATTGTACTTGGAGAAGGTGGCGCTTGATAAGTCAGCCCACCCGTGGTTGACATCATACCTGGCTATCTCAGACACCACCCCAGCATGGTTGACAACAGGGGTTCCTATTTTTAGGAAAACCCTAAACTTTAAGGTGAAGGGGTGGGAAACTTTTGTATGCAGTAGGCTAGACCCCACTACCCATGAAAACACCATGTCGGTCTCCCGGGAGATCTTAATGGCTGCTATTATGGTGGGATTCCCGATCAATGTCAGGAATGTCATGTCTAGGGTAATCACTAGGGTGGTTAATGAGGGTGACAGATCATACCCCTTCACGAACTTTCTTACCATGTACTTGGAAGATCAGGAAGTGGAGAAAAGAAACTTTGACGTGAAGGTAAAACCAAAGATGCCCTTTTCATGGTACAGCCTCAAGGGTCCGGACAACCCCAAAGCCAAAGAATCCAATGGCAAAGCCACTACTTCTACTGGCAAGTCTAAAGAGCCAGTAGTAGTAGTCTCTTCTTCTCAGTCTCCCAATGTCATACTAGATCCTGCCCCCGGACCATCTACTCCCACTCCTCCAGATATTCCATCCTCCTCAGCATACCCATTTACTGCCCACAAATTGAGCCAAACACTCTCCAGTATTAACAACTGGATGCAGGAAACAACTTCTAAGTTATCTGTGCTATCTAGTTTAATGGCAGCTCAGTTAGTGCCCCCATAGCCACAGGTGTCAGATTCGGTAGAGGAGACTCTCAAGGAGCTTCTGGACAACCAGAAGAAGCTCTTTGATAACCAAAAGCTGATAATGGACGCTCTTGCTGATCAAGGGAAAACACTTAAGGAGCTGAGCAAGTACATAAAGAAGCTGAAGAAGACGCGGGCCTCGAAGGAGTCGGTTAAGGAATTGAGGGGTGAAGTGGAGAAGATAAAGGCAGCTGACCACTTGCCTTTGGAGCTACTATTGCATGATCAACCTCCAGCAGCTCAGACAGAGCAGGTTCCGGGGCAGGGGATTGAGAGATCTCCAAAATGGAGGGGAATAATTCCTTAGGTGAATGATGTGGAGATTGAGCTTGAGGAGACGGAGGGTGTTGCTTCTGCCAGTCATATGCCCCCGAGACAGATGATCCAGGTGCCCAGCCACAGGACCCCATCCAGTCACAGGACCTCGTGCTACCACAGGACCCCATGCAGACAGAGGATCCATAGGGAGTTTTCTTCACTCTCTATCTTTCCTTTTGAGCTTATTTTTGGTTAGTTAGCATTGAGGACAATGCTAACTTTCATTTGAGGGGGTGGCCCTACTTTGATTTGGTAGTTGGTTTGTAAACATGACACTATTTTCTTTCTTTATGCTTATTTTTTACTTTTGGTATTTATATAACGTTACCCTTTAATTCTTTTCGTTATTTTTCTATCTTGGTCTGTATATAAAGTTACTCTCTCATGTATATATTCATCTAAACCCCCTTTTGTACATATTCAGTTTACTTTCTGCATTTTACTTCATAGCTTCTTTTGCAATTTACCTTAATAGTATAGCTTCTTATCTCATTTAATAGCTTCTTTTTCGGTTCGTAGCTTCTTATTTTACAATTTTGTGTGATCAATAAGCCTTTGGTTTTCTTAAGGCCATGGTTCTTTCCAAAGGTGGAGTTTGTGTGAACCGGGTGGCTTTTCCCGATGATGGATGGCATGACAACCTTCTTAAGGGTTTGAGTTTGTTTTTCTTTTCATTTTTGTGTAAACAGTAGTTAGTGAGCAATGGTACCTCAGGCAAAGCTTCACTTGGGCCTAACACATTTACC
This sequence comes from Nicotiana tabacum, assembly GCF_000715075.1. Taxonomy (NCBI): domain Eukaryota; kingdom Viridiplantae; phylum Streptophyta; class Magnoliopsida; order Solanales; family Solanaceae; genus Nicotiana; species Nicotiana tabacum. Next base: position 20,532,396 of record NC_134086.1, on the reverse strand, counting down.
CTTGACCTTATGGTTGAAAACAAATTTGTGTGTATAGGATGGTGATAGTTGCGACCTTGAGACTCTTGTGTTGGCTAAACAATCATCGAGTGGTTTCTCGAAACCATTTGTGCTGCTCAAATCTTATCTAAGGTTATTGTGGGCCCCAGACTCTATTTCCTTAGCAATCCAATAGCTTGTGTGGTGAGGTATTGATTTGCAAGTCCAAGTCCCGTGCCAATGAGACTAGAACTTGCCATGTCTAGGCGAAATCCTAAGTGAAGCTCGACTTGAGAAGTGATTATAGGCTCTCTGATCCTAATTGAGACTTGAAAATATCCATAGCCTACCAATGATGATATCCCTAGTCAACCTCGTTGATCCATAGCCCTTATTCTTTCAATAACCATGATACAAGCCTTTATTCGTTCTGAAATGATCCTCTCTTAGCACCCTATCTTTCCTTAGCACAAGGCAAAATCATAAGTTTGGGGGGAGAGACGAGGAATGCAAAAGTGAAAAAAGGTACAAAATGAAGAAAAGTAAAGGAAAAAAGAAAAAGAAAGAAAACCCAAAAAGTCAAAAAGAAAGTAAACAATGTAGAGGAAATAACGGGATTCAATAAAAGCAAAAGATGAAAGGCATGGAAAATAAAAAGGAGAAAAAGGATTGAAATGAACAACAAAGAGTGACAGTGTGTCTCTCTAGCCCCTAAAGAAGAAGTAAATGACTCAAAGAGTCAAGAAATGTGTGGCAAAATGTAGCAAATGAAGTGCTTAAGGGAAGATGAAATCTTCTTAGACCAATATATCCTACCCTGAACCAAAAGCCTTCATTACATTCCCCAAAAAGCCCTATATGATCTTGAGTTGAGTGAGCTTACATTAGTGGTGACTCACATAAAGGGCAAGCTTATGGTACTTAGAGCCGGACTTGTGACCTTTCTTTGAGAGAGGTGAGTGTGTTCTTCACAATCCTCGTTCTGAGTGCTACAATCTGAAAGTAAGGTTTGCTTGTGGAGAGTTGAGGAGTATGAGATTGGGTTCCATAGCGACCAATGCAACAGAAAGAGTTTCCTTGATGAGTTGAGTCAACTCTTGATGTTTTTGTGTCGCACTATAGCCATTGTGCTAAAAGGTTGTGTATTAATGATAATGCATTTGAGTTAAGGGTAATTGTTAGTCCCTGTTGATACCCAATTTTTTCCTATATATTTTAAATAGGCATAAAAGCCTTCAAAATAGCATATATTGGCATGCACAAGGTTTTCATTATTTTTTCCATAATTTTAAGGGTTTAAATTGATTTATTTTCTCCCTTTTTATCCATAAAATCCCCAATACTTATTTCTAAAATTATTGTTTTGATAATTCATCTATTTGAATTCTATATTTATGCCAAAATATGGTTAAGGTAATTTTGATATATTTTTACAATTACATTTAGCATTTTTTTAAAGCTAAATTGCATATAATTGCAATGTTAGCCCGTTTTAAGATATGATTATGTTTTATGTGCATAAAATTGAACCCTGTATTTTTAAATTGTTAATTATATAATTTAAATCATTTTTGCACCTTAATTTATTCTCCAGAAATTACCTATTATTTTTTTATAAATTAAATAGGGAAATATTGGCTATTTAAATAACAACCAAATTTGACTTTCAATTATAGCCAAAATTGTTCCCCTTTCCAGCCTAATTTCACACCCAAATCACCCGACCCATACCATATTAACCCTTACCCAAACCCGGAACCCACCTACCCGTTTTAATCCTGACCGTTGATCTCCCAGATCAACGGTCCAAATAATTCCCTTCCTTTTTTAACTTTAATCGACCCCTAACCCTAAGTCATTTTTCTAAAGGCGCCACCTTCGGATGCTCTCATCTTCTCCTCTCTCAAACCTAACCCTAACACTCCATAAATTCCCTCCTTCTCCGGTCATTTCCGGCAACCTCCTTTCAACCCCAAGCCTCCAATGGGTCTCTCATCACCGTGCTCATTATCTCTAAGACGTTCAAGGGTCCTGGGACATGTCAATTTAGACCTAGGGTTTCTGATTCTGTTGTTCGAGGCTTCTTTGGTGTGATGTTGGGCAAAATCACACCATGAGTGTTACGACTCTGTGAAGTTACAACCGGTTCTTTCGATTTCTACTTAGGTTTCCTTTTGAAACCCTAGATCGCTTCTAGATCTTTCAAATCTATGTTATTTTCATGCTTTATGTCTGTTTCCTTCTATGATTTGCTTGTTCTCAAGCTTTCTTCTGAAAGATCTTCTACTCTAAACCGTTTTTACTTTCTTTGGAAAACTAGGGTTTTCTCGGAGTTCTTTCTATACTTGTTTCAACCGATTTCTTTATAGTTAAACCTTTTTCCCTTGTTTATCTTGACCGATCTATGTTCCTATTACTTTCTAACTCGACTCTATTAAAAGCCCTAATTTTTAAAGATTTTTTTTTACTTTTTTCTGTGTGTTAGCATGATTCCCTTTACTGGTGTTAGCATGATTCCTTTTACTTGTGTTAGCATGATTTTCTTTACTTGTTTCTATGTGTGTTAGCATTATTCTCTTCACTTCGTTTCTGTGTTCGGTTGTTTGCGTTGGTCTTGTTAATTTCTCGTGGTCACCATGCTTCGAATATGTCCTACTGAATCCTTAGCCTACTCATATCACCTCTATATGACTGTGTTTGCTTATCTCTTGTTTCTTTCTGTCTACATAATTGACCTTGTTTGTTTGCTACATCTGTTCATTCATCTCTATATATATGTTGAAAATATGCAGAATCATGACCCCTCATGATTGATTCTGATTTTCCTTAACTATTGGTAATTGAAAGATTTTCCTTCTAATTTTACTTCCTGGTGCTAATTCTATTCCAGACATTTTCCAGTATAATACTAATGATTTATCTATATTTTTATCATCTACTGCTACTGAATAGTTAGCACTTACTATAAATTTAAATTTTTGGTATATTAAGTTACCTCTTACAGCACTTATTATACTCTTTTCTATAGGTTGTACAATCCTATCATCTGCCAAGTATATTTCTATAGGGGTATCTATTCCTTCCCTAAAACATGCTTTTATTAGGATCTCCGTTCCTCCTAAGTGTACATATTTTATTGGATTTTTCGCTTTTATATCTTGTATTTCTTTATTTAGTAGTCTTTTATTTAAAATTGGTATTTGTGCTTTACCTTTGATGTATTTACAATCTATTATATATTCTCTTTGGCTTACTACATAGTATTCTTCTTTTTGTCTTTTAAACCAATTCTTTATTGTTGGTACTTCTAATATTTTGTCTATACTTAGATCCAATTCTTTTCCTTTTATTTGTTCAAATATATTAGCGTCAAATATTATTTTTTGTTCTGAAGATTGTTCATCTTGGTGTTCTTCTTGTTGTATAATTTGTATATCTTTTTCAGTCATAATTTTCTTCATCTGACTCTTCTATATCCTTGTTTATTTCATTTTCAGAGAACTCGTTTTCTGATATCTCATATATGCTGTCTTCACTGCTTAATTCATAATCTACATATTCTACTTGTGTATATTTATCATTATCTATCAATATTTCGGTAATTTGTTTCTTCTTTGGGTTTTTTGGTAATTTACAATCTTTGGCTAAGTGTCCTAGCTTTCCACAATTATAGCAAGTACATTCTGTTAGTTTTTTCTTTTTCCTATATGGTTTTTTATGTTTATAATTTTTTACATAATATCTTCTTCTTGGTTTCCTATATTTATACTTTGAATATTTTGATTTAAATTTCTTTTTCTTTCCTTCTTTTTTGTAATATTTATCTTTGCAGCCAAATTGGGGTGCTATTCTACTTTTGCAACATGCCAAATTTTTTACTAATATTTTTTCCATTTTCATGTTTTCTTTATATTTTTCACATAATTCTATAAACCAGTTTTGTAGAAATTTTATCCTTACTCCTAATGTATCTGCTAGTCCTGCTTCGTTCCAACTTTTTATTATTTTTGAGCTAAAGGGTTCTGGTAATTTTGTAAAATATAATTTTCTTATCTCTTTACTTTCATCTGGACTATATGTTCCTTTATAATAATAGTCTCTAAATGCACAAGTATATTCATCTATATAACACATATTACATATTGCTAATTTTGTCATTAAATTTCTATTTGTAATTTTTTCTTTATTTTGTTCTTCTACTTCTGTTGTCATACTACTAAATTCATTTCTTATTGCTATTTCATATTTATTTAATATATCTGTAACTGTTGTTGTAGTTGTACCGTCAAGTTTTTTATTACTCCTTAATGTGTCTAAGCTTTCACTTGATAAATTTTGTAACCATAATTTTACAGTTCCTATTAATGTTCTTTCTATATATCCTGGTGTTTCCGTTATTGTTATTTTATTATCTATTAGTTGTTTTGAGATATATCCTATCCATAATTGTATTGTTTTATTTATATCTGCTACACAATCTAGATCTAAAAAATTATATTGTTCAGTTATCTGTCTTGGTGCCCATTTCTTATTTAACCTTTTATCCCATAATGTTTTGTTTCTGTCATATGCATCATAACTTACTCTGTAATAGGTTGGGTTTAATTGTTTTGGATTTTTTATTCCTGATATGCTTGGTTTATCTTCGTTCATATCTCCTGTATTTATTTCTGGGTTTATTTTTATCTTTTCTGTTTTTTCTATAAGTTCTGTGTATGTTTCACTTGTTTCTGAATAGTTTTCTCCTAGTTCTGTGTCTTTATCACTTTGGTCATTTATTTCGTTTATACTTATTTTTGATGGACTCTCCTGTACTTCTTCTAACTGTAATTTGAATCTTTCTATCTCATTTGTTAGTTTTAGTTCTTCTTCTTCTTCTTTACGTTTTTCCTTTTCTTTTAGTTTATTTGCATACATCTGTTTTAGCATCTCTAATTCTTTTTCTAATTCTGTTATTTTAGTGTTTTTTACTTCCTCTATCTGTTGTATTTTTTCTTTAGCTTGCTGTTGTATTTCTTTAATCTCTCGTTTTCTATCTATTTCTTCGTTTTCTTTTGTTATTCTAACCATGGCGGTTAAACTATCCTCTAGTTTTACAGTTTCTTTTTCTAACATTAAGTTTAGGTTATTTCCTATTTTTTTATATCTTCTTCCTAAGTTAGAAAATATTATTGTTATTTTTAATCCTTCTGGATTCTCATATGTTTTCTCTTCTAATGCGAATTCTTCTTTATTCATCTTTTATCCTTTAGATAACAAACATATTTATATTCTGTTTTAGATATTATATCGATTAATTTGGACAGCCTGGCTTTGTTTATTTTTGTGATACTCAAGTATTCATATTCTATATATAGTTTCTTTAGTTTCTTCCTAATTTTCTGCGATTTCTTAGTTATTTTGATTGTTTCACTGTTTTGCGGGTTTGTACTATTAATGTCAGTGTTATTTTTCATGATTTGCTTCTTAATATAAATGTTTATTTTTCATAGCTCTGATACCAATTTGGGGGGGTTGTTTGAGTTCATCTTATTTTTCATAGGATCTTTTTCATGTAGTTGTGGAATTAAATGCTTTTTCATGATTATCTGTAGCTAACGAAATTAACCTTGAAATTTCTTTTATATTTTCAAGTGTGTATTCTAAGTATTTAATATCTTTAGTTTTTTGATATTCTTCTATATTTTTTTCTAATATTATTTTGGACATATTTATATGTTTTAGAATTTCTAACCAGTACTTAAAATATTTGTAACTATCAATTTTTGATTTGTTCATATTAATACTGAGATGTATACCTGTTGATACATATATCCATGGTTTCTATATTTCTCAGTGTTATTTCTTTTCTGTGTTGATAACTTTCAAGTTTATCTTCATAAAATTCAATTTCATTTTCTATAGTTAGTAAAGCTTTATTACGTAATTTATTATATCTAATAATATCTTTGCAGGTTTTAATATTGTATTTAACACAATCTATTTTTCTATTTATGTTACTGAGGTTTTTAAGAAGTTTCCATTTCTGGGTATTATAGAATCTTATATAATGAAAAGTGTTATGTTTCATTTATAAAAAGATTTTATTAACTTGATATGTGATCATTAGTCTGAATATAAATCTAGTTCATATAGATCTAATATATCTATTTCATGTGATACAATTAGTTCCGTAAATGCTTGTTCCATTACATATATTATTTCAAAAGTAACTAAAATATCGTAAATTTCTCTTTTAACATCGTTATTAAGTCTCTTAAAGATATATAACATAAGTATTTTGTAGTCAATATTTTCTTCTAATAAATATGTGTGGTTGTTCATTCAGATTTATTATTTATCCTTATCATGTGTTTACTAAACATATTCCATCTAACCTCTTTGTTTATCATAGAGTTTATCATATTTTAATAAGTTATACTGAACAATCTTTTCTGGTCACTACCATGTTTTTCATGCTTCAATCATTTACCCTAACAGCGCCTCAACTCTGTGTACTCCCCTAAACGGCTTCCTTGCCTACTGGTTTCCACTTTAGGATGGCATAGTCTGGGCTTAACTACGCTCAGCATTATTAGACAGGCAAACTTTCTCAAGATGTTCTTTATAACAGTACTATAACATGATAAACAATTATGATATTCAAGAGATTATAAGGAATATATGAGTTTAGTTAAACATGATTATGAATAAACTTACCTGGTTTTGTAACTCGTTTGAATGCTCCATAGCTTTCTGAAGTTTGTATATAATTAGATATTTTATTGAGAGAAGATAAGAGAGAGAGTGAGGATGAGGATGTCTGAGGATGTCTGAGGATGTCTGAGGATGTCTTCCTTCCTCGGATTTACATTCTATATAAAGAAAATTAAAACGACTCTTACTGTTTACAAATGACTCCTACTATTCATGAACGACCTTTACTGTTCATGATTATGACATATACTATTTACTTTATGACTCTTACTATTCATGAACGACCTTTACTGTTCATGATTATGACATATACTATTTACTTTATGACTCTTACTATTCATGAACGACCTTTACTGTTCATGAATGCGACTAGTACTATTTACTTTACATTATATGTTTCCAGTAGCTGTCTTCTTCTTTTGTCTTCTTGTTGATACCTTCATTCTAGTTGGACTTCTGGTACATAGTTATCATCTCCGTTGCACTTTGAACATATGTGGTCTGGATATTTGTGTCCTACTAGTTTGCAGTATCTTGTTAATAACTCGTTTGAAATAAATTCTTTTTTCAATGCTCTGGTAGTTGGTTGCATTTCTGGCTTTAATAATGATAAAATCCATTTCTGGACTTCATCCATATCTCCTTGTCGTAGTTCCTTCGAGTTGGCATATATCATCAATTTGTCTCTGGAATAGTAGCTCCAGATAGCATTTCCTTGTAGATAATTGTTAGCTAGTTCTTGAATAATAGTTGCTATACCAATTATTCTTTTATTAGCATAGAAACTTGGTATCTCCATTTTCTGTATCTCCGGTTGTTTCTCTATCTCTTCCGGTATTATCATATCTCGTGTTAGTCCTATTTTTATCACCTGTATTATGGGTTTTATTTCATCATATAGTATTTCCGCTGGTGCTGTATAGAATTTGATGAAGAATAGGTTGCCTTTTGTAATTCTCTTGAAGGTGACAAATGCTTTGTATAGCTCTGGTATTCCAATTATTTCTTCTCCGTCATGGGTATATACTGTGCTGAGTAGTCCGTAGTTGTAACATGTTTTTACTAGGTTTGCTTTTGTTTTTGGCTGGGCTATAAGCCTATTATATCCCTGTAGTTTTTGGGTTACATAATCTTGTGTTGGATCTGTAGTAGTTGTTGATCTAGGGTTTAGGTTCAGAAATGTCTGGATTTTATATATATTCTCAATATATGTTTGAGTAATATGGTTATATACCTTTTTGTTGTGGTGTAGGCTATTAGCATAGGTTGAAGTTTGTGGGGCTATAACTATTGCTTCTCTTGGCTTTTTTGATGTAAATGGCTTATCAAATACGGTATTTAGGTTTACATTGATATGTGGTTTTTTGCTAACTTGGTTGCTTGTACCTACAGCTGTATATAAAGCAACTGTGTTATGGGTTTTTTGGAGTTTCCCAACGTCTCCTTCTACCTCTGGAAGTTTAGAGTCTTCCGATTGACTTAGCTCCGCATTTTTATAGTCATGCTGCTGACTTTCTAGCTGTTGTAATCTTTTTCCCATACTCTCCATCTGTAAGGATAGAGTAGTAAGGATTGTAAATATGTCTTTTGATTCTTGGCTTTCATCTGTTTGGGTACCTTTGTCTTGATAGGTAGTCTGCAATAACATTCTTGTCAGTCCGTATTACTTCAATTGTAAATGTAAAATTTTGTATATTTAATACAAGTCTCCTTATTTCCTTTGTAGTTACTGAATCCTGTACTTTCCGAGTTATCCACCATTTTACTTGTGTATTATCTGTTCTTACTATAAATTTGTTATAAACAATATATGGCTCAAATGCTAACAAACATTTATATAATCCAAATAGTTCTTTCCTATTTATTTCCCATTTTAATTGTGGTTCCGTGTATGATCCGGAATAATATCTACAATGGTGTTCAATTTTTTCATTATCATATTTATATTTTAGAACTCCTCCGTAGCTGTGATCACTAGAATCAGTTTCTACAATATATGTAAATTGTTTCTTTTCATCTGGAAAATATAGTTTTGGTAATTTTTTACACATATTTTTAATCTTCTGTATATGTATTTTATCTTTTTCGTCAAAATGATATTCTATGTCCTTTTTTAATTTTTTCTGTAATGGTTTTAAGTTTTCTGCTAATTTAGGAATATATTCTCTTACTTGGTTAACCAATCCTAAAAATGATTGTAACTTCTTTTTTGTATCAAGTGTTTCATTCAAGTTAATTATTTTTTGTACTACATGGGTTTGCATTTTTATTCCGTTTTTATCTATTTGTATACCTAAAAATTCTATTTGATTTTTCATTACTTCTGCTTTCTTTTTACTTAAACTTATTCCTGATATTTCTACAATGTGTATGAATTTTTCTAGTAGTTTTATATGTTCGTTCTCTGTTCTAGAATATAGCAATATATCATCTATATATATTATACAATTTTCTAATTGGTTGAAGTAATTATCCATAAAATGTTGATACCTACCTGGTGCATTTTTATATCCAAAAGGTAATACGTTCCATTCGTAAAATCCTTGTGGTACTGTGAATGCTGTTAACTTTTTAGATTCATCTTCTAGTTTTAAATGGTAAAATCCTGATTTACAGTCAAATTTACTAAAATAGTTATATCCTTGTATTTGTCTAATTTTCAGTATTTTATTTGGTATCGGATAATTATATGTTTTTGTTTTTGCATTTAAGTTTCTATAATCTATAACCATACGGCTTTTTCCTCTTTTTTGTTCACTATGCTTATTTACTATAAATGCTGGGCTAGTATGTTTACTATTACTTTCTTGTATGTAGTTATTATCTAATAATTCTTTTATATGCATTTTAAATTCTGTTAAATCATTAAAATTGTATTTTAAAGGTTTTTGTGTTATTATGCTATTTTCATCTATTAGTTCAATCTTTATTTTTGTTTGATGTTTTTCACATCCTTGGAGTGGATTATCATTATATAGTAATTCTAGTTTATCTTGTAGTGGTTTTATCTTATTTATTGAGAAAATGATTATCTCTATATTATGGTTACTTTGTATTACATTTTCTAATTTTTGGGTAATCTTTTCACTTCCTTTAATCCAGGGTGTTGTTTTTCTTACTTTATTATTTACTCTTTTTGCTCCTAATTTTTGTTTACACGGGGTAGTAAACCACCAATGTGTTTTTGTTATAATATGTGGGTATAATTTATCTAAAAATGGCATTCCTAATAATATATCTTTATTTGTGAATTCGTAACTATATATTTCTTCTATGGTTAATATTTTATCCCATATTTGTATTTTTATATTTCTTGCTTTATATGTTATCATACTTCCTTCATTATTAAATCCTGTTACTACTATGGGAGTTTTTAGCTTTTCCCATTTACTTTCTGGTAAACAATTATGTCTACACATATTAGCTTCTGCTCCTGTATCCACCATAGGTGTATAATATCTATTATAATATCCTTCTACTATTATTTTGGAAAGTATGTATATCTTTGGCATTATATCAAAGTTCTTTTTATTATTATTTTCTTATTTTCATAACTTATTGTTAATTGCCTATCTTCTAATTTATATGGTTTGACTTTTTCTAACCATTTTATCCCTAGTGTAATATTTTTATCTCCTTGATATATTTTAAAATTTATTAATATTGGTATTCCTCCAATAATTAATTCTTTTTCAGTTGTTTCTTCGTTTTTTCTTAACGCTTTTGGTAGTTCTGAATTTTGTTGTTCTATTGTTACTATCTCTTGTTCTGGTATTAGTTCTCTTATAACATAATTCTCTTCCTGCCCTGTATTTATTAGTATTAAATATTTTCTTTGGTCCATTATTCCTGTTATATAATAATGATGTGGGTTTATTTCTTCTATTTTTTGTTCTATTAATTTTTGTGGAGTGGTATAATTTATTCTTTTTGATGTACTTCTTGATGTACTTCTTGATGATGTTTCTGGCATTTCATTATTTATTCGTTTTGATGTGCTTAATCTTTCTTTTACTATTTCTAAATCTTCATCCATGTCTATTTCTGTATAACTGTAATCATTGTTGTCTATAACTGATACTATTCTTTCGAATGGATTTTCTATTTTTATTTTATTTATTTTATTTTTAGCTGTTATCTTATATTTTGTTGTTAAGACATATAGATTTTTACATCTTGCTGTGAATATTTTACTTCCTGGTGCTAATTCTATTCCAGACATTTTCCAGTATAATACTAATGATTTGCCTACTGCATAATAGAATCATGCCTATAGGGTTCCACTTTCAATTTCATTTGCATAGTAGAATCATGCCTATAGGGTTCCACTTTCAATTTCATTTGCATCATAATAGAAATCATGTCTATAAGGACCTCACTTTTAATGTCATTTGCATCAGATATAAACCATGTTCGTAAAATTTGTCATGTTAGGACCTCTCATATACTGCAAATTGACTCAAACCAGTAATACGCCTAGATACTATACCTATAGGGATTTCTATTCGTAATTATGTCAGAAAGTCTAATTAGCCTAATAAGTCGACTTCATCTCACCTAGGTTACTTGTCAAAACTGGTCTTGTTAAGCGATAACATCTCTAAAACTGGTCCTTTCATAATTGCTTTAATCCCATTAGATATCCTGCCTATAGGAATTGAAAGGTTCTATTTCGAAAACTTGTATGTTTCTGCATTAACATAGACACATTACTGCATATAGGCAAGCCTTAGAGCATTTTCAAAACTTGCATTTCTCCGAAGCTATTTCTGTCACTCAACGTCTCTGAATTCTAATAAGCTTTTAAAGAAGAGGTCCTAGGCAACTAATAGGTTATGAATTATGTATCTGAAAGTGGTTTATTTCTTCATAATCACTTAGAAATCCTGTTTTAGGACTTTGATTAATAAAGACCTTACTTGTGCCTAAGTCGTGTTGCTTGAATGTTTGTTTGAGGAGGAATTATGAGCCTTTTACTTGCTCCCATTATGTGAAAGTCCTAGATGATTTTTGATTGTCGCCTTAGATTTTTGCCTTTAAAACTGTAGGATACGTCTAGAACCACCTATAGGTAGAGGTCCTAACTCCCTCCGGGACTATTAAGAATTGACGGGTAGCAGCACACAATGGGAATTAGTGGCTAAACACTCGTTTTGCATGACCAATAAGGGGATGGGAAGGGTAGACATGGGATATGATGACTACGTGTTAGTGCCACGTGTAGCCCCTCATCAAGGAGTGTTTACCAGACATTGCGTGGGGTGATGCTATAGGACAAACAACCTAGGACCCCTTTTTATCAAACTCTCTCTTTATTTAAAAACCTTTCAACTTGTTCAAACCTTTATCTTACTATTTGAACTATCCAACATGCTTTACTTGCAACTTATTTGATTCAACTATTTGTATGGACTAATTTGTAAATATAAGTTCGATCGGAACCCACAGTTGTGGACCAAGAGGGGTGCCTAACACCTTCCCCTAGAGGTTATCTCGAGCCCTTACCCTAATCTCTAGTAATGCAATCCAACCCAAGAGTTAATCACTCTAGGTGTCCTAGTGCACCATAATCTGTTAGGTGGCGACTCTTCAAACACCTAATTCCCAAAAGGAAATAAGTCATTGCACCCCATGAATGTCGAAACCGAACCTCTTTCCACGAAGAGGGAAAAAAAGGGACGCGACAGCATAGCGACTCTGTTGGGTATATTTTTAGGCTCTTACCATAACGAACTCGTCTTTGCAAATTAGTCTGAGCATTCTTATCCCGTACCCTTCTCCCTTATTTGAACTTAACTGCCTATTTTTTAAGCATTTATGATTTCTTTATTGCCCTGAAACTGACTTGTATCTTTATTTTCTTTTTCCTGTAACTGACTGTCATATTCCACTCGTGCGTATCAAATCCTATAGCAACGCTTTAATGAGTGGTTTCGCTCTTCATATTTATTACCCTTAATTTCGGAAAGGCTTATTTGCGGTAAAACCAGTCGATCAGCGGTGCAGTCGACGGTTTCGTGCCTTCCCCCTCAAGTTGTCCGCTTGAGGGTATCAGTCTAAAGCCCCATAGAAACCTTACTCTATTAAATTGTGCATGCATCATGGTCAAACCTAGTCGGATCAGTTATGTTGTCCACATAATGATCCTTTAAGATAAGCCTTATCCAAAGTCCATCGGGTTTTCCATAAGCCCAACGGACACAAACACGTCCTGTGCATTAATTTGGAGAACTAAATGCCGATATGTTGATCATAAATGTATAAATAGTCGAGTCCGGTGGGGGTAAGGTCTAACCCTTTTGTTTGCAGAAAATGAGACACAAGGTCCCCAGCTTCAGTATAGTAAGCACACCCTCACTCTTGCTAGACTGGCGGAGGAGTCTTCCATCAAATGACCAAATCAATGAATGGAAAGAGAGGGCCGTCAAAGCTAGCGAAAAGCTGGAATATTTGGAATATAGTCTGCTGGAATTGGAAGGAAAGGTGAAGAAGAGAGTCATCGACTGCCAGAACGCTGACGACAACAAAGGAGTACACCTGGCAAAGGCATTTTTACTGGTGAACCTACGCGAATTGGAGGATTTGACCAACGAGAGCATTTAACCTGAAGGAAGTCCTTCTGGGACCAAATAGATTAGATTTACTTATTTTTCTCAAACTGTAATAAGGCCAATTACCAGTAGTGACTTGTTTTATTATTATGTTAGTGTTGTTTTTGGATTCGTCTACTTTTATATTATGAAATAAAGCACTTATTGACATTTGAAGTTCTCCAAATTTATTTGTCGCTAGGCCTACCTCGGGCACAACGAGGTTCCCAGAGTAGGACACAAATTTACATGTCCGCAATATGTGTTTAAATACCGCAAACGTTTCAGGGTCCCCACTAACTTGTAACCTTTTGTTTTGTTTACATTTATTATTATTATTATTTCCATCCCCATAGGTTGGTTCATCCATACTTGCCTCATTAGCATATCATACCAGATCCAGAGGCCCTCCACCTCCTCCTCCTCCAAGAAACACAAAAAGCAGAGGGAAAGCAAAGATGGTTGACTTAAGTGGAATTCGAAAGGAAAACATTGAGAACGCAGAGACCTCCGATGGCCGTAGTACTCCAGACCTGAATGACCTGGTTTTGAGACTTGAACAAAAGATACTAGAACTGCAAGGAGAACTTGAGCAGGTCCGCAATTTGGCTAACTTGTCACTCACCCTCAATGTCCCTGATATCCACCAACAGAACGCAAAGAACCCAACACCTCCTCAAAACACACAACACCAACAACCGCAAAATCCAACCATACCAAATCAATATGCAACTCCACCACAAAATATCAATCCATTTCTGGTACCAACTCCCCCACAACAATATCACCAATCAATTCCATACCAACTAACCACCACTTACTACACTCCCCAAAATACACCACCACTCATTCCCGACACACAAAACTCCACCAATGACCATCACTATACCCAAGTTCCTGGCACCCATCAGAGCAACCCCATATACGTGGAAACTATACCACATTCTACCCCGCCAATATCTTATGCATCGGAACCCTCCGAAAAGGACCTGCTAATTAAAAACATGGCCGAAGAACTTAAGAAGTTAACAAGCCGAGTTCAAGGTGTTGAAGGCGATAGAGGAATAGAAGGTTTGAATTATGAAGATCTGTGCATACAGCCCGATGTGGAACTACCAAATGGGTACAAACCTCCCAAGTTCGAAATGTTCGATGGTATAGTTGATCCCAGGGTTCACCTAAGGACCTACTGTGACAAGCTTGTCGGGGTTGGAAAGGATGAAAAGATTCAAGTGAAGCTCTTTATGAGAAGCCTTACTGGGGACGCGTTGTCTTGGTATATCATCCAGAATCCCAAGAAATGGTCCAATTGGGTAAGCATGACATCAGATTTTATGGACCAGTTCAGGTTCAACACAGAAAATGCACCTGATGTCTTCTACATCTAGAATCTCAAGAAGAATCCCACTAAGACTTTCCGCGAATATGTTACTCGTTGGAGATCGGAAGCCGCCAAGGTCAGGGCTGCTTTGGACGAAGAATAGATGAATAAATTCTTCGTCAAAGCACAGGATCCACAATATTATAAGAGACTGATGGTCATCGAAAATCACAAATTCTCTGATATGATCAAGCTCGAGGAAAGGATCGAGGAAGGAATAAATAGCGGAATGGTAACAAATTTCGAGGCACTACAAGCCACGAACAAGGCACTCCAATCAGGTGGTATATCGAAGAAAGGGAGGTTGGGGTAGTAATGGTGGCCGAAGGCCCAAAAACTCTACTCACATACCAAACAGACCTACCCACATACGAAACACCTCTACCGACATACCAAGCACCTCCACCTACATACCAAGCATCTCCACCAACATACCAAGGATCACCACCTACATATCAACTCTCATCTCCTAGATATTCTCAACCAGCCACTGTCCATCATACCTATAATTTCCAACCATCCCACTTCCAATCACCACCAAATCGCCAAAGTTATCCAAGACCGAGACCCAATTTCGACCGCAAGCCACCCAGATAATACACTGCCATTGCTGAGCCCATCGACCAAATGTATGAAAGGTTAAAGGCTGCAGGTTATGTCACTCCTATTCCCACTGTGGCACTAGAAAATCCATCCCAATGGGTTAATATGAACAAAACATGTGCATACCACTCCGGTATGAAAGGGCACATCACTGCTGAGTGCCAAACATTGAAGGAAAAGATCCAGACACTCATTGACAACAAGGTCATCCAAGCGAAGGAAGTTTCACCCAATGTCCGCAACAATCCCCTCCCTGATCACAGAGGTGACAGTGTAAATGTTATAGAAACGAATGAGGAATGGGACCCTGAGGGGTCAATCAGACTTATCCGAGAAGGCGATGACTTTAAGATTGCAGTTACACTTACTCCTATTATGGTTCATACTCAAGCACCTATTGACATTGAGGTAACCGCATCAGTTCCATTCGAGGTGGAAGTAACTCCACCCACAGCCACCTTCGCTCCATTTGAAGTAGAAGTGGTCACACCTTTTTCCGTGACGGTGTCAACCACACCCCCATTCAACTCAAAAGAAATACCCTGGGATTATGTCACCGAGGCTCGGCGAAAAGGGAAGTCTAAGATAGAAGAATCTGATGCTGCACAAGGGATGACTAGAACTGGAAGAGTCTACACACCTGAACATCTGGGAGGTTCAAGTAAGGATACCATTCCTAGGCAACCTGTCATTGAGACTAGACTGGATGACTTGTAGAGGAAAGTACAGGCAAACGAGCATTATGTCGTTGATCATATGAAAAAAGTCCCTGCTCAGATATCTATCTTGTCACTACTACAAAAATCAGAGGCACACAAGAATGCCTTGATCAAAGTACTGAGCGAGGCTTATGTACCCAATAATATCACTGGTGGAGAAATGGCCAACATGGTCAGTCAAGTGCTGGAGAGTCATAAGATTATCTTCCACGAAGATGAGCTTCCACCCAAAGGTCTGAATCACAATCGAGCATTGCATATTACGGTACAATTTGAAAACAAATTCATTTTCAGGGTCCTGGTTGATGGAGGTTCGAGTATGAATATTTGTCTACTGGACACCTTGAAAAGGTTGGACAAAGGTTTCCATGAAATACGGACCGGAAGCATGAATGTGAAGGCTTTCTATGGGTCCTAGAGGGCCACGATCAGGGAGATCAACCTTTGCTTGCAAATGGGACCAACTTGGTTCGATGTTGAATTCCAAGTGATTGACATACCAGCCTCATATGATCTTTTGTTGGGCCGCCCATGGATCCATGCTGCTGGAGCCGTACCCTCCACATTACACCAAGTCATAAAATTCGAATGGAACCGTCAGGAGGTAATCATTCATAGGGACGGGAGCAATCCCATTTACACCAGTCAAACCATTCCAGCCATGGGACATAAAAGAAAGCTAGGAGGGGAAACCTATTATCACATTGAACGGGTCTATACCATCGAGAAAGACAAGTGGTGGAGTAACAAAATAGAAAGTATACTAGCATGGTCTGGATATGAACCCGGCAAGGGGTTGGGAAAGAACCTCCAGGATATCACCAAGTCGATACGACTGAAAAATCATGGTACCACCTTTGGGCTCGGATACCAGTATACATGGAAAGAGTATAGGGAATGGTCGCCTCCATGGCGTGTACTGTATTACCCTCTTGAGCAACCGATACCCCGTTTGGAACAGGCTTTCCATCAGGCGGACACAATATGGGGAACTGCTGAAGAAGAAGCACTAGCTGGGCTGAAGGATCTGTTCTTGGAAGATGAGCATATAGACTATAGTGCCATAATTGAGGAGGATAAGGAAGAAGGCCTCTCCATTCAGACCGTGGCAAAGGGAGCTGTTCTCAAAAACTGAATCGTCACACTAACTCAAGCCCGCCGAGTCCCTGGGTAGCTTGGCAGAATTTATAGTCGTTCTAGGCATTTAAAATTTTCCAGCAATTTTGTTTTACGATTTCTTTGTTTCAAAATTAATGCTCGATTCACCGAGCCAAGCTTTGTTTGAACAATTTTCTCAGTTTTAATCAAATGCATTTATCCTTTATCATTATTCATTTCTATTTTTTATACTTTTTCTTTCTACAGTGTTATTATTACTTTTCCTGATGAACCAATGACTGTGACATGTAATGAGGCAACGTATCATGAAAATAGTGACTCAGAGGAAGAAGATGAGATACCCAAGGAAATTGTTAGGGAAGTTGAGAATTTTGAGAACAAGCCTAAATCCATTTGGACGAAACATAAACAGTAAATTTGGGAGACGCCGAGACCGTCAAAGAGACCCGCATCAGCATTTATTTGTCACCAACAGAAAAGGAAGAGTACATCCGTTTTCTAAAAGAATATGAGGATATCTTCGCATGGTTGTATGATGAAATGACCGGTCTGAGCACATCTATAGTGGCTCACAAGTTGCCTACCAATCCTATGTGCCCGCCAGTTAAGCAGAAACTCAAAAAATTCAAACCAGACATGAGTTTGAAGATCAAGGAGGAAGTTACCAAACAGATCAAAGCCAAGTTTCTTAGGGTGGTTGAGTACCTAATATGGTTAGCTAACATTGTGCCAGTTCCGAAGAAAGACGGGAAGGTCAGGGTCTGTGTTGATTATCGGGATTTAAATAGAGAAAGTCCCAAAGACGATTTCCCACTTCCGAACATACACATCCTGATCGATAACTGTGCCAAGCATGAACTCCAATCCTTTGTGGATTGTTTCGCAGGTTATCACCAGATGTAGATGGACTAGAAAGATGCTGAGAAGACAGCTTTTATTACGCCTTGGGGAGTATACTATTACAAAATGATGTCGTTCGGTCTGAAGAACGCTGGGGCCACTTACATGAGAGCCATGACAACAATTTTCCATGATATGATACAAAAAGAAATAGAGGTATATGTGGACGTCGTCATTATCAAATCCAAGAGGGCCACGGATCACATAGCAAACTTGAGGAAGTTCTTCGACAGGCTCAGGAGGTACAATTTGAAGTTAAACTCCTACAAAGTGTGCATTCAGGGTTCCGGTAGGAAAGTTACTGGGATTCATTGTCAATCACCGAGGGATCGAGCTAGATCCGACTAAAGTCAAAGTTATTCAGGAATTACCACCACCCAAAAGCAATAAGGATGTGATGAGCTTCCTGGGGCGGCTCAACTACATCAGCCGATTCATAGCACAATCCACAGTAATATGTGAACGCATCTTCAAGATGCTGAGGAAAAATGCCAAGACAATTTGGACCGAGGATTGTTAGAAAGCTTTTGACAAGATCAAGGAATACCTGTCCACACCGCCAATTCTGGTCCCCCCAGAACCAAGACGACCATTGCTTCTTTATTTATCCATGTTAGATGGAGCCTTTGGATGTATTTTGGGACAACATGATGAGACAGGAAGAAAGGAGCAACCCATATATTACCTGAGTGAGAAATTCACACCTTATGAAACACGGTATTCTCTGCTTGAACGTACCTGCTGTGCTTTGACCTGGACAACCCAGAAGTTGAGGCATTATTTCTCTGCATACACTACATACCTCATATCCAGGATTGATCCTCTGAAGTACATATTTTAGAAGCCTGTGCCTACGAGGAAGTTGGCTAAATGGAAGATACTACTAAGTGATCTTGACATCGTCTACATAACTCAAAAGGCGGTCAAAGGACAAGCATTGGCAGATCACCTTGCTGAAAATCTGGTGGGAGGAGAATATGAACCTTTGAAAACATATTCTCCTGATGAAGAAGTATCATTCATAGGAGAGGATATTACCGAAGTATATGATGGTTGGAGGATGTTCTTTGATGGAGCCGCAAATTTCAAAGGAGTGGGCATTAGAGCAGTTTTGGTGTCATAAACGGGTCAGCATTGTCCCGTATCTGCTAAACTCAAATTTCCCTACACCAACAACATGGCGGAATATGAAGCTTACATACTAGGGCTCAATATGGCAGTCGACATAAACATCCAGGAGTTGTTGGTGATCAGCGATTCAGATTTGCTCGTGCACCAGGTGCAAGGAGAATGGGCTACCAAAAATTCCAAGATATTGCCATATCTGCACCATGTGCAGGAATTGAAAAGGAGGTTCATGGAGATAAAATTCTGACATGTGCCCAGAATTCAGAATGAGTTTGCTGACGCATTAGCCACTTTGTCATCAATGATATAGCATCCAGATAAGAACAATATTGATCCCATTCCAGTGAGGATCAATAATCAACCAACATATTGTGCTCATGTTGAGGAGGAAGCAGATGGAAACCTTGGTTCCATGACATCAAGGAGTACCTATCAAAAGGAGAATACCTGGAGCATGCAAATCACATTCAGAAACGCACGCTCCGGAGATTGTCAAATCATTTCTTCCACAACGGAGGGAACTTGTACAAAAGAACTCCGGATTTGGGTTTGCTAAGGTGTGTCAAAGCAAAGGAAGCTTCTAAGCTACTTGAGGATGTGCATGCTGAGACATGTGGCCTGCACATGAATGGTTTTGTTCGGGCCAAAAAAGATACTCAGGGCAGGTTACTTTTGGATAACCATGGAGACGGATTGTATTCAGTATGTTCGTAGATGCTTTCAATGTCAAGTGCACGCCGACATGATAAAAGTGCCACCAAATGAGCTCAATGCAACAAGCTCACCTTGGCCATTCGCCGCTTGGGAATGGATGTTATTGGTCCGACTGAGCCCATGGCTTCAAACGGACATCAGTTTATTCTGGTAGCCATTGACTACTTCACAAAATGGGTAGAAGATGCATCTTACAAAGCTGTAACCAAGAAGGTCGTCGCAGATTTTGTCAACGATCGTATTGTCTGTCGATTCGGAGTTCCTAAGTCCATTATCACTAACAACGCCACCAACCTCAATAGTGATCTAATGAAGGCTATATGTGAAACCTTCAAAATCAAGCACAAGAATTCCACCACCTACAGACCTCAGATGAATGGGGTCGTAGAAGCCTCCAACAAGAATATTAAAAAGATACTGAGAAAAATGGTAGAGAATCACAAGCAGTGGCATGAGAAGTTACCCTTTACTCTGTTAGGGTATTGTACCACAGTTTGCACGTCAACCGGGGCAACCCCCTACATGATGGTTTATGGTACTGAGGCTATCATACCAGCCAAGAGAGAAATTCCTTCTTTATGAGTCATATAGGAAGCTGAACTCAGCGATGCGGAATGTGTAAGAAATCGCTACAAACAATTGGCCCTTATCGATGGAAAGAGGATGAACGCCGTATGCCATGGCCAACTCTATCAGAATAAAATGTCCAGAGCTTTCAACAAAAGGGTCAAACCAAGCCAGTTCGCACCAGGACAGCTGGTATTAAAGAAGATGTTTCCACACCAAGATGAAGCCAAAGGGAAATTCTCTCCCCAACTGGCAAGGTCCGTATATGGTTCATAGAGTACTAATAGGAGGAGCGCTCATACTTGCAGAGATGGATGGATAGATTTGGTCAAAACCAATTAATTCAGACGCAGTCAAGAGATACTATGCCTAGATTATTTCACATTTTTCTTTCCTGATGTATTGAACTACGATTGACCTAATTTCCATTTAAGAGGGGATACGTAGGAAGCCTTATGGGTTCGGTCATATAATAATAAATTTTTCATTTTCCCCAAAATCAGAAACTGGGGCAGAATTTTGAGGAGGGTCCTCAAAATTCCGGAGCAAGTCCAGCCAACGCACGTTAGGAAGCCAGTAATCAGTCAAAACTGGGGCAGAATTTTGAGAACTGAAGAAGATTCAGCAAGGTCCACCATCCGCAAACGGTTAGAAATCATCTACCAAACTGGGGCAGAATTTTGAGGAGGACCCTCAAAATTCCAACATAAGAAAGCTGCAATGCCTTTGAAATGTGTCACAGTCGCTAGTTCATCAAAAGTTACTTGATATATCAATACGCTTCCAAAATGATTCTAGTTTATCAATGAATGCATATTTTTTGAAAATTCTATTTTTATAACAGTCAGGTGCTACCTAGGGGAACTTGAAGGGGGCTTCCAGAGCGGAGCAGAGCAAGGCCGGCAAGCGAAGCAAGAACCAACCTCCCCTCATAAAACTTACGACTTTTCTTTGAACGCAGGCACATTTTTACAATAGCTTTCAGATTCACCATCCATCCGGCTGTTAGACGTTGAACCTATCCTAGCTAAGATACTCTATCCTTATCTGTTATGTTCTCTTTGCATGAGTCTAATCCTTGACTCCATATTTGTATGAGTCTAATCCCTGACTCCATATTTGCATGAGTCTAATATCTGACTCCATATCTGCATAAGGCTAAGCTTTGCCTTCCATTTGCATGGGACTAAGCCCTATACTGAATCTTGCATGAGGCTAAGCCCTGCCTCCATTTTGCATAAGGCTAAGCACTGCCTTCTCTTGGCATAAGTCTAATCCTTGACTCCATATTTGCATGAGTCTAAACCCTGACTCCATATTTGCATGAGTCTAATCTCTGACTCTATATATGCATAAGGCTAAGCTCTGTCTTCCGTTTGCATGGGACTAAGCCTTGTCCCGAATCTTGCATGAGGCTAAGCCTTGCCTCGATTTTGCATAAGGCTAAGCACTGCCTTCTCTTTGCATGAGACTAAGTCTTGTCTCCAATCTTGCATGAGTCTAATCTTCAACTCCATATTTGCATGAGTCTAAGCCCTGACTCCATATTTGCATGAGTCTAATCCCGGACTCTATATTTGCATAAGGCTAAGCATCACCTTCTCTCTGCATGAGTCTAAGCCCTGACTCCATACTTGCATGAGGCTAATCCTTGCCTCCCCATTTGCATAAGGCTAATCCTTGCCTCCCCACTTGCACGGGACTAAACACTTGTCCCTTTTTGCACCAATGTCGCTCTATTTTCTACTACTATCTACTTGCTTTTCAATCGGGCTAAGCTCTACCCTCCATTTAGCAAGACTAGGCCTTGTCTTGTTACATCATATTATTGCATATCATAGGTTGAAACATCGCAAATCTGTCCAAGGGTGCCATAGTCTAAAGGCACCATCCTCATAGCCTGAAGACATCATGCCATGGCCCGAGGATCTCTCGAACTTGCATATCATTATTCAAAGGCGTCATGGTTCAGAGGCACCATTTGTATGGTTCGAGAACATCATTTTATGGCCTACAAATCCCTCATCAAACAATTCATGGCCCAGGACGTCATGGTCCAAGAACATCATCTTTAACCGTCCGAAGACAACCTTGATTGTCCAAAGTGAATTTGCATCATGTTTAAATTTTTGCAAATACGTTTGTAGCATCTTTTATCTGTAGGTAACCAATAGGCAACCACTATCCTAGCAGGAGCAATCTCGCTCCAGTTCCATCTGACTGTCCTCATCATAACCGCTTCCACATCTCATGTCTGTTTTTACAATGATTTCATCAGCATACTCCGCAGGTGAATCCAGAACTACACATGGCCTGATTTCTATAAAACCAGGGATATGTAGGCAACTCGGAAATCGGAGCTCAGCCGCTATCTTTCAAAGCATCCCTTTCAGTCAAAATTGGTCATTATTTCTTTACCCGAAAACTCTTTCATCCTTCCCGGGTAAAGAGGGTCAGCTGTTGATACCCAATTTTTCCCTATATATTTTAAATAGGCATAAAAGCCTTCAAATAGCATATATATGCATATATAGTCATGCACAAGGATTTCATTATTTTTTCCATAATTTCAAGGGTTTAAATTGATTTATTTTCTACCTTTTTATCCATAAAATCCCCAATAATTATTTCCAAAATTATTGCTTTGATGATTCATCTATTGTATTTCTATATTTATGCCAAAACATGGCTAAAGTAATTTTTATATATTTTTACAATTACATTTAGTATTTTTTAAAGCTAAATTGCATATAATTGCAATGTTAGCCCATTTTAAGATATAATTATGTTTTATATGCATAAAATTGGACCCTATATTTTTAAATTGTTAATTATGTATTTTAAATCATTTTTCCACCTTAATTTATTCTCCAGAAATTACTATTATTTTTTTCTAAATTAAATAGGGGAAAATTGGCTATTTAAATAACAGCCAAATTTGGCTTTCAATTATAGCCAAAATTGGACCCCTTTCTAGCCCAATTTCACACCCAAATCACCTGACACATACCCTATTAACCCTTACCCAAACCCGGAACCCACCTACCCATTTTAATCTTGACTGTTGATCTGGGAGATCAATGGTCCACATAATTCCCTTCATTTTTTTAACTCTAATCGACCTCTAACCCTAAGTCATTTTTCTAAAGGCGTCGCCTTCAGATGCTCTCATATTCTCCTCTCTCAAACCTAACCTTAACACTCCATCAATCCCCTCCTTCTCCGGTCATCTCTAGCAACCTCCTTTTAACCTCAAGCCTCCAATGGGTCTCTCATCACCGTGTTCATCATCTCTAAGGCGTTCAAGGGTCCTAAGCCATGTCGATTTGGACCTAGGGTTTCTGATTCTATTGTTTGAGGCTTCTTTGGTGTGATTTTGGGCAAAATCACATCATGTGTGTTACGATTTGTGAAGTTACAACAGGTTCTTTCGATTTCTACTTAGGTTTCCTTTTGAAACCCGCAGATCTATGTTATTTCATGCTTTACGTCTGTTTCCTTCTATGATTTGCTTGTTCTCGAGCTTTCTTCTGAAAAATCTTCTACTCTAAACCGTTTTTACTTTCTTTGGAAAACTAAGGTTTTCTCGGAGTTCTTTCTATACCTGTTTCAACCGATTTCTTTATGATTAAACCGTTTTACCTTGTTTATCTTAACCGATATATATTCCTACTACTTTCTAACTCGACTCTGTTAAAAGCCCTAATTTTTAATGATTTTTCTTTACTTGTTTCTGTGTGTTAGCATGATTCCCTTTACTTGTGTTAGCATAATTTTCTATACTTGTTTCTATGTGTGTTAGCATGATTCTCTTCACTTCGTTTCTGTGTTAGCCTGTTTGCCTTGGTCTTGTTAATTTCTCGTGGTCACCATGCTTCGAATATGTCTTGCTGAATCTTTAGCCTACTCATATCACCTCTATATGACTGTGTTTGTTAATCTCTTGTTTCTTTCTGTTTACATAATAGACCTTGTTTGTTTGCTACTTCTGTTCATTCATCTCTATTTATGTGTTGAAACTATGCAGAATCATGACCCCTCATGATTGATTCTGATTTTCCTTAACTGTTGGTAATTGAAAGATTTTCCTTCTAAGCCCTAGAATTCTACTCGTCTGTTTGAATTAACTGATTTCATTACCTTATTTACTATGTTACTTGGTTTTACTTAGTCTTTCCTTAATTGGGTCTTTTTGAATTTTGTCCTAATTGACTACATTATGCCTAATGAACTCTGGCTCCTTTCCTTATTTAACTATGCACTGATTCCTATTCCTTCCTTATATGGTACTAAATCTTCTCGTTTGACCTTGATTCCCTTAACTTAAGGAAGTACTTCCTTGATTCTCTAAGTGATTGATTCTGAGTTTTTAAATTAGTATACTACTATGATTTTTACCTTATTCCACTACCTACCTTCAGCTATAAATACTCTAAGTCTTTCACAAACAACACACACTTGGTTTTCAAAAAAAAAACTCCTCTCTTACTAAAATCTCTGCTCTCCCTCTCTTGTGTTATTTAATACTACTAGCCGACTGCAAGCCAAGGCTAATCATCTGTGCTCTTTGGTTCTTTCATCTGCTTACTTTTATCTTTACTGCACTTTCACTCTACTCTTAGTTAATAAGTTCTGCCTCTCTAGTGTGTGTACTGCCTTGGGATCTTCTTGAGAACCCTCTTAACTCTGGCATACTGAGGCTGGACTTTCCACACTACATTGGTTCAATGCTTGGCTACTAAGTCTCGGTGTAAGCATTGCCTGGGGTCCTTGATACCCTTAGGGAACTTTGATGCACCTAGACTTTGATTTGTCTATGGAAATGAGGTTTGAAAGACCATTGGAGGCTTTGGGAAACTTGGGCCTGATTGCCGGCTCTCTATAGAATAGCTTCTTGATTTTCATTTCATTTATGTAATTCATTTATTGGCCTGTTATAATTTGTAAACAAATATTTGGGGTATTTAGTAAAAGGGTGGGTAGATGTATACTTTGTGGGGTAACATGGGTAGAAATCCTGCTCTTAGGATTTATTTTCAAATCTTCCTGCTGCATAATAGAATCATGCCTATAGGGTTCCACTTTCAATTTCATTTGCATCATTATAGAAATCATGTCAATAAAGACCTCACTTTTAATGTCATTTGCATCAGATATAAACCATGTTCGTAAAATTTGTCATGTTAGAAACCATGTTTCTAGGTTCCAAGCCATCATGTCTTAAATCAATTTAGGTATAAATACCATGCCTATAGGACATAATTCCAATTCAGTAAGTCTCTCATATACTGCAAATTGATTAAAACCAGTAATACGCCTAGATATAATGCCTATAGGGATTTCTATTCGTAATTATGTCAGAAAGTCTAATTAGCCGAATAAGTCGACTTCATCTCACCTAGTTTACTTCTCAAAACTGGTCTTGTTAAGCGATAACATCTCTAAAACTGGTCTTTTCATAATTGCTTTAATCCCATTAGATATCCTACCTTTATGTATTGAAAGGTTCTATTTCTAAAACTTGTCTATTTCTGCATTAACATAGACACAATACTGCATATAGGCAAGCCTTAGGGCATTTTCAAAACTTGAATTTCTCTGAAGCTGTTTCTATCACTCAACGTCTCTGAATTCTAATAAGCTTTTAAAGAAGAGATCCTAGGCAACTAATAGGTTATGACTTCTATATCTAAAATTGGTTTATTTCTGCATAATCACTGAGAAATCCTGCTTTAGGACTTTGATTAATAAAGACCTTACTTGTGTCTGAGTCATGTTGCCTGAATGTTTGTTTGAGGAGGAATTATGAGCCTTTTACTTGCTCCCATTATGTGAAAGTCCTAGATGTTTTTTGACTGTCGCCTTAGATTTTTTCTTTAAAAACCTTAGGGGTACGTCTAGAACCACCTATAAGTAGAGTTCCTAACCACCTCCGGGACTATTAAGAAGGGACGAGTAGCAGTACGCAATAGGAATCAGTGACCAAATACTCGCTTTGCATGACTAATAAGGGGATGGGAAGGGTAGACATAGGATATGATGACTACGTGTTAATGTCACGTGTAGCCCCTCATCGAGAAGTGTTTACCGGACATTGTGTGGGGTGATCCTATAGGGCAAACAACCTAGGACCCCTCTTTCTCAAACCCTCTCTTTATTTAAAAACTTTTCAACTTGTTCATACCTTTATCTTACTACTTGAACTATCCAACGTGCTTTACTTGCAACTTATCTGATTCAACTATTTGCATGGACTAATTTGTAGATATAAGTTTGGTCGGGACACACAATTGTGGACCAAGAGGGGTGCCTAACACCTCCCCCTCGAGGTTATCTTGAGCCCTTACCCTAATCTTTGGTAATGCAAACCAACCCAAGAGTTAATCACTCTAGGTGCCCTAACGCACCTTAATCCGTTAGGTGGAAACTCTTCAAATATCCAATTCCCAAAATGAAATGAGTCATCGCACCTCATGAATGTCGAAACCCGAACCTCTCTCCGCGAGGAGGGAAAAAAGGAGCGCGACAGTCCCAATTGATTCTTGATGAGGTTACTTTAGGATAGCTGAATTTTCCTTTCTTTTATCTTGAGGAGGTGGAAATTACTTTGTTTGCTTGAGGACAAGCAAAAGCTTAAGTTTGGGGGAGTTGATAACCAGGGATTCTAGTCTATTTTATGCTCCTTTTTGCTTGAGTTTTGGATTAAAAAATGTGTACAAGTATTCCCAAAAGCTAACTTGTTGTGCTTTTTTGCAGTGTTTGGTCAAGAACAGACAAGGATGTCATAACCAACTCAAAAAGGAGTAAAACCTGCACAAGTTCAGAGCCAAGTCAAAGCAGCGCTACAGCGTGAAATCCACCACGGACGCAGAAGAGCCACCACGATCGCGGTCCTCGGTGGCAAGGTTCAGAGAGATGATTTTCAGGGATTGCAAGCTATCGTGGTCCGCGGTGATTTTATGCGACCGCGGTACCTCTACTGTGACAGCGGTCCTTTTACCGCGGTCCGTGGAGAATGGATTTAGAGAGCCTGGAGATTGAGATAAAGTTGAAGACCGCGGTCCGTGGTTGATTTTACGCGGTCGTGGCAACCTCACCGATGCAATGGTCTATTTTTCACTATCAGCGGTATCTCCGTCAGGGGCATTTTTGTCCAGAAAATTTAGTTGTGTATAAATACTACTTTTCAGATTTTTAGGTCATCTTATTAGTAATGAGTATGTGAACGGTGACTTTTACCTACTTTGAGTAATTTTGTAGCTAGTTTAGCAATTAATCTTAGTTTCTTATCTTGTAATTATAATTTATGGAGTATTCTTCATCTCAATCTATGATTTCTTCTTCAATTATGAGTAGCTAAACCCATTAGCTAGGGTTGTGGATCAACCCTAGTGTGGGTATTTAATGGGTCTTTTATTTTAGGGCTTAGATGTTTATGGGTGGTTGATATTTGGCTTGATTTATGCTTTCTATATTGAATTAGTGATTGCAAACACTAATTTCTGCTTTTTTGACTTAGGCTCTTCTTGTGAAAGAGAGACTAAGTCTAGGAATTTCAGGCTAACAATGAATTGGGGTGTATTCAAGAGATTGATAGCCTCAATTAAAGGGTTAAACCTAGAGATAGTAATACTCGACTTGAGCAAATATTGCTTGCACAAATTGAACACCCAATTGGGCTTAAGAAAGCCAATTTGGGAAAAGAAACTCTTACTACCGAGAGGTGTAGAGTGACTAGCTTCGTGCATTGACTATATCATGATCCCAACTATAACATTATTGCCCTAATTTCTAAATCCCGTTAGATACTCACCTAGGAGTAAGTCACTGCCCTAGTGCTTCTTTACCCATTTAGAAAACCCGACAAAAATATCTACTTAGCTTAATTTCGTGCATCATTAGTATAAAACTTAGAAGTAACAAACAAACAAGAATGATTGGAAGTGTAATCAAGAGCACTACACACTGCTAGATTAGATAGGAATCCAACTCCAAACATTATATTAGCTCCCTGTGGATTCGATCCCGACCTTCTCAAGTAAAAGCTGCATTGACCACTTTTGCCACTCTGTAGTAGTGTAGGGTTGGACCCGATCACTCATCTTCAATCAGAAATAACATATGTGACCCCGTATTCTTCAATGTTCAACTTTACCATGACTGTATATTGTTCTCTGCAGCACCAGTCTGCACCAGAGCACAACCAACTTTACCACGGTCGTATATTGAGCCTCCAATGTTCACCTTTCAGGGTCCACAGCTTCAATCAGAAATAACATATGTGACCCCGTACTCTTTCACTTAACCTCCGCAATATTATCTCACGATGGAGCAAGAAAAGGTTGTTAAAAATTCCGAACAAGAGGAAATGGCTCGAAAGATGAAGAGCCTAGAACAAAGCCTGAAAAATGTGCAAGGTTTGAGTGGCCAAAAGAGTGTCTCATACTCTGACATCTGTATGTTTCCCCAAGTCCACTTGCCAGTTGGATTCAAGATGCCAAAATTTGAAAATTACGATGGGCATGAAGACTCGATCGCTCACCTGAAATGATACTGTAACTAGTTGAGAGGCGCTGGTAGAAAAGAGGAGTTGCTAATGTACTATTTTTGGGAAAGCCTCATCGGAATCGCTTCTGAGTGGTATACGGATCAAGAAATTACTCATTGGCACTTGTGGGATGATATGGCCCGAGATTTTGTCCACCAGTTCCAGTATAATGTGGATATCGCTCCCGACAGAAACTCTTTGTCCAATTTGAAAAAGAAAACCGCGGAAAGCTTCCGCGAATATGCTATCTAATGGCATGAGCAAGCTTCCAGGGTAAAGCCTTCAATGGACGAAATTGAAATGGTCACGGTCTTTCTACAAGCCCTAGAGGCGGACTACTTCCCGAACATGATGTCCGTTATGGGTTAGACGTTCGCTGAGGCTATCAAAATTACGAAAACGGTTTAAAAATAGGGGGAATCTTGAGTCATGCTGCTTTTAAGGTCACATCACAGGCTGCTCATAATGGTTCGAAGGGGTTGATAAACAGAAATGAGAGAGAAAAGGGAGCCATGATAGTTTCAAGCTCGAGGGGGCCCGCAGGTCATTCAGCCAATCATATGTAACTCCTAAGGTCCCACCACACTATTATCCCCTTCAAGATGCTGCTTATCTCATGGCACCGCCTTCCCATGCGGTGATGAATGTGCAACCTTACACGCGGCCACAACATTATACACAAAATCGAGCTCCGCCTCCTAGAAATGCCCATCCTTACCAAGCTCCATATAATCCTCAACCAAATGATCCTCAATACTATCCTCACCCAAAAGAGCCTTTCAGAGAGAATCAGTTCACCCCTATTGGTGAATCGTATTCAAGCTTGTTCCAAAACCTAATCAGGCTAAATCTATTGCAGCCAGTGGCCCCAAACCGGCCGAACCTCGAGTCCCCCTCGCACCGAGCTGATGCTATATATGAATACCACTCTAGAGCAGTGAGACACAGTACAGAGGACTATTGGACCCTCAAAAGATCAGTTGACGATTTGATTGAAGCTGAAAGAATCGTTCTTCGGGATGAAGAGGCTCCTGATGTGACGAACATTCTGTTGCCTGCTCACAACAACGGGCCAGTAGTCGGAATGATTTGTAGAGATGAAGAATTTGATCCGGCACTGAAGGCCATTGCAGCCATTGCCGAGACAGAAGAAAAGCCAAAAAACGGTCGCCAAGCCTAAAAGTTCCCCGTCAGATGAGAGTCTTGGTAGTCAATATTGCTATCCTTTCTGTGTTCGGATTATTTCAGGGTGTGATCCGGATATTTTACTTTATTGTCTTACTTTCCGATGTAAACCCTTCTATCTTTAAAATTCAAAAAAAAACAAATGAAACTAATATTTCACTGTCTAGGAATGTCTCTTTTCTTAATCTTGCCACTTTTCTTATTCTCTTTTCAGTTCTGTTAAATGCAGATTTCAATAACATGACATACTTGCGGACTTCATGCCCAGATCCTGAAACAATGTTAGACCTCGAAATAATAAATCAAGAATTAGATTGCAATAAAGAAAAGTTTAAGGAAATAAAACAAAGAGTTGGAACAGCTGAAGGAAAATTGGTTCCAGATTGGAAAGGTCCATATATTGCAACAAGAATATGGCCAAAAGAATGCATTGTACTTGGGACACATCGAAGGAAATGTCCTTGAAAAAATTATCAATGCAAATGCAGTCAAAAGGTACTATGCAGGATCCTCTATATAGCATTAATATTCTCCGATTGGGATGAAGAAGGCTTTCTTTCTGATTATCCAAATATTCAATGCTTTGCCAACCTTTTGAGCCGGCTCCCATTCTTTGATTACCCTCTTTGGAACCTGGAAGTTATTATTGAAAAAATGATGAATGAAAAAGTAAAAAAATGAAAAAAAAAAAAAGAACAATACAAAAAAAGAAAGAAAAGGGCAAAAAGAAAATGAAATGAAAAATGAAAAAAAGGGGAAAGGAAAAAGGAAAGGAAAAAGAAAGAGAAAAGAAAACAAAACAGAAAAAAACAAAAGAAAAATAAAGTTCTTGAACTACGTTCGATTTGATTCCGAAAGGATACGTAGACAGCCTCTCTCTGGGGTTCATTCACACCAAAAGGAAAATCCAAATTCTCCCAAAAGTTGAAACTGGGGCAGAAGCTATAATGGTTCGGCAATGGTTTTGCCTGAAAGGTTCCAAAGTTGTAATTCAGTCCAAATTCTTTTTACCCAAATCCTTTACAAGTCCTTCGATTAATCTTCGAAAATGTTCAAATTGGAGGATACAATCATTTGGATCTTATATAATAAAAATGATAGAAATCAAAAATGAGAGAGTCTTGTTAGTGAAAACTCGCAAAGAGTAAGGCGATGGTGAGAAGAGAAATGAGAGAGGTCAGCTGGTGAAAACTCGTAAAGGGAGCCACTAATCGATAAAAGTATCCTCGCAGTCATTGGCATCAGCGCAGTCCTGGGCAAGGTTTCTCAGTTTCAAGGCAAAAGTTGTGATGAATTTCTGAGATTCGGACGGTTTGTACAGATCAAGCATCCAGTCCAAAAGGCATGTCATATTCATTGAAGTCCGCATGTACTCCAGATAAGTCCTTCTTTCTTTTCCCCAAAAGGGATACCTCTTGTCTAAATTACTTTGTCCATTCTTTTGTTTGATTTTCCTTTGAATCCCTTTCGGTCGAACTCTATTCCGAAACTGAGACAAAGAAGGGATGGCAAGACTGATTTACAGGGTTCTTATTTGATATGAGCTAATATGCAAAAAATGCACCCAGCCTCGTCACGGGCATCAAGTCAACCTCGACTAGCTATGGCGGTCGATGCTTCGAAATCAAAACTCTTGGAAGGAGAAAATCAAATTGAAGTGCATATAAAAGAAAATGAAGTTGAAAAGCTTGAGTCCCACGTGGCTGGCCGTCTCGGCAAATATTTGAAAAGCCAAGGAAGCCCAAATGCTTCGAAATTGAAGTTGGAAGAAAGAAGCTAGAAATGAAAGGCCTATGAAGGCGAAATAAAGTTGGAAAATGTTAAGTCCCACGCGACTAGCCATTGCGACAAAGTTTGAGGAGCCAAAAGTTCCCCAATGCTCCAAAGTTAAAAAAACAAGTCAGAAGGGAAAGGCCTACAGAGGCAAAATAAAGTCGAAAAGGTTGAGTCTCGCCGACCAATCATCATGGCAAAGTCTGAAAACCCAGAGGTTCTTCAGGGTTAGAAATGCAATCGGTATTCAGGAAGTAACTAGTTGCAGTTGAAAAGGCCGAGATCAAGTGACTGAAATAATCAAGGCCACAAAACCAACCACCATTTTAAACTGACAAATTGCTCTTTGTTAAAAAAAACAGGAAACAAGTGCAATCTAGAAGCAACCTTGCAAGAAGCAGGTGCTACCAAAAAGAAACTACGCAAGGGCTAGAAACAGCTTTGCAGCAAAAACCCAAAAAGGGAAATATCCTCCAAAATTCTTTCCCTCATTTTACTCAATCTCTTAAATATAAAAAAATGATAAATGATGAAAAAAATAAAATAAAAATAAAGAAAAGAAGAAAAGTTCAAAATCATGGTAGTATAGGGCATCCAATCCCTAGCTGCGTTTTTTCCAACATAGGGTCTCCAATCCCTAGTTGATTTTATTCTATACATAGGGTCTCCACTCCCTAGTCGTTTTTCCAACATAGGGTCTTCATTCCCTAGTTGATGTCAGCATAACCTGATGCTAACATAGGGTCACCACTCCCTAGTTGATGCCAACATAGAGTCTCCACTCCCTAGTTGATGCCAGCATAACCTAATGCCAACATAGGGTCTCCACTCCCTAGTTGATGCCAGCATAACCTGATGCCAACGTATGGTCAGCACTCCCTAGTTGATGCCAACATAGGGTTTCCACTCCCTAGTTGATGCCAGCATAACCTGATGCCAACATAGGGTTGCTACTCCCTAGTTGATGCCAGCATAACCTGATGCAGCATAATCTAATGCCAACATAGGATCACCACTCCCTAGTTGATGATTTCCAACATAGGGTCTCCGTTCCCTAGTTGATGCCAGCATAACCTAATGATTTTCCAACATAGGGTCTCCACTCCCTAGTTGATGCCAGCATAACCTGATGATTCTCCAACATAGGGTCTCCACTCCCTAGTTGATACCAGTATAACCTCATGATTTTCCAACATGGGGTCTCCATTCCCTAGTTGATGCAAGCATAACCTGATGCCAACATAGGGTCATCACTCCCTATTTATGCCAACATAGGGTCTCCAATCCCTAGTTGATGCCAGCATAACCTGATGCCAACATAGGATTACCACTCCCTAGTTGATGCCAACATAGGGTCTCCATTCCCTAATTGATGCCAGCATAACCTGATGCCAACATAGGGTCACCACTCCCTAGTTGATGCCAACATAAGGTCTCCATTCCCTAGTTGATGCCTGCATAACCTGATGCCAATATAAGGTTACCATTCCCTAGTTGATGCCAGCATAACCTGATGCCAACATAGGGTTACCACTCCCTAGTTGATGCCAGCATAACCTGATGCCAACATAGGGTCACTACTCCCTAGTTGGTGCCAACATAGCGTCTCCACTCCCTAGTTGATGCCAACATAACCTGATGCCAACTTAAGGCACCACTCCCTAGTTGATGCCAACATATGGTCTCCACTCCCTAGTTGATGCCAGCATAACCTGATGCCAACATAGGGTCACTACTCCCTAGTTGGTGCCAACATAGCGTCTCCACTCCCTAGTTGATGCCAACATAACCTGATGCCAACTTAGGGCACCACTCCCTAGTTGATGCCAACATAGGGTCTCCACTCCCTAGTTGATGCCAGCATAACCTGATGCCAACATAGGGTCACCACTCCTTAGTTGATGATTTTCCAACAATAGGGTCTCCAATCCCTAGTTAATTTCATTTTAGATATAGGGTATACACTCCCTAATATATTTTTCCTAAGGATACACAATCCTAATTTTTGTTGCTTTCAATAATGAAGTAGTATAAAGTTTTGGTTACAAATAACTCACAAAAGTTTCCTAGTCAAAACTGGAGCAGAAACATTTCGTTTGTTTGTTTGTTTTGGTGCCTAAGCAGGTAATACCTCGAGGCATAGGGTTCAAGAAGACCAAAAGAAGAAGTCTCAATCTAGAATAAAAGAAAAAAAGAAAAAAAAGTGAACTCAAAGTGCAAAAGCGGAGAACAGATGTGGACTGCTCAAGACATGATTGAAGTCATAAGATTTGCATGTCCCGCCTTGATCCGGGAAGTTGAAAAAGGAATGAACCAGCACCTATAGCTAACAAGCATCAAGATTCAGATCAGAGCTTGCATGAAGAAGCAACTAAGACTCAAGATCAAGCTTTAGAAGACTCATAGATAGGAATCTTGTAACTCGTAGCTGATAGGCTTAGTTAGTCTTTTTAATTTTGATTTTGACGTAATAACATGACCACGGATCGGAGCCTCGATGGAACCTCACTCGACTCTGCAACTCATTATTCCATCATTCTCCCAGAACTACACTGACCTGATTCCTTTATAGCCAAGGATATGTAGGCAACATTTTGAAGCAAGGTTCGGTCAAACTTTTTCAAAGCGCTTCCCATAGAGTACCCAAACGAGCAAAAATTACTTGAAATTGCTCACTTTATCTTTTCCCGAAAACTCTTCATGTTCTCGAGCAAAGAGGGACAGCTGTGAGCACTTAATATTTGCCCCACATGGAAATTTCTCCTAAAGATAATAAAAAAGAATTTTTAGTAAATAAATAGCCTAGACACACAAAAATGGAATTTAAATTAAAATTTGAGTTAGGGTGGCCAATATTGCAAAATTAAAGAAGGCAAGAGAAAAGGCGATGGCTTCACATTTTCGGGACTAGGCCAAGATTAACCCAATTACTCCACAAGCCCATGCTTTTAAAGAGCCCACTACCCAATCCCCTCATCTCTAAAATACATCCCAATTCCCTATTGTATACGGTGAAATCGGAGGGTCCGATTTCTTGCCATTAAGGTGTTTTCGGGGAGTCATATCGATATCTCGAGGCTGTGATGTTGCGGTCGAGTTTTCTCCCTCGAAGTTCATTTATGCTCGACCCAATGATGATCCTGAGGGTGGGAAATTCCTGAGGCGAGCAGATAGCACCAGTAGAGTCTAATATCATGTCTAGCCGTCCCATCTCCGTATCTTTACAATTAATGCATTTTGTACTATGTTGTATTTCCCCTCCTATATAAAGGAGATCCTCACCACTTTGTAAAGGGATGTTGTTGCTCCCACTATTCTACATAAGATATCTCTCGCTCTCTTTTCTCTCTAACTTACACGCTCGAGACTACCTCTCTCGTTTATTACTTTCATATATGTTCTTCATTTATTGCTTGATATTGGCCATAAAGAGCCTCCTTTTAATTATATCCTAACTGTTATTCCTTTCCCAGTTACCCCCGATAGCTCGTGCTTGAGCCTAGGCATCGCCTCGAGGCCCCTCACCGGTCAGCCAGAGGCCCGGATAGCAAGCCCCTCGGTTCTATTATAACTCTGTTTTAGCTCGCTTTTCATCTTTTATCTTCGCGTATCTAGCATCAACTGCTCGAACAACTAGCATAAAAATAGGTCACGTATCTTTAGAGTCCCATCAACAAATTTAATTGTTATTATCATTTTCACGGTAAACAGTTTGGCACCCACCGTGGGGCAAAAAATAATAGTGATTATTTTCTTGTTAGTTTCCTTACACAACGCAAGTTACCTTTCACACCTTTTCTTGTCCAATATCTTCAATTTCAGGTCAAAATGTCCGGTTCAGTGAACAGATTCGAGAACGACAACCTCGAAAACTACGGAGAAAACGGTATGGTTGTTCCAGTTGATGGTGTGCCACCACAGAACCCCGATAATTCACCTGGTCCGATCCCAGCAGACGCGGATTCGCAAGACGCGCGGCAGGTCGACGAAACCTCACACACCGACAGGAGCATACGACACGGCAACCGACAGGAAGCCCAAAAAACCCTAGCCCGAGAAGAACAGGAAGTTAGTCTTCATGTTATTTTTTAAATGTTGCAGGCACAACAGTTGGCTATCGCTCAATTGCAAAGCCACCCGAAGACTCCTAGTACAATAGCACTGGAAACTACTCCCCCGGCTAAACAGGTACTGGAGAGATCGAGCAACAACGGATCAGTAGCCGATCCTGCCATCATGAAAATGCTGGAGGACCTCACCAAAAGGATCGAGTCAGGCGAGAAAATAATAGCAACCAACGATAAAAAGGTCGAAACCTATAACTTCAGAGTCGACCAAATCCTGGGCACGCCCTCGATCCTGAAGGGTGTAGATTCGAAGATGTTTGTACAATGGCCGTTCCTAGAGGAAGCGGCTCTGAAACCTATTCCAAAGAAGTTCAGAATGCCAGAACTCCCAAAATACAACGGGACCTCAGATCCTAATGAACAAGTCACTGCCTATACGTGCACGGTGAAAGGCAATGACATAAAGGACGATGAGATCGAGTCCGTCTTACTGAAGAAGTTCGGAGAAACGCTCTCGAAAGGGGCCATGATGTGGTATCACAACCTAGCTCCCAACTCCGTAGATTTATTTGCCATGCTAGCAGATTCCTTCATTAAGGCGCATGTCGGTGCCATCAAGGTAGCAACGTGGAAGTCCAACGTATTTAAGATTAAGCAGAGGGAGAACGAAATGCTGTGGGAATTCGTGTCTCGTTTCCAAATGGAACGAATGGAACTACCCTCAATCTCCGACGACTGGGCAGTGCAGGCTTTCACCCAAGGCCTGAATGAATGAAGCTCGGTGGCCTCAAGGCAGCTGAAAGAGAATCTAATCAAAAATCCCGCTGTAACCTGGTCGAACGTCCACAATCGGTACCAGTCAAAGATCAGGGTCGAGGATGACAAACTGGGAGCCCCATCGGGCTCAGTATATCCAAGCAGACTCCTAGCGAAGGAGTCAAAATCGAATAAAGAGAGGTACCAGCCATACCCAGATGACAGGAGGAATGCTCCGAGATGGAATCCGCCTCACAACGATCAATTGGTGAACATAGGACAGAACCCTCAGGGACCCATCAACAGAGGTGGCTTCTACGGGGACACATGGCCAACGGGGGCTCCTCGCCTATCAGAATACAACTTCAACATCGATGTATCGGACATCGTGTTCGCCATCAGTATAATCAGGGATGCCAGATGGCCCAGCCCTATACACTCGGATCCTTCCCAAAGGAACTACAACTTGATATGCGAGTTTCATAACTTGCACGGGCACAGAACCAAGGATTGCAGGCAACTCCAGGAGGAAGTGGCCCGGCTGCTCGATAACGGGCACTTTCGGGAATTCCTCAGCAACCAGCTAAAAACCAGTCCCGAGAAAGAGAAACAACCAAAAAGAACAAAGTAGAGGAGCCCCAACACGTCATCGACACAATTTTTTAATGCACGCCCTCGGCCATATTCAAATGAAGGACCATATCGCATCTACCAAACGAACACCAGAACCCAAAAGCGTTATCGCCACTTAGGTATAATCATCTCTCCCTTTTTCTATCTTTTACTTCACGGTAACTCTTGCGCAGGCCAGTGAACAAAGCAGTCAGGACATCGATCCGGCTCGAGGGCCCTGAGGTTTCAAAGTGATTGTTGCAATCTTTTTCTTCGACCAGATTTTTATCCCAAAATGGGTTTTTTCCGGCAAGGTTTTTAACGAGGCAACATACACGCGCTACCTAAGAAGGACTCAACAAGCTTACAAGGTTTCCTTTGCAATCAACCCTGTACCAGGAAATGACAAACGAGGTTCCAATAGGAAATGATGTACCAGGTCAAACGGTCGAATGAACCGTGTTCGCATAAACAGGGCTTAGGGAAACACAATGACATATATTTATGCCAAGCAATCAAAGAATATCTTTCATCAAAAGCATCTTGTACTCCAAAGAAAATTCAGCATGTTCACTGCAAGGATCCCTCCACTGAGTACGTCCCGAAATACTCGGAGACTAGCCTAAACAATTTGATACCCGCATGGCCTTAGGGTCGGAACTCCATGCTCATAAGTCCTCAATGAGGAAATTTCGAGCTCACGAGTAACAGCCTTCGAGCCTAAGCAAACTTGATGACTCGGAGATTGTCGCCAATCACCATTCACTAAAAACCCAAGGTCGTAAGACCCCAAGCGGGCAAACTCGGTCTAGCAAGATCTATTTTACATAACAACAAAACGTTGTAAGACCTCAACAGGCATGAAAAAACAGTAAGACCTCAACAGGCATGAAAAAACTGTAAGACCTCAACAGGCATGAAAAAACTGTAAGACCTCAACAGGTATGAAAATTTTGTAAGACCTTACCACAGGCATAAAACTTGATCCCGAAGTTTAGGCTTTATGTTGCATTTGTAAAACTCCCGAAAGGGCATACCCTCGATGTAGACGCCTAAACTACCACACTCGGGATCACAAATGGCTCCAGCCAAACACAATTGACTACGGTCAATACGGATGCACCAGCCAAATTAATGCGACTCAGGGACGCCCGACCATCGCTACAAAATCACAGGCCATTACTTTGAATCTACTTTGAAAAGAACTGGTTAAAACAAGATACCCTCGACAAGCAAATGAGCTACGACCATGTCAGCTCCAAATCATAAGTCTTCGAGCTACTCAGCCTACGAGCTAAACCTTCCAAGGTGCTCGAACATCGCCGTAAACGAATTGAAATCGAGGTTTTTCCCGAACCGACGATGGGCTAGGCAAAATCATTTCAAAAAGTCCATAACGAGAGGAAAACAAAGCCTACATATGCCCAAGGGAAAAAGCGTACGTGCCATTATCGCCAGCCAAACGAGCCTCAGGGCCACACACTAAACGGTCGCAACGACCAAAAGCATAAGAGCCACTGTCTCCAGCTTAAAAATTTGAAAGCTTGAGGGTCAAAGTGAGCTTGAATCATAACCCGATTCGGAGACCAGATCCAAAATAGTTAACTATACATGCCTAAGGGCAAAAGCGTAAGAGCTATCGTCGCCAGCTTTATGAGCCTCAGGGCCACATACATAAAAGGTCGCTTTGACCCAAGACGTAAGAGCCATTGTTGTCTGCCCATGCAGATGTAAAACTTGAGGGTTGATTGAGCTCGAGTAGAAGCCCGACTCGGAGACTGAACGCAAAATAGTTAAAATATGTATGCCCAAGGGCAAAAGATAAAAGCCTCTGTCGCTAGCCTAACGAACCTCAGGGCCGTATTACGGGTTCGAAGATTCCTACTAATTCAAAGGTCGAATCGACCCGATTGAGACCTTGGCAAATAGAAATACAGAAGACACAAATTGCGGGGTTCTGCTTTATTTTATACTTACAGGCAGTGAAATACAAGCTCCGTCTACAACATGCTATGAAAAGCTATGTACACAAGAACAAGGAAGGAAATAAACGTTCCCCCTCAGGGACTATGGCCCGATGGCCCCCTCCTCGCCGTCTTCAGCATCGGACAGAAGGAACTTGGCATTATACTCCTCCCTTTTGGCTTGCTTGATCTCCCCTGAGAGATCAAAGCCCCTGGCATGAATATCCTCGAGAACTTCCCTCCGAGATCTGCACCTCGCATACTCCTTGGTACTGCTTACAAGATCAAGAGCTCTCTTCAGTTCAGCTTTAGCAACGGCAACGCTCTTCGAATAGGCCGCCACTTTCTGTCCCGTCTTGGTATTTCTCATCACAACCTCAGCCCGAACATTCACCACCTCGGTCTTCGCCTTCGAAAGCTCAGATGAGAGCCTTGCGATCATATTCGCCCGAGCAGAATCATTTGCGCGAACGGTCTGGATTTGCACCTCAATAGCAGAAACCATGGCTAGAGCACTCTCTTTAGCCGCAAAATGGGCACTTATATGCGCTTGCAGCTCATTGAATTTGTGTTTAGCTCGACCAACCTCTCCCCAGAGCTATCCCAGATCCCTCGCCTTGTCCTCCAACTGAAATATCGAAACATCAAGACGCCAAGGTAAAAAGGGAGTGTAAGTAGCATGAAATACAGGGTACCTATTTATCCAGAAGGATCCCATGGTTGCGGCTCCAGTCCACCTCGTGCCGTAGGGAAACAAACTCTTTTTCATTTTCCGCACAAAGAAGCTTAAGGGATTTCTCCCTATCTAAAGCTTCCCGCAATGGGGCCTCACTACGAAGCAGCTCGGATTTAAGCCTGTCAAAGGCCTATAAAAGAAAGCTAAATAAAAAAAGGGGGGAGAAAGAAAGGCACGGGGCCGAAATAATCTTGTAGCAGTCAAAACTCACCATGACGCCAAGCCGCTGAGCCTCGCCGAAGGCCGAAGCAACATTCGATGGCGTACCACCTTTAGAAGGTGGTCGATCGACCGAATCGCTTCTCCTTAACCGTTGAGAAGGAGTCGCCTCACTGCAAGCCATTTTGCACCCCAGAGCATCTTTTCGTTTGTCATCACTCCTCGATCCCAAGGCCAGCAATCTCTTCTCCTCCCCCGGAGGACATGGCTTAATTTAAAAAGAACCCCCGGCACTTGCGACGGTTGAGTTAAATAAGCCGGCAAGAAAAGTGCCATTTTCGAGGAAGCAAAGCGCTGGACACCTACCATGATGCTTCACCTCCCATCTTCCTTTGGACAGATCTTGTCACCAGCGCCTATCATAAATCAAGCAAGCTGCTAGCTTACGAGACCACTCGGCTAAATCGGGGACCTCGTTCGGTGACCAATGAGTTGCTACAAATATGGAACAGAAAGATATCATTACGGAGCCTGCCTCCGGTCAAAAATATAATAGTTTAGATGAGACATTTATGTGTGAAGTTCCATTTCTCAGGAAATGGCAAAACTTTTCTAGGAATGACATCGATCGTTCGAATTCGAATGAACTGATTCATCCATTCCCAGTCCTTGTCCTCCTCGCTGCCGACGATAGCAGCTCGGGTGGATCAATGCTGAAGAGTAATCAAGCCCCGGTAATGCAGTGGCCGATATAACCTCACGAGATGACTGAGGGTAAACTCTATCCCAACCTTATTGGCGAAATATCTTATCGCCTGCACTATTTTCCAAAGGAAGGGATGAGCCTGCGCCAATGTAACCTGATATCTCCGATAGAAATCAAGCATGACCCGGTCGGGGGAACCCGACACAAAAACATGTGTATATACGCTCAAAAACCCCTCAACGTATGTCATGATGCTCTCCTCGAGAGAAGGTACTTGTAATACCGTGACTTCTCCCCATCCACAGTATTTTCTGATCGTTTCGAGGTTTTCCTCCCCCACTGATGAGATGATCCTCAAAACATGATCTCGGTGACCCTAAACATTGGGAGGCCTCCCCGGTGTGATGGTTCTCCTCGAGGCAGGCCACCCCGAGGCTCGCTCACCTGGCATTGGCGATGAGTCGCTATCACTAATAGAATGCAGAGAATAGGAAGAACTCCCCTCTACCCGACGATCGAACGTCGACATAGCAGTTATGGCAACAGCAGAACAGGAGGGGAAAGATGTGGGTCTGAGCAAAATTTTGAATTAAGGGAGCAGAAGGACTAGCACAAAGCGCTAGGATCTGCGGAAGAGATAATCTATCAAAGCAGCAAAATCACCGTTGGAAAGACGGATGAATGCATATATAGGGGTAAAGCAGCAACTATGCGCCTACCCAAAAGGGCCAATTAATTCTGGCCGCGTTAACGTCACCCTCTCCTAGGGAAACGTACTGGTGAAATAACCTCGGGCCCCCCTTTACCTGATCAAACAAATGTTGCTACCCCGCAGAAGTCAAAAACTGCAAGGCCTCGGGGGTACCCCGATATCACTAGCACTAGTCCGATAGGAACTACAGATTTAACCACGGGGCATGGCCCAGTTTGAGGGACCCAGTTGCTCCAACAACGGATTTCGAAGGGTCAACATTAAAGGTTGAAAGTCAATCTACGAAAGCAAAGGAACAAAAAAGGAAAGACTGAAAAAACTGAAAAATGTATCCGCAAAAGACATTTTTACAAAATCCATCCCCCGGGAGATGCATACAAAGAGAAAAGAAGGGGATACAAAACAATTGAGGGCTACTCCTCACCACTATCTTCGCCCTCATCGGGGGCAATTAAAAGCGCCAGTTCTCTCTTCAATTTGCGGGATTCCTCGGGATCAGCTGACAGGTCAACACCTCTGGCTCTGATCTCCTCTAAGGTCTCTCTCCTTGCCTCCGCCTTAGCAAGGTTAATAGCTCGAGTTAGCTTCTACTCGACTGCTATCAATATGTCACGAGCTATTGTATGTGTTGTGGCTTCATCCTCCAGATAAGTGGCAGCATTTTGTTTAACCTCGGACTTAGCCGCGACCAAAGCAGCAACCTCCTTGCGAGCGTCCTTGAGATGGTCCTGGGATGTTGCCAACTCCCCAGTCACTACTTCATTCTGCTTCCTCAGCCCGGAGATCTCCGTGTTGAGTTGGCTAATCAGTGAACCATTCTACTCTACCTACGAAAAAAAGATGAGCTAATTTACGTCGGAATACGGGAGTAAAGTTCATGTAAAAGCAGAGCAAAATACCTGCGCAGCAAGGCCAGCCTTTTCCCAGAATGCTCTCTCCAGGGCAACTCAGAGCTCTCCTAATTCCTTCTCTCCTCGGGCAGAATAAGCCTCTGAATCTCGCAGTATCGAGGTAAGCTTATTACACTCTTTATCATGGTAAGAAAGCTCCTCGCGAAGCAGAAAGAGGGAGTGATCATACATATCCTTACACTGCAACATAGTGGAAGAGTTAGGAAAATGAAGAACGAGGCCCGAGAAATAAAGAAGTATACAAGAAATAGATAGCACCTGCTGCAAGAACCCCTCTGTCGCCTTGACGGCACCAGGAATGTCGAGACTGACGTTATCGCTAATACCATTGAAGATATTGGCGAGTGAGCCTCCCCCCTTGAGAGGAATTCCCACTTTGGCGGCATTTGCATCTTGAGCATCGCCCAGCTCCCCCGATGAGACCTGAAAGCATGAGATGAAATTGCCCATATTGCCGATTTCTCAAAAAGACAACCCATGCTCCTAAAAAGCTCCATGATCGATGGCAGCGGTCCCGCCAAACAGAAACTGCGTCGAACCCGGTTGTGCGTTTTGAGGCTGCATTAACACCCTCTTCAAGGGTATCCGATTCACGAGATCAACCGGAGTAAGCCGTTCCGAACTTAGCAGCCTCCGATCGAGGCACTTGTGAGGCTCTCGCATTCGACCTCGTCCTCTACGCTAGCTAACATTCATCATCATAATCTTCCTCGATGATGGGATTTGCCCCTGAAGTTGAAACAGAGGTCCCAGCAGCGGCTCGATGCCCGAGTGACCTGGGTTTCTTTGTCGTAGGAAGGGCGACAGTTGCCTTGCCTTTTCTCTTTTTGCCCTTACCGGGCTCCGAAGCCTCTACTTCAATGCCAGGGGGCGGCCTCAACTGCATATTCTCGCCAAGACCGG
Source organism: Nicotiana tabacum (assembly GCF_000715075.1). Taxonomy (NCBI): domain Eukaryota; kingdom Viridiplantae; phylum Streptophyta; class Magnoliopsida; order Solanales; family Solanaceae; genus Nicotiana; species Nicotiana tabacum. The sequence goes on along the minus strand of NC_134086.1, from coordinate 20,488,968 downwards.
CACAAGCGCAGTAACCGCAAGATGCCATCACTAAGGGTGCAGGAAGAAACACAAATATAAGGCGTAGGTGGTAAAGAAACTCTATAATGATTCTTGGCCACCCATCTCTCCTTGTCCAGGTCGGTCCAAGACCGAACAAGATATGGGAACGCCTTGTCCAACCGCTCAATCCATCCCAACAAATCCGGAACCGCCTCGGGGTACCAAGCAGCGGCTGCAGGAAGCGTAGAGAGGTCGTTATTTCAAAAGAGATGTAGTAAAAATGGTTAAGGGAAAATTGCTTACGTTGCGTGTTCCATCTCTCCGGAAAAGGCATCCTCCAGGCCGGGATGATATCTTAGGTCTTCACCCGGACAAATCTGCTCATCCACCCTCGATCCTTCCCCTCATCGATGTTCGAGAAGAATAATTTTTTGGATCGATGATGGAGCCTGATCAAACCTCAATAAAATCGAGGGCTATACATCCTGATCAAATGGTTGAGGGTAAAAGTCTCACCCCCAACCCCTTTGGTGAAATGGCAGAGCATCAATACTATCCTCCAGAAAGAAGGATAGATCTGACCAAGCGTCACTTGGTACTTGTCACAGAAGTTAAGGATGACCGGGTCTATCTCCGGAGGAGAAGATTCAGAAGAATTGTCAGGACCCAAGGTGAACGGGTAGGTATACACGTAAAGAAAGCCGGCCTTATGGTCCGTAATATTCTTATTAGGACCGGGAATCTCCACTTACACTGCCTCGTTCCATCAGCAGTCTATCCTCACCGTTTGTATGTTGGTCACGATGCTAATTTATCTAGAGACGTGCTCACACCGGCTCAGTATGGATGAAGTGGCATCAATGTTAAAATACTTTGACATATCGAGATTAGGTGGGGTACATTGTTTCAAGAAAGGAATTGCTCTAGCTTTCTCTTTAGATGATCGAGATGATGATGCAACTTCGTTCCGCCGAGGAACTGTTCTAGAAATCCTAGCCATATCAATGGTAAAAATTTCTCTAGAAAAAGATGAAAGAGTATCAAAGACAAAGGGTTCTGACTCGTGAATTTGGAGATGGGATGAAAGTAAGAAGTATCAAACAGTTGATGCATTTATAGGAACCGCTTGGGTAGCGGAAAGGACGAGCCAATGGCATTTCGTGGGTTCCTCGATTATTGCATTAGACGGCGACCTTTGCACGGTTTTCTAGAACATGGCATTTAATGCTCTTATCGGTTGATATCACGGCAGTGATATACTCGGAACGCCGACTCAAAATTGTTTCATGTTACTTCATTCCAGGAAACACGGAGACTATCTGTATACGGTGAGATCGGAGGGTCCGATTTCTCGCCATTAAGGTATTTTTAGGGAGTCATATCAATATCTCGAGGATGTGGGGTTGCGATCGAGTTCTCTCCCTTGAGGTTCATTTACGCTCGATCCAACGATGATCTCAAGGCTGGGAAATTCCCGAGGCGAGCAAATAGCACCAGTAGAGTCTAATATCATGTCTAGCCATCCCATCTCCGTATCTTTACAATTAATGCATTATGTACTATGTTGTATTTCCCCTCCAAAATAAAGGGGATCTCACCACTTTGTAAAGGGCTATTGTTGCTCCAACTATTCTACATAAGATCAATAATATCTCTCTCTCTTTTCTCTCTAACTTACACGCTCGAGACTACCTCTCTCGTTTATTGCTTTCATATTTGTTCTTCATTTATTGCTTGATATTGGCCACAAAGAGCCTCCTTTTAATTATATCCTAACTGTTATTCCCTTCTCGGTTACCCCCGATAGCTCGTGCTCGAGCCCAGGTATCGACCTCGAGGCCCCTCGCCGGTCAGCCTGAGGCCCGGATAGCAAGCCCCTCGGTTCTTTTATAACTCTGTTTTAGCTCGCTTTTCATCTTTTATCTTCGCGTATCTAGTATTAACTGCTCGAACAACTAGCATAAAAATAGGTCACGTATTTTTAGAGTCTCATCAATAAATTTAATTGTTATTACCATTTTTATAGTAAATACCTCTACATAAAGGATTAGACCTAATTTCATTCCCTTACCCTAGAGAACATATCAGATGAGAGAACACCCCAAAAAAATAGAAAAAAAAACTAGCAGCCTTCTCTAACAAAAGGAACAAGAATTGGATAGAAAGAAGCGGCCACCCTCCTTCCTCTCCTTCTTCTTTCTTCACTCATAACACACACAGAAGCTTATAATAAAAAATAGCTTAAAGCTTGTGGGTTCAAGCTTTGCATTTCAAATCTGGAAAAAAATATTTAAAAAAAAAAGAACATAAAACTTCTAAAGAAAAGGAGTTTCTGCGTTCGTTGGGGTTTCCATCGCTTGGCTTCACATTTTTGGGCTTTAAAGTTCGTGGTGAGCTTGGAGTGCTGTTGGTTCTGCTGCTAATTCTGCTTTAGAGGTCGGATTCTAGTTCGTGTTTATTTTCGGCCTGTATTTGGCTTGTTGCAGCCCTATTTCACCTTTTCCGAATTAGGTACGCACACATTAACTTGTAATTCACTTCTTTCATTTGAATAACTGGATTCATGAGATAAATGGTGTTTTGTGACTGTTGTTATTTTTCTATCATATACATATAATGTGATGCTTAGCCGGTTTAAATTTGATTTATCATGCCTATAATATCTGTAATTGGATAAAACCGAAGGTCCATCCCATGTGCTCAATTCGTTGTCTTCTCAAAGCAACCAGAGACAAATCTCTTGAATTCTAATCCTTTAATATTTTGGTTGCTCTTGGATCTAGCTCAAGGGAAAGAAATAATATTGTTTTTGCAATTACAAACTTTCTCGATTCTTTCTTCTTCTTTTTCTGCTGAAGTGAATGTTATTCCAATTGGGTTAGTTGAGATCAATTAATTGAAGATTTCTGTTGCAAATTTTGTCATTTATCTTGACTTTAATGTGAAGTAATTTTTCATTTGGGTAAGTTGTGATCAAGCAATTGAAGATTTGCACTTTGTATTCCGAAAAAAGATAGAAGTATTTTTACTGTGGAATTGCCTTTTTGTTGATAATGTATTGGGCCGTGGGAGTAGGGGAATGACCAAAGCCCACTAGTAATTAATAGTCTCATGTTTTAGGACTAGACTTGGTCGAAATGCATGAAATAAGAAATTTAAAAGAAAATGAGCATGAAATATCTTTTAGCAAAAGTGCTCCATAACCGCAGGCCTTTCACGCGTAATCTTAAAGTAGTTTAAAAATAATTCATAAACCTCGTAGCTTGCTTTAGGTGCGATTAGTAACAAAACATCATGATTATGGGTACGGTTCATGTGGCATGGTCACGATACATAATTCCAAATTTGGGTGTGCATTTCATGTGACCCAATCATAACTTCAAACAATATAAAATACACATGTTGTAGATCGTGGGTATGGTTCCAATGACGCGATTCGCAACGTATACAAAAACAAACAAGTGCGCGACATCGCGACTTGTTCAAACAAATTCCATAAATAAATAAAAGCGGTTATAAAATCAAAAATGCATAATAGGTTTAAAACATGTAATAAATCAGAAAATTAGGCCAATTATTAATAGTTGAGCGACCGTGCTAAAATCACGGAACCTGAAAATGCCTAACACCTTCTCCCGGGTTAACAGAATTTCTTACCCGATCTCTGTGTTTGCGGACTAAAAATAGAGTCAATTTTCCTTGATTTGGAATTTAAAATAAATCGGTGACTTGGGACACCATAAATTATTCCAAGTGGCGACTCTGAAAATTAAATAAATAATCTCATTTCGATTAATGTCACTTAAATTGGAAAAACTCCATATCCCCTCGGGAAAAAGGAGGTGTGACAACGGACGCACGTGGTTGAAATCGAGGCTGGGAACCTTTCGTACCGAGACCCATGAAAGATTAACGATATGCTCATTGTCGGGCGTGATAAAGCAACGCTCCCCGGTCCCAAAACGAGCTCTAAAACCTCGCAAAACATGGCAAACGGTCACGCACGACTAACAAAGAACGTGATATCTGTACCTAACCGGATATCACGGAGTAGATCTCGCCTGATGTCGGTTACAGATTAGTAATTAACGAGAAAGGAGAATTTTTACCTTTTTTAGACTTGTACTACGGATGAAACTCTCCTATTATATAAAGAGGGAGTTTTTCTTTGATAACACACATTGTAATTAGCAAATCAAGCTAATACAAATTCATTCTCTGTTTTCTAGCTGTTGCAAAATCTCTTTGTTTTGTTCTTTATTCGCAATTGGGTTCGAATCAAGGGACCGATCGAGAGCAAACTACTGTTCAATATAGATTCGGGCTAGGCCATAACATCGCGTTTGGTTTGGTCAATAATTTTGTCTTTAAATCGTTTATCCAATATTCTCGATTATTTGTATTGAATCAGTCTACATATCCTTTAAACCGCATACAAATTTAATTGTTATCCATGCATTTTAAGGATAAACAATGAGTCTTACCTTTTTTAGTTTATTTTAAATATAAAAAAAAGTAATACCTTCCTATATATAGTAGCTCTTTAATACTTTATCTTAATGACACTCCCTTAGATTACAAAATTCAAAGCGTATTTTTGGTATGTTACATACTCTTTAGTTTAGGACCACAAAACTCAAATATATTTTTTTACATTCAAAATCTTGCCTAAACTATAACTGTTCACATTCAAGTACTCCATTCTTTGGTCTTTCTGATTTTGATTAGCCGACCACCTGAAAGCAACATGAGAGCTACACTTTACCCTGGGGAATTGAATAATCAATGAAACATCGAGGAGGAAAAAAGATGGAAATTTCTAATATTCATGAAGTTAACAATTACGCCGAAGGAACAAATAATTAATGAATTTGTATAATCTAATAACAAGGAATAGATTCGCATTTGCCGTTGTACTATCTAAAATTGCACCATTTTGCTCTCTATTACACGGTCTATTCATACACATCCCATTAGCAAATTATCTCATAATTGCATGGAGCTTTAGCGTGAAAGGATTTGACACGATAAAAAAAATCTAAATTTACCCCTCAACTTTTCTCAGATTGGAGCTCTAGGGTTCAAGGAAAAAACGCTACTTTTTTCTAACTGCAAGGATAATATTAGACAAAAAAAAAGGATAATATTACTCAATTTCGAATAGTACATGACAAATTGAACCCTTTTCCATCTAACAAAAAATAAAATCAAATAAAATATAATCTACGAACGAGAATATATATTGCTTTGTCTTTCAACTCCAAAATCCAAATTAAACCTTGGTCTTTCTGATTTAGACTACCACCCTACCTCCTGAAAGCAACATGAATTGACAGCTAAACGTTACTAGGGAAGCAAGAATATTCAACGAAACTACGAGGTGAAACATAATTAAATTACGCCGAAGGAATAATATTACGAATAATTTTGTTATACTCTAGATTCTAACTTAGTTTAATTCGCGTTATTTCCAGGTTTTCTGCATGATTCTATATTATGTTCTTTCCTTTCGTCTAATTAACGTAGAGATTAAGGAAAAGTGTTGTCTTTTGTAGATAGAAGGCAAGCTGTTCTCCCAACTATTAAATTTGTAGGCCTGATGCAAATTGCTTTTGTAATTAATAATTTGAATGGACGTCGAAGAAACCTAGACATGACATGATGTTATATATATAATAACTTCCTTCCGTTTTCTTAGCTTTAGTTTTTTTACTGTCATTATTAAACCTTTGATCAGTACCGTATGACCTATAGGTCACAGTTCGAGCAATGGAACAAAGCGGTCACTAATGTTTATATTTGAGTCAACTGTCTACATTACACCTTTGGGTTGCGATTCTTCCCTATCCTTAGCTTTAGTTTTCTTACTGTCACTATTAAACCTTTGATCAGTATCGTATGACCTACAGGTCACAGTTCAAGCCGTGGAAGCGGTCACTAATACTTATATTTTGGTCGATTGTCTACATCACACCCTTTGGGATGCGACCTTTCCCCCGCCGGATCCTACTTGAATACGAAATGTTTTATGCATCAGGCTATTTTTATTATCAGTTTCGTCATGAACGTGGACTAATTCAGGCTATCGACAACCGGTAGGATTCCCAATCAATCACCTAAGGAGTGGAATAAAATATTGAGACTTGCCTTTATCAAGATAGAATAACTTTTTTCATGTAAGGCTCATATGGAACGTATGAATTGGTTCTTAGGTAAGAAATGAATAAATAAATAAACAAATAAATAATGACACAGAATGATAAGAACAGGAACGAATACGGCAAAGGCTTTTTGGCTGATATCTTTGGAAAAGAAAATCAAGCAAAAGGGAAAGAAACTTGCAGTTTCTTTTTTGGTTCCATCAAATCTGAAATCGTTCCAAGTTCTAACGAATTTATTATTTTAAAAGATTTATTATATTTAGATTGTTTTTAATATTGATCATGAACTTCTTGTAATCTATTATGAGCTTTAACCGGCTATGTTTTGCAGAGTCAAAGAGCCATTGTATAGTCGATGATTCTATTTTAATTTTTTAATATTATTTGTAGCATATTTTAATTATCTCCAGTGTAATCAGCTCAGTACTGATGAGGCAAACAATAAATGGCTTCTTCCATTTTTAATTACATGAACATAATTGGAACTTGTCCTTTGGTCCAATCGTTAGAGGAGAAGATTTAATGTCAGCTATTCATATAAGTAATTAAATATAAGCATACTTTCTCTAATAACGTAAATTTTCGATGATATAATCATACACTTCAATGTGACATAGGTATGTGAAAATTAATTCTTCGGCACTTCTTCAACTTCATAAAAATGTCCACTTTTTGCAACAAAAAGAAAAAAGAAGATTCAAAAATTTTAACCCTTTTCCTAAAAATAACTCGTGTATCCACAAAAAAATTAGTTGTACAAACAAGTGCAGATCTTTTTAGTTCCATTTCTTGGTCTTTCTGATTAACTTCACCGGACCATCAAATATTGTGATGAGATGGATATAATCCATTTACTCTTAACTAAATGTTTTGGATTCGTTCTAGGAATGAAAAAAATATTGGTGAAAACGCTTTTTCTTTAATAAACCTTATGCGATGCGAATTCAGATTAATTAGGGTTCCTAATATGATATCGGACACCAAGCAAAAATCAAAAAATAAAAATAAAAACTCCACATGAAAGCAACATAACAGCTAACCTTACTAGGGAAGAATATTCAATGAAACTACAAGGAGGAAAAGAGGAGATCATTTCTAGTCAACATATACAGATAGAGAAGGAAACAAAATAATGAATTTCATTATAATATAACTTATTCCATTCATTCAAATATGTTTGCTTCATCTACATGATGTCTTACGTGTAGAATTTAATAAAAGTGCTAGTTCTACGTGAAAACAACGCTATGTCTCCCGATATTTAAAAGTAGGCCCAACACAGAACTCTTGTGATTATTTTACTAAGTTAATGGTACTAATAACTAAAATCATGTTACAGCCGAAACATGAAAAAAAGAAACCGCGGTCAAAATCGCAAAAATATATAAAATTTATATATTTTCTATATATAACATAGAGAAATGTATATATATAAAAAAATACATATTTTTCGATTATTATTTTTTAAAGCGGCTATACAATATCATTTTTCCAAAACAAAAAGTACTTATTAGCTTTTAAATGAGATTTCACACAATTTAATAAAATACTAAAGCAAGCAAACGTCCAATATCTATATATCTCCACCATCAATAAATTTCTCTTTATTCTAGATTTTTTTTACGCTCCTTATAGTGTAATCCTTAGTTGAAGAAAGAAGGGAATCACATCAAAATAATATAAACCTATGCCTAATTTCATCAATGAATCATTAAAGAACGTAAATTTAGCGAGACCAATATAATCTTTTTCAACGAACTAAGGCAAAAGTCTAGAGCGGTAAAAATCCAAATATTTCAGAGATAAAAAAGATGAATTGTCTCAATTCTACCATTAAATTTGAACCATAACTCTTGCATAAAGGTGATACTCGAATCGCTAAGTTAAGTAGGTCATTTGTCATTCCAAAGAGAACCAAATAAAACGCATCCAAAATATTTCCACGTGAGAGCTTTAACAATATTATGATTTGCTCTACTTGGGGGCTTTTCTCTAGTTATACATGTGAAGATAGAAGATAAAAATGGAAGTCAACAATAAATTAAAGCAAACAAGAACATCTCTAATTGAAAATATTCTCTTCATTCTTATAATGTTAATTTTTTTTCAAAAGATAGAAATAGACAACAAAAGGACCTCATTTCTCTTCCCACTTTCCCATATAATTACCACCAGAAACAAGCAAAAAGTAGAGAGCATATTTCATCTTAAGCTCCAAAAAACACAAATTCACAAACATGCATCATATATATAGTATATGTTAAAAGGTCCAAAATTAAACAGGAACTGTCCTTCCACTATTCTTCATTTCTGTTCCACTTTCCTCTTCCCCTTCATTTTCCCTTGACATTTCTTCCAATGATTTTCCTTTGGATTCTGGCACCAAAAATGTGAACACCATTCCTAAGAAGTTAACACAACCTAAGACAATCAGTGAATTTCTCACACCAATTCCAGCAGGGTAACCGGCATCAGCCTTTTTTCGATCTGTTGGCTGAGCAGCGTACAAGAATCCGAATGCACCAATCATTGCTCCTGCTTTTCCAGCTGCTGCTGATATTCCATGGCATGTTGACCTAAGCCTGGCTGGGAAAATCTCCGCGGGGACAACAAATGTTGTGGCGTTTGGACCAAAATTCGCGAAGAAAAAGGTAAGTGAGTACATGATCACGAACCCGATTCTGTTATCCTTTAGAGTCCAATGATGATATGGAATGGCTAAGGCAAACATGAATACTGTCATGAAGAAGAATCCCATTAACTGAATTGCAAATCGACCTATTTTGTCGATGAAGAATACTGTGAACCAGTAACCAGGAACAGTACTGCAAAGGGCGATAAGAGTTTGCGCCCTTGCAATTTTGTAAACTTCCTCCAACGCATTCATGGTTTGCGCTGGAGGAATCCATCCAATTGCGCTGAAAATGTCCTTTTGGAAAAGGTTTTGACTGTAGAAAGCAATGTCCAACAAGAACCATGTACTAGCAGTTCCAAGCAAGTGAAGTCCATGGCGACGGAGGAACTCCTTAGAAAACAAACCAAACTCATTCCTAGTGTTTTGAGAAACATTCTCAACTTTCTCTTGCTCTTCTTCAATATCGACTTGCAACACTTTAGACATGTCGTTAGCTGCCTGTTTTAAGTTCTTGGCCACCAATGCAGTATAACGAGCAGTTTCAGGCATCTTCATACGCCAGTAATAAGTCATTGCAGCTGGGATTGCACCAAACATTAGAATTATGCGCCACACGAAATCAGCCTGAGAGACTGTTGAACCAAGAGGGTCAGTCTGATATGTTTGTGCAGGAAACGCGCCCTTAAATGCAGCAGAAACAATGATTGCTACCATTCCACCAGCCAAAATTCCAAAACCTTGCATTGCAAAAACAGCAGCAATGAACGCGCCACGCGTCTTTTTGTTAGCATACTCGGACATGATAGTAGCAGAAAGAGGATAATCACCACCAATGCCAAAGCCTAACCAAAACCTGAAGAAACAAAGTGTAGTCATAACACTTTTTGGTGTATGACCAAAAGAGAGTCCTGAGGCTATTGAACAAATAACCATCATCATAAGAGTCATTCCATAAACTCTTTTTCTTCCCATCTTATCTCCGAGCCACCCGAAAAACAGTTGTCCAGCAAGGGTCCCACAGAATGCGACTCCATTTACAGCAGCCGAGACATTAGGAGGGAGAGTTCCAGGTTTCGGTGCCCCGTCGTGGTGGTAGTAAATCCGGCCAAGCAATTTTGTGACCAAAGAAATGCAGAAAAGATCATAAGCATCAGTAAAGAAGCCCATACCAGCAATAACAATTGCTGTAAAGTGATACAATTGTGTTTTTGCTACATCTAGTGCATTTAGCACTTGCAATTGATCTTTAGCCATGACTATACTTTCTCAACCCTTAAATTCCTGCAAAAAACAAAACAAGAGAGGGTAAATTATAAGGATTCCACTTGCATATATTGACAATGATCTTTTTTTAACACTAGTAGTGTATTTTGACCTATTATATAACAAAGAGTTAAATGTTGAGGTAACTAATCCCAATTTATTAATGGTTTACACTGTTGTCAGTGTACATAAGTTAAACTCAAACTATACACTATTGAAAAAAACAGGGATTAGCAATGTGCAAATTCTGTAGCTAAACAGCAAAGCCCGTCACTAATCCTACTTAACGACCAATTAAAAAAATTGTTTTTTATGAGCGATTTAAAAACAAATTAGTGACGAAATTCGTAGCTAATTCTAGTTTTTTTAGTAGCGATAGAACCAAACAAGAAGATGATTTTGGATGGAATTAATCAAAGCTTATCTGAATAATTAAGTTAAGTAGTTTGACAAGTAGGGGGTGGAAGTTAAACTAAATTTCAGAACCAAACAAGATATTTATGATGGAATTAATCAAAGCTAATCTGAATAATTAAGTTTGTAATTTGTCCAGCAGGGGGGTAGATATGACTTCTTGGTAAAAGACAAAAGTAGGGGACCCCAGAGTCATTTTCCTGCCTACTTTTCAAAGTTTGCGACTTAAGCTGTGTACTTTATGGCTATTTATGTGAAAACAATAAAGAAGCGTTTAATAGTCAAAATTGAAAAAATAGGTTAGAAATTACATCAGCTATAGTACTACTATTATAACAGCTATTTCCAGGAAGGGACTCATAGATTCTTTTAGATTCTGGCTGATGTTATCATCACAATTAATTGGTGAAAAAATAAACTTCAGTCAAAAAGACACACAATTTATTTAAACTACTAGAGTATAAATAAATTAAAATATTTTGTACATATGGAGTGGTTGATATGTAGTCAAATGAAGCTTAAAGTTCCTGTCAAAGAACAATAATTGAGAGAAAATACGTATACTAAAGTTTTCTCTGATAGTCCATAGTATGAAGTCATGCACCTGATACAAAAGTATATTTTTAAAGGGATATTATATTTTTGTAAAGTTTTAAAAAGGGGAAGACTTTTCAAAAACATAGGAAGAAGGTACATGTGAACCACAATTCTAGAAGACAAGTTAGTACTTTTCATGAACAGAGATACTAAACAAACCTAAATAATGGACCAGAAAAATGTCTTTTTTTGGTACATCAAATTAAAAAGCCATGTTACATCAAGGTTTGTTGTACGAGGGTTTTTGAATAGCGCCATAAACACAAAAGAAACACTATAAGATCCCGTTTTAGACATAGATTTTTTTTTTTACTTTTTTCAAAAAAATAAAATTGAAAATATTGTTTGTTTATGGTTGATTAGTTTTTGAAAAACAAAATGAAGAAAAAAAATTCCAAGTTCCAAAAAATGGCCGAAATTTTTTCTTTCCCTCGTAATATTTTAATTTTTTTTCAAGTAAAATACACGTCTAAAAACAATTTAAACAATGTGCCATCTACTAAATATCCATCCCTGCACAATTGTTTTTGGAGGGGCGGGGACAATTTTTTTTTTTTTTTTTTTTGGATTCATGAAAGGGGAAAATGAGGAGGGAGAGAGACACTTCAACCTCTATGATTCATAAAATCCATCATTAATTTAACCAAAAACTGGTTCACATTTGCAAAAAAGGATACAGTATAAAATTGAAAAACATGAAGGAGAAAAGGCATTAGAATTCTAAAATCATTTAAGATTTCATTTAGCTTGATTTCCTACATCGTTAATCTGCTAAAAATTCCTTTTTTTTTAAATGAAAACAAAAGAAAGTTATATCAGTATATAGGCATGAATATTTAAACTAGAGCATATACGCATTGATCAATTCCTCTTATTTTTCAATTAAAAACAACCAAAAACTCAGAATTTTCACTTCCTCCATTAAAACACACATGCATGGAAGTATGAACACACACACAAGAAACAAACAAACAAACAAACAAAAGGTGTTAAAGGAAAGATTTTTACACTGACCTTAAATGATTTTCTCCACGAAATTTTCAATTCCACAGAGTGCAACAGAATCAAGAACAGCAGAGAAGCAGAAAGCTAAAAGCTTGGAAATTTCAATGAAGAAAATTTCCAATAAAATTTTACGTTCAAAGGCTTAACAAAAAGCCAAAAATAAAAACTCTGATTTTTGCATTTATTAATTAGCTTCTCTGTATCAGAAATCTCTGAGTAATGAAGAGAAGATGGAGAATTAGTGCCGTATTTAAAGGGCTTTTTGATGCTGGCATCTTCTTAAGGTATATTCCTTCTATTCGCCCGCTTTTTAGAGTTGTACACCATTATGATCTTGCCACGTAATGTATGGGTCCCACAGGATGGTCTTATTTCCTCACGTGGCATGATCAGAGGAGTTCTGAGTTCTGTTCTTAGGTGTAAGTCAACGGAGTCACGTACATCACCCCCACTTACAGAGTGTTGACCACCCTAGTTAATTCTATGTATTCCCTTATAAAATTGCATTTATTTCCCTACTTAGTTCTATCTATTCCCTTAAAAAAATAAATTAATATTTTTTTTAATATTAATCTGGATTTTCATTATCCCCAAACAAAACAAAAAACGGTACTGAATTCTAAACTACTGCTATTTTTTGCGGTATTAGTCGCTTTGCAAATTGAATTGTTCCAAGATTTGACGTTTTATAAAAATTTATTATTAGTATCACTTTGAGTATTTATTAGTTGATATATTTAAGAGAATGATATGGATTATTATTCTTATATTAATGCTATTAAATATCTTTTTGATGTAAGAGAAACATAAAAGATTACAAGATAATATTGGAACTAAGGTAGTATTGAAAGAGATAATTGTTCCCAATGTTATACTTGACCGATTGATGCCATATGAATAACAACTTACGGATTTCATATTCTAATTTTGTTAAAATATTCAATGTAAGTATATCTATTTCATTTTTGATGGATAAGTTTTTTAAGGCTTGGGTTTGTAGATTATAACCGGTTACGTGACATATTAATTGAGGTATGTACGAGTTATATTGGAATCTTATATCATCACAAAAGAGATACAATCGACGACCTTAAGTTAATCGCTTAAATTTATCTTAAAGGATGTAATGAACCCAATATCCAAAACCAACGATTGATATATTAATACTTGAGAACAAAGAAATTACACTAAGAAGAGGAGAGTACACTACTAGAATTCCTGTAAAAAGCGACCAAAAATTAGCGACCAAATTTGGTCTGTCAAGAAAAGCGACCAAAGTTGGTCGCCAAACTGCCAAAAATAATAAAAAAAATATTTGAAATACTTTAGCGACCAAAGTTGGTAGCTATTTGGCCGCAAATTTAGTCAAATTGTTGACTGGACTAGTCAAACTTGCTTGGTCAAATATATACTGATATTAGCAACCAATATTGGTCGCTAAAGTGGGACCCACATTAAATTTGTTAATAATTTTATTATAAAATATAAATATATATAATTTAAAACTTGCGACCAACGTTGGTCGCTAATTGAAGGATAAGTTGATAGCGACCAACATTGGTCGCTAACATGGGACCCAGTTATAATATTTTAATAAATATATATTTATTTAAAAAAAATTAAAATATAAATAAATATAATTCAAAAGCTAGCGACCAAAGTTGGTCGCTTAATGAAATAGAGACCAACGTTGGTCGCCAATGTGGGACCCAGTTCTAACGTTTAACAATTTTTATTATTAATTTAAATATTATATAAAATATAAATAAATCTGATTAAAATTTAGTGACCAAATTTGGTCGCTAAATTAAATTCATGTACTGTTAGTGACCAACTTTGGTCGCTAAATTAAATTCATTTACAGTTAGCGACCAAAGTTGGTCTCTATATGGTCAAAATTAAAAATCACTTTTGTATTTACTATGTAAATAATATAAATGTAAGTCGTTAACACTTTTGTAATACAAGGGATGAATAGTACTACGAAGCGGGCGTGTGTGTCTATATATATAATATATATATATACTTACGCTATATACTATGCACTAAGTATAAGTGTACTTACGCTATACTATGCACTAAGTATAAGTGTATTAGGTAATACTGTATCGAATATAGCTTATATATATATAATATATGTACTTACGCTATACTATGCACTAAGTATAAGTGTATTAGGTAATACTGTATCGAATATAGCTTATATATATATAATATATGTACTTACGCTATACTATGCACTAAGTATAAGTGTATTAGGTAATACTGTATCGAATATAGCTTATATATATATAATATATATATACTTACGCTATACTATGCACTAAGTATAAGTGTATTAGGTAATACTGTATCGAATACAACTTATATATATAATATATGTACTTACGCTATACTATGCACTAAGTATAAGTGTATTAGGTAATACTGTATCGAATACAGCTTATATATATATAATATATGTACTTATCGAATATAGCTTATATATATATATAATATATGTACTTACGCTATACTATGCACTAAGTATAAGTGTATTAGGTAATACTGTATCGAATATAGCTTATATATATATAATATATGTACTTACGCTATACTATGCACTAAGTATAAGTGTATTAGGTAATACTGTATCGAATACAGCTTATATATATATATATATATATATATATATATATATATATATATATATATATATATATATATATATGTACTTACGCTATACTATGCACTAAGTATAAGTGTATTAGGTAATACTATATCGAATATAGCTTATATATATATAATATATGTATTTACGCTATACTATGCACTAAGTATAAGTGTATTAGGTAATACTGTATCGAATATAGCTTATATATATAATATATGTACTTACGCTATACTATGCACTAAGTATAAGTGTATTAGGTAATACTGTATCGAATATAGCTTATATATATATAATATATATATACTTATGATATAGCTTATATATATAATATATATATACTTACGCTATACTATGCACTAAGTATAGACTGTTTGACCAAAATAGCGACCAACGTTGGTCGCCATTTTTGACCGTTTGACCAAAAGGCGACCAAAGTTGGTCGCTTTTGTAGGATATAAATATATATATATATATATATATATATATATATATATATATATATATATATAAGAGGAAAATAATTATTTTATTTATTTATTTTCAAATATAGCGACCAAAGTTGGTCGCCATTTTGGTCAAACTGTCAAAAATGGCGACCAACGTTGGTCGCTATTTTGGTCAAACTGTCAAAAATAATTTGGCTACCAAAATAGCGACCAAGTTTGGTCGCTATTTTTTTTAACAGGAGCCAAAACGGGTTTCAGGTCCATTCTTTCAAAATTATTCCCCAAATTAAAATCTTTCTCCTCTAACACTCAAAACCCATTCCCCCCTCCGACTTCCAGCAGCAGCGACGCTCCCGCCACCGGCGACCCCTGACGGCAGCAGCAAATTCCGGCGACCTCCACTCCCAAGGTTAGTTTCTCTTTCCTTTCTTTTAGTTTTCCGAAAAACAGTGATTTTAGGGGTTCAATTCCAATATATTAGGGATCAAAGTTATATATTATTTGTTCAACTATGTTTAGTTCAAAGTTAATTCCATGTTAGGGTTTAATTTCTCCATGTTAGGGTTCAATTTCTCCATGTTAGTGTTCAATTTCTCCATGTTATATATTATTTGCAATTTTTAGGGTTCTTTTTAATACTTTTAGGGTTCAAATAAATTAACTATTTAGGTAGACTAATTTATATATGGGGTTAAATTTTATTTTATGAAGCAACAATAATAGGATATGAATTGGACTTTTAGTTAACTAAAAAAGATTAGGCTATGAATTAACTAATTTAATTTGTTCTTGCTTTATTTAAATAGATGGAACATCGTTCTTGGATGTACAATAGGAATTATCCTAATCGGCGGGGATTGCGGGAGGATTTTGTAGAAGGGGTTGAGGACTTTATTAGACATGCAATGTCACTTTCGCCATACATAAAAGAAGGAGTAATTAGGTGCCCTTGTGTTAAGTGCGACAGTATGAAGTTTAGAAAACCGGAGGAAGTTAAGGTTCATCTTTATATGGTGGGGTTTATAGCGAATTACTTTGTGTGGACTAATCAAGGAGAGATGGATGGTAGCCACGGGATATTTCATAACATGGTTGTTGGTGAAAGTAGTAGGTCGAGGGAGAATAGAAATAGTGATTCCAGAATTCATGATATGGTTGTGAATGCTTTTGGAATGCACTTTGGGGGTGAGCCCAACGAAAATGTTGAACAAACTCCTAATGATGAAGCAAGACATTTTTATGAATAGTTAGAGGAAGCTAGTCGTCCACTACGTGAAGGACGTCCGCACTCTGAGTTGTCTGTTGCAGTTAGATTACTAAGTATCAAATCTAATTGGAATATTTCTCAAGCAGCCATGGATTCTTTCATTGACCTTATGCGTGAACTAGTTGACGAGGAAATCGAATTACCTGGTGATTTCTATAAGGCAAAGAGATTAGTTTCTAAGTTAGGACTTTCGTCAATGAGAATTGATTGTTGTGAAGATGGTTGCATGTTATATTATAAAGATGATGCAAATTTAAGCAGTTGTAAATTTGCGGAAAGTCTCGTTTCAAGAGGCTTTCCAGCGGGAAGATGGTCTCTATCAAGGCGATGAAGGTTCCATTTTAGAGAAAAGGCACCAGATCAGGGGGTGCTCTTCTATCCTTTTGGTAGGGCATTCTCATTGGATACGTTTTTGCGTAAAGTCTCATTTCAAGAGGCTTTCCAGCGGGAAGATGGTCGCTATCAAGGCGATGTATTATTTACCTCTTATACCTAGGCTAAAGAGGTTATATGCGTCGATGAGTTCTGCTCCTCATATGAGATGACACTTTGAAAATAGAAGACCACCTGGTGTTATGTGTCATCCTTCAGATGGAGAAGCTTGGAAGCACTTTGATAGGACATATCCATATTTTGCTAGTGAACCAAGGAACATTCGGTTAGGTCTGTGTGCGGATGACTTCACGCCTTTTTCTATATCTGCGACACTGTATTCATGTTAGCCTGTCTTTCTTACACCTTATAATCTACCACCCGAGTTATGCATGACTAGTCCATATATATTCTTAAATTGTATTATCCCCGGTCCACGTAATCCGAAAAGTTTGATAAATGTATATTTGCAACCTTTGATTGATGAGCTAAAACAATTGTGGTACGATGGTGTTGAAACATATGACATATCAACCAAGCAGAATTTCAATTTGTGTGCTAATTTAATGTGGACAATTAATGATTTTTCTGCGTATGGAATGTTGTCTGGGTGGTTGACTGCTGGGAAGCTAGCTTGTCCTTACTGCATGAAAAATAGTAAAGCGTTCACTTTGAAACATGGCCGAAAGCAATCATGGTTTGATTGTCATCGTCAATTCTTGCTTGAGGGTCATGAGTTTAGAAGGATGAAAAATGCTTTCAAAAAGAATAAACTGGAATATGATTATCCACCTCCGATACTTTCAGGTGATGAAATTTGGGAGAGGGTCCAGAACTTCAGTAAAGTTACTGAAGTTCCACCGCATAGATTCCTCGGATACGGTGTTACTCATAATTGGACCAAACAGAATATATTTTGGGAGTTGCCTTATTGGAAGGATAATCTTCTCTGTCACAACCTTGATGTCATGCATATTGAGAAGAATTATTTTGACAATTTGTTCAACACAGTGATAGATGTTAAAGGTAAGACAAAGGATAGCCCGAAGGCTAGAATGGACTTACAAGAATATTGCAGGCGGCCTGAATTACACTTGCAGACAGCAAACAATGGTAAGTTATTCAAGCCCAAAGCAAGTTACACATTCACTTTGGAGGAAAGACGACAGATTTGTGATTGGGTAACGAAATTGAAGATGCATAAGGGTTATGCGTCGAATTTTGAGAAAAAAGTTGATATGAAGGTAGGGAAGTTGAGCCATTTGAAAAGTCATGACTGTCATGTTTTCATGGGGACCTTAGTGCCTATTGCGTTTTCTGGTTTGCCTGAAAGAATCTGGAAATCCATCACTGAGATTAGTTTGTTTTTCAAAGACTTGTGTTCTTCCACATTAAGGGAAGAAAACCTACGCCGGATGGATCAGAACATTCGTGTAACTTCGGGTAAGATGGAAAAGATATTTCCATGTGGGTTTTTTGATGTGATGGAACACCTTCCAATCCACCTTGTACACGAGGCACAACTTGGAGGGCATGTTCAATGCAGATGGATGTATCCCTTTAAGAGGTAATATTATAGTCCATATATAATTTTCTGTTTTATTTGAATGTTCTTGGCTAACCTGAAATTATGTAGGACAATTGGCAAATGCAAACAATTTGTTAAGCAGAGGAATAGAATTGAAGGATCTATATGCGAAGCTTATCTTGCAAAGGAAACTGCTCATTTTTGTTCTTATTATTTTGAGAGCAACGTGCCATGTGCTAGGAATAGGCCCAACAGGCACACGGTCGACCTTACGAATGATCCATTATATCCGCCTATGTCCATATTCAATCAACCAGGCTGATGTTCTAAGGATGGTAGAAAGAGAAATTTGAGTGATATGGAGTTCAAGTCAGCTACACTTCATGTGTTGCTAAATTATCCCGAAGTAGTACCATTTCTCAAGTAAGTATTGATTTAAAAGTTATCAAAATATAAAATTTACTGTGATTACATCTCAATGCAACTACTAAAAATATTTGATGTGTCACAGTCACTTCGTGGGTCAATTTGGCCAAGATGCTATATATACGGCATTTCATAGGTGGTTCAAACAATTTATAAGTATATCCTTAAAATATTCTAACACTATGTAGGTAAACAATGTTTGGAAGTTATGCTAACTTATGAATTTTGTTAACAATATGTAGGTAAATGATCCAAATAATGGTGTAAATCAATTTTTGAAAGATATATCTTGGGGACTTAGGGTTGAGGTCACAACATATTCCAAGTACGTTGTGAATGGTTATAAGTTTCATACAGAGGGTTGCTCTAAAAATAAAAAAAAGCAACAACAGTGGGGTGAGGGTTCAAGGTGGTGATGGAAACCAAGTTGGAGATATTGATTATTATGGTGTGCTCAAAGAAATAATAGAACTAGAATATTCAGGTAGGCCATTTAAGAAAATTATTCTCTTTAGATGCAAGTGGTTTGACCCAAATCCAACAAGAGGTACGAGAGTACACAATCAATACAACATAATTGAGGTTAATCATACGAGGGAGTATGATCGCTATGATCCTTTCATAATTGCACATAATGTTAGGCAAGTGTATTATGCTCCTTATCCATTTCGGTGGAATAAGTCTGATTGGTGGGTTGTAATCAAAACTAAGTCTGTAGGTAGGGTCAAAGTCGAGAATGTGTTGGATGTTGCATATCAAAATGATATCTCCAGTGTTCACCAAATAGTGGACGAACTTTTAGAAAATGATTTGGAACATTCTGAACACATATTGGAAGAAGTTGATATAAATGAAGTAAGAATTATAGAAAACGAGGAAGAATAATCAACTGATGAAGCTCAAACTAGTGAGGAAGAAGAATTCTCTGACGAGGAAGAATACGTCGATGAACTTTAAAAAGTTGGTTTCTTCGATAACTCTCGTTTATAGATAGTTTTCTTATATGTTTCAATCTAAATATGTATTATATTATGCAAATGACAGGCAAGGGTCGAGGTAACAATGAAGGTAGTGGTTCTCGGGGTCGAGAAAAGGCTAGGAAGCAAAAGAGGGGGGTAGAAGATACTACTCATCAATCTTTTCCACCATCTTCTGATTTGCCTATCACTATGCCACAGCCTCTACCCCATGGCTATACTGAGCTGCCACAGCATCACCAGCCCTACACCTTCGTGCAGACCCCGGGTGTTTCTTCACAGGGCCATCGGACTGTGCGTCCGACATACAGTCCACCTGCCTCACTACCACATGGATCCCACCCAACAGTATCACATGGATCGCATCGATCCATGTCACAGCCACATGGATCACAGCCATCAGTGTCACAGCCAGTCGGGTCACAACCACTCGGGTCACAGTAGTCAGTATCACAGCCACTTGCGATCCGTGCAGCTATGTCGCAGTCACAAGGATCACATCTATCGTCATCAGCGACTCCACCTATTGGAGGCCTTCGCTTGCGGGATAGTAGCTTTGACCCCCCTACTCCTTCCACACATGCCTCTGATACACATGTTTCGGACGATGATGCTGATGCTGCTACTGCTTCTGACGAGGAGGTGCATTATGATCAGTATGGCAGGATCATCATAGTCCCTGAGGGTGATGGGTAAGAGTTATTTGTTATTTTTATGTTTATTTTTTTGTATAGTTTTTACTAAGATATTAATTTGTTTTATTTATTAAAATGCAGGTTCCTCCCGAGTAATATCACTACGATGATAATCACCAAAGCAACCAGAAAGCTTTATGATGCCCCTTATGCGTCTTGGCGTGAATTCCCATTCTCACTGAAGGAGGCAATTTTCAATGAATTTAAGGTATAAATGTTCTTTTAAGCAGTATAATTATTTATATTTATGATATTTTTATATAATATTTAACTTTTAAAATACAGAGCAAGTGTGTATGGGAACACCAGTATAGCGCGGACGTAGCTGCAAATTTTAATCTCAAATTTCGCAAGCGGTTGTCGCATTTTTTCTCCATAGCTAGACAGCTGAACCAGAAGTCTGGCTGGTTGCTTCAGGAGTTTTGGGATGATTTGCAAAGGCAATGGCTTACTGCAGAGTTCTTACAGAAGAGCGAAAAGGGAAAGAAAGCTCGCGCATCTGAGAAGGGAGGATCATTGCATACTGGAGGTGCGGTCAGCCAGGGGACAATAAAAAGAAGAATGGTACGTAATTGCTTAATTTATTTTAATTTTCAAAGTATATCTATTATATTTATTAATTAAAATTTATGAGTTTTCAGGAAAAGAAGTTGGGTCGTCCGATGAACCAAGA
Organism: Nicotiana tabacum; assembly: GCF_000715075.1. NCBI lineage: Eukaryota > Viridiplantae > Streptophyta > Magnoliopsida > Solanales > Solanaceae > Nicotiana > Nicotiana tabacum. The sequence continues at coordinate 20,467,874 of NC_134086.1, read as the reverse complement.
TGAGCTATTCAGGGAGACTCATATTGTGAAGAAGAAGAAAGAGACGGATCAAGAAAGGTGGATCGAGGTACGTGCCTCGACTGTACATGTAAGTTTTCACTTTTCATTAAGTATTTTCATTTACTTTTATATAAATTTTGAAATACTAATTCAATTTACTTTTTCTTATAGGATCGCTTCAGAGTTGAAGCTGAGGAATTCATACGCAGCCAGCCACCTAATGAGTCGGGCGCGCCATTCCAACTTTCGGCCGAGGATGTTGAAAGACTATGGACGCGGGCTGCAGGCGGTCCAAAATGGGGGAAGGTATACGACCTTCCTACTAAGACATTCCATCGCTATAGGTGTGGAATGCAAGGAATAGGGACTTCCTCGCAAGCCGAGCAACTTGATGGGGAGAGCTTCTCCGCTATGCGGGAGACTGTGACAAAGCTCACATCCGAGCTAGAAGCGTCCAAGGAAAGAGAAAAGCTTAGAGATGCTCAGTGTATTGACGTGGTCGCTCAGTGCCAGAGCATGCAAGAGCAGATCAAAAATCTCCTAGCTGGATCTTTTTCGATTCCCCGGTCTCCGCCATCATCGCCAGAGGTTGCCCGTCCCCGTGCTCGTTCGTCCCGTCCTCAAAGTGGTCGTTCCTCCCGTCCTCCCCGTGATCATTCTTCCCGTCATCGACAAGTAGACCCTTCTCAATACCGTGATAATGATGAAACTTCATCAGACGGTGATGATAATGATGTACCAAACAATGAATGAATTTTAGACAATTTGAACTAGACAAATACAATTTGTTTTCCATTGGGTTATAATAAGAGTTAACTTAGTTTGGTAGTTCTATTGAAATTTACACTTTCTTGGTTTTAATGTAGCTTTTAATGTTGTTTTTGTGTTGTTGTTGTTGTTGTTGTTGGGTTGTTGTTTGGTATTGTTATTGGAATTGTTGTTTGAATTGTTGTTGTTGTTGCTTGTTAGGGTTTGGTATGACTGGCAGGTGGTGTAGCTGCCAAAACAGGCAGTTTCTCCCAAAATAATACACAAAAAAACGACCAAAGTTGGTCTCTATTTGGTCGCTTTTCATGTTAAAAAAAAAAAATTCTGGAGAATAGCGACCAACGTTGGCCGCTATTTACCCAGATTTCTACAAAAAGCGACCAAACTTGGTCGCTATTTCATTAAAAAAATAAAATTTCTGGTGATATAGTGACCAAAGTTGGTCGCTAATATTTAAAAAATAAATTAAATTCATGTATTTAGGGACCAAAGTTGGTCGCTAGTTTAATAAAATAAATAAATAATTGAATAAAAAAGCGACCAACATTGGTCTCTAGTTTTCAAATTTTAAAATATAATATTTGGATTAGAGACCAAAGTTGGTCGCTTTTTAATGATTAATAATAAATAAATAAATAACGTATTTTATATTTAGAGACCAACTTTGGTCGCTAAATTTATATTATTAAATTAATAAAGCGACCAAAGTTGGTCTCTATAGTCAATATCCGAAAACATTGGTCCATTTAGCTTAAAGACCAAAGTTGGTCGCTAATTAGTGACCAACTTTGGTCCCTAAATAAAAGGGACCATCAATATAGCTACCAGGCCCTTTTGGTCGTTTTTTGGTCGCTTTTTAGCCCAATAGCGACCAACTCTGGTTGCTTCTTGCGGTCGCTTTTTTCCGAATTTGAAGAAGAGAGTAACAGAAAGAAATAGAGGAGGAAGAGACGGAGCATAGAGAGAAACAGACGAGGGATATAGAGAGAACAGAGGGGAAGCTTCTAACAATTTCAGCTTGCCCTATCTATGCTAACGCTTAGTTCCTTTTAACTGATTCCTTATTGCACTTCTTGGGCCTAGATCCCAAATTAACCTTTTTGAAGGTCTTCTGTCCCTATGGCTTCTTCTCGGCTCAATAGTTCTTCTAAGCCCAATAGCTTGATTCATAACAATACTCCCGCCCTCAATAAGAACCTTGTCCTCAAGGTTCGAGTATAGCTTTATCAATGAGGAAAGGGCATTGATATGAGGTAAATAACAAATGATCACCAGTGGTAAATAACAAATGATGCTAATAAGCACATCAATCCAACTAGCATCATCAAGGCCGTCGACAATATCCAAAACAAGTCCACTTAGCATCTTGGATCGAGTTAATAACACAAAATCATATGTATAACCATCACCACTACTCTGTAAAGAAATGAAAACACTGACAGCAATATTCTCCCTACATATAGAACCATAGGTGTTCGGAAGCAGAACATGGGGTCCTGGATCATAAGGATAAAGGTCAAATATAGTGTACAAGCTCTAATTGTTTTGTCCTGGATATAAGGATCCTGGATCAAATTGTTTTGTCCCGCACAAGCTCTAAGCAAGTCACCTATGGTGGTCTCATAGTATACATATACGCATACTGGACTGCAAGTTGTAGGCACCCCATATAAGGTCACCGCACCAGGTTTAAGCTCCATCCAACACATTGCTACTTGCACAATGCCTTGGACGATACCATTTGCAAGCCCCTGTCGTGTGTCCCTTACCCAAAATCTATACCATAATTTTGATGCTACATAAAGCAGCATTTCAGCTGCTACCTCATGAGATAAAAGAATCACTAGAGTAGTTGCCTATCTCTTATAGTCACGAGCCACAAAAATGAAGTTTGCTGCTAGAGCAACTGATACTAAGCTAATGTCCCCAATCACTGGCTCGATTTTAAATTCAAGTTGCATATCAATTGAAGAAAAACCAACCCGGCTAATTACACCAACTATTTGCAGAGCATTGTCAACATTAAATGGCTTCTTCAGCACCATTTTGTGAAATGAATTAGTCACCAAATAGAATGGTCTAGTCATGCAAAAAACAACCAAGCAATGCTTTAAATTATTTAGTAGGCTGTCACTATCAAGCTCGAAAAAAGTTGTGTGTACTCTACTTCTCTATTCTTCAGTATCATCATATAAATTTAATGCACTACTAGGATGATGCAAAGGTAAAATATCAGCAGGCCAAGTATCAAAATGTATTTCACTTGTTAGAAGGCTAGCACACTGTTTAATGTTGCGCACATTATTTGTTGTTACATTTTTGCGGGCATCAACTGTATTTCTCAACTTAAGCAAATATGTACCAGGATCGAACGGGAAGTCTATGATGGGAATGTGGCATGGAACCTCAAATAATATATTTGTATATCCAAGTAGGGTTGTGCAGTGTACAAAAATACCAGTCTCATTCTGCCTTAGTGCTAAATCACCCTTAACTGCCAAAATTGGTTGAAACATCTCATTGAACACCTAGGTGATGGAATTTACTGAATCTTCAAAATTCATGTCAATCTTTTTTGCTGTTATTTCAGCAAACATCTTGCAGGCATAGTTCCGCGAATATTCTTATTTAACATTTTTAGTTTCAAGTGAAGTATTTGAATTCCTAGTGCAACCAAATGAAACCACTAAGGAAGGAAAATGCAGCGAGTTTGAAGAATTACCAAACGGATTTACTGGCTCATGAAGTACCTCAGGCTTGTCCACGGGACTAGAGAGATCTTTATCCAAATTAAAATCCATCTCTGCTCCTGAGAACTCCTCTGATTCGCACTTATCATCCAAATATACTGGAGCTTCAGGGATCGTCTTGGAAGAGGCAGACAACTTGTTCTCTATGTTGTCGAGCAGGTTGAGCATACGAGTGTTATTATCCATCATCGCCATCATCAGTCCCTAAATGGCGTCGAGGTGATAATTGATAATAGTAGAAGAGTAGAGACCCATAGAGTCCAAATCAATGAAAGCACCAATGTAAAGAACCCAATATCCAAAACCAACGATTGATATATTAATACTTGAGAACAAAGAAATTACACTAAGAAGAAGAGAGTAACAGAAAGAAATAGAGGAGGAAGAGACGGAGCATAGAGAGAAACAGACGAGGGAGATAGAGAGAACAGAGGGGAAGTTTCTCACAATTTCAGCTTGCCCTATCTATGCTAACGCTTAGTCCCTTTTAACTGATTTCTTATTGCACTTCTTGGGCCTAGATCCCAAATTAACCTTTTTGATGGTCTTCTGCCTCTGTGGCTTCTTCTCGGCCCAATAGTTCTTCTAAGCCCAATAGCTTGATTCATAACAATACTCCCGCCCTCAATAAGAACCTTGTCCTCAAGGTTCGAGTATAGCTTTATCAATGAGAAAAGAGCATTGACATGAGGTAAATAACAAATGATCACCAGTGGTAAATAACAAATGATGTTAATAAGCACATCAATCCAACTAGCATCATCAAGGCAGTCGACAATATCCAAAACAAGTCCACTTAGCATCTTGTATCGAGTTAATAACACAAAATCATATGTATAACCATCACCACTACTCTGTAAAGAAATCAAAATACTGACAGCAATATTCTCCCTACATATAGGACCATAGGTGTTCGGAAGCAGAACATGGGGTCCTGGATCATAAGGATAAAGGTCAAATATAGTGTCCTCTTCATAGCTACCAAACATCAAATTGTTTTGTCCCGCACAAGCTCTAAGCAAGTCACCAATGGTGGTCTCATAGTATACATATACGCATACTGGACTGCAAGTTGTAGGCACCCCATATAAGGTCACCGCACTAGGTTCAAGCTCTATCCAACACATTGCTATTTGCACAATGCCTTGGACGATACCATTTGCAAGCCCCTGTCATGTGTCCCTTACCCAAAATCTATACCATAATTTTGATGCTGCATAAAGCAGCATTTCAGCTGCTACCTCATGAGATAAAAGAATCACTAGAGTAGTTGCCTATCTCTTATAGTCACGAGCCACAAAAATGAAGTTTGCTGCTAGAGCAACTGATACTAAGCTAATGTCCCCAATCACTGGCTCGATTTTAAATTCAAGTTGCATATCAATTGAAGAAAAACCAACCCGGCTAATTACACCAACTATTTGCAGAGCATTGTCAACATTAAATGGCTTCTTCAGCACCATTTTGTGAAATGAATTAGTCACCACATAGAATGGTCTAGTCAAGCAAGAAACAACCAAGCAATGCTTTAAATTATTTAGTAGGCTGTCACTATCAAGCTCGAAGAAAGTTGTGTGTACTCTACTTCTCTGTTCTTCAGTATCATCATATAAATTTAATGCACTACTAGGATGATGCAAAGGTAAAATATCAGCAGGCCAAGTATCAAAATGTATTTCACTTGTTAGAAGGCTAGCACACTGTTTAATGTTGCGCACATTATTTGTTATTATATTTTTGCGGGCATCAACTGTATTTCTCAACTTAAGCAAATATGTACCAGGATCGAACGGGAAGTCTATGATGAGAATGTGGCATGGAACCTCAAATAATATATTTGTATATCCAAGTAGGGTTGTGCAGTGTACAAAAATACTAGTCTCATTCTGCCTTAGTGCTAAATCATCCTTAACTTCCAAAATTAGTTGAAACATCTCATTGAACACCTGGGTGATGGAATTTACTGAATCTTCAACATTCATGTCAATCTTTTTTGCTGTTATTTCAGCAAACACCTTGCAGGCATAGTTCCGCGAATATTCTTCCTTAACATTTTTAGTTTCAAGTGAAGTATTTGAAGTCCTAGTGCAACCAAATGAAACCACTAAGGAAGGAAAATGCAACGAGTTTGAAGAATTACCAAACGGATTTACTGGCTCATGAAGTACCTCAGGCTTGTCCACGGGACTAGAGAGATCTTTATCCAAATTAAAATCCATCTCTGCTCCTAAGAACTCCTCTGATTCGCACTTATCGTCCAAACATACTGGAGCTTCAGGGATCGTCTTGGAAGAGGCAGACAACTTGTTCTCTATGTTGTCGAGCAGGTTGAGCATACGAGTGTTATTATCCATCATCGCCATCATCAGTCCCTGAATGGCGTCGAGGTGATAATTGATAATAGTAGAAGAGTAGAGAGCCATGAAGTCCAAATCAATGAAAGCACCAATGTAATGAACCCAATATCCAAAACCACGATAGATATATCTATGTTAATGCTTAGTCCCTTTTAACTGATTCCTTATTGCACTTCTTGCATCTAGATCCCAAATTAACCTTTTTGAAGGTCTTCTATCCCTATGGCTTCTTCTCGGCCCAATAGTTCTTCTAAGTCCAATAGCTTGATTCATAACAAAGGATTACTCAACAAACTAGTGAATTTTTACCCACTCTCGTAATTTACCACTTCTGCTATTTTGTTTTGCAAAGCTACAAATTAAATTTACTCTTTAAAAGCCAGTTGTATTATTCAAAGTCAAATTTAGCAGAAGGATGAAACAGAAAAATCCCTTTGATCGAGACGAATTTTTTTTTTCTTGGGGGGGGGGGGAGCGTGGGATGGGGGGTTGAGGCTATTGCATGATTCATGCAACTATTCTGAATTTGTCTTAGGTCAAAATATAATTGATGCAATTATAAGCTAGTGGGAGTTATGTCGTGATACTTTGCAGGCGTAATCCAATCATTAACGTAAAAAAGTTAAAATAGAATGAACTGTAGCATAAAATAAAATTCAATGTATGGCATCTTAATAGAAACATATCATATATGGTGTGAAAGTTCACTCTGGTGAACGAGAATTGAAAATGAAAATATGTAGGCCTTCCACCTTACTTTTTGTTGCTAATTGAAGATTATATTATATGGTGTGAAAAGGCGCTTAAATGGGGGGAAGAAAATAAGAGCAGCAAATATACGTATGATTTTGGACTTTGAAGAATAAAATGTGGGCAATTAATTTGAAACGTCATGAAGCCGAGGAAAATTAGTAGTACTATTTTTATGTACTGATTACCACTAAAAAAATGAAAACTAATATCATATAAGAGTATTTTTTCCATTGTAATAACACAAATTCGAATACAATGACATGTATCACTGTCGAATTAATTTGAGCATTGTCGAAGCCAGAATTTTTAATAAGGGAATTCAAAATACTAAAAAATAAACACACAAGCAAGTCATGGGGATTCAACATTACTATTTATGCATAAAAAGTAATTTTAACTTTATATATACAATATAATTTATTTGTAAAGTGTTTTAGATGAATCCCTTCCGCCACCCTAACTCCGCCCTGCATTTGAGACTTCTCTACCTCGTTGTTTTATTATCTGCGAAGAATTATTAATATTGTGAATTAATTAATTTTCATATAAGTCTATGTAAATAATGTGTTACTAAATACAATAATCAAGTGCATGAAATGTGTTTGGCACAAGATAACAACTTCTTAAATGTAATCTAAGATATAACATGATATTTCCCTTGTTTTGGATCATAGTATCAGAAACTACCTGTAATAAATGAACATATACTTCCAAAATTAAAAGATAAGGTTTTAATGTGAACACGAGACCATTAGCGTAAACTCGACCCAAATCCCAATATCTATTTATCAGATTAATTAAATAAGTTAATCCTTAATCACACATTCACACTCAATCTTTGCAAAATTACTGTTTTCCCCTTAAATTAAGCCCATCCTTCGCCGTTAATCCATTCTCCCATTTGCATACGGAATCTGAAGCAATAATTGACAAATATTTTTATATTTTATTTGATCTTTGGAAGTGAGCAAGGATTAAGGGTGAAGGAAATAATAGGAGATAAGATCACTAGGTTCAATTTTTACAACTAATAAGTGGTTGACATATAAATAGTCGACTTTATATATTTTGCTAAATTTTATATTAAAAATGAACATTTTCATGTCGCCGAATAACAAGCTGACTTTTTACATCCAAATTCGTTGTAGATTTTTAATTATTTAGAAAAACAAGATATTCTTTTTATATCAGAAAGAGCTTGAACAATGATCTTCCACACCTGAGATATTAATTAGTTGTGTAAGTTTATAAGTTTAGTAACTCCATCTATCTCAATTTATGTATTACTATTGTTCAAATATAGAGAGTCAACTTTTTAATTTTGATCATGGATTGAGACATAGACTTTTTAAAAAATTTAAAATAAAATTTATATATTTAAAAAAGTAATAATAAATTATAATAATTAATAATTTAAAGTATTAAAAGGCATATAAAAATTACGTTAAATGCAAAACTCGTTTAATTCTTGAAATCCAAAAATTACAAATTAGGACGTAAGGATATTAAGTGGGCCAGCTGGTGGGTGGGGACTCTATTATTGTGAAAATACTAAGTCTCAAGTCAACGGGTGCGAGTTAATACAAGTAGCTGGTTGATTACAAGAATTTCTCTAGTCTGTCCTTTTCCAAAGTAGGACTTTTCATGTTACTTTCAATTATTAAAAGTAGGCTTTTTTTAATATTTTTTTTTTATTTTACATTTGTCATGTGACAGTTGTATATTTGCCTTTTAAGTCAACTCTAATAGTCTATTATTCCATTTGGTCAAGCTGTAAAAATCAGCTTATTTTGAAATGTGTTTTTTTTTCAAAAGTGTTTTTCTCAAAAGTATTTTTGGTGAGAAACAGTTTGTGTTTGACTAATTAGTTTCAAAAGCACTTCTAAGCGGCAATTAGTGTTTGGTCAAGCTTTAAAAAACTGCTTCTAAATGTATTTTCTCAAAAATGCTTCTCAAAAAAGTGCTTTTGAAGAGAAACTACTTTTTTCTACTTCTTCAAAAATGCTTCTGCTTCTCCTCAAAAGCATTTTTTTCCCTTCCAAAAGCTTGGCCAAACACCTCAATTTTTGGTTAAAAGTACTTTTGATAAAAAAAAAAAAAAAAAAAAATTGGCCAAAAAGAAGCTTGGCAAACAAGCTATATTACTACTGATAATAAAATTTTGAAAAACCTTTATATGGCTCTCATTTGAATTGCGTCCGTTATTCTTAAAAGCTTGTTCACATTTATCAATTAAAACTATATATATAGTTTACGAACAAAAATTCGAGAAAGAAACAAAAAAGAAAAGTATTCGAATGTTTTTCTCTATGGTCGTGTGTTTCTAATTTTGGTATGGATTTTATTATCCATTTAATAATGTTTGACTTTTTAACTTCAACTATTTTTCGAATGTTTTATTATATGTTTATTAATCGATGATCGCAGCAACACAGGTTCCACTATCCTCTTCTTCTTCCTTTCTTGGTGGGTATTAGACTTTAATTGTATATATTTACCGTCATACATTGAATTTCCAGTTGTGATAAGCAGTAAATTTTGAATAACTTCTAGAGTTACATTAGTAGATGATCAATTTATGTCCTAAATAAAATTCACCAAAATTTGAATTCAAAAAAAAAAAATCAAAATGATGCATGCAACTTTTTACAACAACGACGACCCAATAAAATCTCACAAGTGAGGCCTGGGGAAGATAATGTGTATGCAAATCTTACCATTACCCCGATGGGGCAGAGAGACTGTTTCTGATAGACCCTCGGTGCAAAAGACGGAAAAAAAACATAAGAGACAATATATCAGTACCGTCAATGGAAACCATAAAAATAATAACATCATCATAAAAACCAGAAAATGAATGTCATGCAATAAGAATGACCAGTAATTAAGGTCCGGTGCTATGAAAAACAGAAGGATAGTGTGAATACAACATTAACCACTACACGTCTAAGATCAACCCTATCAAGCTAGCCTCACCCTCGGTTCGACGTAGAAAAAGGCTCGACTATCTCCTATACTACAACCCTAATGCCCGACCCCCACACCTTCCTATCAAGGGTCGTGTCGTCAGAAATCTGCAGCCATGCCATGTCCTGTTTCATCACCTCTCCGGAATACTTCTTAGGCCATCTACCTCTTCCACTACTAGAAATACATACTTTTCCCACGGAAGAATCGGTGGGAAATCTATGTGAAATTTCAATATTCCCACGACATTCCCAGAGGAGACACTCAGTGGGAATTTGGCTGGTAGGAAAATAATTTCCCAGGACATTCGTGGGTAATTCCCAGGGAGATTCCCACTGAGGGTTTCACGAGAACTTGGTGGGGTCACATAGTGTATTTTCCCATAAACGTCGTGGGAAATGTAAGATAATATAATATTTTAATTTTTAGGTTTCCCACCGAATCTGTGGGATTTATTAAAAATAATTTAAATATTTGTTTATTTTACACATCAACTCAAATAATTTGTGAAGAAAACCTGTAAATACATAGCACCAACCCATATAAAAACATATCTGAAAAATAGACCAAACTAATAAGAATAAACCAACCCAATATTGTCTTTTAACAAATTTATTATTTCTAATACGAAACAAATAAAGAGTTAGGTTTTATTAGACTATACATGCACAAGAAAACGACAATACTTTTTTACTATTTTTTCATTAATTCAAAATTTAATATTATACTAATTGGAAATAACATAATAAAGCATACAAGCTAACAACAAAAAATTGCACCATAATCATAAAATCAAGAACTATACTATTGTAAAATAATATCTCATTACAATCTCCTTAAATTAAAACACATAAATAAAATAAAATTTATCCAACACAAAGTCCAATTGAAATACATGAATATTGATTTTAACAAAAGAATAAAGTATGTTGCTTCCCCAAATGCTAGTGCTAATAACTTCACTCTTGAATATATTTCCATCTTTATGTACCTTAAAAAAAGAAAAAAAATTGTAATTTTAGTACTTATTTTTTTATCAAATGAATTAGAAAACATATATTTTAAATGTTAATAATAAATTAAATATTAATAAAACAATAAATAGAGAAATAAGTAGTGATTGAGATACTTACTCCAATTCTTCTTTGGCTACAACCACAAGAATTCAGACCAAGAGATATAATGAGTAATTAACCTCTCAAAAATCAAAGACGAGTAGATAAGAAATTTCATACCAGTACAGGAAAATTAAAAATAAATAGGAACATACTAATACATACACGTCATATAGCACCGGGAGAAATCCAAATTTGTAATGTTCTAAATACATATTGAAAGTAAAGTAGATTATATACCTTGTCTTAAGATGTCTGCCATCGTAGATTTGATCTTCTATGGTATTAAATCAACAAATTATTTTTTGGAGAAGACACATACACACACGGAGAGAGAGAGAGAGAGAGATGAAAATATAGAAGATTTTACTTGGGCAGGGGTTTGATTGGGGGTATGAAGTGCATATAATAAGATATGAGGAGGGAAATAGGGGAAAACTAAATATAGGTGGCAATAAAAAGAGGGATTTCGAAAAAAAAGAGGGAATCTTGCCGCTACTTTTTCGTGAAACTTTGAGAAAATAGAAACTTAGCCATGTTTCCAGCAACTTTATAGCCCCACCATGTGCTATGAATAATAATACTCTTTCCCAATACTTTCATGGGAAATATCTGTGGGAAATATTTTTCATAAAGTACAAAAGTTTAAAATTCAAAAATATTCGGCCATACGGGAATCTGTAGGAATATTTTATTTTATTTTTAAATTTTTCCACTGTTTTCCCTCAGAAATAATTTTTTGTTTTATATAATTATTTTTTTAATAATTTTTCCCACCGAATCAGAGGGAACTAAATTATGCACATTTTTGCGCAAAAATGTTCCCACGGATAGTCAATGGGAAACGTTATTGTTTATTCTTGAAAAAGAAATTTCACTTTTCCCATTGAATTTCGGTGGGAATTGCCACTAACAATTTATCCGTGGAAAATTTCTATGGGAAAATGTTGTGTTTCTAGTAGTGTTCTCGTACCCGCCAAATCCAACTGCTCACACTTCCTTACCGGAGCATCAGGGCTTCTCCTCCGCACGTGCCAGAACTATTTGAGCCTCGCTTCCCGCATCTTGTCATCCATAGGGTCCACACCCACCTTCTCTCGAATATCTTCAATCTTAATCTTATCCATCCTAGTGTGCCCGCACATCCACCTCAACATCCTCATTTCTGCTGTTTTCATCTTCCATCTATGAGAGTTCTTAGCCGGCCAACACTCTGCCCAATACAACATGGCCGATCTAGCCATTGTTCTATAAAACTTACCTTTGAGTATCGGTAGCACTTTCTTATCACATATAACTCCAGATGCTAGCCTCTATTTCATCCACCCCACTCCTATACAGTGTGTAACGTCCTTGTCGATCTCTCCGCTCCCCTGGATAACCGACCCAAGGTACTTGAAACTACTTCTCTTTGAGATGACCTGTGATCCAAGCTTCATATCCATGCCCACTTCCCTCGATTCGGCGCTGAACTTGCACTCCAGGTATTCTATCTTAGTCCTGCTCAACTTGAAATCCTTAGACTCAAAGGCTTGTCTCTATACCTCCAACCTCTCGTTAACACAGCCTGGCGTCTCATCAATCAGAATTATGTCTCACCATGTCACCTCCCATTGAATATGGTATATCAGTGCATCCATCGCCAGGACAAATAAGAACGGGCTAAGCATAGATCCTTGGTGTAACCTCATAACAACCGAAAAATGCTCCGAGTCGCCTCCCACAGTCCTAACCCGAGTCTTAGATCCATCATATATGTCCTTGATCACTCTAATGTAATCTACCGGCACACCTTTTGCCTCCAGGCATCTCCAGAGAACATCCCTAGGGACCTTGTCATACCTTTTCTCCAAGTTAATAAACACCATGTGCAGATCCTTCTTCCTATCCCTGTATTGTTCCACCAACCGCCTAATAAGGTGGATAGCTTCCGTAGTCGAACGACCCGGCATGAACCCAAACTGGTTATCGGATATAGACATCGTCTTCTCCACCCTCATTTCCATCACCCTCTCCCAAACTTTCATGGTATGACTTAGTAACTTAATACCCCTGTAGTAACTGGATGCATGAAACATTTTGTATATCATAAATGCCAACACAGATATTATAGAAGTTTTACTGAGGAATAGTTAGACCGTAATAATGTAAGTTCTATAGTTATTTTGTAAGTGAAAAAAATAAAATAATAGTAAGAGTTTAATTAAGAAAGCAGTATCTAATTAAAATTAAATATATTTAACAATCTTGAATAAGAAACTTAAATAATAGTAAGGATTTAATTAGATAAAACAATATTTAATGTAAACTTAAATATATTTTACAATCTTGAATAAGAAAGCAGAAAGAAGAAAGTCACAAACTTCTAAAACATGTAAAACATAAGTTAGAAGAAGGATGATGTTCTTAATTCGAAATGTTACTAATTTCATGTACATCAACTTCCCAACTACGTAACCCCTAATTATTTTCTTTGCCTATATGATGGATTCAAGTTGCCCCACCCCCCACCCCCCCTTTCAATTTTGGAAAAAGGGAAAAATGCATTAAACTAATTTCATGTATTCAATCTTCCTCTCTGCCAAGAGAAAAATAAGGCACAATTTGTGCAGTTGTATAAGTTATTAATTACGACAATAAGATTGGTTTTGTTTCTTGTTTAATGTATTACTTAGAGGAGTTGTTAAGATTGCTAGGTTAGCACTTAGCCATATTTAATTTGGACTCAGTTTATTTAGTTCAGTTCAATATATTCCTTTGTTTGTTTAGAATGGAAAGGAACGGGAATATGACTAAATAAAGGAATATATTGAACTGAACTAAATAAATAAAGTCCAAATTTAATATCAATACTTCGAAGTTTGTTAAACTTATTTTTGGGTAATTGTCATAAGTACGTGTCACAATCCCTCTTTTTGTTAGGTTGTTTAGTTACCTAAGTAATAGATTCAACTACTCCAAAAGATGTTGAATATTCAAAAGGTGACAAAGCAAAAAATTATAAGTGTAATCGATTTGGTAGTTATTACATTAGGTATCACGCGTACGTATGAATCGTCGAAAAGTTTAAAAAGGTAAGAGAAAGAAATTAAAATCCCAGCTTTATTAATTGTCATGAGAAGTGTTTGAACAAAAAGCTTGAGACTCTTTTGCCAACTTCAATTATAGATAATAAAGAAGGGTAAATTTTAGCCAAGCATAATCAACTTCAGATCTAAAAGTATATAGCGAGAAAATAATGAAAGGTAGGAACATCCCAGATTTATTGATGTCATAATCTTATCCCCGATGATAAGAAAAAAATAAGTTTACATTCTAAACAAAAAGAAATTGTAAGAGAAAGAGTAGAGAGGAAAAGTCCAGCCCCCTTTTCCCGAGAATTCCCCCTCTATATATAGTTCTTGGAACTTTATTCAATGTTCTTTGACCAACGTGCTCTCACGTGACGGTCCTTTTCGTTGTTATTCGAATATCGTTCTGACTTGACATACGCTGTCGATGATTTGACTCTGAGGTTGGTCATGGTGCTCTTCGCTATTTCGCCACCTGGGCGAGATCCCAGCTTGGTCGACCACTATGGTCAGATTTTGACTTATACAGTTAGTCCCTCCGTCTGTCGAGGTCGTCCCTTGGCGGGCTCGACGGGCGGATTCTGTTGATTCGAAGGCTAGTAGAAATCTAACTGTTCACGCCTTGAACGAGGTTTTCAAATCGAGGCGATGGCGCAACGCTTCAATGATGCCTTTGGATCAACGCATCCGTTCGGAGTCGAACCGTTGTGCTGATTCAAAACGTCATTTGTAGTTACTGTCATTATGACACACATTTCCTGTGGATTGAACCGTTTCTTATGCCCTATCAGTTTTGATTGGCAACTTTTGGGCTTCCCGCTTGGGGCATTTATGTTCCTATAAATAAGGGGAAACACCATTCTATTGGCACACTTCTTCGATTTATCAAAAGAATTTTGGGAGTGTTCATCTTCTCCGATACTTCAGATTTTCGATTCACTCTCCTGTTAGTCAGAAATTGACATCACCGTCTTCCCTCTTACTTCCCTTTGTTCATTCGTTCTGTTCAAGTGGGATAAATGGATGGTACTTCTTCCCGCGCTGAAAATCTTGCCGTAGTTCTGGCGCCGGAAAATGATGCTCTTCCTCCTGGAGGAGTAGAAGTGGTGGAGGATGAAGGGGTTCCAACAGCAGCCGAAATATTGCCCCGTCCGGGGAAGGCGTGGACCGATTTCAACAGCCCTGTCGGAGAGGAACCAGAGCATGTTTCCTCTATTATGGATGAAGCTGCGATTGCGGAACTCAAGACCATGTGGGGGATTCCGCACCACGTTGAGATGTTGCCGGCGGTAGGAGATGATATTATACATTTAGACCGCCCAGGATATTGTGCTTTCTACACATATACTTTTATTGTCGGGTATATGCTTCCTCTCCCTTCCTTGGTGGTAGATTTCTGTCGTTTCTACGAGGTATGTCCGGCTCAACTTTTGTCGTATTTATATAAACTGTTCCTCATGCTGCTCAAGTTCGCGGATCTTGCCGGTCGGAAGATCACTCTGGGGCATATGCTTAATATTTTTTCCCCTCAACTTATACGAGGCACGATGATCCACATACGCCATCGAGAGACGAAGAGTCTGGTGGTGAAGATAGACGATAGAGCCAATCGTCGT
This sequence comes from Nicotiana tabacum, assembly GCF_000715075.1. NCBI lineage: Eukaryota > Viridiplantae > Streptophyta > Magnoliopsida > Solanales > Solanaceae > Nicotiana > Nicotiana tabacum. Next base: position 20,452,477 of record NC_134086.1, on the reverse strand, counting down.
TTCTACAAAAAATATTTTTATGTGCGGACCGAGCACCTTGTGGCGGACTCTACAGGGTTCCATGAGGGGTGGAACTTCACACGTAAGTTTGTCTTCTGTCGGAATGATGGTCAACCACTTTTCTTTGAGCAGTATTAAATCGTTTTCTTTTTTTGCAGCCGCGAGACTACCCCCTCCGCCCATTGACGATATCTACGAATGGGTGAATGACTTTCTTCCTCATACGATGGGAGTTCGCGAATGGGCATCCTTCTATGAGAAATATGGACGTAAGCCCCTTACTGGTAAGTAGACTTCCCGCATCTTCTGTTTCTCACCTTACAATTTGACCTCGTTGCTTATACGACCGTTATCATTATCAGGGAGAGTGCGAAGGGTGAGGGCACCTCCGCTTGCATTCCGTCAACTGATGTCTTCTGCTCGGTCTGCACCAAGTTCTCCTGCCCTACCTACAGCGAGGGCTACTCAAGTTGAACCTACGACCGGAGTCGTGTGCATGGAAACTGTTCCCCAATCTGGGACCCCGGCTCCTACTGCCCACTCAACGGGTGAATCTTCCCGTGCTGAGGACAGGGAAGGGTCATTGAAGAGACGACGAGTGGAGTCTGAAATGGCTCCCCCAACCAAGCTATATTCAGAGGGCGACCTTTTCTTGACGGCGTCTGAAATGGGTGATGATACTAACCCGGCTGTAGAGGTGAACATGGCAATTGTGACCAACCCGGCGGCAGAGGCTTCGACTACTGTAATTGATCAACAGACCACCGCGACTGGGAGTCGGGATCCCGAGGCCGTTATTACTACTTTGGGCGGGCCTTCATCTTCTGGACCGAGTCGTGCTTCTTCTTCGACCGTAGATAGGGAAAAATGTGTCATGGTCGACGACTACGAGTCGGACTCCGATCATGATCCTAATGATTTTAGGATATTCGAGTAAGGCCTTACTCGTACGGTGGTAATGGCGGAAGGTTCGTCCCGTATACTTGAGATTCCGTCGGAGATTAACCTCCTGGGGGACGTGGTGGACTTGGTACAGAGTGTGAGTATCTTCAGGCGAAGGTGCGATCATTGTAGTCCGAGTTGGATCATAATTCCATCAGAGTCGAAGCTTTGAGTGCAGAATGGATGGGTATTAACTGAGCTGGAGAGGAAGGTCTCCAAGTTGGAGAATGCCGAGAGAGCCAAGCATCGGCTTTAGTGAGGACGACGGCTTTAGAGGACACTATCCGTGTCCTTCAATCCGAGCAGGAGTCCGAGAGGGCGACGGCTACACTCAGGGAGGCGAGGCTCGAAGAGAGTATTGGCGACATTGACCGGGAAGCTTCAACTTTGGGAGATCGGGTCGTTGTTCTTGAGGTTGAAAAGGCACAATTGTTAGCCCAAGTTGAATCTGCCTCCGCCGCTGTTCCTCGCCATTTGCACGAGCTCTGGGTCCATGTCGAATCCTAACGGGACATATACAAGAGTTTGTGGGAAGTGGACAATGTTTCTGAGGCCACTTATGAAGGAGCTTGGGTGAAGTCACGAGAGGCTCGTGTTAACTGTGGTTACGATCCTGCGACACCGGAGGCTTGCGAGGATGTTGATGCTGAGGAGGAGTTTCCTGGAGATGGCGACGAGGAGGACGACAGTGATGGCACCGAGTAAAAAAGTTGTTATATTTGTTATTTTCTTTTCTTGTTTGTCATTGTTTTTTTTGTATTTTCTGTACTGGATCGGTTTTAACCGTATGTAATCTGCGGCCATTTGTGCAACTGTTTAAATAAAAGGGGTTTTCATCATTGTACATCCTTTCTATTTCTCCCCCTTTTGCTTTGTATTTCTCCCCATTTTGGTTTGTATTTCTCCCCCTTTTGTTTTACGTATCTTTGGCATAAACTTTCGGATTTCTATATGGTGAACTCCTAATTTTTCAGGGAAACCAATTTTAACCAGACTGAGTAGGACTTCATTGTGTGAGTCTGAACAGAGTCTCATTTGATTCGCCTATTTGGGGGAGATCGACTAGTGACTTATTGCTTTAGGCAGATTCACCCTTGACTCAAACAAGGTTATATAATGGATTCATTGTTTTGGACGAAGTTAGTCCTGACTTGAGTCATTCGAGTGGGATCAAACTGTCGTTGATTCGGGCGAAGTTGCTTTTTTGTATATATTGGAGCGAGGTCAAACTTGGAGTTTGTAGCGAAATTAATTTTTTAGTAAGTAGAAGAAAAAATGTACGACAACGACCGATAGCTGCAAAGGCGTTATTGATTTCGAGCGAGGTCGAACTTTTCCTTTTCATTTGGCGATGGCCTTTGGCCGTAGGGGCGTTATTTCGAGCTGGTCGAAATGTTAACCCGTTGCAATTCAAGCGAGCTCGAATTTTTTATTTTTGCAATGGCCCTTGGCCGTAGGGGTATTATTTCGAGTTGGTCGAAATGTTAACCCGTTGCAATTTGAGCGAGGTCGAACTCTTCTTTTTGGCGACGGTCCTTGGCCGTAGGGGTGTTATTTCGAGCTGACGCCGATATGCTAACCCAATGTGATTCGAACGAGGTCGAACTCTTCTTTTTGTCTATGGCCCTTGGCCATAGGCTTGTTATTTCGAGCTGATGCCGATATGCTAACCCAATGTGATTCGAACGATGTCGAACTATTCTTTTTGGTGATGGCCCTTGGCCCTAGGGGTGTTATTTTGATTTGACGTCGAAATGTTAACCCAATATGATTCAAAGGAGGTCAAACTCTTCTTTCTGGCGATGGCCCTTGGCCGTAGGGGTGTTATTTCGAGCTGACGTCGAAATGTTAACCCAATGTGATTCGAATGAGGTCGAACTCTTCTCTCCAGCAATGGCCCTTGGCCGTATGGATGTTATTTTGATCTAACATCAAAATGTTAACCCGTTGCAATTCGAACGAGGTCGAGCTCTTATTTCTGGCGATGGCCCTTGGCCGTAGGGGTGTTATTTCGAGCTGAAGTCAAAATGTTAACACAATGTGATTCGAACGAGGTCGAACTCTACTTTCTGGCAATGGCCCTTGGCCGTAGGGGTGTTATTTCGAGCTGACGTCGAAATGTTTAACCAATGTGATTCGAATGAGGTCGAACTCTTCTTTCTGGCGATGGCCCTTGGCCGTAGGGGTGTTATTTCGAGCTGACGTCGAAATGTTAAGCCAATGTGATTCGAACGAGGTCGAACTCTTCTTTTTGGCGATGGCCCTTGGCCATAGGGGTGTTATTTCGAGCTGACGTCGAAATGTTAACCCAATGTGATTCGAACGAGGTCGAACTCTTCTTTTTGGTGACGGCCCTTGGTCGTAGGGGTGTTATTTCGAGCTGACGTTGAAATGTTAACCCAATGTGAGTCCCAGTTTTTTGGAGAGTTTCGGGTGTCCTTTGGGGGAGTTCTAGTTTTTTCTTAACCTCTGTATTTCCTGGGTGAGTCCCAGTTCTTAATTTTTGTATTCCTTGAGTGAGTCCCAGTTTGCTTAATTTTGTTTGCATTGGAGAGTGTGATGTCGGAGAGTATATACGTTGCTAATTTTCTAACGTTCGTTTTATACATATATTGGAATTTCCTTCTCTAGTCCCTTCATCGTTCGGCCTGGAGAGCTCGTCGGTAGGCGGGGCGATGAATTATCCCTTGAACTTTGTGACATCTCCCTTATCGCCTCGTTCAAAACCTCCCCGAGTAAACCTAATTGGGACAACACCTGGGTGAGGGAAAGGGAGTACGACTTAAAGGACGTCATTTTCCAAAAGTTGAAGTGTCTGAGATGGGCGATATTCCAGTTATTTTGTAGTAATTCTCCTTCCACTCTCTAGTTGGAGTGCTCTTTTGCTCGCTTGCCCATGCGGCGCTTGTGTTCCTGTTTAAGCAAACAACAGAAGGTAAACTAAGATGAGATTTTCCTTACCTCGATCCAATGAGTCGATGAACGAGGGTAGCCTTATAGCGTTGCTCGCTCTACCTGGCGTTTAAGTGGTTTATGGAATGGTGGTTTTTAGATTTGGCGGCTGTATTAAGCTCTCCTTTATTTTTTTTAAAGTGCCCTAGTTACGCGTGGGTTGGGTTCGCCTTAGCTTGTTCATGGATCATTCGGTGCGTGGGGGGATGTCAGAGTAGGGCAGGATGTGCCCATTCTTTTATAGGATTGCGCAGCATGTGCCGCCTCCTCTTGTGGGCTTTGCGTGGATATTGGTTATAACTTATGCTTTTATATAGCATCATGATCTAAATTAGCATGTGAGGTTTACTTACCACTCTTTCTGGTGGGTGATTATGTTTCACCGGTTTTGGATCTGAAGGAGACCAGGAAATTTGGTTAGGAAATCCCCACAGACGGCGTCAAATTGTTTGAACAAAAAGTTTGAGACTCTTTTGCCAACTTCAATTATCGATAATAAAGAAGGTAAATCTTAGTCAAGCATAATCAACTTCAGATCTAAAAGTATATAACGAGAAAATAATGAAAGGTAGGAACATCCCAACTTTATTGATGTCATAATCTTATCCCCGATGATAAGAAAAAAATAAATTTACATTCTAAACAAAAAGAAATTGTAAGAAAAAGAGTAGAGAGGAAAAGATCAGCCCCTTTTTCCCGAGAATTCCCTCTATATATATAGTTCTTAGAACTTTATTCAGTGTTCTTTGACTAACGTGCTCTCATGTGACGGTCCTTTTCGTCCTTATTCGAGTACCGTTCTGACTTGACTCCGAGGTTGGTCGTGGTTCTCTTCGTTATTTCACCATCTGGGCGAGATCCCAGCTTGGTCGACCACTATGGTCAGATTTTGACCTATACAAGAAGTGTATGTATCACTAAATCTCCTTTTACTTGTTGGTTGTTTCCTCTTTTTTTTGGGTTTCCCAATCAGTGTCCGGTACTCTCATTGGAGCCCGAGTAAATCCGCCGTGTAGGGGCCCATTTGGGAGGAAATATTCCCTATCAAGGATTTTTCATACTCAGGGTTCGAACTCGAGACCTCTGTTTAAGGGAAGAACAGTCTCATCCATTGCACCACATCCTTTGGCGGTACTTTTTGGTTGTTTTGACACATGAGTACTAGATTCAACTGCTCATAGAAGATGTTCAAAAATTAAAAAGGTCACACAAAACAAAAACTATATGTACAAATCAGATTGTATAGTTGAAGTTACCGGTTACGTTTATTAGAACCGCTTTTGTCAACACTTTATATTTGTGTTAAGAAATCTACTTAATATGCATAAATTAAATAATTTATCTAAAATTAATAAGCAAAAAATATTGTGGATTCCTAACTCATAGATTTAAAATCCTAGATCCCATATAACGTATCACGAGTATAAATTGTCAAAAGTTTAAAAGATACAAGGTGAAATCATCCTAAAAATAGTTTGGAAAATTATAAGATACATTGTTGAAGATAGGAGTAGTCACATACCAATCACGTGAGTGTAGTTAAGTCGATTAAGAGGGATTAGTTAGTTATAACTAATTATGGGATTGGTTAGTTTAGGTGATAAAAGGCTGTAGATTAAATGCAGTTGTAGAAGTGTGTATATGCATATATATATATATATATATATATATATATATATATATATATATATATATATATATATATATATATATATATAGTATCTACTCATTGTAATGCAGAGCTTCAATAATACAAGCCAATTTTCTCTCAAATAGAAAAAATCTCTCTAGAACCTTCTCTTCTATTTTCCGCCATTGTTGTCTTCACTGAAGCTCTTAGATCTTCATTATGGTATCAGAGCAGGGATGATATATCCGCGTTCATTGCAATTGTCATTCCTCATTTTCTCCGGCAAATTTCTGTCGTAGATCGATTGTGATTTTTGCAATCGATTAAGCTAGGGCACACCATATTTTTCTGCAGTTTGCGACTGAAAACTCTATTAATTGTGGAATTCAAAACTTAGTTACTTGAATTTGATAGACATGGTAGTTGGAGAAGAAGTTTCAGTTGGAACCAGCACAGGAACAACCGCAATAACCATCGATCATCATCACCCTCTGTTTTTACAGCCAAGTGGCACACCAGGTAGCTCCTTGATTTCAATTCAACTAACTGGAGCTGAGAACTATGTAGTATGGAGTAGATATATGAAAATAGGATTGATAGACAAGAGTAAATTAGGGTTTGTTGATAGACGATGCACTAAGGATAAGTTCGATCAGTCATTGTATGAACTTTGGGAGAAGTGTAATGCAATAGTTTTGTCTTGGATCATGAATGTTGTGAGCAAGGAATTGCTCATTGGTATTGTGTACAATCAAGTGAACATAAAGTTTGGACAGATTTGAAGGATAAATATGATAAAGTGGATGGATCTCGCATTTTTTTCTACATAAAGAAATTGCAACTTTGTCGCAAGGAACTTCTTCTGTGTCAGCCTATTTCTCACGGTTGACAGATTTATGGGAAGAATATGATGCCTTGATACCATGTCCTGGATGTGATTTTCCAGAATCTAAGAGCTATTCAGAGCACTTTGAATATAAGAGGTTGCTACAATTTTTGATGGGCCTAAATGAGACATATGCACAGCCTAGGAGTTAAATTTTGATGATGATCAAGGCGTATTCCATGGTTATTTCTCAGGAAAGTCAGAGAAATCTGGGAAAATCTACACATGCATTAGATATGGGGGACAATACAGCATTGTTCCTAACAAAGGAGGCATGACTAGAGGAAACACTTATAAGCCCAAAAGAAACAATCTATTTTGTGACTACTGTAACTATAAAGGTCACACAAGAGAAACATGTTACAAAATACATGGTTATCCAAATGATTTCAAAATGAGAAGGAAAACCAACAATTTTCCACAAAGATCAATGGTTAACACCACAACAGATAAAGGACAACAGTACATGGGAAAGGCAACAGCAAATGCAGTATCTCAAGAAGGGCAGCAGATATTGAATTCACCAGTTGGAAATCCAACACCTGCACTGCCTCAGCTAATCATGTTTACTAAGGAACAATATGATCAAATTTTAAAATTGCTCAACAAAGATACAAGTGACAATTCAAAGCATTTTGCAGGTACGACTAAGGTCACTACATTAGCTGACAAAACAAAGAGTGAAAACTGGATAGTAGATTCTGGTGCAACCAATCACATGGTTCACACCAGAGAATTGCTTGACAAGATTAATACTAATAGCCTAAAGTCTGGATCTAAGGTTCATTTACCTAATGGTACCTCACTAGATATTACTTGTACTGGAGAAATTAGGATTGGTGAATGTGGTATTATTAGGAATGTACTATCAATTCCAGATTTTAAATACAACATGTTGTCAGTCTCTAAGCTTACAAGGGACTTACATTGTTTTTTATCCGTCTATCCTGACTTCTGGATCATACAGGACCTTCACAATAGGAAAGTGAAGGGTATTGGTTAAGAGCTTGAAAGATTGTATAATCTGCAGTATCAGCAGGACAAAGCCAAGGCTACAACTGTGCAAACACATGATCATTCCAAAGTAGAAAAGGATCTAGGGGTCTGGCATGGGACACTTGGACATGCCCCTGATAAAGTGGTGAAATAAATCCCAAACATGAAGTTCAAGGTTAACAATGATAGTATAAGATATTTCACAATATGCCATCTAGCTAGACAAGGAAGATTGGCATTTCCAAAGAGTACAAGTAGATCAAATAAAACTTTTGAGCTGATTCATGTAGATGTATGGGGTCCATATAGAGTAGCAAGTCACAATGAATACAAATCCTTTCTTACTATAGTAGATGATTACACTAGAATGATATGAGTTTACTTGTTGAGACTTAAGAGTGATGTGATTGTATGCTTGAAACAGTTTTTTGCTTTAATAAAAACTCAATTTGGAGGAACAATCAGAATTTTGAGAAGTGATAATGGGACTGAATTTTTCAATTCTGAATGCAGCTGTTTGTTCAAATTGTATGGAATGATTCATCAAAGTTCCTGTGTCCATACCCCACAACAGAATGGGGTAGTGGAAAGGAAACATAAACATATACTGGAGGTGGCTAGGGCAATTAGACTGCAAGGTCATTTGCCTCTCAAGTTTTGGGGTGAATGTGTGCATGCAGCAGTTTATATCATTAATAGACTTCCCCTATCAGTGTTATCAAGGAAGTCCTCATTTGAGATTATGTATGGAAGAAAACCTTCCTTACAACATATGAGGATCATAAGATGTCTGTGCTTTGACAAAATTCTAGTAGGGGGAGATAAGTTTGGAGCAAGAGCCATTGGAGTTGTACATATGAGATATTCTTTATCTCAGAAAGGATATAGACTATATAATCTCTTGACTAACTCCTTTTTGTCAGCAGAGAGGTAAAGTTCATGGAGAACATATTTCCTTTCCAGCTTTTAAAGGAAGGAAAGTTGCAGGTTTTTCCCAATGGAGTCATAGAATCAATTACTAGCAATGACACAACATCACCCTCTCTTTCATCTACAGATGCAGATCCTCCACATGACGCATCAAGTCCTTCGTCTACAGATGCATTACAACATGAGCCAGTACCTGCTGCAGAATCATCATCTTTGCTGCCTTCACCAGTTCTTGAAGACATACAATAGCCACAACAGCTAGAAGGAATATTCTCAGAAGCAGTCCATCTTTCACACTCAGACAACCAGCCTAGAAAATCTAGCAGGACTGTAAAAGAACCTGCCTAGATACAGGACTATGTGTGCAATGGTTCATTGGCAAGCTCAACTTCACAGACATCTTGCAAGTATCCCATGCAAGATTTCCTGAGTCATGATGGGATTTCAGTCAAGTACAAAGCTTATCTTTCCAAGATAACTAGCTTAAAGGAACCTAGCAGCTATGAAGAAGCTGCATCAGATCCTAAATGGGTAGAAGCTATAACACAAGAGCTGAATGCCCTCAAAGAGAATGAGACCTGGTCCTTGGTAGATTTGCCAACAGAGAAAGTTCCCATTGGTTGCAAATGGGTATTCAAAATAAAATATAGAGCAGATGGTGAATTTAAAAGATACAAAGCACGTTTGGTTGCGAAATGGTATAATCAGATTGAAGGCCTCGACTACCAAGAGACCTTTTCTCTTGTAGTCAAAATGGTGACAGCCAGAGTGGTTCTTGCCCTAGCAGCAGCACACAATTGGAACTTGCATCAGATGGACGTATACAATGCCTTCCTTCAGGGCAACCTCATTGAAGAAGTGTATATGTGATTGCCCTAGGGATTTCACAGCTAGGGGGGAAAAGTATGTAGGCTGCATAAATCCTACTATAGATTGAAACAAGCTTCTAGACAGTGGAATTTGAAGCTGACTGAGGCCTTGATCAATTCAGGATCTGTGCAAAGTATATTTGATTATTCCTTGTTTACAAAAAGGCAAAGGATCAGTCTAGTGATCATTCTAGTATATGTGGATGATCTTCTCATAACTGGGAATGATCATTGCCTAATTTCAGAAGCAAAGTCTATATTGCAAACAACTTCAAGATCAAAGACTTAGGGGAGATGAAATTTTTTCTGGGAATTGAGATAGCAAGATCAAGAGAATGAATACTGATGAATCAACAAAAATTTGAAATGGAATTGATCACTGATCTTGGAATGGCAGGATCAAAACTAGTAATCACTCCAATGGAATGCAATCAGAGATTCATAACAGCAGAATATGACCAACACTTGGAGCTGAAAGATGATGAGAAGCTGCCAGATGCAGGGCCATACCAAAGATTGGTTGGGAAACTGTTGTACCTCACTATGATAAGACCAGACATTTGTTATGTAGTGCATGTGTTGAGCCAATTTATGCATTGTCCAAAGAAGTCATACATGGAGGTAACAATAAGAGTTGTTAGGTACATAAAAGGGGTACCAGGTCTTGGTCTACTGATGAGCTCAAAGCCTTGCTCAAAACTCACAGCATTTTGTGATGCTGACCGGGCATCGCGTCCAGTGTCCAGAAAGTCTGTGACAAGGTACGTGATGAAGCTAGGAGATTCTTTGGTATCTTGGAAGTCAAAGAAGCAGTGCACGATATCAAGAAGCTCAGCAGAAGCTGAGTACAGGAGCATGGCTACTGCAGTCTCAGAAATCCTATGGTTGACAGGGTTATGCAAGGAACTGAGTGCAGAGGTTGAATTGCCAGTGGAGCTGTTCTGTGATAGCAAGGCAGCAATCCAAATTGTTGCAAATCCTATATTCCACGAACGAACGAAGCATATAGAAATATACTTGCACTTCATCAGAGAAAAAATCCAACAAGGAATTGTCAAAACAAGATATGTGATGTCTAGAGACCAAGAAGCAGACATGTTCACAAAGGCTCTAGGAAGATCGCAACATGATTACCTGATAGGCAAGCTAGGGGTGCTGAACTTGTTTGCACCATCTAGCTTGAGGGGGAGTGTTGAAGATAGGAGTAGTCACGTGCCAATCACGTGAGTATAGTTAAGTTGGTTAAGAGAGATTAGTTAGTTATAACTAATTATGGGATTGATTAGTTTAGGTGATAAAAGGCTATAGATTAGATGCAGTTGTAGAAGTGTATATATATATACATAGTATCAACTCATTGTAATGCAGAGCTTCAATAATACAAGCCAATTTTTTCTCAAATAGAAAAATTCTCTCTAGAAACTTCTCTTCTATTTTCCGTCATTGTTGTCTTCACTGAAGCTCTCAGATCTTCATTATACATGAATCACAACAAACAATATTCGCTTTTCATTGAGTTAAGGAGAAAAATATCGATAAGAAAGATTTTCATATTTGGTTTAATATCGCAATTTCTTTTTCTTTCTAAGAAGCCGTTGCAGATATTGCGAGGATTATTAGATGGGCCTCTTTCCTTGCAATAATGTAAGGTTTTTAAAAGTAAAATAATAATATAAAAAAAAAAACTATTAGAATCGTGAATAAAATGGTGTGACAACCTACAAACCGCTGACAATTGAACTTGATATTAGCTGTGAAGCTTGCCTTAGGAAATCCCTCATCAAAATGGGAGGGAAGAGTTCGATATCATGCTAGGGCAAATTCAGAATTCAATTGTACATTGAGTTGCTTTTTGTGTAAAATCCAAAGAGGACAAAATTATGAAATTCGAAATTCATCGAGTGGCCTGAAGGATCAAGTCATCGATCGGACCCAAGCGGACAATACTTTGATAGGCATAGCGCAAGCACACAAATTAGGATAATGAATGCATGGAATTTTAGCTGAAAATATAATAAAATATGAAATAAATGGAGAAAGGGATGGAACATTTGATATGGAACCAGTGATGTCCCAAAAAGTCAAGATCAAAACCTTATTGCTATGTGAACATAAAGACTACTACTACTAGTTACAGGAGACATAAAGTAGAAGGACATACTATAATTAAGTTGTTTCCTCTTTGCTGACCCTTGTACTTTTTTGGATATTCCCCTTTTCTTTCTTATTATCTTATTTTGTTTTATTTTATTTTCGGGTTTTGCTTTTTTTTTAAAATGCAAATAGGAGCAGCTGGAGAGGGTCCTGAAAATTGTTCTGACTTGAGGCAAACTTAGGTAAGTTTTCGATTTCTTTGATACATAATTTTTATTAGGAAAGACTATTTTCCGTTGGATTGTAAATGATGTTGTATGTTCCTTTGGACATATCATGTCCTAAAATAAAGAATTAATACATGACTGCTTTTATTGGAAAAACAAATCCGGAATCGTCCCCTTTTTTTTTTTTTTTTGTGTTTCTGATTAAAGGTCAGCCAATAATTTCAAGGAATTTGAGAGGATAATCCGTAAAAATTATATGGATCGGGCGCCCCCATTTTACCTATACCCATTTTCTAAAAAAAGTTTTAACTTATACTCACTTTTTAAACAACTTCAGCCCCCTTCTCTTCCTCCTTCTCCACGCAAGAGATGCATTGTACAATTCGCCAGTTACAGAAAAATGAAATCAGTAGATTGATTCTTTATTTCGAGATATCTATCTGTAATTTGTTGTTTAGTTAATTAGGTTGGAAAATTCTTCCATGGCTTTGTTCCTCAACAATTACAATAAAGAATTCTCCGTGAGAAACAAATAAGTATTTACTGACTAGTTAGGCACTTTAAATTTTGAGTAAGAATTCCCTTCGTGAACGCTGGTGGAGATAGGAATGAGAGGTGATGAGCTTGCTCTGTGGAACTCAGGAAAATGGGATAATGATGTTGTAGTTTCGTTGGTAGTGGAAATGGGACTCCTATAAGGCATAGCGATGGGATTATCTTGAAGCAAATTATCATTCTTCAAACATTCTTACCAAGGTTGAAGTTTGTCAGTTACAAACAAAAACTTCAGCTCTAGAACCGAAGTTCGACAGTTACAAAATAAAAATTCCAGCTCTAGAGTCGAAGTTCGCCAGTTACAAACAAAAACTTCAGCTCTAGGGCTGAAGTTCGTCAGTTACAAAACAAAAGTTTCAGCTCTAGAGCTGAAGTTCCTCAGTTACAAAAACAAAACTTCAGCTCAAGAGCGTTCGCCAGTTACAAAACAAAAACTTCAGCACACTTACTACTTTAGCCTCGTATGCTGAAGTTACGCGAAAAAGTGGGTACGCTTGCAATTTATTTTGCAAAGCGGACACAAATTAAAACGTGACCCAAAAAACGGGTATAGATGCGAATGCCCCGGATAAACACGTACGTGGTTAGATAATTTTTAAAGTGGTCATGCTTTTTCTTTACTTTCAATTTTTTTTATTTTTAAGATTATAATATTTCCTTTTTCAAAATCTATATAAGATACCATATTTTCTCATTAGGTTTAAGGGTGGACACAAACCTAAGAATGGAGCCAAAACATAACCTAAATCCCACGGCAATTTTCCCCTTCCAATAAAAGAAGAAAGCTACAAATAGAAAATAAATGATTTTAAATGGAAAACCCCACTCTCTATTATGTAGAGTTTTGACTTAGTCAAGTCTTCAACAGCGGTTGTCTGCCATTATTATACCTTTGCTCTCATTCTCAAAATTTAGCTTTTTCACTTTAACGTTTATTTCCATACTAGTAAAATTATCCACGCGAATTAAAGATTGTTTTTAACGTATATGTATACAAATTTTAATTTTATATGATGGTGAAATAAAAACATAAATAAATTTTAATATAAAAAGTAGAGCTCAGGTGAACTTCAGTTAAATAGTTAGATCATCTTTAAGAAAGGAAATGTGAATTCTTACTTATGAATTAACTGCATAGATAGATTCAAATTCTTCTATTTAAATAAAAGACAAAAATATGGTAAAAATAAAGAAACTAAAACTAAATAAGTTGACTGCATTCTATTTTCAACATATGCTTCTTCTCCTATTGTTTTCCTTCATTGGTTTTTTTCTTTTACTGTTCTTTTCCTTTATAATTCTATCGTCGATCTTACTCTAAATTATCTATCTCCTAAATAAGCTCTATTTGAGAAAAATCTCTACTTGTCTTCGATCCTCTAATTTAAAATAATTTTTTTCTTAGTCTAATATGTTTTTCTATTTCCCCTTTCTTCCTCTTTTGTACCGTTACTTCCAAGTAAGTAATTATTTTCTTCTTTCTTTCTTTTTCTCTCTGTTTTATGTGGTTGGTCCGAGAAAATCAGAAACTTTGGCCCCCTAACTCCTTCATGTCGTACAAATCTATATTTTCTTCTCCTAATTCTGAAGAACTCCAAAAAAAATTGCTTCTTCTATTTCAAGCTTTTTTTCCTTTATCATATTAATAAGAAGTAAAAAATATCTAATTGAACACTTCGGGTTACGAAATAAAATTCGTTTGAGCAATCACTTAAAACTTAAGGTTCAATGAGACAATCTCAATCATTTATGCACAGTTATAAAAAAGCAAATAGAAACAAATAAAATTCTGTATTAGAGGGACACTAAAAAATTCTGAGAATACTTTTTTCTAACTTGAAGAAATAAAAAAAAAAAGATAGGTGACAAAAAACCTTGTACACTGCATTCAATCTATAGGCAATCAAAAAATTTCTTCAACATAACAGGGAAAAAAAAGATTGATAGTAGTGATACACAATGAAACCAACACTTATGCATTAGCCAAACTTGACAGATGCAGTAACATGCTTCCAATTCCTTCTTCCGACTCATATTTTAAATTTTAGGGGTAAAAAATGACTCCGCTATTAGTTCTTTAGTAATTCAACAAAGAGCCCTTACTAGCCCCTACTCTACTTCTTTAAATTCTTCTTCATCCTTAAACTCATTGACAATTCTCCCAAACATTTTACAAAGTCAGAAGGAAAGAAAAGGAGCCAAACAATAGAAAACGTAACATGAATATCTCATAATTAAACCTTTTCAAGAAGTTTACTGCATCCACCGCTTATTCATAAATAATTTTTTTTTAAAAAGAAAGAATATTGAAAACTCGATACATAACTTTTCATGTTGTATTTCATGTATTTTCCAACAGGACGTGGTTGTTTGGCAAGTGTAATGATGTCATTTTTCTCCATAAATAAGAAATATAAAAGGTTGGAAGTGTTACGGCTATTAATTTTTTGACCGTTTTGGAACCGTAACAGCCGTTGAAACAAAAAAAATATCAATTATTATAGGGAATGATAACAAATTAATGTCATTAATGTGTAAATATTATATTAATTACTGAGATAAAGCCAAAAAATAGGGGAAAAAAGATAAATAATATTGCTGGCTAAAGAGATATATAGACAAAAAGGATGACGACAACAAAAATAACATAGAATAAAGGGAAAAATGAAAAGTAAAATTGATTTCAACGCTGCAACCAATTGAATCAAATTCTATGAATATTTTCTCTAATTTTTTACCTTTCCTTTTCCATTTCATTTACTTTTTTCTTCTATTTCTTCCTTCTTCCGTTTTCCTTTTATACTCATTATCTGTTTATTTTTCTAGAAATAAAAAGTCAAGTCTCCTTTTTTTCCTCTTAACTTTTCAAAAGTAAAGAGAGTATGCAACCAAAGAGACTTAAAGGTATAAAAAGAAAAGTAACTTAAGAGAGCGAAGCATAATAGCATAATAGTGTATGTGACTAAAGATATATATAAAGCATTATTGATCTGAGTTTTTAAAATAAAATCGAATATAAGAATGGAAGGGTAAAAAAAAATATGAATCTACTCTAATTGAAGGTTCTTAAAAGAGACTTAGAAAGTATTTGTAATTTTGTCATCCCCACAATAAATTGGACTTCCTAATTCCTTCCACGTTCAAGAAAGTTTTCAGTTGTTCCCACCTGCTATTTTATGTATTATGAATTCATGATTGAAAAGATAACAAATCAAATAAATTTAAGCAAAATAATATACTATAATTCAACCAAAAATAAAATAAAAAAAGCGGTATAACTGCTAGGATTGTTTTATCTGCATGTCATCATTATCATGATTTCTAGATTGAATGATCCTCTTTGGAGTGCCAAATACCTTAATAGTGTTGCGGAAGCCAAATGTATATAGTGTGAATAAGTCACAACTACTATACCAAAAATTATGACAGCCACCAAATAATAAATAAGACAATAAAGCAACAATAAAGGGAACACCAGAATTTACGAGGTTCGGCTAATTTTGCCTACTCCTCGGACACAACCAATATTTTATTCCACTCCAAAAATACAAGTGAAATAATACTAAAGAGAGAAGATACAAATGCCTTAAACAGATGAGAAGGCAAATGAGAGGTGTGTTTAAATCCTAAACATTAGTCCTTCTTTTATAGGGGGAAAATCCCCCCAAAACTCAAGAGCCCACCGATGTGGGACAAAAATTTGCCAAATTCAACAAATCTCCACCTTGGCAAAATTCCACATCTTCAATTTTCTCTCAATAACAAATTTTGATTGTGTCTTCATCTTCAATCTTCAGTTTTCAACAATGTTGATCAAATCCAAACAATGTTGAAACTTGACCGCAGTCACCACCTTTGTCAGCATATCAACAAGATTCTCCGTAGTATGAATTTTCTTCACTGTGACTTCACCTTCTTCTATGATTTCTCGTACGAAATGATACCGAATATCAATGTGCTTCGTCCTTGCATGATACACTTGGTTCTTCGCTAATTGAATAACACTTTGACTATCACAAAAAATTGTGATACCTTTTTGTTCAACACCAAGCTCCTTTAGCAATCCTTGAAGCCAAATTGCCTCTTTCACAGCCTCTGTAATAGCCATGTACTCTGCCTCTGTTGTAGACAAAGCAACTGTTGACTGCAAAGTAGACTTCCAACTAACTGGTGCCTTTGCAAAAGTAAACACATAACCAGTAGTTGATCTTCGTTTGTCCATATCACCCGCAAAATCTGAGTCACAATATCCAACTACAAACTGATTGTCTTCCTGCTCAAAAACTAACCCGACATCTACAGTATTATGAATATACCGTAGAATCCACTTCACAACTTGCCAATGCTTCTTCCCTGGATTGTGCATATATCTGCTAATAACTCCAACAACTTGTGAAATGTCAGGCCTTGTGCAAACCATTGCATACATCAAGCTACCAACATCATTTGCGTATGGTACTTTTGACATATACTCTCGTTCAGCTTCATCCATTGGCGACATAGTAGTACTTAGCTTAAAATGGGGAGCAAGTGGAGTACTAACTGGCTTAGTCTTGTCATCTATGCCAAAACGTTGTAGTACTCTCTTCAAATATTCTTTCTGAGATAAACAGAGTTTCTTTGAACGTCTATCTCTAATTATCTCCATGCCAAGAATTTTCTTTGCCTCACCCAGATCCTTCATCTCGAACTCCTTCTTCAGTTCAACTTATCAATTTCTTCCGAATTCTTGGAAGCTATCAACATATAGGAGAAGATATACAAAGGAACCATCTTTAAGCTTGTGCAAATACACACAATGATCGTATTTGCTTCTCTTGTACCCTTGTCGTAACATAAACTCGTCAAAACGCTTGTACCATTGTCTAGAAGATTGTTTCAATCCGTACAACGATTTTTCAAGTTTGCACACCATATTTTCTTTTCCAGCAACTTTGAATCCTTCTGGCTGAGTCATGTAGATTTCCTCCTCCAAGTTTCCATGTAAAAATGCAGTTTTTACATCCATCTGAACTAGTTCCAAATCCAATTGTGCTACCAAAGCCAACATAATTCTAATGGAGGAATGTTTTACAACTGGAGAAAATACTTCATTGTAATCAATTCCCTCATTTTGAGCATATCCTTTGGCCACCAATCTTGCTTTGTAGCGAACATCTACTTGGTTAGGAAATCCTTCCTTCTTTGCAAATACCCATTTGCACCCAATTGCTTTCTTTTCCTTCGGGAGATTGGCCAATCTCCATGCATGATTCTGATGAAGGGACTGTATTTCATCATTCATGGCAATCCTCCACTTATCTTCTTCTGAACTTTGGACAGCGTCTTTATAAGTGGTAGGAACATCATCAGCTACAATTGAGGTTGCACAAGCAACCGTCTCTATGAGACGAACATGTTTCGTTATTGTTATTTTTGGCCTGCTGGTTGATATTGATTCAAGTTGTTGTTGAGGTTCCTGAGTTGGAATCTCCTCTACTGGCTCACCTTCCAGAGGGTAATCTTCATTTGTTTCCTCCTCTGCTTCTTGTGTAGGAAAAATAAATTTTCCCTCAAACTCCACCTGCTTAGAAGCACCTTTATTTTGTTTGGTGTCTTCTGTTACCTTATTTACTATAGCAGATTCATCAAAGGTAACATCTCTGCTGAATATTACTTTCTTTGTCATAGGACACCATAAGCGATATCCTTTGACTCCAGAAGTAATTCCCATAAAAATAGTCTTCTTTGCCCTTGGATCCAATTTTGACTCCGTCACATGATAATATGCAGTTGAGCCAAACACGTGCAAAGAGTTATAATCTACAGCAGGTTTTCCATACCATTTTTCAAATGGTGTCTTGCCATCAATAGCAGCAGATGGTAGACGATTAATGAGGTGGCATGCATATGTAATTGCCTCAGCCCAAAATTCTTTGCCCAAGCCAGCATTGGACAACATACACCGTACCTTCTCCAGCAAGGTCCGGTTCATACGTTCTGCCACTCCATTTTGTTGTGGTGTATGTCTAACAGTGAAGTGTCGGACGATGCCATCATTTTCACAGACCTTATTGAAATGATCATTTTTGTATTCACCTCCATTGTCTGTGCGAATACACTTGATCCTCTTGCCTGTTTGATTCTCCACCATCGTCTTCCATTTGAGAAAAATTCCCAACACTTCATCTTTGCTCTTCATTGTATACACCCATACTCTTCGGGAAAAATCATCAACAAAGGTTACAAAATAGTGCTTCCCACCCAATGAAGGTGTTTTGGAAGGACCCCAAACATCAGAGTGTACATAATCCAAAATGCCTTTAGTATTATGGATCGCTGTACCAAATTTAACCCTTGTCTGTTTCCCTTTAACACAATGCTCACAAAATTCCAAGTTGCAAGCCTTTACTCCTTTTAACAATCCTTGATCTAATAGAGTTTTCAAGGATTTTCCTCCAGCATGTCCCAAGCGCATGTGCCATAGCTTGGTTGCTTCTGCCTCTTTGTCGTCACTGGATGTCACTGTCGCTGTCCCAATAACTGTACTACCACGATAGCGGTACATATTATTATTCTTCCGATTAGCCTTCATTATCACTAGTGCACCGGAGCATACTCTCATCACTCCATTTTCTGCAATGATTTTGAACCCTTTTGATTCTAGGGCTCCCACAGAGATGAGATTCTTCTTCAAATCCGGTACATATCGAACATCTTGTAATGTTCTGATCATTCCATCGTGGTTCCTTAATCGTATTGAACCAATGCCATATGAGGTAAGAGGGCTGTTATCCGCTGTGTGGACGACTCCATATTCTCCTTCTTGAAATTCCACGAACCAGTCCCTGTTGGGACACATATGATAGCTACAAGCCGAGTCCATCAACCATATGTCTGATGATGTTGATGACTCTGTTGTAACTAATGAGAAGTCTGAATCATCACAATCAGCTACATTTGAATCCATAATGGCCTTTCCATTGTTATGTTTGGCCTTATTCTTCAACTTCGGACAGTCTTTCTTCCAGTGCCCCTTTTCTCGACAAAAGGCACATTCATCTTTGCTGGGTCTGGATCTTGACTTGGATCTTCCCTTCTTTGTCCTCGTTTGACTTTGAGGACGACCCCTCACAAATAGTGCTTCTCCTTCTCCGCCCTTCTGTTTTTCTCGCTTTCTTTGTTCATAGCTGTACAAAGCCGAACAAACTTCTCTAAGAGAAACTTCATCATTTCCATGGAGTAGAGTAGTTTCAAGGTGCTCGTACTCATCGGGAAGTGACGCCAACAACATCAAAGCCAAGTCACCATCATCATAAGTTGTATCCATATTTTGCAAATCTGTGACCAACTTATTGAAACTGGTGATATGTTCATTCATCGTTGTACCAGGAACATAGGTGAAGTGAAACAGTCTCTTCTTCATGTACAATTTATTTTGACTATTTTTCTTCAAAAATTTATCCTCCAGTGCTTTCCATAATTTACTTGCAGAAGTTTCCTTTGTGTATGGATATTTCTGCTCTCTAGCAAGGTAGGATCGAATGGTACCGCAAACAACACGATTGATAATCCTCCAATCTTCTTCTCCAATAGCATCTGGTCTCTTTTCTTCAATAGCAAGATCTAGCCCTTGTTGAAAAAGGACATCTAAGACCTCGCCTTGCCACATCCCAAAATGTCCGGACCCGTCAAATATTTCGACCGCAAATTTCGCATTTGACACAATTCTTGTCATAAGCGAAGATGCCAATGATGACGTATTGTTGACACTTGATGTAGATTCTTCTTGTTTATTGTCTCCCATCTTTGACACAAATATTATTTAATAGCTGACGACACAAATCAAGATTATTTCCTTTCTGGTGTGGAAGATCAGACTAAGCTGCAACCACAGAGCATACTCAGACAGAACCTTGACTCAGTCACCAAGATAAATCTTTTCTGATGTGGAAGATCAGACTATGCTGCAACCACAGAGCATACTTAGACAGTACCTTGGCTCTGATACCAATTGTTGCGGAAGCCAAATGTATATAGTGTGAATAAGTCACAACTACTATACCAAAAATTATGACAGCCACCAAATAATAAATAAGACAATAAAGCAACAATAAAGGGAACACCAGAATTTACGAGGTTCGGCTAATTTTGCCTACTCCTCGGACACAACCAATATTTTATTCCACTCCAAAAATACAAGTGAAATAATACTAAAGAGAGAAGATACAAATGCCTTAAACAGATGAGAAGGCAAATGAGAGGTGTGTTTAAATCCTAAACATTAGTCCTTCTTTTATAGGGGAAAAATCTCCCCAAAACTCAAGAGCCCACCGATGTGGGACAAAAATTTGCCAAATTCAACAAATAGTCCTTCTTATAAGATAAGAAGGACGTATCTTGACCTATTTCTCTTTTCCTGAAACATCAAGAAAAATAAAAATTAATTTGCATAAAATAGTAAGCACATAAAAAGATAAAAGAAAATTTACATTAGAACCCATTAGAGACATCGTAGATTGAGGATAAACATCATCCCATTCACCAAAAATAAAAAGAAAGAAATTGAAGGCTCATAACATCAAGATGAAAGAAAGTTACTACATGAGTGAAGACTACCTTAATCGGGGATATTTATAGGTCCGGGGAGATGTAAAGGTTTATAACTGATATGAAATTGTAATGCTTAATGGATTTTAATAAATAAAATAAAATACGTTTAAGAGTATTTAATGTGAGTCTTTGGGAATTAAAGTAATTTTTCAGTTTCTATCAATGTTGCACATTTGTGTATCATAAATTTTGTAAAAATAGCACGGTATAACCAGTTTTCGGACTGGTCATTCAAAATAGCCAGCGTTTACCAAGTCAATGAAAAATAGCCATTATTTTGCTGCAACAGAGACCGGCCCAACATAATATACTGGAGTTCGGTACACCTATGAACTCCAGCATATTATACTGGACCGGTATACTTTGCTGACTCCAGTATAATATACTGGAGACTGGAGCACCGGTGCTCCAAACTCCAGTATATTATACTGGACAATTATACTTGCTGGAACTCCAGTATATTATGCTAGAGTTCTAGTGTTATGGAGTTCCAGCATATTTATCCTGGAACTCCAGTATAATATGCTGGAGTTCAAGCATACTTATGCTGGAACTCCAGTATAATACACTGACATATTTTCCGGGTTTGAAATAGTGTTTTCGCTCAAATTTATCTTTACATGAAAAGTGGCTAAATTTCGATTACTTTTGAAACTGGGCTATTTTTGAACGATCAGTTGTAAATCTGGTTATTTTTGAATTTAACGCATAAATTTTAGAACGTGGGCTTTAACTCAATTAGGTTGTTACTGGCTTTATTGCCAAGGAACATTTATTTTGTTAATGCATAAATATAATAAGTAGAAAATTTATATAGAGAACTGAAGGGAAAAAAAATGCAAAAAAATTGAGAAAAAAGATAAATAAGAATGCTGGCAATGGAAAAGTATATATGCCTAGCTTTATATTATATATATATAGTTCATCAATCAATGTCGCTACTTTTTAGTTACGTACAAATTTACATGGAATTAGAAAAAGGATATGAAATTCTTTAGTCTTTTCGGTTTTAATTTTTATATTTTATTTTTACAATATTTGATTCGAGATGAGCTTAATAGAATCCATACAACCAATTCGAACTTGCTTCGGTTTGAGGCGCGGTAATTATTTTTATGCTACTGTACTGTGATGTCAAAGATAACATAGAAATTTAACAAGTTCAAAGGCCACAAAAAATTACTATCTCACTATTTTATGCATCCCCTTTTTCAGCTTACACCACATCAATGCTCTTATTGTTGACAATTTGAAACCTAGTATATTTGAAATTTGTAAAACTAAGGTCAGTGAATGTGGCGGGCATTAGACTTTAAAGTCTAATCAAACACAGTTCAGTCAATAAAAGGCAGTAATAGCATAGGAATGAAAATAATGGTTAAATCACCATTAACGTTGTCGTTATGGAATGAGATAGTCCAAAAAGTTGTCGAATTTAACATAGCGGCGAAGCCACATTTATCGAAAAGTTTCAACTGCATTTTCTTCGTTGAAAATTGTAATACGTATAAAAGTAAAAAAAAATCTTTTGACGTGTATATAAAAAATATTGAATCTCTTAAACACTATTCTAATCCCCTAAATGAAACTTCCGTTTTAGCCAGTAATTTAAAATTTTGTTTAGATGTCAGCCTATTAATGTGCCAACAAGGAAATCTAAACAACCAAACCTAGATATAATGGACTATAACTGTGATTATAGTTGGTATATCCAAATCTAATTTGGAGGGGCCCATTTGGCCATAAAAAAAATTATTTTTTCCCAAAACTTTTTTTATACTTTTTTCAAAATTAGTGTTTGGTCATAAATTTTTTAATTTTCACTTGAAAATGAATTTTGAAATTTTTTGAAAATTTGAAAAATTCCTAAAAACTGTTTTTCAAAATTTTCACTTCAGATCGCTCACAAATATTTAAAATTAACCCAAAATTATATTCAAGTTCAAACACAACTCTAATTTTCAAATACTATTTTTACTTGAATTTTTTTTAAATTTTTTCTGGAATTTTACAATTTTTATGTCCAAATGCCCACTTAGTAGCAAGTTTAGACAAAAGTGTTTCATAATTGGCCAAGGTTATATCCCCATTTTGGCATCATATGATGTTATAAAATCAAGTGAAAAGTGTCCATAATTGGCCAATTTTGGAAACTTTACCTTTTACTGTTCCCTTTTTCTCCCTCGTTCCTTTCCTTCTCTTTCCAAATTTTTTCAAAAGAAGTCGAAATATGACAACTTCCAATTTTGTTAAGCTTATCATCTTCTTAGCTTTCATAAAAAGTGATCATTAATTGGAGCTCTCTTTCCTTGTTCGTTGTTTTGAATATCTACACAAAGTAATGCATTCAACTGCTATTTAAGTTTTCTCAAAATTCAAAAGGCTTAAATAACATAAAATCATATGTAGTGATCCATTCGATATCATATACTATCTATTACTTATGATCACGAGTAAATGTGTTTATCAAAAAGTGTAACAAAAACAATAACAATATATTTAATGTAATCTCACAAGTTAGGCATGCGGAGGATAGAGTTTACATCCCCTATCTTGTGTAGATAGAGAGTTTGTTTCTGATAGACCATCGGCTCAAGGTAATCATAATCATAATCCTAGCAATTTAAAAAAGAAATACAGTAACAAAATAGCCATAGAAAACACATTTTCCGCCACATTGTGAACTCATTTATAAAATAGTTTGCTTTCAAGTAGGGCATGAAACAAGTCTCCAATCATAAGATAAAGAAGATAGACACAAAAAAGGTAGTGGTTAGATCAATTAAAAAAGTAATAGGCCATTAGATGATAAACAACAAAATAAAGAGCGAAAGATTTTTTTAAATACCAACAAACAAACATCACATATTCTTTTTGCATTCAAATCTAAACAATTAAAAAAGTCTTCAAAAAAATAGTGTTTCCAAAAGCCCTTAAGTGGATGTCATTCGTAGGAAACGTCCGTACTAAACGTACTTTGACTTTATTTCTCTCAAATTAATACTATCTCCGGTTCACTTTTAATAATTTTTTTAATTGTTTTCACACAAATTACGGAATCCACTTTTCAAACATAAATTTTACTAATAAAATTGATCATATTAATATTAATTTGTTCATTAAAAATACAACAAATACTCCTAAGC
Source organism: Nicotiana tabacum (assembly GCF_000715075.1). Taxonomy (NCBI): domain Eukaryota; kingdom Viridiplantae; phylum Streptophyta; class Magnoliopsida; order Solanales; family Solanaceae; genus Nicotiana; species Nicotiana tabacum. The sequence goes on along the minus strand of NC_134086.1, from coordinate 20,428,658 downwards.
TCTTTACTTCAAGGGTAACTTTGAAAAAAAAAAAACTAATTTTTTCTTAATATCCGAAAAAGTAAATATTGTGAACCAAACAAAAGGCTCAAAATCAATTAAAATGGACCGAATGGAGCAGAATATATCGGGGAGTCAATGGAATAAGATTGTAATAACTATACTCTTTTTTAATTACCAAAAAAAAGTTATAAATCACCTTAAATTTTGAGGTTATTATTTATGTAATTAAGCCAATATTTTTTATAGTTAGTTAAACAGTCATTATACGTGTTTCAACTACCAAGAACAAAGAAAAAGAGTATTAACTAGTAATAGTAGTGTTATGACATCTAAAATAAGGTTAAAAATCATATAAAAGGAAGTTAGCACGCAAGTATCATTAAGTCTTAGTCACTGACTCTCTTCTCCCTTGTACTTTTTATATGTCGAGAAATTTTGTTGAAATTATGAAATGCATATATTATATTATAAGAGTCAGAAGTCAGTTTAGGCAAGTTAGTCCATTTTCGAATGGTCCATATCCAAATCAATTGGTCCGAAGTACCATTTAATGGAACTTGATCCAAAAGTTGGAGACTTATTAATTATAAATAGTCTGCATGAGGTATATATTATAGTTGTGAAATTTTCATTAATCTTTCCATTATTTTCAATATTCACAATGTTAGGTGTTTGTCCTGATTTTCTTACCCTATTTGGGTTTCCTATTTCTTGAAGGAACAGACAACATATTTATTGGATTTTTCTTCTTGTAGAAGGAAATTATAAATCTCCCATATTTGGCTAGTATTTTTTTCTCGTAGGAAAATGTTTGAACTTTTATAAATTGAGGATCATTCCTTCTCATTTAGTAGCATCCACAATGTAGTCATATGGGGTTTGAGAGTTTAGGGGAAAACTTTACGGGACAAGTGTTAGTATGTCATGTGTTTGCCTCTTCGTAAGGTTGTTCTCTTGATATTTTGTACTCTCTTTTCATTATAGTGGATTGTTCATCTCCGCCGTAGACGTAGGTCAGTTGACCGAACACGTTAAATGTTTGTGTCTTTTTTGGTATATTTCTCTTCTGTTATCTGATTTATTGTTGTTCGAGGTTTGTGTTACTAGCTTCTGCATGACACCTGAACTCGAGAAAAGAGGTTAATCTTGTTTGTCAAACGTAGTCCTTTTTTAAAGTTAAACAACGGCTAGCTTAGGTGGAAGGGGGAAAAGGCCTCCTTCCTGGAGGGGGGGGGGCCATGCGTTAATGCTAGTGTTTGACCAAAAAGTGTTAAGCTTTTTTGCTAAACTAATTAAATAAGAAGACTTTAGGTAGATCTTAGCCAACGATAATTTATCATAGATCTAAGATAGAAGATGAGAGCAAGTAAGCATAGCCCACATAAGATTTAACTGTAATATTGATCAAATCACACTATATAAGAAGAAGATTACGATTTCCATAATGTTTAACAATCAATGAGGAATACATGGATGGAAAAGGTCACCAATCTTTAATAAGGTGGGATCCCATACATTAGGTGTGATGAGACTAACGATCTATGCTGAAGATCTGAGCTTCCCTGCTTATTTCTCCTTCACGGAGAGAGAGAGATGATGACCCCTCCTCTTTTTAGGGAATGTTTGTCTTTTGATTTGTTCCGCCCCCCTTTCTTCTTCTTCTTCTTCTCACTTAGTTTATATACTAGATCTTCTCTCTTACCCAACGGTCATTAACCATAGTATTCAAGTCATTTGACTATATTACGGGTTGACCCCTTGAAATGCCATGATATCTAATTCGCCTCTTAGATATCCTAAATACAACACCTTGGCCATGGCCCGAAGTGCGTGTCGCTACAGCGTGGTACGGAAACGACAGTTCCAAGTAACCTTTCGTCGTCCATTCCCACGCCGATTCATGTCGTTAGATTTTGACCCATACAGTTAGTCCCTCCGCCCGTTGGGGTCACCTTTTGGCGAGCTCGATGGGCGAACTCTGTTGATTCAAAAATTGGGAGAAATCTGAACGTTTTATACAAGAGATGAGCACCTCATAGTGAGGTGGCGACGTGACGTTTCGAGAGCTGCAGCGGACCGTTACGTCAGTTCAGGATTGGACTGTCACGTCAGTTCAAGATGTTATAAATATTTCTCATGCGTCATTATAGCACACGTTTTCTATGCATTACATCATTTCCCGTGCCCTTTCCATTTTCTAAATGGCGGCATTTGGATTTCCCACTGAGGGCATTCATATCCCTATAAATAGGGGAGAATCTTCAATTTGAATGTTATGCTTCTCAATCGCTCAAGAGACTCTTACATCTCTTCTTCTTCTTCTTCTTCTTCTTCTTCTTCTTCTTCTTCTTCTTCTTCTTCTTCTTCTTCTTCTTCTTCTTCTTCTTCTTCTTCTTCTTCTTCTTCTTCTTCTTCAGTTTCTCATATTTCTGCTTCTGTGAGGATTTGTTGTGGCTGCTACCTTTTTTCCCTCACCACTCTCGTTTCTTTTTATCAAAGGAAAAATGGCTAGTGCTTCTTCTAACTTTGATAGAGCTATTGGTGCTCCGGTGCCAGAAAATGATGTACCCCTAATCGAAGAGGGGGTGGAGATAGTGGAGGATGTGGGTTTTCTGATAGTAGATAAGGTAGTTCCCCGCCCGGGGAAGGCGAGGACTGACTTTAATAGCCCTGCTGGAGACGATTTAGAGCCCGTTCCTTCTACGATGGATGTTGTGGTGCTCACGACGTTCAAAGTCAAATGGGGGATTGTTGACCACATTGAACTGGTGTTGGCGGATTAGGACATAGTGCATTTACACCGTCGGGGCTACTACGCATTTTATGCGTATCCCTTTGTCATCGAGTGCACGCTTCCCCTTCCTTCCTTGGTGGTCGATTTCTGCCGCTTCTATGAGGTGTGCCCGGCTCAACTCTCTCCGTACGTGTACAAGCTTTTCCTTATGCTCATCAAGTATGCAAAGTTGGTCGGCCGAGGAATTTCTCTACGATACGTGTTTCACCTCTTCGCCCCTATTTTCTTCTGGGTACGATAATTCACATGCGTCACCGAGGAACAATGAGTTTGGTGGTGAAAATGGATGACAAGGAAAATCGTCGCTTTTGGGAGAGCTTCTTCTACATCCGAATAGAGCACTTCATGTTGGACCCGGCGGGGTTTCCTAAGACGTGGAATATCGCCCGTAGGTTTTCTTTACTTTTCATTTTATGCATTTTCTCTTGAGATGGTCGTCGTTCGTCTCCCTTTATTGACCTCGTTGAGGGTTTGTTTATGTCTTTGTAGCCGAGAGAGTATCTCCTCCGCCAGCTGCTGGTATTCGTAGTGGGTGAGCGTGATTTTTCCCCATACGGTGGGGATTCACGAACGGGCGCCTTTCCATAAGAATTTTGGGCGCAAGCCTGTTGTTGTTGAGTCGGCTCGTTGTGGCCCATTTCTTTGCTCTTTGCTCCATATTTTCTTTTACTTTATCTTTGCTTGATCGAATCCCTTCTCGTTGGTAGGTCGGAGAGGAGTGAGAAGGCGAGGGCTCCTGCGCTTGCTTTTCGCCAGCCGACTTTCTCTGCTTGGACCGTTCCAAGGGCAATTGTGGGTGGCACCCAAAGTTTGATTGATTGGCAGATCATGCCCGCGGCTGGACCTGTTCATTTGGAGGTTGCTCCTCGGTCAGACACTCCGATTCTCACAGCCCGTTCAACGGACGAACCTTCTCGCAACAATGGCGAAGAAGCACCATCAAAGAGGCGGAGGTTGGCAGTTGGGGTATCTTTGGTTGAGATGTCCTCTAGGGGAGACCCTACTACGGCGGTATCTGAAGCTGGCGGTGATGCCGATTTGGTTTTAGAGGCGACGCCCATTTTGGTCATGGAGGAGACCACCATAGCAAAAGGACAGAGTTCGGGGGCCTCCGCGATCGTTCAAAGTGGTCCATCGTTATCTCGGCAGGGTCGTGCCCCCTCTTCGGTAATTGAGATGTTGAAGGGCGTGGTGGTGGATGATTATGAGTCAGATTTTGACATTGATCCTGCGGACATGCGGATGTTCGAGGAAGGCTTTATCAGGGTCAATGTGAGGGCGGAAGGTCCTTCTCGTATACTCGAGATCCCATTGGACCTTAACCTGTTGAAGGATACGGTGGAGTTGGTGCCTCAATTTGACCTTCTTTGTTCCGCCGCTGAAAGTGACGCTCTTTGGGAGGTTAATGATTCCGCCTTGTCGCACGGTGTGGTCGGGATGGCCTTGAAGGTGAGTTTCTTTTTGCCTCTTTTTATTTTGTTTTGTGCTATTTTGCTTTCGTTGATTCCTCCCCTCTTTTTATTTTTTATTTAAACTTATATGTTGGAGATAGAGAGTGCTCGTAGGGCCAAGATCAGGGACGAAATCTTTCTAAAAATGGCCGTGAAGTATCGTCGTTATCATACCAAGTGTCGTGAGATGCACGCACAGCTTAGGGTGGGCGGCAGCGCTCAATCCGTTAGGCAAGAGTTGGAGAAAAGGGATGAGGAATTGATGCGGTCTATCCGTAGATGCAGTGAGCTTGAGGAGTTGCTCCATGCCAAAGACGAGGAGCTCAAATTGGGCAAGGGGATTGTGGCAGAGTGCGAAGACCTTCAGGCGAAGGTGCGATCTTTGTGAGCCAAGCTTGAACAGAATGCCACCAGAGCCACCGACCTGAACGCAGAATGGACGGAGAAAGTGGCTGAGCTAGAAAAGAAAGTGGCCGAGTTGGAGAAAGCCGAGGGGGATCGAGTGCCGGCTTTGGAGAGGGTGGCAGCGCTGGAAGACACTATCTGCGTCCTTAGGTTTGAGTAGGAAGCTGAGAGAGCGACGGCCATACTGAGGGAGGCACGGCTTGAGGAGCGGATCTGTGAACTTGATCGAGATGCTTCGAGCCTGGGAGATCGAGTTACGGGTCTCGAGGCTGAGAAGGCGCAGCTTTTGGCTCAGGCCCGCCCTCAAGAATATACCCCCAATGTTTTCCCCTGCCGCTTGTACGAGTTATGGGTCCATGCCAAGGCCTAACGAGATATATACAAGGGCTTGTAGGAGGCGGGGAGCGTTCCTGAGGCCACTTTTAAAGATGCTCGAGTGAAGGCACGGAAGGCTCGTCTTGCCTGCGGTTATGACCCTGCGACACCGGAGGCCGGTGAGGGTGCTGAAATTGAAGATGGGCTTCCTTCTGATGATGATGATGTTGGGGAGAACGGCGGTGGAGATGACACCGAGTGAAAATTTGTTGCAGCCTTTGTACTTAGTTTTTTTGTTGTTGTTTATTTTCATCTTTTTCTTTAGGGCCAGTTTTTGGCCTTTTGTAAGGCGCGGCTGTTGCGCATGTACATTTGAATAAAATAGTTGCTTTTCCTTTGGTTATATATCCATTGACTTTCTTTCTCCTTCCCTCATTCCCTTTTTTTGAAGAGGATCTTCGTATTTCTCCGTGATGAGTCCTTGGTTTTTTTATTTGGGAATTTGAATGAGGGTGGAGCTAGTTCGATGATCCGGGTGAGGTCGAATCTCATTTTGTGATTTCAAATGAAGTCACTTTTGATTTGCAAGTCCGAGCGAGGTCGACTTCTGATTTGCCAACTTGGGCGGAATCAGTTTTGATTCGTATATTCGAGCGAGGTCGAATTTAGACTTGCCAACTTGGGCGAAGACAATTTTGGCTTGTATATTCGAGCGAGGTCGAATTCAAACTTGCCAACTTGGGCGAAGTCAGTTTTGACTTGTATATTCGAGCGAGGTCGAATTCAGACTTGCCAACTTAGGCGAAGCTAGTTTTGACTTGTATATTCGAGCGAGGTCGAATTCAGACTTGCCAAGTTGGGCGAAGTCAGTTTTGACTTGTATATTCGAGCGAAGTCAAAATTGTAACCCGTTATGAGTTCGAACGAAGTCGAACTTTGATTTCACTTAGCGATGGCCGATGGTCATAAGGGTGTAAATTCGAGCGAGGTCGAAATTGTAACCCATTGTGAGTTCGAATGAAATCGAATTTTGATTTCACTTGGCGATGGCCGTAAGGGTGTAAATTCGAGCGAGGTCGAAATTGTAACCTATTGTGAGTTCGAACGAAGTCGAATTTTGACTTCACTTAGCGATGGTTGATGGTCGTAGGGTGTAAATTCGAGCGAGGTCGAAATTGTAACCCATTGTGAGTTCAAACAAAGTCGAACTTTGATTTCACTCGGCGATGTGTTGGCTTGGTGGGGTGGTGAGATTTGCCTGTTGCATTACTTCTATTGGAGAATATTACACGTTGTTGCATTGTTTATGCGTGCGTCGGGGTGAGTCCCGATTTGTTTAATTTTTCTTCCATTGGAGAGTACTGTTCATCGGGGTGAGTCCCGGTTTGTTTAGTCCCTTCTTTGGTGGGATAGGCGATGAATTTTGTCATTTGTTCCTTCTTTGGCGGGATAGGCGATGAATTTTGTCGCTTGTGCTTCTGGACGCCCTGGGATTTGATTAATTTCGAACGCAGTTCGGGCGTGATTCGTGATATCTAGTCAGTTGAACCGACATAGGATTGCCATGGTGAGTGGCCATGTAAGTTTGTTTGTTCTTACGTTCTGCCTGTAGGAGAGACTGTTCCATGGACTCACCGCCGAGTCCAAGGTCATGGAAATTTTCATAATCATACCGGCTTATTCTAAGCCGTTTGTCCGTTACTTGTAATATGGCATGGTGTGGAGGGCCTTGTTCGACCATCACCTGCGAGGTGATATGGTACGGAACTTTGTTCTGATGTGTCCGGCGGTGTTTGTTCCTTGTCCGCGCGCATGTGAGAGTACTCGTGTTCCTATCCTAATCCAAAAAAGAAAAACAATAAGTTAAGCTCAAACGAAATTGCCTATTTTACCTTGACCTGATGAGTTGGCGAAGGGAGAAAAACGTTGTAGGACGACTCGGTTTATTTTGTACTCGAATGGCGGTTTCAGATTCGGTAGTCTCGCATTTGGCTTCGCCTTTAATCCCATGTAGGCCTCTTATAGGCTGAGCATACTTTGTCCGTTGGGATCTCGAGCTCAGTCCCCGGTCCGATCCCGTCTGATGCACGCAAAAATAGGGAAAATTTGTTATACTCTGTACATAAATTACCCACCGTGCGCACAGATACAAAAATAAGGCAGAATGAGTTGGTTGTTTCAAAGAATCATACAGTAGGCTATCGTCTTTTCCTAAGAGGTGGAAGTGTAGATCGACATGTAACGTTACTATAGTGAATAGAATTGCGGACGTGCAAAGTGTGTAGTGGCTGTAATCCCGCATGGGGTACTCGTACAACATACCAAACCCATCGCTACAGCGAGATGTGAATTTTGGATAGATATCAAACATAATTTCGATTTTATGTAAAGATCTGACCCTGATTGGTTTGGTTATTTCAAAAGCTTGTCCACCACTTTTTTCAGGTTGGTGTTTATACGGAGATGGTGATGTTATGACACCCGGAAAATGATACTTTGGCTGGTTTTAGATCTAGAGGAAACTAAAAATTTGGCTAAGAAACCCCCACAAACGGCGCCAAGTTGTTTGACTAAAAAGTGTTAAGCTTTTTGCTAAACTAATTAAATAAGAAGAATTTAGGTAGATCTTAGCCAACGATAATTTATCTTAGATCTAAGCTAGAAGATGAGAGCAAGCAAGCATAACACACATAAGATTTAACTGTAATATTGATCAAATCACACTATATAAGAAGAAGATTACGATTTCCATAATGTTTAATAATCAATGAGGAATACATGGATGGAAAAGGTCACCGATCTTTAATAAAGTGGGATCTCATACATTAGGTGTGATGAGACTAACGATCTATGCTGAAGATCTGAGTTTCCTTGCTTCTTTCTCCTTCATGGAGAGAGAGATGATGACCCCTCCTCTTTTTAGGGAATGCCTGTCTTTTGATTTGTTCTGTCCCCCTTTCTTCTTCTTCTCATTTAATTTACATACTAGATCTTCTCTCTTACCCAACAGTCATTAACCATAGTATTCAAGTCATTTGACTATATTACGGGTTGACCCCTTGGAATGCCATGATATCCAATTTGCCTCTTAGATATCCTAAGTACGCGACCTCGTCCGTAGCCGATGTCCGTATCGCTACAGCGTGGTACGGACACGGTAGTTCCAAGTAACCTTTCGCCGTCCCCTCCCATGCCGATTCATATCGTCAGATTTTGACCTATACAGCTGGTATGGTCGTATCCTTATAAAACCTAGTTGGAATGCAAGTTTTGCATTAAATTTGGGTCAATAATATTAATGTAATATGAGATATATTTCTATTATGGCGTCCCCTTCCACTTTATTGATCCTGAAACAACATCAATGTCTCAAGACTGTGAAAAAAGATAGCCCAACAACGTTATTACACATGATTTAATTTGTTTATGTTACTTTAGTATTTAAAGTCAATTTTCTTTAACTTTTCAAAGTCATCGGTTAATGATCAACATCTTAGATGCTTTATCAAAAACTTGTGATTGAGGAAGAGACAATTTCAGAAGAATACAAGACTTGGATGATTTTGTACCTTTGTTTTGTATATTATAAGTAGCTTCACTTTTGTTTACTTACATTTTCTTTATACTTCATTGCTCAAATTTGTAGGTCGGAGCTATATATATTAAAATTGTATTTAAGATTTGAAGTTAATAGGCTTAAATGAAGATGAAACATTAACATAACATATAGAGAGTTATATTATAGTAACTTGAAGTAAATTTAAGAGTATCAAATTTTTGCCAACCCTCCTCTAGGCTCTAGCTGGATGTTTTATTAACTGTACGTAGTTATGAATTGTTGATCAACTCTAACCTACGTAATCTTATACTCAGATATTGAGATCATACTTTGTTAGGCTTTAGTCATTTCTATGTCATGCTTTGATTGTGTCAAAAATATTTAATATAATAATACGTTGTACTTCTATGTTTTCTGTATATTTAGCTTATGGTTCAAATTTTCACTTTTTCAAACTCTTGTATTTGTCAAATCTTTCAAATAAATAATTAATAGCTAATCGTAAGAGCAACTTCAGATCAGGACATGTTTTCATACTAAAGGGTCCCTTGCGACAGAAAATACACAGGTATTTGCCAAAACATATACAGTCAAACCTCTCTATAACAGTCGCGTTAGTTCCGATATTTTTTGGTTGTTATAGTGAAGTGTTGTTATAAAGGATATATATTATAACATAATATAAAAATTAGTTCCGAGAAAAATATGGTTTTTTGATGGTTTATACTTCAATGCCACACAAGAGGGGGATGATTTGTGTGGTGTCCAATTTTCGCGTGTACAGATTATAGAAGGACCTGGTTCTTCTATGTGTTTCTTAAACTACTATTGCGGAAATAATAAATGCAGAAAGTAAAGAACACAAGTATTTTTGCGTGGAAAACACCCGGCTCAAAAGGTGAAAAAACGACCTGCTACTTAGTAGGATTTTCCCCAACACTTCACTAAATCACTGAGCCAAAACAGCATTTACAAAAGCTCTTTGTAAACCTAAGGATTACCTCTAATCCTATTGTAGCAACCAGCCTCTAACTGTTGCGACAATTTCAAGTTAACTCTAACTTGAATACTCAGAGTACCTAATATAATTGCTTCTAGATAAAGATGAAAGGTACAATTTGAAAACCATCTACTACAATGAAACTAGAATAAAAGACAGACACTTAGAATTGGTTCTTCTATCTGGTTCATGTAGCTTCAGGTTTGCACACTTGAATCACACAATAATTGCTTGCAAAATGTCTAGCTATTTTTCTCTCAATTCATGTTTAACTTCAGCTTTTGTGCGTGCCTGTAAAGTGAGAACATCTTGTAATTTATAGAGTAAGTATAATAGTAAATAACTAGAGTTCCAATGCTATACTCTTCCTTGGTTGAACAGTTCTAGTTAACTTCAACTTCTGACTCCTTCCTTATCTTGGATAGTGTTCTCTTTGAGTAAGGAGTCCTTCTCCTTATCAATTATGCAACCTTTTCAATCAGGAGATATCAGATTGTTACATCCCGTACTTTTGTAAGCTGGGTTTATCGTAAAATAATCGACATAAGTTCAAGGACAAGACTATTTTTGAGGTTATAAGTATTTGTGATATGTCAAACAAGTGATAAGTAAGTGTTATGAATGTCAGGGGGTGAACAAATCAAAGAAATTGAGTATCGCCAAAGTTTGGCATTTTGAGATGAAATACGGTCTAAGCTATAACGCCCCGTATTTATGGATTAGTGCTATACCACATGATCATGATAGTAAGGTATATGAAGTATATTAGTATTTAAGTAAATTGAGTGCTGGAATTAATTATATGTGTAGTTGGTTAATTGGAAGGTTGTAGTGTACTAAGGTTGCCTATGTTCTTGATTCCCCATATGTCCTACTACCATATTGCCTATTCATGGGTCTCATGACATTTCAGAGAGATCTTATTGACTTACTTCATTATGCATTGCATTCATTTATACATGTATATTTACCCATGACCAGATGGCATTATATACACACATATTATATGTATATGGGGTATGGGAAAAGGTTATGGCGTTATATACGCACCACCACCTGATCAGCTGGTATTCATTGATGATAATTTTGTCCACAGTGGCTGAGATGATTGATGGGATGCCCTCAGAGGCTTGATGATGTTATGTACGTATATACCTATGCATTACATGACATTTATATGCATATGCATGACATTATAAATATTTCATGATTTACAAATCTATCCACACTTACATGTTATACATTACGAGTTGTGGCCATGTTGGTCCATGATAGTTATTGAAGAAATGAGTTTAGTCAAATCAACTTACGTATGTTCTAGTTTTCATCAAACGATCATGAGTTACAGAGTGGTTTGCTCGGCCAGTACGGCATCAGGTGCCAGCCACGCCTCCCTAGGTTTGGGGCGTGACACAAATATAATAAGTTAAGCTTATATCCATCACGTGCATCCCTTATGCTTGAATCTGCCTGTGTTTGTGTACAATATAGATGGACCTGGTTCATGCTTGAGTTCCTTTGTCAATTTTCAAAACAAACTTCACTTGGATCAACACTTTTATAGAATGATTGTTATATAAGGATTGTCAGTCAACTAAGTAGGACCTTTTCCTTTTTGTTTGAATAACCCATTCTCATTATCTTTAATAAGTAAAGTAGGCAAACCTATAGGTCCTTAGTAGCGTTGACAAAGAAGAAGGAGCCGGTTAAAAGAAAGCGAATCTTTCCATTTTTCTTATAATTATATAATAATATAAAATAGAAAGAAATTTCTTATTATTATATATAGGCCAGCTTGACAAGCAACCCTTCCTCTTGATCTGAGGTGCGAAGAGAAAGATTTCTTTTTTATGACTTCCACTTATCGATCCCGGCCCAGAAAAGTGACCGATCAGGGCAGGGCCCTATTGATAAATGAAAGAAAGGGTTTATGAGCCCTAGCCCTGTAAGCCCACACCTGTGTAGAGTAGATCGTTCAACACCTGCGGCACAAACCCATTTTGAACCTATTGGTCCTAGTATCATAGGCGACCGAACGGCCGCCCCCTAATTACTAGACCAACCTGCTATAATAATTCCATAAACACCTAGCGAAGATATGGCAAACAAATAAAATAGCCCTATGTTCGGATCCGACAATACCATACCATAATCAAAAGGTACAATGGCCTGAGAGACCAGACTTAACATAAATGTAGCCACTGGAGCCATTCTAAAAAGGGAGAAATTAGCACTACTTGGTGAAATAGGTTCTTTT